>NC_139334.1:30500000-31125000 GCF_056507025.1 Lutjanus erythropterus | reverse complement strand
GCGTATTAGCATGCTGACAGGAGGCTGCAGGAGGTTATCTGGACCTCAGAGAGCTTCCTCCGCCTTTTGTTCTGACTGATCGCCACGACGACGCACCAGGGGGATGATGGGACGTGGCGCGGGTGGCAGGGGCGGACTCGCAGGGAAACACACAATAGATACAACCACGAACAATAAGACGTGTCCCCGTCGACCGGTGTCAGACTGTTTTAGCAAAGTTTGACTTTCTCCGATCCTCGTAGAGATTAATTTTTCTCTTCTTTTTGTAAGTGGTGGACAGAGAGAAAAGGAAGAGAGAGAAGAGGTGGCAGGACAAAGATTTAAAGAACATGGCTATCATTTTGTATGTTTTAGTCTGTTAACAATCAATTGTGTATCTATTAACCATTTTTAGCAGTAATATCTTGGTTCTTAAACATTTTTGGTGTTGATAAATGCTACAATTTTAAATAAACAGGCCAACACACACTGTCAGTGACAAACACACACGTGCTCACACATTTACACACAGGCATGAAAGATGGTCGTGTTCATATGTGCATACACACGGACACTGACAAAGAAACACACATGCACATACACACATGCATAGACACTAATGAAGACAAAGGTCTGCACACAGATGCACACACACAGACACTGATAAAGACAAACCCTCACGAGCCGTGGACACACACATAGACACTAATGAAGACAAAGAACCACATACATATACATACCAACACACACACACACAGATTGCGTGACATCATCTTGTTGAGGTCAGAGCTGCTCGTCTTCCAGTTCATGATGTGTGTTTGGTGTCATGTTGTCTGTCCAGCTTTTTTTAAAGTCACTGCGGTGGAACTCCACTGATTCTACACATCAGTTCACTTGTCAGGGTTAGTTGTGCTCATGCCTGTGAAAACACAACGTGTGCCCTACCTTATGATATCACAGTGATGTCATCAGGGTGAAGTCTTGGAGGCTGCACGTTTACCAGAAAGGCTGGGTCACAAACTAGAGGTGTGGAATTTTAAAGAAGTTTATGTTTATCAGGCAGGAAGGTTCTAATGGCATAATTTGCATTGCATTATGGTAAATGTAGGACTTTGGACCCATAGTTGAGACAACAGAGGCCTTCACTTGTCCTGTGCTCAGTGTGAGGTAGAGTGCAGAGAGGCAAAGCAAACAGTCAAGCTAACTTTAGCAGTTGATTTGGCAAAGTTCATGAACTATATGATCTCATGTCTCGATCTGACTGCTGACATTTTGCCATGCATGATGTTTGCTAGCAAGACCATGTTGTGTTATAGAGTTTGGGGAACTCTTCTTCCATCTCTCTTTGCTGTGTCTAGAAGGGAACTCTTGATTAGCAAAACTCTTGCAAGATCTGTATGTGTTGATTCTTAATTTTGCACGCTAAACAAATGTTAAAATGATCACTCCCATGAGATCTTTCTCAGGTTTTGGGTCCTCATCAAGACTCGACCGTCACTTTTTTTCCCTCCTCTGCTTGTGTTGTTTCTATACATCTGTGGTCGCTTCTGGCTACGTTGTCATATACAGCTGTTTTCTTATTGGTTGCACTTTGAAAGGTCAACTGCAAACAAAATAATTTGAACACCAAGGGACGTTCAGTGGGGCGACCCTCCTCTCTCCGTACTGAAACAATGGGACAACCAGTGCAGAGCAGTTTTACCGTCATTCCAAGTTTCTGACTCACACAGTCGTCATTTTCATGCCCAGCACCCATGTTGTGTAAGCTGCTGCACCCATCCGTGCACCGGTGGGCGTGCTGGTCTTAAAACGAGGTGTGATCAGATGCAATTTTGCCAAATTGCAGTCTTGAGCAGCAGAAAACGTTTGCACCAACAACCAACAAAAACTTGGTCTGAAGTTAGTGGTGCAGTATTTTCCTGCTATTTTCAATTTGCATTATTCAAATAGTAAAATGTGCCCACGTGTTCAGGTGGACAAGCAGGTTCCTGCTGCCCCCCTAGATGTTCTGCTCGCCTGGTTTCACTTTGCTTCTCCAACTTGCCGAAGCACCCCTGGCTCTTAAAGGCAATGGGAGATGACAGTCTGGTTGGTTTAATTCACGTTATGCCCCAAACCCACCTGTCATTAATTAAAAGGTTCACTTCAGCTCCTTACTTTCCACCCTGATCATCTGCAGTTGTTTTAAATTTCTGTGAATGGACATTAGACGTTGGTTCAACAAAGAACACAGACTGATACCTTGATTTTATGCTGATGAAGCTGTATTCATTTTGAAATTTAATAGCATATTTTGAATACTTTTTCAATCAATAAGCCTTACGGAGTTAGTTCAAAGTTTTGACAAAGTTACGGCATTGTTTTTAAAATGTTATTTAAGGAGTTAGTTTGACATTATGTTATATTAAAGCACCAACTGATGCCTGATGCCTGGATTTTGCCTCAGTTGAAACATATCTTCTTTGACATATAATGAAAATAACTAGAGAATTTTGTGATACTCTGTAATGATGTAAAGACCTTAAACACAAATCCAGCAAAAAAACAAAAACATATAACCATTCCCTAACATCTTTTGATCTGCTTTACTGTAAATTAAGATGAACAATGTCTTCTTATATCAGAGCTCACCTTTATCTGTGGAGACATAAAATCCAGGTGGAAATCAGTTTAAACCGACATGAGTCTTTCAATAAAAAATGACATTTTTGAGTGAAATTTTGTTGAGTGTTTTACAGAACACAGCGACCGTATGATAGCAGTGTTAGAGTGTGTGTGCGTGTTTCAACCTGCAAATATAGTGTGTGTGTGTGTGTGCATAGATTCCTGATCTGTGTGTCCATCCATATGTATGCTCTGTGTGTGTGTGTGTGGTGTCTAGACACAGGGCTTTATAGACGGCTGCCATTGAAATGGATGAAGCTGCATAGCGAGCTGCAGCGTGAAGTCAGAGGTGAAGCTCTTCCTGCACGGCGAGGATTTAAAGTCAGAGGAGACGCTTTCATACATTACAGACAGACAGACAGACAGCAGGAGGTGAAGCAGGGACTGACCTGCTGAAGGACACATGCTACACACACACACACACACACACACACACTCAGCTGGTTATTTAGCTTCACACGCGCCCGTCTCGCTCTTCTTTTCATGCATAAGAGGCGAGAGTGATGGTGGAAGGTGAGCCGGGGTTCTGACCCGCTCGCAGCTCGCTCAGTTCGACCTCACAGTATTAAAAACACTCCAGCACGTTGAGATTCAGGCGGTTGTTTAGCTTCAACACGCTCACGTCACGTCCCCTTCATGCATTTCAGAGGGACTGAAGGTGAGGCAGGTACGCTGACCTTCACAAGGACGCTGCAGCTGAAAGGATTCACATCAACAGTTTGAAGTTTTCATTTTCAGGTGGATGAACGAACACAGACGATTCAGCAGCCGCTCTCAAAGAACAAATGAAAACATGGCGATACAAAAAAAGTTGACTTCATGAAGGTTTTTTTTATTTGAGCACCAAGAGCTAAAGGGTCACAGCATATTTATTTATCCTTTTCTTCCACACATATATCATTTTCTTTGTAATGTTTTAAAATTTGAGTAGAGATAAGACAGAGATTTTGATCTTCAAATGGACACAATCACCAGAGATCCAACTGGATGTATTTGATTATTTTACTTTTATAAAGACACTTTTTATTTCCTGCTGCTGCTTGAAAGACACGTGAGACATGTATACCTTAAAGTCGCCATGAATCAGCTGGCGCCGTGTTCATGCATATTTACATGTTTCCTGTAAAACCAGGCAGCTAGGGGAACTGTTCTCGTGGACATTGATTGACATTTTATAGTAGTCAATAATCCTGTGCATTACACCTGATCCAGATGACTCTGGACAGGACTGGGAGGTCCTGATGAGCAGGGCCAGACCAGGACCGGACTCAGGCTCAGAAACAAACAGAGGTGTCGGAGGCTGTGTTTGGTCTTGGAGGCCAATTCGATGACGGGGAAGAGTACTGAGGTGGTTTTCTTGGCTCCTTGCACCCCGGGGCTGAGTCAGTCATCTGCACAGCTAACCAAGCTAACGTCTGTTAGTGATTTGCTACTTTAGCAGCGAGTGAAGTATATTTCGTATATTTCTGTCAGGAAACTCTGTATATGACACTGGCACTTTATTCCCTGATGGTCTCAGAGTCTGTGTTGAGTCCTCGTCCAGCCCTGTTCAAGTCCCAGCTAAACCTGGTTTCTGTTGCCCATCTTTGAGCTGCCGTTAGCAGTTAGCTATCTGTCCAGGAAACTGTAATATGTAGACTCCATAGAATATGATCCAGTTTCACTGAAATGCAGGGGTAAAATTCTATAAATTTATGTTTTTTGTATAGTAATCAGTGAGACCTGGTCCCAAGAAACACTCCACTCTGGTAGCCTCAGAAGAAAAAAATGAGAAACATCTTATTAGATGTAAAATTAGGCCAGAGATACATTGCATTTGCATCATGTGGGATTAATTTTGGAGGACGTACACAACCATCGCTCCAAATGATTGCATAATACACAAGGCAGCATTCAAACGAGTGCAAATGTGTTGTTGAACGCAGGTCCATCTTTGGCCTCTTTGGACTGTATTTGCCCCCGAGTGCAGGATGAGTAAATTCTAAAATATCATCCAGTCTTTTTTTGTCATTGTTGAGCTACATACTAGTGTATAGATGACGTATAGTGCCTTTGATTTTGATTCCATGGGAACTTCAAGAATAATTACAATAATAGGTGCTGATTTATCCTTGCAAACTAGTGCTAAAATATTTAAAAGCTTGCTGATAATCTTTGTTTGTGTTATTGTCAACAATTCCCAAGAATCAACAGCAAGCAAATCCATCTCTCAACAGTTTCTGACTTCCTGTCGGTGGGTATCATTTCCCAACCCACTGGTTCCTACTGAAGATGTAAGTTTTTAAAGATGCAAATATAATTTCATGGTTAAAACGAGTTCAGGGATTTCCTAAAACAGCTGCTCACTGTATTTTCTATCCAACAAATAGGAAGAAATGATGCATTTGTCTGGGAGACTATTTTAAGTGGCGGATTAATACGCATTTGGTCTCTAGTGAGTATTTGTGAGGGCAGGATGGTGTGTGTTGGACTGATAAACTACAGTGTGTGTGTTAATGGAAGAAACACGTCACAGAGTGCACTGTTGTGGCTCAATGATGTGTTTTTGGACAACAACGGCTTTGACACACACACACACACATACAGTACTTGTTGGTGGATTCATTTCATGTTGGTTAGAGTCTGATCGTGCTGGTTGTTAGTCGTTTGCTTTGATGCTGTTTTCTCGTCCAGGTCAGAGTCAAACGAATGAATTGTGTTTTGAACGGTGCTCCACAGCTGACATTTAATCATCTGAAAATAACAGGTTACATTTAAAATGTCAACAACTTTCACATTGGAGCTCCTCCTCTCCTCTCCTCTCCTCTCCTCTCCTCTCCTCTCCTCTCCTCTCCTCTCCTCTCCTCTCCTCTCCTCGGGTTCAGATTTACAGCCGGCCGTTACTTTGATGCTGTGGAAGCTGTAAAGAGATCAGCGTCGCCGTCGGAGACCAAAATTGATGCTTGTTTTATTGAAGTGAGAGCGAATTGTGTGTGTATAGACGTGAATGGTTCAGTGCTGTAGCTTCTGTGTGTGTGTGTGTGTGTGTGTGTATGTCTCATGTATTATGTTTACCTGTGTGTGTGTGTGTGTGTGTGTGTGTGTGTGCGTGTGTTTGTGTGCAGACGTGTGACTTTATTTCAGCCGGGATCAGAGGTGACGCGTCTTTAATGGCACATGTACTGACACACACCTTTAAACTTCTGTGTGAGGACTCTCATTGACATAAAACATTCCTGAGTCCCAAAATCTAATTCTGTCCTGCCCGCTCTCATGTATTCATCCTCTTCTCAGACATGTAGGGCCTAATATGTTGTAACACTGTTGGCTTTCTCTATCTTATGAAGTAGTTTGTCATTTTGGCCTTGGTATTTTGGCTTATTCAGGCAGAAAATGCCAGAAATAACTATAACGCTCAGTCCGTTTTTCGTATCTGGTGCATAAGAAGGGGGCGTGTCACTGCAGGAGAAGAAGTTATGGTATAAATGACAGCAAATTATTTTAAAACGCATTTTGTTTGAAGCTGTAGGAGCATCATGAGGGCAAATGTCAGCACCAGTAAGATGGCTAACTATTGGTGTTAGATTTTGCCAAAGTTAACACTGGAAGTGAAAATTAACTTCTACTTCTCAAGCAAATCCACTAATGATGGTAGTTCTATTGGAAGAGAGGATTTATAAGCACGTTCTGCAGGCTCAAACAGCGTCAAAGAAAAAAGTAACGCCTGCACACTTATTCACTGCCACAGAAGTTTAAGGTATCGCTTCAATTTCCAGGTCCCATAGTTTCATGGTAAATAGACGGTAATTACAGAGTAATATATTTGAAACTTCTTGTAAATTACTCACAACTTACCCTCAGATTTCATAATAAGTATGTGATAATTCACAAGTGTGGTTTTGATAATTACCGTTTGCATAATTAGACATATTGGAATATATATATATTGAATAATACTGGTAATTTTCAATAAATTGGGATAATTTCTGGGTTAATCATACTTGCTAATTATCACATATTTATCATGAAAATTGGGGTGAATTTTCAATAAATTTCCCAAAACTTGCATGAAAACAACACTTCCAAATGATCACATTATTACCATGAAATCTGAAGGTAATTTGCAGATAAATTCAGAGAATTTTCAAATATGCTGCCTTGTAATTACCACTAACTAAATAAAAAAACGTATTTCCTAATTATCACATACTTAACCATGAAATTTGTGAGTAATTTCTATGAAATTTCAAAGATATTATTTGGTAATTATGACCTATTTACAGTGAAATTATGGAACCTGGTAATTGTGTTGCATTGCGTAGCATTACCAAGTTTAATAATGAAAATGTTTGATCTCATCTGGATCTTCATCAGGTCAAAATGGAAGAGAGATACAACCCTCCTCTTCGTTTCTTATTCTGAACATTTTGGATTATTAAGTAGGAGAGGAGGAGGAGGAGGAGGACGGACCTCAATATGAAGAAGGACAGAGGCAGTGTTTGTGTGTGCGCGCGTGTGCGTGCAAGCCCTGGGAATGCTAATTAAGATCATTAAATGCAAATAAACACATCGACGAGCAATCATTTTTATTGACAAACCCAGATTGATTGACACTTGCCAGTCGGGCTGCACTGCTGATCGATTGGAAAACATATTGATCTGAAGGTGAGAGTCGCAGACGCTGCTCAGAGTGAAACTGACCTTCTGACAGTCAGCGTCGTGTTTAATGCAAAAAGTGCAACGCTGTCTGATCAAAGTTCACTTATTTCTTCACCTGAAATTTGAATAAATCTTTTAAGCTCCTTCACAAAGTTGGTGGAGATTCAAGGTGTCCTTGAAGGCATTTAGGGGGAAACAGGGTCCAAATGTGAGCGATCCCAAGTGTCTTTAAAGGATGTTTCTGATGCTTCAGGTCTTATTGAGTGTTTCTAAGGTATGTAAGGATGTATGAAGGAGTTATGAGAGGTTTCTACGGGTCCTTAAAGTCATTTGTATTGGTCATTTTCATATTATTCCAGGAGTCTGCTCCTTTAAGAAGATATGAGGGCCCTCAATGTTGTTCCAGGTGTCCTTGAAGATATTTTGCAGGTCATTGAGGAGATTCAGGCTTCCTTGTATTTTTGCCAGTCCTTGAGAGGTTGCAGAGGGACTTTCTGGATACTAAACAGTGTTTCTATTCATGGTATACATGAGTAGAATCAAAGGATTTCTAATAGGGTTCTTGAAATCCTTGCGAGGGTCAAATTTATTCGGCTTGTAAGAGTTTTCAAGGGGCTCAGTCTTTGAGGGAGTCCTCAGAGGTTCTTCACAGGAGGTTTTGGAGTCCCTGAGAAGTATCAATGTTTAGTTTTATTTGAATACTTTCCTGAGAAGGTGCCTGCACTTCTTGAAGAAGGTTTGATGACTTTTTGAGTTCCTTGAAGAGTTTCCAGGTGGCCTTGGAGACATTTCATTGGTCTTTCAAGAGCTTCAGGTGCTCATTTTTTGAGGTCTCAGAGTCTGTGGTGGGTTCCAGGGTTCTTTAAGGATGCCTATGATTTTTAGAAGACTTCTTAAGGATGTATCAAAAGTATCCACATCTTGGAATGAGTTTTTACAAAACCTTAACTGCCCCTTTCAGGGTCATTCTCACATGGTTTTAAGCGTTTCTGAAAGCGTCCCAGGCATTTTAGCGAGCTGTTTTAGAAGGTTGCAGAAATGTATTTTGGAACATTTTGAAACCTGCACTTTTTTTTTTGCAGTGATATATTTTAGTAATTTAGAATAAGTTGATCAAAACCTGAGTTCGAAATAAAGCATACTGTTGCCCTGTTTAAACCTGGTATTATCAGGCTTCTTGGGTAATTCGATCACAAGACTCAAACTTTCAAGGCAACGGACTGCCTAGATTTTTTTAAGTTTCGAGCCCAACTCAAACTCTTAAGTTTGGAAAAGAAAATTACCAATTGAATTTTTTTAGTTTATAAAACTCAAAGATTTAAGTTTAACTAAAGAAGAAAAGTAAATTATCTCAATTTAAGATTACAGGTTTTTAGAATAGTTTATCTTTACAGTGGATGTGTCTTCACAGTGTAGTGTAAAATGGTTTCAAATTGTTGTGAATAATATAGAGTATAATGTAATTATATATAGTATCAAAATGAATAATCCTGGGATTCAAATTAAAACATGCATCATTACAAAGACTCCATCATCCCAGATAGGAGGAGGTTCTATTCAAAATTAGATCCAAAATAACAACAAAAAACAAAACAAAAAATCTGGAAAAGGACATTCTCTGTGAGCTAAGCTTTCTGTTTTAAGTGTGAACTCACACAACACTGCACACACACACACACACACTAAATCTGAGACCTTTACACTCCACAAACCACATATTCTTGCTCGCTAATGACACAGGCACTAATTTCCTAATGCCTCCTGTCATCCCCGACACACACACACACACACACACACAATACACAAACACACACAATACACAAACAATGATTAATTCCAGTCTTCTAAATACACTTCTACCTCTATTTCTGTCTCACAAATCACACACACACTCTTTCTCTATTTCACAACCAACTTTTCTAACTCACACACACACCTACACTCTAATGACACATGGACTAATTTCCTAATGTCCCCTAACACACACGCACACATGCATACACACACACATACACTCACAAATGTCTAGTTTACGCCTCAGTGTGAGTGATATCCCGACCATTATGGGCCCTTTATTTACACTGGCTTTACAAATGAGCCCTAATTACTGGGTCTTAATGATGTGGTCGGGCGAGTGACGAGCGAGGTAGCTCTGCAGAGAGATAACGAGAGAGAGAGAGAGGGGATGAGGGAGGGGGGGAGAGTAGGGGAGGAGAGGATGGGAGGCGTTTGCTTGGAGGGTTTTTTGTAAATGTCAAGAGCAGAGAGTTGATGGCTTCATCAATCCTTTATCCCCGCAAAACACCTGGAGGAGGAGAGAAGAGAGGGGAGGAGGGGGGAGATTAGTCAGAGAGAGGAGGAGGAGGTGCAGAGGGAGGGAGAGAGGGAGAGGTAGGCTGGAGGGAAAAGAAGAAAAGGGAAGGAGAGATCAGCCACAGGGAGAAAGTTGGGAATAGGGAGAGAGGGAAGGAGGACATGTGTGTGTGGGGAGAAGAGGAAGGAGAAAAGATGAGGTGAGGAGACAGAGGAGAGGGGAGATAGAGGGAGAGAGGGAAGGAGGTGATAATGTACGGATGGGGAGAGGAGAGAGGGAAGGAGCGAAGAAAGGAGGGTGGAAAGAGGCAGGAGATAAGATGAGATAAAGAGGAAGAAGAGAGGAGGAGAAGATGAGATGACAGAGGGAGGGGAGAAAAGAAGGAGAGACAAAAGGGACATAGAGGAAAAACAGGGTAAGGCAGAGAGGAAGAGAAGCACTTAAAAGATGGAGGAAAGGTCTGTATGCAGGGGACAGGAGCAGTGGAAGTGGGAAGGAGAGTGTAGAAAGTAGGAGGAGAGAAGGAGGGAAAGAAGATGAGGAGATAAGGAGGAGAGGAATATGGAAGGGAGAAAAAGGGAGAAAATAGGAAGCGAGAGAAAGAAGAAAGAAATGTTAAGGAAAAGGAGGGAGGGAAGAGGGAAGGACAGAATAGATTAGGGAGCAAGGAAGCAATGGGCTGGATCAAGGAAGAAAGGGGAGATAGGAGGAGGGAGGAAGGAGGATAGGAAGAAAATGGTCAGGTGGAAGGAGATTAAAGGAAAGGAGAGAAGAGTGACTGAGATCTGGATGGAGGAGATGAGAACGAGGAGAAAGTTACAGGAGAGAGGAAAAGAGAAAGAAATGCTTAAGAAGGAAAGAGGTGTAAATTTGGAATAGATGTTAAAAGCACTGGGGTTTGCTAGTGAATAAAATGAACTGAAAATATCTAAGAATGAGAAAGAATAATTTTAAAGAGACAGTTCACTCCAAAATCAAAAAGAGAAAGTAGTTCCAGTAGATTCTTCTGCAGAAAGAAAATAGTTCCTCTATGAAATTGCTCACAACAAGGTCTGTGGATTATTTTGACCAAACCGGGTCAAGATTTTTGGAGAAAGACATTGCTGAGGTTTTCAAATGTACTAGTTCCATTTAGTCCCATTATACTGAAGAGAAGGCAGACATCTCTACAGCTGATATCTCCAAAACTCTGCATCTCACACCAAAACTTAACTAGATGGATAAAACGTGCTATAAGCCATGGGAAAAATGTGTATTTTGGATTTTGGGGTGAACTGTCCCTTTAAAGAAGGGTGCACATTTGTAAAATGAGTAAAAAAATATGCAAAACCTTACAAGTATAACTATTTGAATAGGAGATAATAAACAGCTGCACTTTGTAACTTGAAGCAGCCTGCAGCCATGGACAGATTATGAGACAACGGGCCCCTGGACACAGATATGTAAATGTTTTTAAAAGTGTCTGTGTGTTCAGCTCTCAGTACTTTTGTGGCTTCTGACTGAATCTCTGTGGTTTGAAGTTTAGTTTCTCTCCTCTGTCGGTGTTTGTACTTTCAGGTTTCTGCTTCATTCTGCTGTTTCGTGTTACTGCTGAGGAAAACCCAATATTTCCTGATTTTGCTGCCTCATAATTAAAGTGTTTAAATAACAAAATAACAGGACACTTATGATGAAGAATTTATAGGAAACAGTGTGTTTATTCCCAGTTTTACAGCTGCTCGACTTGAGCGCAGCTCGCCATCCAGTCAAACGAATCAAGTCAAGCAAGCACATGAAAAGGGAAAAAGGGTATAAGAAACTCATGTTTTTGTCACAATTGTGATGAAAATTGACAAGACAAAACTACAATCAATACCCACTTACGATCAGTTTCTGTGCTGTTGAAGGAAACAGGATCATTGAGCAGATTGTAACTGGGTTTCTGTGTGAGATGGAAGTTCAAATTGAGTCTCAGACTGAAGATAGTGTTTTTAACTGGGGGGGTGAACTGCAGGGAAGGAAATGCACTGTTGGTAGAACTTAGGGAATTTTGTCTGTTACCTATTTTCTTCAATCCTCCTCATTAAAAACAATCAGTGATGATGAAATAAGATTTCTTCCTCGCTCACTGAAGTGCAGCTTCAGCAGCAGAGAGCCTCTGAGTGAGGAAGACGTCCTTCTCCATCTTTCATTTTCCCTAAAAAGACCTATCATAGTTGCAGTAAATCATGTTTTTTTTTCTTCGTTTGCCCTGATGTCGTTCCTTTCAGCTCATAAGTGACGATGTATTTTCAGCATCTTTTCTGTCAGAAATCTTAAAAGCGTCTGACGCAATAATCCGGGCCTGTGATCCAGGACTGGATCAGAGTCTGTAATGACCCCTCTGTTGTTTGTTTAACAGCTGACGTCTCTCTTCCTCCTCTCTCGTGGTGTAATCCCCCCGTCTCTGCTTCCTATCCAACCCCTCCTCTCTCTTCTAACATCTTCCCCTCAGTTCCATCTCTCTCTCATTACACATCCATTTCTTTCTTTTTAGGCCTCTTTTCCTCCCACTGTCTCTCCCTTTCTCTCTCTGCTGCTGCTGTCTGTCCTAATCTCCCTCGCCCCCTCCGCCCCCGTCTCTTGTCATTCCCCCCCCCCCCCCCCCTCTCATCTCCCTCTCATCCTCCTCAGTGTAATGCAGGATAAAGACATTGGGATCACATATGGCCGAGTGGTAATGGCGGCGCGCCACTTAAATCCACTCATTTAAGTGCAAATCGGTGTCATTCTGGAGCCGCCGAGCAGATGCTAGGCCATGTCAGCATAACTCGATGTGACCACCGCTGGCTTACAGAATGTGTGTGTGTGTGTGTGTGTGTGTGTGTGTGTGTGCACGTGCATGCTCTGTAACCCCTATGGATTGTGATGAAAGTACCTGCTCCTTAAATGCAGAAAACAGATAAATTGATAGGCGATTATAGCGAAGAATTTGTGCACATGGGTCTGTTTTAAAGCTCTGTTATATACGTGTGTGTGTGTGTGTGTTTGAAGAGATGTGTTTCATGTCCTGTGTACCCCGAATGCATCGTCAAACAGTAAAGGATTCACAGACGAAGGCAGCATAAAGGCGGTTCAAAGTGCTTCACATAATGCATTGAAAACATTAAAAGGGAAAGGCAGCATTAAATATTAAAATGTCAATTAAAATGTAAAAATGCATTTTGAAAAGAGATTCAAAAGACAAAACAGAGACAAAAGGACAAAGATATACCTCAATGTAAAGTGGATAATGTTGATTAAAGTTCAGTCAAAGGAAGAACAGAACAGATGAGTTCTTCATCTGGATTTAAAGGTGCTCAAAGTCGAAACACTTCTTCTGTTTTCTTGAAGTTTATCACAGCCTGTTGGACTTTTACAGACGAGCAGCAGTAATTTAAACTTCTGGAGATGAAAGTGTGCAAAAGTTTCTGTCAGTTGTGCTCCTTCATGAGTCCTCTGTTTCTGCCTAAAGCTCATGTTTTACGGTGGTGTTTGGTGATAGTTTGATATGACTGTCTATGATTAACAGGCTCGGGGAGTAACAGATTACATTTAACAGGATGATGTAATCTGGATACCAAAAAAAAAAAGAAAAAAGATAAATATTCCATAGCAGTTACAGATAAAAAAGACATAATCACATTAGAGATACACTTAGTAAAAGTGGGGATCATTGTTGGTTTTACAATTTTAAAAAAGTAAATAAAGTAAAATAAAGAACGATAGATCATGGCCTCGAGTGAAAAAGTTCTTCACTGGGTAGAAATTTTACAATTGTTACTCTGTAAATTAATCATCAATCAATAAATTGTGAACAAAAAGGGAAACAACAGCTGAACAAACGAAATAACCTAACAAGGAACATTAAACACTGCAAGAATTAATCTACTAACTGACTATTCATTTAATCTGCATGTTTGATAATCAATAAATTGTTCTGAGTCATTTTTTAATTAAAAAAAAGAAAGTCCAAATTTCATCTTCTTAAATGTAAATATTTTCTGGTTTCTTTATTTCTTTGCTTCAATAATAAATATTTTTCACGATTTTCTGACATTTTAGAGACCAAACAACTAATTGATCGATGGAGAAAATGATCGACTGATTAATGAAAATGATTGGTACAGGAAAATATTGAAAAATAGATCCAAACAAATGTTAAATTGTTTTCAAAAATCATTTTTTAATTTAAAAAAAAGTCTAAAAATTCTCTGATGTCAGCTTCTTAAATGTGCATATTTTCTGGTTTCTCATCATCTTGGACTTTGATCAACATTTTTCACCTTTTTCTAACATTTTATGGAGCAAACTAATTGATTAACTGAGAAAATAATTGACCAATTAATCCATGATGAAAATTATCGTTAGTTTCAGCCCTAAAAACTTATATTAAGCTAAACAATTTTGCCATATTTTTTATCGAGATAATCCAAAAGTAATAGAAAATAATCAAGTTTCTTTACTCTAATATTGTGATACTTGTATTAGATCAGGTAATTAGAAAATGTATACATTTTAAAATAACCCTTCCAATCCTGATGACAAGTCAGTAAACTATAATAAAAAAGTGTCTAAATGCTATTTTGTGTTTAAAAAGATATATAAACAGCCTTTATGTGAGTTTACCCCTGACTATAAAATTTAAAATGACTTTTTGAGAATTATTTTCTATATTTGAACTTTCCTGTTCTCATTGGCTGTATATTTCATGGTTCCCTGACACGTCCATATATTTAGCCTGCTTTATTTTCTTTCCAGTGTCTGTGAGGCGTCATCTGTCGCTGGGATTCTTTGAACAGTTCACAAACAGCGATCAGGTGTTCATTGATGAGCGCAGGTTTGCCTCTGATCTGTTGGATTTTGTTGGCAAGAAGGGGAACTTGGCTTGTTATGTGACTTTGCAGACTTTGTTAATGTGGACTTTATTTTTAGAGAGATGACACAAATCAAATTATTGGAGATCCTCAATGATCAAATCTAAGATATAATGTGACTGTCAGGTACAAAAAGTACCAAGAAGCAGGACTTTTAACTTCTCAACTTGACCACAACATATTTATTCATCCAGTGAGCATTTTAAAAAGCCAAGAATCATTTTACATTTACTCTTAAAAGAAAACAAAAGCAACATGTTAAAACCTGAAATATAATTTCATTTTTGTTCCTGAAGTTAACTGCATGTCTCCTAAAAAGTCCCCAAATGTTAACTGAGTAAAAGCAGTAAAGATAATAAAGAATAGATAAAAGTAGTTAAAACAAGCAATACAAATAACAATATAAATAAAATACTGCACAAAATATTTTGATTGTAGTAATAGTAATATAGTATGTTATATAAAAAAGTTTCTGAGTTTCAGTGTTGGAGCTGTTTTGAGACTTTCCCCCTGAAATGTGTGTAATTTAACCCAAACTTTGGTCTCTCAGGTACACTTGATAAAACAGCTCATTTTTATTCAGAGTCAGAGAGCGGGTCATATTTAAATCATAAATGTCATTACGGTTCACTTCTATCTATAATGAATCCACCATCAGAGGAAGATTAACTGAATGTGTCGTCTGTGGGTTTTGCGGCAGACTCGTTATTAGCGCCGTGATAACGCTCTTTAATTGTAATCGTTATTTAGCTGCTTTGCCATTTTGTGCCGCGGCTCGTTCCCCCTGCATTATGAACAGCTGATAAAAGCTTAATGAAAGATGATTGTCATTTGGTTTTGTCTCATAATAACACCTGACACATCGAATCTACTTTTTCTCTGCGTGTTCTTCTCTCGTGCTGCACACCGTTTTAAATCTGTCACACGTTTCTGTCCCTCCTCCCACCTTTGTTCTGACACTGACTTCATGTTTGTGCGCTGTGTGCATTCTTGTCTGAGGATTTAAAAAACAAAGGAAAAAAGTTCATTCAGAAATTTAAGATGTATCCATGCACAAATATTTAAATGATATTTAGATATTGTCAGAATTTGATGCAATATAGGAGCTTATTTAAGTCAGTCATTATTTATATCAGTGCCAACATTAAAGCATTTGAATTGTGCAATAAATATTAAAATATATTGAAAATGTGAGCACATTAAAATGTTACATTAAAACTGAAGCACAAAAATGGTGATAAATATCTGTAAATGTCCAAGTGACCATTGTCATTGTTGTGCTTTTATATGTTATAATTTAAGTTGTTTCTTTCTCTTCTGATAAAAACTGATTTTTTCATTCTGGACTACATAAATTAAATGTACCTTACCTTACCTGTATACAGTTTAATGATACAGTTTAAAGTAGGGTTGGCGATTATTGGCCTGGCTGATTATCAGCTCCTGTTGTCTCTCTTTTTTTCTTTTGTGAAGCAAGACATAACAGGTAAAACAGAGCAAGACAGACTGTGAAACACTGGGAGACATGACAGGGTTAAAACAGATAAATCAGACAGGTTTAGACAACAATAGGAGAAGGAAAACTGTGGATTAGATGGGGAAGGCGGTCTGAATTCCTGCCTGTAAATAAATAAATACACAAATTTAAAAAATGGGATAAAATAGAGGGGAGAAGCGGAAGCAAAAAGGGGACTAGCGATGTCCTGCATCCAGTCATTATATGTATTTGTTTTATTTCAGTCAGGAGAGATTTCATTCTGAGTGCACAAAATATAATTAAGATTAAAAAAATAAGAAAAATAAGAGACAACAACAAATTTCAAGTTTTGACACGACGGCATGATTGGCTGACGGAGACTGTGGCTTAATCTGATTGGTTGACTTAAAGAGTGAACACCCACGGGCAGCTGATTGAGAATGAGTTGATGAAGAGAGACGGGGAGAAGAAGATGGTTATGGACGAATGAGGCATAAAGATAGTCTTCCTGATTGAACGTAGTATTTCGCTCTGTCTTGAGGCGGGGATGTCTTTTCTAAGTCGCCCCCCCCAGAGGAGCATTTGTATAATTATCAGAATCTTTTTCTTATCTTTTTTTAAAATGCAATCACTTATAAAATAAATTAATTGAAGCATGCAAACCCGTTACTTTTCAAGAAATGAAAGAAAAAAGACAAAGACAGTTGAAGACCACATTGTCAGAGTGGAAGCTTTTTTAAAGAGAATACTTTGCATTGATTCAATATTTGAAAACCCACAGATGGAAGTAAAGGATGACTGATAACAAAATAAAAACGAAAAAATTTGTAAACACAACAATTACACAATTACTGAGACTCCTGTATGCAAAAATCCAAAAAAATGCATATTTAGAAAAGGAAAAGAGAAAGAATAGAGACAAAGAAAGAGAGAATCAGGCAGACAGGTAAGCAAACAGACAGGTAAACACACAGACAGACAGACAGACAGACAGGTAAACACACAGACAGACAGACAGACAGACAGACAGACAGACAGGTAAACACACACACAGACAGACAGACAGACAGACAGGTAAACACACAGACAGACAGGTGCAGCCAGTGTTTCATAACTAAAGAATAAATGTCAGCTGAATCTCCAACCTTTTCTTTTCTTTTCTGTCTCTAAAAACTGAGCAACAGATTAACTCTGTTTCTGATTATCATGGCCTTTCACTGCCCGTGTGTGTGTGTGTGTGTGTGTGTGTGTGTGTGTGTGTGTGTGTGTGTGTGTGTGTGGATCGATAGTGTTTTTAATGGAACACATGAGCAGAGACAGGAGGAGTGAAACAGCTCATGTTTCTCATTGGCCGCCGTCTCTACTGTAGTGGTGCACATACAGTATGATGTATATAGAAAACAACACACACACAGTAAGAAAGAGGTGTAAAATGTCACACACACACACACACACACCTACACACAAACACACACAGCTGTAGAATAACCAGTTAAGGAAATAAATTAAATTTCAAGCAGGAATCTGATTTGTTTCTCCTCCTGAAATGAGAACTGAAACTTTTCAAACGGGCCCTGAACACATCATGACGATGTGTGATGTCTTAGGCGCCGCTGCTCCATGATGGAGGGCGGCAGGTCCTTCATACAGCCTCGCAGATGCTATCCCAGCATGCAAAGCGCTTCATTCCTTCCTTAGCGACCCCATCATCTCCTCCTCCTCCTCCTCCTCCTCCTCTCCATCATCACTTCTTTTAATCCAGTAAACAAGTACCTCTGTCTCGACTGTTTTCCAACTTGTTTTCCCATCATTCCTCTGTCCTCCATCTCTTCCATATTCTTCTGGTTTCCCTGCACCTTTCTGAGGCTGAGCTGAAGAGCTCGGGGTCAGTGTTATTTGGGTAACTCAACAAAAAATAAAATAACAAATGCTAAAAAGTTGTATGTTCCTGACAGAAAGCAGACAGAAATCTAAAATCTAAAAAGAATAAAAACAAAATTACAGCTCAAAGTGATCAGGAGTCCGATCTGTGCAAGATTAGTGTCATCAGGTGACCTGTCTGCAGCGAGGGGTAATTTGTGCCAAATTAAAATCATGAAAATGAAGCGGTCTCTGCAATTACTGCAAATCAGTGGACATCTCTGTGAGACCTGCAGACAGGAAGTAAAATTTTACAGCCCTGCTTTATAAAAAGAACCTAAAATCATTTTTTTTAACATTTGGTAAAAGAGGTATTCCTCTGTCTGTCACCATTAAAGAGGCAACATCCAGAGAAGCGTGACTGTGGTTAAATAAAAGGTTTAGTCGACTGTCTTTGAGGATCCTTGATTCATAAAGCTGTGAGAGTCATGTCTCATTTACTGCTGCAGAAATTTTCAGTTGTCGCACAGCGATTTTTCCAAGACAACTGTGTTCTCCTCTGCAATCAGTAATCTATAAAGTCAGTCACAGAGGTTATTCAGTTTTTGTCTTTTATTAAACTGTTTAAGTTACGTGTTTCAAACCATTCAAACCGTTTCTTTGTGGTGAACAGGTGGAATCATTTCACAGGTTAAGGAGGAGGAGGTTAAGGAGGTTCTCCTCCTAAAAGTTGGTACAAATCTGCTACAGCATGTCCAAATGTTTGACCAGTTAATGCTGAGTTACTTTCTGAGATGTTTTCATAAATGTGGATATGGGAGCAGGAAGTAAGGCTACATCCTTAAATATAGGCTATTTCAAAACAAAACAGAGACAAAATTATGAACTTTCTTAATTCAGCCTTCATGCACTTCTTTTGTTTCCTGTATGAAGGAGGGTGACTTTCACACCTTCAGGATGATTCAAGACTCTTTCATCTTCAATCCTGCATCACCCTGTCCGGGTTTATTATTTATTAAACAGTGCAAAGACACCAGTGTGGACGGATTGTTTTTGCTTTAAAATGTAATTTAAGATCCGGGGCGTCGTGCAGCCCACGTTGAACTCTTTCTGCAGTCTTTAGCCTGCTCTGAACCTCAGTTCTGATGATTCCTCAGTGTTTCTGTGAGTAAGTGGATCTTCATTACTCTGACTCCTCTGTAGTGTTTGAACCTGTTGACATTTTCTCTACGACGAGACGACTCGGCTCTCATCAGCAGCCGCTTCCTGCTGCTGCTGCAGCGACAGAAAACAACAGAGGGATCAGACCGTCTCGGTGTTTGGTCAGCAGCAGGAAGACTTGTTTGACATTACCGAGCGTCCTCCGTCTGTTAACCACAACGAGCTGCGGGAGGAGAGGAGTCGGTCCCGAACATTAATCTCTAATGTCACAGAGCTCCAAGTGGAGGAGCAGGAAAACACAGCGGATGTGACTGTGAGAGATCGCAGGTGATTTTCCAGAGATCAGGGAGCATTTTCTACTGCAGCGCGGTCATACAAAACAATTAGAGTTAAAAGTTTGAACTCTGAATTCACAGAACTATGGCTGTAGATTATAGATGAAGGATCATATCACAGCAGCAACATTTATGAAATTTTCTTTCTTTAAAGAAGTTTTTAACCTTAAACTCTTATTTTTGTTTTCTCAGTTTTTCTTTTAGTGATTTTCACAAGTTTGCTGTCACAGAAGTTTAATGGTATGTCTTACTCATCTCTTTGTTTCCCTTGTGCTTTTTGCATCACTTGAAATTGTCAAAAAACTCAGGTTTGCGAAAACTGAGGGAGAATTTAGTTTGTTACAGATAGTTAGTAGATTAGTTGTTTGTTAACAGAATTTTGTGCCGCTCCTCTGAGTCCGTGCCTTTTCCGTCCCCAGGACAACACCTGCAAATATACATGAAAAATATTTGAATAAATCATTATATTATGAAGTACAGTGTCCTGGACTGCACTTTGTCCTATTTGCAGTTTAAAGATATATCATTTCAGGGCAGTTTAATTCCAGTTTAGACATTTAAATGAACTTTATCATCAAAAATTCATAACATTTAGGTTAGTCATGACTGCAGATTTTCACTCTACCCTGTTGTTGCTATACGTATTGATGCCATTGTTAAATTTAATATATTTGCCAAAAAACTGTTATGAAAAATTTACAATCTATCATTGACAAACCTTGTAAAGAAGAAATAAAATTACCTGAGATTGACGTTTACAGATTTTGAATAGTTTAACGTGTGTTATTAGAGAAAGAAAAAAAAAATTAAATAATTTCCAAAAAAAGTTCCAACATGCAAATGAAACCGTTGTTCAAAACTGCAAAAATTCAGACAGGAAAACAGCTGTATATGGACATTTGTTTATCTAAAAACGTCACCTGTCTTTTTGTTGGTCCCCTTCTGCTGCAGCTGCCTGAGTGAAGAGGTGTCAGACGGCTGCTGGTGAACGTCCTTTTTGTCCCCTGTTTGCACCCGTAGAGCTGAGCTGTAGTTTAACTGTAATGGGACAGTAGGGAGGGAGAGCAGATGGGGCATAAAACAAACACATCACACATCAGGGACCTGTGTGTGGCTGTGTGTGTGTGTGTGTGTATGTGTGTGTGTGTTATTTGACATCTCAGGTGTAAATTAGAAGCTCTGGTGGCAGAGGGGTTATTACATGTGCGTGTGTGTGTGTGTGTGTGTGTGTGTGTGTCGTAGGCCTACAGCTGATCCATCATCAGTTAAAGGGCTCGTTGTCAGACTTTGAGCACAGATGGAAACAGTCTCATGCTGTCTGTCTCTGTTTTCAGTCCATCAGTAGGTTCAGTTGTCTTCATGTCAGCTGGTTAAAAGAATATATTTATCAGGCCAAACATAAATAACACGGAGTTCCCCAGGGTTCGATTCTCGGTCCTCTTCTGTTCCTCCACCTTCTCAAATTACGCAAATCAACAACATGTAAACAAAAAGTCTGTTATTATATTTCTGATTATGCAGCCATATCACCTAGAAATGACATTTTTATACTTCTAAACAATATGATTGTAAGGAAAAATGATTTGCTGCCTGGATTTTGTTCTTTTCACTGTTATGTTCTTGGCACACAGCAGTCATATTGACGTTGTCAGGTTGGACAGGGGGCAAACAAAGCATATAACCTTTATTCTTTTTGTCAGATATAATCCATCCATCCATCCATTGTCTTCCGCTTATCCGGGGCCGGGTCGCGGGGGCAGCAGTCTGAGCAGGGACACCCAGACTTCCCTCTCCCTGGACACTTCCTCCAGGTGTTCCGGAGGGACCCCAAGGCGTTCCCAGGCCAGCCGAGTGACATAGTCACTCCAGCGTGTCCTGGGTCTTCCCCGGGGCCTCCTCCCAGTGGGGCAGATATAATCAAAAAAAAATCTAGAATTGTAGTTGCATATTGGTTTCTTTGAGTGTCTAAACATAATTATAAAAAAACATTAATTACACTGTACTTTTTAGTACATTTTGCAGATAAACACAGAGAAATTCTTGAACTATTCAAGGTGATGGAGTCTTTCATTTTATCTCCCGTTGATATGTCAGGGAGGCAGGAAGGAGGTCATGAATGTGAATAAATGTTACATGAACGTTACTACCTTAACTTGTCCACCTACATGTTTTCTGGCTGGGTCACGTCTTGAGATGCACCAATTCCACTTTTCTTGGATGATTCTGATTTCCGATTTTTTTAAGGGTCTGACCTGCTAATTCTGTTTTTCAATCTTTCTAAGAACTATAATTGCCAGCATTCACAAAAAGTTTTGCGACTTATCTTGTAAAATTTTATTGGATGTTCATAATAAAACACTGACTATAAATAACTTATATTTATTATTTTCTCCAGAAGTGCTCCAGACTACAGCCGGGCCTTATTATATTATTACATTAAGGATCGTGTGTGGAAGCAGATGTAAACAAACTGACACAGTTTGCTGCAGTAAAACTTTGCAGTGAGAAAAACGGAAGCAAAAGTTATGTTTGTCTGGATGAGAAAATGTTTAAGGAGACGCATCAACACAGCTTGTTTATTCTTCAGCCTGTCGGTCTGTGAACAGCAGTCTGATGCTGGCTAACATTAGCCTGAGGAGCTACAAAGTTTACAGTTGTTTGGTGACACCTTCAGCCGTTCGGTCTGTCTTCTCTTCATCCTGTTCTTGGAATCTGTCGCTAACACCATTGCAAGTGTGTGTGTGGGTGTGTGGCTTTGATCAGCGCTGTTGCGGCTGTGACGTTATGGTCAGTGTGTCTGCTGCACGCATGACGTGATCATGGCGCAGAGCATGTGTGTGAGAATATGACCGGCACAGAACTGATGTGATCTCACTGGATGGTGTATAAATAACACAGTGAACAGTAAACAGTGTCTCAAAAATTGAGCCTTGGTCTGGACTTTCAGGTGTGAAAACATATCATATACATGAAAATGCTGTTGTGTTTGTTTGAACCACGCAAAAAGTAATTATGTCCATCTTTGACGATTCATCACTTTACAGTTATATCCAAAGTAAAGTGGCTCCTGTATGTATTTGTGTCTGTATTTAAGTAAAATGTGTGCAGGTGCATCTGTTTGTGTGTGTGTGCACAACAGCGACCATTTATCCATCATATTTCCCGTCGGTTCTTTCATCCGCAGCCGAGCGTCTGCTTCGCCATCATCATCTCTCTCCGCCTGTAGGCCATCTGAGCGAGGCGGCAGGCAGGCAGGCAGGCAGGGAGCGGCGGGGCGGCGAATCCAACGCACCCGGGCGGAAAGAATCAGAGTTTACACAACAGCAAGGCGGAGAAATTAAAGATGATTTTTATTTTCTTTATCTGGAGGAGAATTCATTACCTGGCAGAGGAGCGGGAGCTGAGCGCTGTCAGCCAAGAATAATGACTTGTCTAACTGATAGGGAGACACACACACAGGCTTTCATACACACACACACACACACACACACACACACACACACACACACACAAGTTTCACATATACAGAGACAGTCATACACACCAAAAACAAACACATTCAGGCTCAAATACACATAATACACACACAGTGTCACAGAGCACTTGCTCTTTGTACACACGGACACACAACACATTCCTTACACAGTATATTTAAGACTTTTTATTCTTAGTTTTTACAGATTTTTCATCTAAAAACACACCAACAAGACAATGATGCCCTTTCTCACTCCCAATGCGTGAAATACAGCGGCTTGGTCAGTGCTGCTGTGCTTCAAACTATAACACTCTAGGTGCACCTCTAATGTTATGTGATGTGTTTACATACATATCTTACATATGACGCGTTACGGACATGAGCTTGTGACATACTTCTTTTAACCCACTGGTAACCAAACTTTTTCTGATGTGCCCACATCCCACAATTATTAACAACCATTATTAACGTTTTGGGAATCAACTGATAAAAAGGACTTAAATTGAATTTTCTTCTGTGTCTCTTGAGGAGCTTCAGGGTTGTTTTCATGTCAGTTGACCCTTTGCTAAGTCCCGCCTCCAAACAGCAACTATCCAATCGTAGGTTAGCAACTCTACATCTACCTGTTGAAGGTGTGCAGGAGGGTCTGAGATGAGTGATACTTTCATGAGTCTGGATGGTGACGTCTTTCACATGTGTGGTGGACAGATTAAACTCTGTCTTTATCTGCTTTAACATAAGATGTGGACGTTAGCATGTCTGGCTAACTCATTCTAGCTGACTAGCTGCAGTAACTTTACCTCTAAATCTGCATTTGTTCTGTGGGGGTTTGAGGAAGAGGATGAAGGCTGATGAGGAATCAGTGGGTAGATGATGATGCGTCTCTCTCTGGCTCACTGTCTCAGGTCTAAGCTGGGTTAGTTTAGCTCTCATCTCATTTTTTCTACCATGGTTGTTGCTGCTGATGTGCCGACCGACCCCTGACCCTCCATCCATCCTCATCCATCTTATCCTCATACCATTCATGTGCACATTGCATCTTACAGACAAGTCTCGCTAATTTCTGAGGACGTTCACAACGAACGCTCCAAATGGAAACAGGATACGCAAAGCAGCCCTCATGTATGAGCAAATGTATAGTTAAAAGCAAGTATATCTACGATCTAAGACTGAGAACATCTCTGCGCATTAGTTTTGTCATTTCTTTTTTAAAATTCGACTCCTAACTTTACGCAGCATGATACTAAATTGTTCTTATAGCCCTTTAATATATAATGAGACACAGAACATATGTACAGTTCCACAAACACTGAGCACATTTCTCTTGATCTACAGGACTCCATACATGCTGTATGTCTCCAAATGCAGACACCTAGTTTCAATGATGTGGTACATAAAACACTCTGCACACAAACACACACACTCACTTACCTATCTACACACACTCACGCACACACCCTCTCCCCGGTCCTGCAGGCTGCAGTCTGCGTCAGTAATAACCTCTCTGTGCCCCGATCCAGAGGAAATCAGCTGGAATGTGAAATTGAAAACAAACAGTCATTTCAGATAGTGAAGCCTCTCCGTCAGTCGGCGTCTCCCTCTCTGTTTGAAGCCCACAGATTGTCCTCAGATCATATCCAGATATACAGTATAGCTCATGTTCCCTAAATCCCTATCTAATAGACAACTCATACATAATCAGACGCAGCCAAAAGGCGACGGCAGCAGCCGCTCCCGGTTGTTTTGCAGATACTGAGAGGCAGCTCTATCGTCGGCGCCCGTCAGGGAGGAAACAGTGCCTCGCCCAAAACTTCAACTTCCCCTCAGTGAGGGAGGACAGGCTGTTTGTAGTGTGATGGTAATGTACTTCAGAGTTGAAGACTTACATATATGTTTTATTGTTTATATGTGTGTATATATATCTATATATATAGGATAAGATATACACACACACACACAGTCAAATATTTACACAAAAACCTGCTTATATACAGACTCAGGGAGCAACAGGATTATGTAATCTGGACCTAAAAAAGGTAACTGTATTCCAGCTACATTTAGTAAAAATCTGGATTATTAGCAGGATTACAATTTTAAAATAAATAATATCCTACCATGCACAGTGTGCACACAGTTGCCTATTCATTATCATGACCTCTAATCAATAAACTGCACATAACAAAGTAAGGAAGAGCTAAGGACAAACTAATAAACCTAATAACAAACATTAAAAAAAAACTTGATTTCATCTTCTAAAATGTGAATATTTTTTGGTTTCTTTACTCATCTCTGATAGCAAACTGATTTTTTTTTTAATTTGTGTAACTAAACAAAACATTAGAGGACGTCATCTTGGACATTTTTTTTACCATTTTCTGCCATTTTATGGAGCAAATGACTAATTGATTAGTGGAGAAAATGATCAACAGATTAATCGACAATGAAAATAATTGCGAGTTGCAGTCCTAGTCGTCAGTGGTGGACTGGAGATCCCAGGTGGATCGTAACCGAGCACAGAAACCGACAGTGACCAGTTTGACAACAGGGGGGTACAGTACCGAGGTGGTTTTCTTACTGCGTTTGGCTCCTGGAACTCCGGAGCTGAATCAGCTAATTAGGCAGCTAGCTGATTAATCAATAATGCAAATAATTGACAATATTATAACAGGACTAATTCATTGATTAATCATTTTGAGTCATTTTTAAATAAAAAAAAAGTCAAATTTTTCTAATTTCAGCTTCTTAAATGTGAATATTTTCTGGTTTCTTTACTCGTCGCTGACAGTAAACTGAACATCTTTGTCTTGTGGCCAAAATAAGACACTTGAGGACGTGATCTTGGACTTTCATTAACATTTTTCACCGTTGTCTGACATTTCATGGACCAAACAATTATTCGATTGAGAAGATAATCGACCAATTGATTGATGATGAAAATAATCATTAGTTGCAGCCCTAAAATATAATAATTATATTGAGGTAATCCAAAAGTAATGGACAGAAATCAAGTTACATTATTTGAATATTTTGATACTTTGATTACCTTACAGACTACATTTTCACAGCTAAATAATAACTGTATCAGAGTACAGTTTTAAAATAACATATTATTTTCACAGCGAATGAACACAAACCTACCATGTTGCATCAAGACAGTAGTGAGAATAAAAAATGACCTGAAGACGATAAAAAATAAAAATAAACTAAGAGGCACTAAAAGTGATGGATCTGTAAATCAAACAGCAGCAGTGAGTCTCACCAAACTCTGCAGGCTGCAGGAATAAAAACCACAGGCCATCAGGCTAACAAGCTAACAAACACCGATTCTACTGTCTGACTGCACGAACAAGTCTGGTGAGCCCCGAATCCCTCAGGTCTGAAAGAACTGTTTGCTCGTTTTGGGCCTTCCTCAGAACTGTTCGTCTCTCATTTCACACCAGGTTTGACTGACAGCAGGAGCAGAGCGTCTCCTGCTCCGTGAAAAAAGACAAACATTATGCTACATGTTCAAAAGTTAAATCTGTTCAAAACAAGTCCTTTTCTTCCGGTTTCTGGAGATTTCAGGCATTATGGCGTGTCGTCCTGAAAGTGCTAAGTACTTCTGCAGAACCTCTCTGCAGTGTGTGTGTGTGTGTGTGTGTGTGTGTGTGTGTGTGTGTGTGTGTAAAAGCTGTGTTTTACTGACTGTTTCATGTTCAGTTTGGAGGCTCCCGGAGAGCTTTTGAATATTATACCTCACTAACATGAACAGACAGACGAGTCACAGCGCTGAGACTTCACTCTGCTCTACTGACAGCACTGTGACTGCTGCACTGTGTGTGTGTGTGTGTGTGTGTGTGTGTGTGTGTGTGTGTGTGTGTGTGTGTGTGTGTGTGTGTGTGTAAAAGAGTGTTTGAGTTTTTTCGAGTGTGTGTTGCTGCATTTCTGTAATAGTGTGTACAAGTGCTTCTCTCTCACAAAATTGTGTGTATGTGCTTTTCTCGCAAACTTGTGTGCACTTTTGTCACCAGGCAGTGTGTGTATGTGCTCTTAAAAATGTGTGTGTGTGTGTGTGTGTGTGTGTGTGTGTGTGTGTGTGTGTGTGTGTGTGTGTGTAAAGGTGAGAGACAGTAGCTGTTGAGTCCTTGAAAACTCTATTGAGGGAGCTGCTGTCATCTCTGTGGTGTGTGTGTGTGTGTGTGTGTGTGTGTGTGTGTGTGTGTGTGTGTGTGTGTGTGTGTGCGTGTGTGTGTGTTGACTGCAGAAGTGGAAAGGAACTAAGTACTCAAGTACTGTACTTAAAGGACCAGTCAGAGATTTTGGGCAGTCTTTTCTCTGTGCTTGTATCTTTGTGTCTGTGTATGGCAACATGTCAGGTTGAGCTCATTTTCACTTCTTTATTTATTGTTGTCTAGTTTAATCTACAGCAGTGCATCAAAATGTCAGAAAAACAGCCTATTTTCAGCTTTGTGATGCTGCATTTTTAAGTTTATTCAGATGAAGAAGAAGGAGTGAAATCGAATTCTATTCTTTGCCCTCTGGTTGATTCTATAGCACACAATAGACAATAACTGCATTTTCTTTTCGGCGGTTGTTTTCATCATATTTTGCCCAAATCTGTGACTTTGCAGTGACTTGCAATTTTCCCTGTTGTGCGTACAGCAGTAAAGACAGTGACAGGTTAACCTGCATTTGACCCACGTGTGTGCACTTTGATTGACATCAAACACAAACCTGTGATGCAGCCTTCCCTGCTTCCTTCACAGACAGGGAGAGAAAGTCAGATTTTAGAAAATCATGGTTTCAATATTTGGGACGAGGGACAAAAGATGAAAATGCTTTGTTGTCCAACAGAAAGTGGGACACCTGGTCACCCTACATTCTTAGAGACGAGGTGGTGCTGAAAAAGGTTCTTAGTGGAATCCTTCGTATTGCAAAGAACGCTTGACAAACCCTTCTTTCAAAGAAGCATTATTCAGAAGCAAATGGTTCTTGGTATAACCTCAGCCCTTCAGGAGGAACCCTTTTAAAACCCTTATTTCTCAGAGTGTAGGACAGAGGGGTTGTTTAGTTGAATATATCAGTTTGTCTGACTCACTGATCATTAATCTGACGGAGGTTTGTCACCACCTAGAATCTGACTGCGCTGTGTGTTGATAAATCCTCGGCACTGTCCGTGGTGCTGAAGTAGCCAACATATTTACCTTGAATGTATAATATTCTGTAAACTATGTAGAACCAAAAGAGTTGTTCATGAGTTGGTTCCATAATCCTGGGAGAACAAAACAAACCAGGTCAGTCCCAGCTGTTAAAAATGAACAAATGACTTACTGGCTGTAACTACTCAACATACAAGGGGAGGACGGAGAGACGGACACTGCAGCACACATTGAAGACAAACATCAGCCTGGTTCAACGTACTTTTCTGTTTTGTTCAGCAAGATAATCACATTTTTTTTGTGGAGTGTAAATTCAATCACCAGAGGTAAAAAGCTCACATTTGGTCACGTGACTTCACCATCACCACCACTAAGTGACCAGTTTTCGGCGTGTTGATGTTTAATGTCTCCGATACCTTCTGTGGTCTCATTTAGCTGCTTGTTAGCTGGATGAGGGGACGGGTATTGCAACGCGGGAAGCAAGAAAATGCAGGAAAAAAACCAACAATAAAAGCGAGACAGAGTCAGAGAAAAGACTGAGGAGGAGAAACGGAGCAGGAGACAGAGGCAGAGAAACATTAATGGAAGTTTAAAAAACAGAAAGCGAGCAGCAGCAGTTTGTGTTGTTCTTGTCAAGGTCACAGTAGCTGAATGTGGAGATCCTGAGGGAACACCACTGTGAGCCTGTGTGTGTGTGTTGTTACATGGCTCAATGTTTTTCTATGTATTCTAGCATTTCTGTGTGTGTGTGTGTGTGTGTGTGTGTGTGTGTGTGTGTGTGTGTGTGTGTGTGTGTGTGTGTGTGTGTGTGTGTGCGCCTTTTGTCTTTGTGTGTGTTTGTCTGCTTTTAAAGCCTTGTAGGGGCTCACAATGGGCTGCAGCGACGCATTTCAATCGCTGCTCAATTAATTGCCCTGTAGACACACACACACACACACACACACACACACACACACACACACACACACAGAGAGTTGTCCACAGAGAACAGTATCAACACGTGAGTAGCAGACAAACACACACATTCCCATTTATAGAAAATTAAAGACAAATAAAAAAAGACTGAGCTGAAAGCTGCTGCACGCGCACACACACACACACACACACACACACACACACAAAGTCCTTGTTGCTCACTGTGTATTGATAATGTTCTGACTTCTCTCATCTTTGATGCTGGAGATGTTTTAATGAGTAATTTGATGTGTACACACACACACACACACACACATACAGAGGCTGTCTGCTGCAGTGTGAAAGTTGTCAGTCTTGTGTTTTTTAATCAGTGCGTCTGATGTTGAATTAATATTGATTCCTCTGCAGTCCATTACAACAACTTGTTTTCCCCCCTCTCTTCTTCTTCTTCTTCTTCTTCTTCTTCTTCTTCTTCTCTCCATCTGTGTGTCCTCGGCTGCTCACTCATCTCTTCCTCTTTGATTTTTCACTCATCAGATATCACAGCAGATTTCTGTGAGGCTTCAACCTGCCATATTTACTGGAAACTTTGCATGTTAGCAGAGGTGTGGTGCTGTTTGTTTCAGTAACGGAGCGCACATATGATGCTCGTATGCATGCACGCACACACTTTAAGTTGTGGCTCATTTCAGGTCATGTAACCACAGATCCTACAGGGGCAACTACAACTGAACGGCTCCGTCATGTTGACAACCTCATGCAGCAGTCAGTCCACATGAGGGCTCTCTCTGCGACTGCAACTCTGCGGAAAACAACTGAAAAAAGACACATCTCACTGCAAAAACAGCGTCCTGTCTGATCAGAGCTGTGCGCTTTAGTGATGAGTCAATCTTCAAGCACTTAAAAAAAAAACAGATAATGGAAACTGCAAATACTTGATTACCTAAATTTGAGGGAAAAAAGTGGTGGTGCATCACTCAGCTGTACTACACATATGCATCTAATGCCTCCAACACACTTTTTGTACAAAACAAAGTACATTTTCCTTTACACGTTTACTTTTTCATGTTTGCTTAATTGTTTATTTGGAATTTCAACTCATATGTGCATTATCATCCTAGGCTGGTATCATCAGACAAACTTTCAAATGTGAATAGTCTGGAAACCAGACCAGAAGCATCTGTGTTCCCAGGCTATAACTGTGCGGCATCCTTGTATACATCCTGAATGAATGCTGGATTGTCCTCAAACTCACCATGGAAAAAAAAAAAAGAGTTTTAAAAAGTGTCCCTGCTGCTAACTTCTCTGTCACATGACCATAACTTTAACAAAAACCACCATAGAGAGGAAAAATGACTTGGCGTGTAATCCGTCATCCATCTCGAACAACACAGCAGTACATTGACGGCATTATTTCCAGTATAAATTTGCTTTTGGAGAGCCATTATGTCCAAAGTTAAGTTCAATATAAAAGAGTGAGGAGCTCAGCAGGTGCTGGAGACAGGACTGTTTTATTCTCAGCTGTATTAGTGGTCGATAAAACAACAAAGATGATTTTTATTTGCCTCTTTTCAGCAGACACTCTTGAAATCAGCACACTGGCTCAGTGTGAACGGGGTCCTTCAGCTGAGAAATGTTCTGAGCAGAGCTGCGGTATTAAAATGGCTGCTTACTGCCGGCTGTAAACGCTGCTGGAAAAATGAATGGAGGATATTTATAATAAATATACTTTTATTATGGCTGCAGGCTCGTATATTAGTGTTTAGTGGAGAGAGGATCCTCTCACCCCCCCCCCCCCCCCACTCTCCTCTGTTCCCTTCTCTCTCTCCTCCTCTCTTTTTCTATTCTCTTTTTTTTTTATTCAAATTCACACTGGCTTCACTTCCACTAAATACACCAGTGCTTCTTACCAAAGCATCTTATTCAAATATATTGATACTGACAGACAAAAACCTTCATCCAAAAGTACAGTTAGGTTAGTGGTTCACACCCCACAGGCAGCTCCATATGGAAACTGTGTAGATTAATATAATAGATTAATATATCTCACAGTCAAACCAGATACAAGATCTTCAATAAATCTGTATAATAACGAGACTGAAATCATTTTGGGAACCTGCAGGTATTTAAGTTGGTCATCAGTCATCACCACTCAGCTACATGATCTGCACACTGTGTTTGTATTGTTGCAGCCACACAACACTCTGGAAATTTTAGTATCCCAAACTTCACTAATGCCTTCGGGTCTTTTGATATGATATGGGGGACATAATGTCCGTTAGCAGGAAAGCTAACGTTAGCTGGAGTTAAGTGCCACTCTGTGTCTGTGTACGCTCGGCCCTGCGTCTGTCTGCGTCTGTCCTGAGATCCCATCATGCTGGATGGGCCCGCCGTCTTGCATGTGCTGACTCTCCTTCAGCGGTCCGTTCAGTTCTGTTAGACAAAGACCTTAACTAAAATTCAAAATAACTCCTTGAGGAGGTGAGAACTTCTGCAGTCTTCCACTGGCTGATGTTTCTTTCAAACAGGGTAGTGAAGCCATAACACAGTTCACAACTCCAAGTGATGTCCTGTGATGCGGTGGAACCTGCGGTTTCCCATGAGGCCCGTGTGCCAACCAACCAGCAACCAAACAACACAACACAAAGAGGCAACATGAATTATAAATTATCTCTGGAAAATGACTGCAACAGTATTATGGTTGCAATTAGCAAAATAAAATAAAACAAGAAAAACACTGACTAATATTTGCTAGTAAGCACAAAGATAAGACACAGTATCAAAGATGAAAATACCAAGACAATCAACGAGACAACAAACATTTGTTTCCTCTTATTATTTGTGTTTATCAGAGATCACGAGTGCCATGTCGATGGTGTTTTGACGTCATCATCAGATCATCATCATTTAAGAGCATCACTAGTCCTGACAATTATCTCAACCCATTCACATCCCAAATGTATGAAACACTGACAGAGAGCCCGTTTTAACACCCCACCCCACGTCCTGCAGATGTGGGCTTCTCCCTCTTTATACTGCAGCAACAAAGGGGCGGAGACAAAACATTAGTATCTGACAAGTTAGGAACAAGAACGGGCTGAAATCAGGTGTGATCAAATTAACCAGACGCTCGTGGAAGTTCTCCATAATTATCCTGGGATATTCAGAAAACTAAGGTTGTTTTTTCTGTGATAAATTATAGTTATCTTGAGAAAACTATTTTGGTTTGTGGTGATAAAGAAATTATTGCAAGCGCAGCTCTCTCGGCTCCATAATAAGCCAAAGTGTTGGACACAGAATCTTATTTTTGAGATATTTCAGTCTCAGTGAAGCGGTGGGCTGACTGGCATTGTGATCCATCAAGTCATGCCACCAGTGAAGATTTTCCATTGACACTTTGGCCACGTAGAGACAAACCATGCCACGCTGACTTGTTTATCCATTTATAACACGTCGTTGTGCTTGTCTTAACTTCATCTTTGTCTTTTTTGGTTTCCTGTTTAGTTTGTGTTGTTTCTTTGCCTTCTGACCTCCTACCTTGCTTTGTCTGTCAAAGCAATTTGTAAATCTTTGTTTTTAAAAGATGTTATACAGCCACTCAATTCAAGACAAGCGTGCATCAGTTAAAATGCAATGCAATGGAGATGCAACCATGCTGGCACATGAATAAAAATAATTACATAAAATGTTGAAAATAAGCATGTCCTCATTATACTGATAAAAAAACCGTCATTATTACGTTTCCTACAAAACATACTATCATCTACATGCACTTGCACATTTGTTCTACTTTACAAGAATGTAATTTTTAAGAGAACCAGACACACAAACACAGCTTTAGGCACCTGTCACCCACATGCATACAGCAAAGTGGCCTCAAGATTCAGACACACTTAGTATAACCTCAAGGGCTGTGTGTGTGTGTGTGTGTGTGTGTGTGTGTGTGTGTGTGTGTGTGTGTGCCTTTTTGCCCCAAGGACCTTTCTGCCTGATGGATGAGATTTAGCCTCAAGCATGCACACACAGACACACAGACACACACACACACACACACACACGCTCTGCAGGAAGCTCTGTATGAGTCATTAACACACTAAACAAATTAAATCTTCTCAATAAAAGGAATAAGCAGCAGTGGACGTATTAGCATGAGAAACATGATAAAAGTGCTCCTCCATTGTGTCCTTATCACAGTCCCATAATGCACTGGGAGGCAGGGATTGTGGCGTGGCGTTTGGACGTTCGACACTGGGCTTATCAGCGTCTGGGGCCCTCACTCTGAACGTTCAAAGGCCGCCATTGTTGTGAGATTTGGGGAGAACAGAGGAGAGATTTTCGGGTTCTTAGAGCACTCAGTGGATTTAGCGAACGAGAGAGAGAGGTGGAGAATGAATGGCTGGAAGAGAGAGAGAGAAAGAGAAAGACGACTGATAAAACAGATAAAAACAGAAAAAAGGAGAGAGAGCAGACAAACAAATCAGCTGGTCGCCTAAATCTGTATGTGTTGTGTGGCCACGCTGGTGTGTGAGTGTGTATCACCGTGATTTCATCACACAGGAATATTTTTTTCAAGAAGAAAATGACAGAAAGACAGTTTTGTTTCTCTGAGTATTTGCTTAAAGTCAGAATAGCACTGTGTGTGTATAAACTAATAAAAAAGGCAGGTTATTATAATTATTATTATTTTTCTAGGCTGTAGCTCAAATTGCCATGAGGCAGTTATTGTGACTGATTAGCACTAGCATGCACACAGCCTGCTATCCTGTAAGCGATAAGCTTCGTATGGATTCTGACACTTCCTCACGAGTCCAGAATTCAAAACTCTCATCAGTCTCAGTTGAACTTTGGTAAAATGCTAACATACTTTAGTTTTGTCCCTTCCTGAGTCTCTGCTATGTGCTAGGCTGACTCGCGTCGACAGGAAAAACAAATCTTGGTGATGATTAAAAGATGTTTATAGTTGGGATCTGTAAGAGTGACATCTTCAGTTAGCTAATGCTAGCTACAAAGCTAGTTAATCAGCTGTTTCAGATAAGCAGCAGGTGGTGGCCAATTTCTTCCTTTATACAATCAGATCTGTGTGCAGCCATCATGGACATGTTATAGAGCCGTGAGGAAACAGCTGATCAGTCATGTGACATAAATGTTTGCTATGTCAGAACTTACTGAAAGAAAGTGTTTCCACCTCATGTTAAATACATCCAAAAAAGGTACTTTTTTCTTTTTTGTGTCATTTCCAATTTTTTTTATCCAATACAGTACTTAAAAATGTGCATAAAAACACATTGATGGATATTGTTTTTATGCATAAATTGGTTATTATCTCTTCTTTTTGTCAAACGCTGTAAAGCTACTAGCTCCTGTGCAGAATATTTCATATTAAAAGCCTTTCAGAAACTAAAATGACACAATCCCTCCTTATTTCTGGGTGATGTTAAGTTGAAACATCTGGAATGAACAGTAGCCTAACACACGAGGAGACATCGTACTGCACGTTTCTTGATATTTGATGTTGATTTAATGTTTCAGAAGTGACAGTAATGTGTCTGGGACTTATTGCCCTCTAGCTGGTGACCAGCAGGAACTACACGGATGTGACCTGATCTGTGGTAGAGCCTACAGTGGCTTGTTAGGGACAAAATACAAAAAGTCAGGAATAAATTTAAACCAGAGACGAAGAAAGCATGCCGATAAATGCAACACCTTTATTGAACAGAAACATCTGAGTATTGTTTTGTGTTTTTGAAGCGTTGGTGTGTATGTGAGCGTCCTCTGAGCCCCTGCGTCTGGCCTTGGTAAGCCCTGTTTGCTGTCTACCTGTAAATTTCCGCTGAACCGACACGCTGACATGAAACCCAGCAGACTGCTGTAAGCCTGTGTGTGTTAAGAACACGCCTGTCCCACCTTCTCAACAGGCTTAAGTGTGTGTGTTCTAGCCTCAGAATGTGTGTGTGTGTGTGTCCCATGACTCCGTACAGTACCCAGAATGCACTCCACCTGCACTCATAACTCTACACCAACACTCCTGAGAGAGAGAAGGGGATCAGTTGTGCAAAAGTGAAAGTGAAAGATGATGAACGACAAAACATGACACACACACACACACACACACACACACCACTATGTGTGTGTGTGTATTGATCTTGGTGAAGATCTCTTACTTTCTGTTCCTCTCAGGGGGTTAAAACCACACACACGCACACGCACACACGCACACACGCACACACACATATAGAAGCTCTTCAGTGTCCAGTGATTTATGATAGATTTGAAAAGGTCTGTTTATCCCTTCACCCACTCGCTCTCTCTCTCTCTCTCACACACACACACACACACACACACACACACACACACACACACACACACACACACACACACAGATGTTGATCCTCTGCTGAAGCTGTCTGTCAGTACAACAGACAGAGAGACAGATGGAAATTTTTAGTTTACATGCAGATGTACACTTCTGAATAGGACCAATAACAATGTTCTACAAAGTAATCACATTACTAAAAGTAAAAATGTAATTAAGTATTAACAGCGGTGTACTGAAAATCTGCTCAAGTACTGTTACATTACTAAAACATTACTCATTTACAAGTAAAAATATTTGTGTGAGAAATATATTTCAGTAAAAGTACAAAGTACTCGCCCCAAAAAACTATTTTTTTAACTGCTGATGTTTAATACATTATCAATAGCAGCATTCAATCATCCTTCTCTCCTCTGCTCAGTGGAGCGAGTTCAGCTCAGACACAGAGAGCCACAAACAGCTGTTTTAATGCACCTCCTCCTGATGTTTTTGACAGAAAACATGAGTGTGCAGTCGAGAAGGACAGAGAGTGTGTGTGATGGTGTGATGAAGACTTCTGTACAGGATCACTTGAATGTGTGTCATTCTACACAGAAAAAGCAAAGAGAATCTGGTCAGTTTTCAAAATAAAAGACCCCCGTGCAGACTCACGATCATGAAGACAGACAGGAAATAAACTATTTAACCACCTTAGCCTACTTAACCAATTTTAGAAGCACAAAAAAACACAGGGATAAAGGACCAAGTCAACAAAATCTGACCAAGCAACATAAGCATGTGGACAAAACCCTCTATTGCTGAAATGCCTCTGAAAAGCTGCAGGTGGGGGCTTCAGCCACGAGGACGGATCAAACCTGTGGCACAGACTTGCCGTGCTCAGTGGAATTAACTGAAGACATGGGCAGCTCATTTCTGTGAATTCCCATCATGCAGATCCTTGCATGTAGATGTGTGGCCACACACTTGAGAGGCAAGTCTGTTACCGTCACTCAGGATAAAGTTTCATTGACTAAATCTACTCTGCATGCAGGCTTCAGGTGTCAGCTGACACACATCCTGTAATGTATTGTTGGTGCAGGTTGCGTTCAGGATGTGCAGGATGTTTCAGCTTCACTTATGAGTTATAACTCTAAGAGGAAGGGTGCACATTGTGATGCAAAGTGTGTCAGTCAGGTTCAAAGTGTTCACTAAAAGTTGAAGCGAAGTGTCTCTGACTGCCAAGTGTTGATTGCCCTCTGCTGGTATTTAACATGTCAGTGTTCACTGCTCATAAAACATAAGACGTTCAAAGACAAAAAGACAAAATCATCGGGATACAGTGTCACAGCCACATTTCTAAACACAGACAATGAATTAAACAGATTTCAACATTTAAACATTCAAAGTATAAACTTTATTAACAATAAACATGATGTATTAGTTCATCTCTCATACTCACCTCTCTCACTCTGTCTCTCCATGTGTCTCTCGTCCAGATGATGTGATTGCTTTCAGTGGTCTGTGTTTTGTTTTGCCTAATAAATCACCATCTATCAGGGCCTGGCTGACACACACACACACACACACGCGCGCGCACACACACACACATGCACACACTGTGGCAAACAGTTCATAATGGACCGTTCATTTGTCATCCTCTGAGCTGTTGACAAGGAAAGTGTCCTGGATATGGGCTCTGTGTGTGTGTGTGTGTGTGTGTGTGTGTGTGTGTGTGTGTGTGTGTGTGTGTGTGTGTGTGTGTGTATGTGTGTGTTCATGCTACTCTACTGACAATAGAGATTCGTCCCCATTCATCTGACTGATAACGCACTAGTGCTGTCAACTGGAGACCAGCTCTATCCTCAAAAACACACACACACCTTTGATCACAATATACACACACATACATCACACACTCTTGCTGTTAGCGGCCATAGACACATAATTAACTTACTGTAAAAACAGCAATTATACACAGTTGCATTTATGTACATTATACACACTAACACATATACTGTGTACACGACTGCAAACACCGTTTTTGTTTTATGTGTAATTTATTGACTTTATAAATTCATTGAACAGTAGAATTCTAGAATCTTCACTGAGAATTCTCATTTTGGCAACTTGAAGAAAAAGTATGAGAAATAATCACTGACTTTATATGTGGAAAAGTAGTCAGTTGCCCCTACCAACTCGTTGTCACACTTCCTCTCATAAAACAGTCTCTGTCTCCGGCAGTGAGAGCCAACAGCTCCCACTGTTCGCTGTTGTTAATTTTGTGGTCCAGACTACTAGATGCTTCCTGAGTGTTGTTCAGAGAAAAGGTGATGTAACACAGTGGTAAACATGCTGCTATCCCAGCTTTTTTTTCAGTCAAATTCAGAACAACAAACAATAAAATTAATTAGTCTGAATATAAAATAATGCAACACAAACTCTGTGTTTTAATACACCAGGAATGGTTTTAAAATGATAGACAGTGAAATAGAACTGGTACTTCAGGGCAATATGGGTCTAGAGGGTTAACACATACTCAGATTGTTTAGTAAAGTTTTGCATCCCACAGTTTTATAAGTCAGTTGTTCCCTGATAATAATTTTGAGAATTAACCGATGAATGCTTTTCATTCACTGACTGTAAAGTCCAGAAAGATGAAGGTTCCCACAGCACATGAAGGCATCACAAGACAACAAAAAGTGTCATCAACATACTGATTAAAAAGTATGTTTCTTAAGTTTTTGTGTAAGAAAAAAACAAAGGAAAAGAGTCAGGAAAACTAGGAAATATGCAGTTTATCTTCCACCTTTTATTACAAAGTTTATGCTAATCTACAAATATTTCTCATTCTCCCTTTTGCTGCAATGACACACAGTTTTATCAGCATGGAATCAGTCATTTTTATCTCATCTTAAATAAATAGTTTAAGGCAGAAAGTGCAGAGATACAGAGGGACAATTTAATTTTTATATGGCATGAAAGTTCCATCTTGACCTTGTGTTTGACCTTCTGTGTTGTTGGTAGTTTGACAAAATCTCCACCGAGTAAGTTATTCTGTGATATTATATTTTATATAATAGTAAGCTATTCACCAATTTCTAAAAACACAACCTTCACGTGTAGAAAATGAAGATATCAGGAAGCTTGTGAAACGCTTCCATCGTTCATCATTTAAAGATGAAAGGAAGTTACTCTGCAGAGTTTTCTGCTCATGTCCATCGTTTCTCCTCGCTCCTCTAACGGAGGCCGACGCCCCATGAATCATTAACAGCAGAGTAATTATGCACTATCAAACTTGGAATATTACCCCACTTAGCTAATGTTTAATGCTGTAATTAATTCTGAACCCTGCGAGCCAACATCAATTTATTTGATTAGTACTTTGCAAAGTCACACGGAGGTTTTTTACTGTTTTGAGGTGTGTGTGTGTGTGTGTGTGTGTGTGTGTGTGTGTGTGTGTGTGTGTGTGTGTATGTGTGTGTGTGTCTGTGTGTGAGAGAGAGAGAGAGGGAAATTTTTCAGCCGTCGTGTGTTTGCGCGTGTGTGTGTGGCTTTAAAATGTTTCCATATTAATTAAAGTGTGATCCAGAGAGTGAGAAGCTGATTAATGGGAATTCAACGCTTCAGTTTTCATGTCTTTTATTTGCTGTTGTTTTTTGTTTTTTCTGGACAAAGTTGTTCCTTTCACAATAAGACAAAGGAGACTTCTGTTTTTATTTCACGTTGTGAGCAGGAGGTTCATGTAATGTTCAATAATCAATGATCAGTAATTATCGATATTGATGGATATGTAACTGGGTATGACATGACTTTATCTTGGCGCTGCTCTCTTTGTCTGACTCTTTTTCTTTGTTGTCTGTCAACTTGTGTTTTAAATAAAGGTTGCACACAGCTGAACAGAAGCAGTGATGTAACTCTTACACTGCAGTAATTACAGCTGACAGCAGCCTCCTCCATCACACACACACACACACACACACACACACACACACACACACACACACACGTACACACACACGCACACACTCATCCTAAAATATGGAGTAGAGTCTGATAAGAGAGGAAGGACAGATATAAACACACACACACACACTTTGATTTGCACAAACACACTCGCTTAACATTTACTCACATTCACAAACGTCTCTCTGTGTCTCTGTTGGACACGGTTATCACCGTCATTCTTATTGTCTTTTGTCACTTGATGTCCTTGTCTCGAAGGACGAGTGGAGCGATAAAGCCGCCGTTTCTGTTGTGTTTTAATAAGTTTTATCTGAAGACTTTAAACCGACAAACAACAACAGAATTCAAACTGAACCTGACGGGAGTGTCGAGTTTTCCACCCGGAGGTCATCAGGGTGACTTTCAGCTGCACGTATCAACACTGTTTCCATGCTTTAATTATCCTCACCATTATTCCTCTTGTATTAATTTTGAGGTGTGCTATGAGGCCAATAGTATGTGGACATATTTTTTTTCTAAGTTTGGTGTGGAGGAACTTGGCTGGCCTGCACAGAGCCCCCTCTGACACCTTTTGAACACCGTCTGTGAGCGAGACCTGATCACAAACATCAGTGTTGGACCTCATTAATCCCTGCAGCAGGTTCAACATCTGGTGGAAAGACTGAAACTAGAGGAGTCGGAGCAGCACATTAATGCCTCATAATGAGTTTGCAATCACAGCACACTTTGTTTGCATGTCCACATATTTTTGGCCACGTAGTGCACATTTACTTTACATGTACTGTTACATTTTGCTTTTATTCAACTATTATTCAGTTATGAACAGACAAATGTGCTTTGTTTCTAATATATGACACATTTTTAAACACATAATATGTAAATTCTGACACTAGGTGTCTCCCAAATTAAAACAAGAGCAAAAAACATAGTTTGATGATATTGTGAAGAAGCGTAGCATTATGGGAGTTGTGTCCTCATTTGTAAACGAGTACCAACATGTTTCTGACATCACTCATCACTCTGACATGCACTGTTACATTTAATAAATTATGGATTTCTCAGAATTTGAACATTTTTGGACATATTTGAGGTAGTCTAGCATTTTTAGACATTTGAATATGTTAATAAATACTAATAAATATTATAGCTTTAAAGAATGAGGGAGTCAAGTCAAATTTTGTTTGTATACTCCAGTATCACATATCACAATTTCCCTCAGGGGGCTTTACAATCTGTACAGTGTGCACCACCCCCTGTCCTGTAGACCCTCGAAAAAGAAAGGAAAAATCCCCCCCAAAAAAATGTAAGAAGCTGCAGTGAGAGCCACAGAGGAGGGATCCACCTCCTGAGATGGACAGACATGCAATAGATGTCGCGTGTTCAGAACAGAGCAGCAAAATCACAAAAATATACAGTATTTGAAAGCAGAGTTTGTGATATATTGAATTATAATATATATGTGAAGAATGAGTCCAAGATGTTAAACGATGGCAACAGAATTATCCAACCATGTGGAAAATTCTTTTAAAAGTCGCATTGATATATCCAGACTTAAACTCTCTAATATGGGTCAAGCTACACAAACACTGGATCCTACGTTACAACCTGTTCTCATTCCCAGGTTGTTACATGCTGACTTTTTGTCAGGCCCCTGTGTGTCTCATAGGTACCTTCTGGTGTCCATATGAGATGCACACTGGGATTGTAAGTAACTTCAATGTAAACTCCAGTGTGTCATTTGTATTTGTTAAATAGTTTTAAACTAAACTGAAATCTGTCCAGGTGCTGAGCAGACACAGAGTTGGAGACATGTTTGTCCTTCAACAACTTCAGAGTATTTCCCACTGTTTGATGAGCTCGAACCTTAGTTGTGTCCTCGTTGTATTTCGTCTCACTTCACTCTCTGCTGTCCCATAAAGACAAAAGATTCTGTGCAGAGGAAAAAAAAAACATTATAATGGTATTAAATCACTTGGCCAACCTCTGTGTAAAAGTCTGGAAGGATAACATGATGTATAGTGGTTGCGGTTGCCAAGGTTTCCGGCTGATTAAAACCCTCAGGTTGCCATACATCTTCAACTGGTGGTTTGGTGAAAAACAGACACTGGCACAAACTTGTGTGCGTTCAATCACAGTCACTTTATTTGCCAAGTAAACATATTGCACTTTGCCATGGCGGCATCAGTGCAGGAACAGACTGACAAATGTTAGTTTGTGTCCTTTCACGTGATTGGCTGATTACATGCAATTGGAAATGAAGTGAAGAGTTCACTGCTTACTGTGGTATGCGGTGGGACCGATTCACAAGTAAAGAAGAAGAAGGCGTACTTTTATTAATCCTTATTGGAGAAATTGCATGTTTTCATTGCGTTGTTGTCTAACACACAGACCCAAAATACACACACATGCACAAACAGGACCTATTTAGGAGCTACGAGTTTATACTATAATAAACATTATATGACAGACGGGCATATACAGGTACTTCGCCATAATAGAAGACTGGAAATCCCATAAACAACAGTTCAATCTGTAACTGTGCCTTAAGTGGAGTGTTCGCCATATCTTCATAAACTAAAGGTTAATCCGTCAGCCCTCATGCCCCCCAACACAGTGGTCAGACATTGCTAATACTGATTTGACCCTTCACCAAGCCCCGTCCTCCCTAGTTACTGTTGCTAAGTCTGCCAAGCTTTCCGTTCTCGCACTGCATTTATGCAGATTACAGTGACAACAGTGGCAGATCAAAATTGGGACTAATTGTTGAAACATGAGGTCTTAGACAGGTCGACAAAACCAGCTTCTGATTTCTAGCTGGCAACGGTGGATTTTGTCGGCTAAAATTATGATTTCATATGTGTAGCTGGCTGATGTAAGCTAATGCTAATGCTAACTCCTTGAGATGGCTGAGAAACTCCAGCTGACATTTTAATGTTTCCATCTGACACGCCATGTGAAAATGTTTATGTAAAGTTAGCTAACAGCTGTATGCATGATATGACGTTAAAGCTAAAAGACTGAGGCTAAAGCTAGCTTACATCTCAGCAAACATTGGTCGGATGGTGAAATACAGCAGGTATATCTACATGATAGATGACAGAAATACACTCATTAATGTGGGAAAAGGAAGAGCAGGGACTCGATTAGTGCAGCGGACATTGAGACGGGTCACCCAGCCAGACCAGCCGGACCACGATCACCACAAGAAGAGAGCCGGGTTAAGAGCTAAGCTAAACTTGCTGAGAGACGCACCATCGCCGACCCACTTTGATTCTGCATCAGCCCACATCCTCCTCCTCAAACCCCCACAGAACAAATGCAGATGCGGTGGGATCTAACAAATTTGTCTGGAGGTAAAGTTACTGCAGCTAGTCAGCTAGCATGCTAACAATCGTGGTGTGTGTGTTCGAGCAGATGATGACAGAGTTAATCCTTTATATCACTCTTCTCAGAGGTTCCTGCACACCTTCAGCATGGAGAGAAATGGAAAGCTTGACAGCTCTAGTTATGGTTGCTAAGTTGTGATTGGACATTTGCTCTTTGGAGGCGGAGCTTAGCAAAGGATTAATGTGACATCCTGCGAATGAGATGTAACAGTCAGCTCTCTTTCTGGTGTGTTTACGGACAGCTTGGACAAATCCTTCTGATCCTACCTTTGAGTAAAAGCTCATTTGCTTCCACCTCAGCTCCTTTTACTGCTTCTACTTCAACTCACACATTAACTTCATTTAGTGCTTTTACTTAAATTGACACTTATACTTTATTTAGAGTTTACATTAATGTACAACAGCGAATCAATTGATGCTGCTCTCTGTGACTGAAACTTCAGCTTCTTTCAGCATTTTACAAACAAGTGTAACTGGTGAATATTATAGTCTACAGTAATGAGCTGTTTCCCCAGTCTACTGTATGATAATTCTTTTAAAGTGTTGTTGCAGTAAGTGTCTGAATGTCTAATTCCATCTCTGCGTCGTTCCCTCTGTGTAATTAGCTCCAACAGTGACTTTATGTAAAATAGTTGTGCCAAGTTTTAATTGATTAAAAGTCGGCGTGTTATTTCGAGGAAGAACAATGTAGATCCAATTAGCACTGTAACGTGTAAACATGAACACTAACTCCCATGGTGCACCAGGGTCTGCGTGCCTCAGAGTGTGTGTGTGTGTGTGTGTGTGTGATTCAGTGATCAGTCTCATTTCTTAATCATCACTTTCTGCTCCAGATGAGACTTTATGAGGGGACTAAATTGCCTTAAAGGGATTTCTTATTAAAGGGATTACACCCATGTAATCCCCTTAGTCCCAGTGGACCCCCAAAAACCTGAACACACACACACACACACTCTCATACAGTACATAACCAGATTAGCATGTGAAAATAAATGTGCACAATGTTTTTGATTCGCTACAAATGAAAACACACACGTTAAATGCCAGAGCACAGCCGTCACGTGACCCCGTTGAAAATCATGCGCTTCATTGTGAGTGCATGTGTTCATTACACAAAAAGTACAAGTGTTTGTGTGTATTTATAACCTTGACATGAATCATTGTGCGCACGGTGTGTGTGTTTATGACTCTGTGTGTGTGTGTGTGTGTGTGTGTGTGTGTGTGTGTGTGTGTGTGTGTGTGTGTGTGTGAGTGTGTGTGAGTGTAGCGTAACGCTGTGGTTTTGGCGGCGCTCCCTCGTCTCATCCCCAATTAACGAAGACAAATCCGCTTCTATCTCCGCTAATGAGAGTCTTTAAGGTGAAGGGACTCTGTATTTATTTAATAAGAAGAAGCTTATTTATTCCATTTCCATGAGAAAGAAAAGCCGCCGCCGATTCGCTGGGGGACGGATTAGAGGAGGAGGTGGAGGAGGAGGAGGAGGAGGAAGAGCTGGAAAGAGAGGATGGGGAAGGGGAAAGAGACAAGAGAAAAGTGTGGATTAGAAGAGCAGGAAAAGGAGGAAGATGGAGGAAAGAGGAGGTGTAAAGCAACAAAAACCCATTGAAAATGCAGGGGTTACAAAGGAGGAAAGGGAGGGTGAAAAGAAAGAAAAAGAGTTAGGATAGAGGAGAAAGAGGACAGGGTGAACTTGGAGGAGGAAGGATTTGATGAAGTAGGAGATGAAGAGGATGAAGAAGATGAAAGATTAAGAAAAAGTGGTAAAGGAGAAAGAGGGAGGAAAGAGGAGGGGATGCAAGAGGATGACACACTACACGAGGAGGTGGAGATGGAGTAAAAGAGGAGAAGAGGAAGAGAGAAGAAGAGTAAAAGGGAAGAAAATTAAGAAAGAAAGGAGATTTAAGATGAGAAGGTTATAAATGAGAGGGCAACTGATGACATAGAAGAAGAAGACAGGCAATGAGATGAAATGGTTAAAAAAATGAGTAAAGAATAACTTTCCAGAAACATAACCACAGAATTTGAACCCTGAGTTTGGCTGTTGAGAAAGTCTAAACTCATTTACATTTTAAGCATAACCCAACAATTTACACTACTCTTGATGCATTCATGTGCTGTGGATGGTCCCATTTCCCAAGTTGGGAAGTCGCTCTTCTTAAATTGCCATCCACACAAAAAAACTATAAAAAAAACTATAAATGTGTTGTTTTAAAACTCCAGTGGATAGTGTAATCCATGCCACAGATTTAAAGTTGCAGTAAGCAGTAAAACAAGTACGATTCCTGTGGGATGAATTCTTAGACTACAACCATATTTATAAGGAGTAAAGAAGAAGAGGGTGAGAAATAGTGGCAAATAAGTAAAGTAGGAAAGAGGAGAGGAAACAGGAGGGATTGGAGGATGAGTAACTCTTTGTTCATCTCTGCAGGTGGAGCTGACTGGCAGCAGTGTCTTTGACTACATCCACCCGGGCGATCACGTGGAGATGGCAGAGCAGCTCGGCATGAAGCTTCCTCCAGGCCGAGGGATGTCTCTGTCGCAGGGAGCCGTCAACGAAGACGGGGCGTCCTCGGCTTCGTCGTCATCGCACTCTGAGACGCCCGAACCAGGTAGGAAATGCGAGAAAGAGGGAAAGCTGGAGGAAATATGTCTTACTCTGACAAAACACCATGATCAAAATCCAAGATGTGAAACAATGGTTGGAGGAAAAGGAGGAATACTGGATGGGAGTGGATAGAGGATGGATGTCTATTACTAGCCAGTGTATTTTTTGACCTTGTCAGACTTTATATGAGGTAGAAAAAAGGAAGAGATGGAGGAGAAAGAAGAGGGGGTAGTAAAGGGAGGAACAGGAGGGGAAAAGGACAGAGGATGGAGGAATGGGATAGTAGGGTGCAAAGGACAGAAGGAAAAAGGAAAGGGATAAGAGCAAGATGGAGGAGAAAATGGTCTCAGGAAAGATGTGAACCGAGGAAGAAGAACAAGGGATGAAATAAAGGTCATGAAAGTAAAGGAGGGATGGAAGGAGAAGGTCAGGAGGAAGTGAAGGGGGGGTGGAGGAAGATGAGGATAAAGAGTGTTAGGGCAGCTGGTTGTTTGGACTGAAAAATCACTTCAACCTGCAGAGATACTTAGATTATATCAACACACAAATACAGAAACCAGGAGTTGATTCACACTGAAATGTTTCTTGGTTTCTTGATCTACACATTTTCTCAGAACCTTACAGGTAAGAAATTGGGAAAGGTTTTGGAAAAAGGTTTCTGATAGGTATGCTTGTTGATGAAGCAGGAGCCAGCAGCCGATCAGCTTAGAGTAAAGATTAACTGAAGCGGACGGTTTTGCACAGACCACACACACACACCTCATCCTGATCTCTGTGAAACTCTCTTGACTGCCTCTTTAATGGCTAAGACACTAAGATGGTCACAAAATCCATCCATTGACAAATAAACACCTGCCAGAATACATAAAATCACTTATGTGCTCACTGTGCTAGTTCCCACTGTAGTAGGTGTCTGCAGGACCACATTTTGCCATGTCAGTATCAGATAATCATCGTGCGTATTCATCGAAATGCATGGGCCTACTGTTCTGGGATCAACGTTAACCATAGCACCAAATATTCAGTGTGTTTGCCACCCTGAGGCCACCAGGTTTTATCCCCATGCTATTTACAGTCTCACAAACATCCTGATTCCTACCAACATGCCGGGACTACTGACTAGTTTCCTCAACTAGTCGAGATCTCTAACTCACTTTTCATTGGAAACACCACATCATAATTTGTGGGAGAACACAAGTGTCACAGTTCTGTTGCATTAAAATCCCCTTTCTCAGTTGTATTCACATAAGTTTGCATTTGTGCCACCAAAAATTAACTTTGGCCACCAAATTTAGGGGCTTGGCGGCCCATGGGGCCAGTGCTTAGATATTTTACCACCTTTCCTGCTACTCCTTTAAATAAATAGACATTTGTTTAGATGTTTCTTGTCATTTATGCAAATCCTCTTCTCTCACTTGTTCCCCAATATCCCAGCATTCCCTGCTGCAAGTTTGAGTATAATTAGTGCGCCACATTGTAAAACCATCACTGCCGTAAACTGGGGAAGGACACATTCCTCATTGGGATTCTTTGCATCGCCGTTTTCTATCCCTCCATCCTTTTATCCCTCCATCCTCTCCTGCACCACATGTTCAAGACTTTTACCTTCCAAACGGTTTTCATTGTGCTCCTCTCTCTCTCTCATGCTGATGATAATTTAAGTATTAGGGGAAAATCCATTTATAAATTAAACAAAATGACTTGATATCCATCGAGTCCCTTAGTTCATCAGCCTGTTCAAACAAGGAGGGGAAGATTGGCTTCGCGGCGGCCGGGGTCTTCGGAGACGGCACGGTAATTAGATCTGCCGCGGATTTATTCTTGGCTGATTGGTGCTGGTGATGGTTGAGGGGGGGCTTTAAATTAATTGGAGTTCCACATTTGAGGTTTTTGTTCTTTTTTTTCCTTTGACTTTCTGCAAACCTCTAACCGAGCCTCCCCATGCACCAAACTGGAGATGGGAAGGATGTGAGGACATATATGTGGTCGTCAATGTCAATTTGTCTGGAGAGAAGGAAAAGAAATGGAGATCTAAAACATGGATCGGTGTTTCCCAATGCTAATATGCCCTAAAGATAGAAAGATATGAAGACATTGAAGAAGAAAAAAGGGAGAATAAGGGTTTATATGAATGTCTCAGCGATTCCCAAAGTTAATTTGACCAGAGAGAGAAAAAGAGAAAAAGAAAGAAGGAGGGGGTGAGGACAAAGGTGTTTGTTCTCCCATGTTAATTTGTCTAGAGAGAGAGAGAGATGGAAAGAAATAGAAAGAAAGAGAGGCAGGGGATGTAGGGACGTGTTTGAATGTGCATGAGTGCTTAGCAATGTTAATTTGTCCAAAGAAAAGGAGAGAAGAGGGAGGGAGAGGTTTCAGACGGACATGTATGAATGTGAAGGAGTGATCCCCAATGATAATGTGACCAGAGAGGCAGGAAGACGGAGGATTAAGATTCATGTATGTGTTCTTTAATGTTAATTTGTCTGGAGAAAGAGAGGTGGAATAAAAAGAGAGGAGGGATGAGCAGGGCCGGTATGAATTTGTATGAGTGTTTCCCAGGAGGAGGTGGGGCTTATATCAGGTGTCCAGGGTAACAGGCCTGTTCATTTCTCCCTCAGACAATGTGAGGTGAGTGTTTAAACTGTTGGATGGACATGGAACTCTTTTGATTGAATCGTCAGCATAATGAGAACCACTGGTGCCGTGTTGCTGTTCTCTGTCGTTCTCTAACCGGACCTGCAGACTGAAAAGTGTTATTTCAGGTTTCAGTGCAACAATAGCAGCGTTGAAATCCAAATTAATCAGAAATTTTAATCAAATTCTGAGTAAATTAGCAAAAGTAAATGCGGAAGGGGAGGGTGCAACAAGATGGTGTAGTTAAAAGGACGCCAGTCAAACCTCAAACGGTGAAAAACAGAAGAAAACAGGATGGAAATCAGACATTTCTGTTTGTTTCATGCATCAATGTTCCATCAGATCAGATTGTCAGCGTCGAAGATGTGAACCGGCACCTCGATTCCCAAGCCAAGTCCTTACAGACCAGTCTCCTGAGTGAAAGCCTTGACCTACCCCTCCATCCCACCTCCTCTATACGTGGACTTTCTCAGTCTTTATACTATGTCACCGGACTCCGGCACATCAAAACACACCTGAAATTTGGGTCATATTTGGCTTGAAACATGGCTAATGATCAGTGACTTTAAAAGCTAATAAGAGGCCAAAACAGTGCATAACAGTTTATATTATAATGTTGAAGGATTTTCCCTGGAAAGTTATCATGGCAGCAAAAGTTGAGCCAGGATGAACGTTTTTACTTGGACGACTCTGTGGTCTTTTGCTGTACCGTCATTGTTCCAATGGCCCATCACTCTAAAACCCCAACTGTCTGAAAAATGTCCCTTTGCACCAAAATCCAAAATTTGTCTGACAGCCCATTATACCAAAACAAACCGCCATTGCTCTGAAAATACACACACTCCCTGCAGTGACACACTAACTGCTTTCTTTCAGGCCAGTGGGGCATTTTCTGGGGGCTGTTGGGGTTTCAGAGTATTGGGCCTTTACAACAAAGGGCAGTATCCACAGCAGCATCAATACTGGAGTTATATTTACTTGCATAGTGTCATATACTTCTCCTCAAGCCATAGTATTTCCAATAGCAATAACATCCCAACAGTTGTGCTGATGCTCTTTTCCAAACTCAACACCTTCAGTCTTGAAGCACTAACCCTCAAGATACAAGATATCAGAGAGTTTGTAGACAAAAGCTGAGAGATGATTTCTATAAAATTTTAGAATCAGTTCATTCTGCGTCCTGCAGCTCTTTTATAAACACGTCCAGTATAGATACAAACTTAAGTTACGAACAGTTTAAGATTCAGATTCCCCCCGTTACAGCAATGAACCTATATTTTGTTGTTTGTGTTATTTTCTTTAACATTAAATTCACAGCGTCCTCCACTCCAGACGATGAGTAATGCATTTCCACAGGCGCCTTCTTCATTAGTTTTCATTCCAGTCGATAGCTGGCGAACACCACGCCTGCTAACGTGTCCGGCTGAGCTTTTCCATTTGTTTACTTTCTCCTTTCCTCCTTCTCTTCCTTCTCTTCCTCCTTGAGGCGTCTTTGTTTCTTTCGTCCTCCCTCACCAGCATTCCTCCGTTCATCACCTGCCTTTTTCTCCGTGCACTGGGGAGTCTCCGATCGATCGCTGCTGACTTTGTTTCTCTGTGAAGTTTCACACTCTGGGCGCCACCTCATCCGTCCGTATGCTAATGGTTTATAGTGGGGTGATTCTGTGGCTGTTGCGTTGTGTTAACTTTATCTGGAGGACATATATAGTCATTTATTGGATTTGATCATATCATTTCTGACAGTTTAAAAAAAGTCTGCAGAGGAAAAAAGAGACTTTTCCGCAAAAAAAAGATTCTTTAGAGACAGGAAATGTACATTCCTGACAGTTTCATTCCTGCAGTATCCCCTAATGACATACATCTAAGATCAGTCATCCAAAACTGTTGTCACACTGGATGTTATGTTATGTTAGTATTAAGTGTTAAGATTTTTCATCAGAGGCTCGTGTTTGACAATGATTTAGCTTTTTATTAGCTTTTTAAAATCTACATCCTCAGCAGAAATCTTTTAATGGATATTAGTTGAAATATCACTAACATTAGCAGTTGTCTGTGTAGCCAATGTTAGAGTTTGCCAGTGTAGCTATCGTTAGCAGTGAAGAGTGTGTAGCCAACACTAGCGGTTGTTCTGTGTAGCTACCATTAGCTGTTGGTCTGTGTAGCTAATGGTAGCAGTTGGTCTAGTAGTTGTTGTTAGTGGATTACAGTTACCTTTTTTGGTATCCAAATTGTGTAATCTTGTTACTGTTGGACAAAACAAAGACAACACAACTGAGAAATGAGCCTGTAGACTTTGCTGCACAGCCTTTCTTTCCATGTATAAAATGATTTCACTTACAGGTCTGTAATGCACCCGAAAAAACTGAGACGTTTCGAGGGACAGCTCCAGTCAGGGACATACCACCAAAAATATGGACCGGCCCATCCAAAGCTTGAGTATCTATCATTGGTTCGGTGAAGGGGTTAAGTGAACGGTCAATTGTCCCGTTTGATAAACCCCACCCATCAGGGACTCCATGCAGGTTAAAGCAGCTCAAAGTTGCTTCATTTGCACATAAAGTTCATCAGCCTGAATTGGATTTTTCTGAGGTTAATAACTGCGTATATACCTCGCTGGCTGCTCTGTCATAATATATCAGGCAGCTGACCCCATCCTTTTAATTACAGTCACGCTCATAAAGTATTGAAATTGGAGTTAAAATATGAGATGACCTTGGAGGAGAGAGATCTTCCTTTGAAGCTCAGCGCTGCTTTCAACACCCTCTTGCACTTAAAGAGAGTCATCTTTAAAAGCACATGACGCAATTTGACTAATATCAGTCAAACTGAGGCGGCGAGGCTCCACGTCTCTAACCGTTCTGAAGGGTGAGTGGTGGAAAATTATTACTCATAAGTGTAATTCAGAGTCTCGCTGAGAGGAGGAAAAACTCTCCCTGCTGCTCTTATTTTCTCTCACTTCAGTGTCTTCATTATATATCATCAGTTCAGGGTCACAGGAACACTTATAGTCTGTCTTCTGTCTGCCTGCTGTTGACTTTGACCTTTGACCTCCTCACTGGAGGTTACTTGTAATTTAGATCATGAAGGAAGTGGAGATAGTTTTGACCTCATAAATGCACACTTTGATTAAGAGAATTCATCACCTCAAAACTGTGTCAACAGGTGCTTATTTTTGCTTTTTTAGAACTGATTTTGTTGCAGTTTAGCTCAGAAAAGTTGGACAAAACTTCTTACTTATGTTGTTCTCTCCTGGCTAGATCCTTGCTTGTGTTCTATCAGCTCTCAGGTGTACATTGTTTTGGATAAAAGTGTCTGCTAAATGAAATTGTAAGAACTCTAATGGTTCAGGACCCAAAAGTTCCTAGTTGGTAGCAAAAGATTGCAGGATTTCCTTGATCGTAAGTGTGAACTGATATTTTACAGGTTGTTGTACATTTTGCAACAACCTCCATTGATGACTCCTCTTTGATTACAGTGATTCTGCTCAAAAATGGTGGAATCGCAGGTTGGGTCACCAGATAACACCAAGGCTCCAAGAAACTTGGAATGGAGCCGGTTCAAAAACCAAAAAGTCAATCTGGTGCAGCAGGGATAATGGCCCTTTCAGACACAGTAGAATTTTAGCTGCACTCGCCACTAGGTTCAGCACAACCTTACACCCAAAGTTCAACCTACTTGCATTTTGGGGCACAGCTGGAACTGTGCGTACCGTCCACTTTGCACAATGCAGCAAGAGCTGTCTTGGTAGGGTGTAAACCAGTAGAAATATTGTGTTTCAGAGCACAGTTGCAATGTGTCTGACAGAGCCGAAAGAGTCAGAAATGAGCTTGAACCAAAGAAATCTGTCCATCATGAGTTTGTCAGCATGCTGAGATCAATACAAGCTGAGATTACAGGGATTGCAGCAGGAACACAAGTCTTCATTTCACTCATATACAACAAAGATAGAGTGTCCCATTAAACATTATGATCCCATTATGATCCCCCCAGCTCAACATCTGCTCATCACCTCTCCAATATCTGTGGAACCTAAAACTGTCTTTTTCCCTTGTGAAGAAAAGCAAAGTAAGACATCTAGAGTTTGGAATATTACGATCTGTTTCACCAAAAGAAAACAAAACTGAACTGTTGTGTCTGAGATGCTGTGACAGTTTACCTCTGCAACTCTACACTTCTTTTTGTTTCTTTTTTACCCTTTTCACATCATAATTTGGACCTGGCTTTCAAGAGCATTTACATTGATGTCTCATCTTCTAATCATCTATAATTTGTTACTGCTGACATTTAGTTAACTTTATTTTTTTGTTAGTTTCATCATGTTGTCAGACTACTTTTAATGCAACATATAGACCTAAAGTACAACAAAAACATGTCTTAGAAATTTCACATTATTACTACAGAAGAATGTCTTTCTTTTGGGTTTAGGTTCTTTTTACTTTTTCTCTTTTTTTAGCAGCTTCAAAATAACTCTAATATTTCAAACATCTGTGTTTGCTCATTTGTTTGGTTTCTAAAGAATGTCTCTCATCAACGTGGTGTTTTTTTCCCATCTTGAATGACAGAGGTTCCACAAATGCATCATCAAGAGAATTTGTCCTTTTTTGTTGCATTTAGAGTCAAAAATCTCTGATGTCAAAGTGGTTTTTGAACACACCATGAGGTCGAGATTTCAAAAACAGTCCCTCCACAAAACTGTATGACCAAACAATGATGACACCTTTGACACAAATATGAGTTTTTACATCCCTTATTTCCTTTGTCCCTTCTTATCTAAACTCAAGCTTTGTTCTTTGCTGCTCTAATGATCTGTTGTACCTGCAGGCAGACTTTCTTTGGCTGAACACATGTACAGAATACACAGAATTAAATGTTCACATTTACAACAACATACAACAGTGTCCTGATGTAACTGCATCCCATAAAACAACCCCAGCGTTTCTTTCCATTTCTTCGAAACGTCTCCAAACTTTTCTCAAGTCAAACTTGTGATGTTTGACTTAAAGGACAGAAAAGTCCCTGCGGTGTTTTGCTTTTGAAAAACCTGCCTGCTGTCTGCACTTAATTTCATTCACATTCAGGCCATCAAACAGAAAAGCTTGCAGTTAATTGCGTATTTATTTCAATTTTCTCTCATCAGAGAGAAAAATGAGTTAGAAAAACACCCAAATTTCAAAGTCCTTCTGGAAGTAACAGTAATTCTGCCCTCCAGGAAAACACCATAAGTTCTCCATTATTAGCTCCTTGCAGTCTAATTGTCCGCGGCGTCCCCTTATTTCAACATCATAAGTCTTTGATTATTGTTGCTAATTACGCTATTAGCACAATGGAGGGGAATAATTCGTCATAATCGCTCACATTTATCATAATTACCCAAGTTTACAGTCACCTACGTTTAATGTCATTTAGAGCGGCCATCGGCAGCGGCTGCTGCCCAAGGACAAGCTCACTCTGTGTGTGAGTGTAAGTGTGTGTGTGTGTGTGTGTGGGTGTGTGTGTGTGTGTGTGTGTGTGTGTGTGTGTGTGTGTGTGGGTGTGTGTGTGGCGTGTCAGTGGTGAAATGTGTTTGTATTTGCATTTGAAATGTCACTTGGACTCCAGGACAGAAGGCAAAGGTCAAATCTGGCGGGATACACACACACACACACACACACACACACACACATACACACACACACACACACACCAGTCTCTTGTAGTATACACTCCAGTCATCTTTCACCTCTTTGAAAGGTTTGATCCTTTCATCAAACTTTTCTGTGCACCATAACAGTTTTTTTAAATATAATTTTCCCCCTGCATTGCTTGACTCAACTCAGTTTTGTTACCAGGTGCTTTCCTCTACTTTGTGCAGATAGAACCTCCTCAACTCGGGAAGACGATGCCACATAAAACTGCCCAACATAATGATCGCCTCTTCAGCAGTTGGGAGAGCTTGAGGAGCTGCAGCCTTTATTCCCTCTAACTGTAACCCACACTGTACATTTACTGCTTAACCTACAACTTTCCTTCAACCACACACTCACTACAGCGTTACTCTTAGAACAAACACATACGATAACTCAAAACATTGTTTTTAAAAATATTGTCTAAATTCATCAAAGTGACTGTAATGACTAAAATTTTAATATTTTCAATGAAAACTGTTTAATTTTTCAGGCACTAAAAAAAGACAAATCAGGTTCACAGCTCACTCTTATTTTTTTTATTTTAAATGGGTTATAGGTCAGCAAAACTTTTGAAAGTTTGAGTTGGGTTCAAAACTCAAAAATCTATTGCAGTGCGTTGCGTTGGCATTTTAAGTCGTCCCAACTATTTTATTTGACAGTGTACATGTTATTTGTTATTTCAGAACAAATTCTTTACAAAACATCAGTAAGTTGCTGCTGTTTCCTGTGTGAAACCAAAAGACTTATTTTAAATTTAAGTTGCTCAAGGTGTGTTACTTAGATGACATATGTGCATTTTTTTAATCCAAACCATGATATTTTCCTAAAGACTGCAACTGTTTCACAAAGTTAACCCCGTCTTTAATATGACTTGACCAAAATCAATCAAACTTTCGTAACACATTTAAGTCCAGTTCGCCCGTCACTGTCTGTGCTCTCTGCCGCTCAATGGTTATTTTTGAGTCTTTGCCAACCTCTTCTGTCTTTTAGGTATCAGGACGTGTTTCTGTAGATGAGTCCACTGTTCTGTGAGAACAATGTCAACTCCCACACACGAGAGAGCAAAGCCGTCTCCCTTCTATCACAAAGAAAACACACATGAATCGGTCAGTGTGTGTTGTTGCAGTGAGGAGCAGTAACATGAGGAGAGTTGGCGCGCAGCTGCAGCCTCGACTGAACCGACTGTTTTCTGGAACAAAAAGTGGTCTGGTCTTTTTTTTGTCAGACCTGCTAAATGATTTCCATACAGCAGATCCTCTAAACTCCGCTCTCACTGGGAGAATTAGTCACAATGGATTTAGTAAAAGTGCTCAAATTAATTAAATCAGTGTCATGAGTGTTTTTTAAAGAAAAGCAATAAAACCACTTGAGGCAAACAAAGAACTTTTCAGAGGCGGAGGATTATTACTAAAGCAAAATTATCCGTTTGGTTAAGTTTTATTAAACTGCCACCCGCTCGCCACCGCTTTAAATGGAATCTTTAGAGTACACAATAGCCAATCACGGGCTATTATTATTAGAGTTTTCTAATTAGGCTCCTTAACGAGGACGGGGCTGTTTACAATGGGAGCCGGAGCTGTTCAGATAACAGCGGCAGAGGACAGGGCGGCTCCGGACCACAAATAAAGCGCTCCTCTCTGCTATCTGTCTGTCACAGAGGCGATAACACGGGAACTTCTCAAGGTCCAAGGCTCAACTTTTAATTTGTGGGGAGGCAGCGAGGGTGTGCGTGTGCGTGCATGTGTGTGTGTTTGTGTGTGTGCACGCACTCAATCAAACTAAGTTTAAAGAGAAGGAAGGACAGTGTGTGATGAAGAGGTGTGTGTGTCTGGTGGTATAAAATGAAATGTAGGGAAGTATGTGTTTAAGTTTTGATTTGGCAGAACTGAAGAAAGAGGGAAGGAATGACAGGAAGAAAGAAAGAAAGGCCTTTTAAAAGAGGCATTTACTGGATGTCAAAAAAGAAGGAATCCGGAGAAATAGCATAGAAAGAAAGAAAAAGAGAAGTTGGAGGTTTTTATACTAATGTTTTAGTTTTTTTACTACACTGTGTTTATTTGATATTTTGATTTACAGAGTCAGAATAATTCTAAAAAATATCATCAACAAATAAAATCTGAAATATTATAATAGGACAAGATAAAACTTTATCGATCCCTTGTTGGAATTCAGAAGCAGTAAAACTCCACTGCTCCACATTTATCAGCTCCAATCCAATAATCCAATTATATAATATTATTCTAAAATGGGATATTCTGTATAATGAGAGACCTACTTTTACTGTAGATGCTGATGAATATTTGACTACTTTTACACTTATACTTTTACTTGTAACAGAGTATTTTTACACTGTGGTATGAGTACTTTTCCTGGAGTAAAAAGACATGAGTACTTCCTCTCCCGCTGGTGAACTGAAACTAAGGAGGAAAAATTAAAGAAATGGAGAGGATGGATGGATGGATGGATGGATGGATGGATGGATGGATGGATGGATGGATGAAAGATGGACAGAACTGAGGTTTCAAATATAGGTGATAACAGAGGGGGAAAAGATGGAGGAAAGAAGAAGGGGAAAGGGAGGAAAAAACAAAGAAAGAATGGATTAGGCCTAATGAAAAAGGAGGAGAGGAAAAGGAATGAAGGAAATAGAGGAAAAGAGAAAAGGGAAGGGAGGAAGGACTAAGGTTTCAAGTAAAGATGATGATGACCAGAGGGAAGAGAAAGACAAACTTAAAGGAAGACAGAGAGGAAGGAAGGAAGGAAGGAGGGAAGGTCGGACAGAAGGAGGGATGGAGAGAGGGAAGGACGGAAGAGAAGAGGAAGAGAGGAGGGAAGAAAGAAAGCAGGTCAGTAAAGATGGAAGGAACAATCGAAGGACTGAAGTTTTGAGTGATGATGATGATGGAAGGAAAGAAAGTGAGAAGTGAAAGAAGGATGGACAACAGCGACAGAATGGAGGAAAAGAAAAGAGGAAAGAGGAGGAGAGTGTGAATGTCCTCGGGGCTGAATGCTGGTGCAGGCAGCACAGCAGGAGGAGGTCAAAGGTCACAGCTCTACAGAGGCTGGCTGGGGTCTCACACACACACACACACACACACACACACACACACACACACACACACACACACACACACAGTGCCTCAGTCTGCCTCGCAGCGATCTGACTGGTCACTCATCACTGCTGTCATGTGAAAACCTCCTAACTCCTCATGTGGACGATTTTAACTGAATCAGTTCATGAGCAAAGAAAGTTTTTAGGGTTTTTCAATTTAGAAAACAGAAGTTATTTGACGTGTTTCAGTCCTGAAAAACTGATTCTTGTAAGTGAAACCATTTTTCAACACCATACTTGGTAATATAGACATGTTTTTACAACCATACACACATATATACAAGAACCAGTGTCGGGAGAAGTATTCAGATCCTTTAATTAAATAAAAGTACAAATACAACAGTGTAAAAGTACTCCATTACAAGTAAACATGTTGGATTTAAATTCCTACTCACTCAAATGTAATTAAAGTATCCAAAATGAGGTGAAGCCCAACCTGTTCTCATCCTAAATCATCCCTGATGATGATGCTGTAGAGTCCCTCAGCGTCTCACACAGGTACCCTTAACCATCTGTATAAGATGCTGGGAGAAACACTTTTAAACATGTGAATAACATCACAGTTTGGTCAGGTTTAGGGAAATATCATGGTTTGTTTTTAAATACGTATGATAAGTTGCATAAGCCATGTAGCATTAGGTGTGTTGGAGAGAGGCGAGGAGACCAAAAAGTTGCAAAAGGACTGTCTAACTTGCAATATATCATTTATTTGCGACATTTCGGTGTTAGACCTTCATCATGCAGAGGTTTGCCAAAGATGTGTGGGAGTTCTGTTCCAACATTAATCAACTTAAAACTTAAGATCAAAAGCGCCCAATCTTTTCCATGCCAGGGTTTCCCAAATACCATTAGCCTTCTATCTATCTTTAAAAATCTAAAATTATCAGTTTTTTTGGGGCTTCTGCTGAGTGTTTTTGTTTCAAGTGACGCTGAAGTTTAGACGTCAGAAGTTTAGGTTTTAAACACTTATTTGCCATTCCTGTGTGTGAGTAAATGTTTGCTGCATCATATTTGCAAGAACTCCTGGTCAAGTAACACTCTCACCTACAGCGTTAAAAAAAAAAAAAAACATTTTTAAAGACATCTTGCAAAAGGTGGACCACAGCTATAAATTAACGCTTCAAGGGCTTTAGCATGGAACCCCTGCTTTAGATAACGTTGACTTTTGGTTTGACATGGGACACGAACTCCAGTCTCCTGGTGAAAGTGTTTGTTGTACCCGTCCATCCCCACACCTCCTCCACACGTACACTACGTCACCTGACATGGATGAGTTAACACTGAAGTTACATAATCGTGGCATTCTGTTTTTATTTATGTTTTGCACAACATCACAACTTTTTTGGAACTGAGTTGATGCTTTCCATCTCTTGACAAGAACCTTATTAAATCAAACGCGGTTTAAAATGGTCAGAATATTGATTGTGGTTCGACTCGGTCCTCCCTGCAGCACGAGGACTTGCAGCAGATCCTCTCCCGGCTGTATCTCGATCAGAAGTGGCAGCGGAGCTTCTTCAAACTCTCTGTAAAAGTCTTATCATGTAAAGCGACATGTGTGCGTCTGTTCCATCTGATCAGAGACAATAAGTCGTAGTTTGTGTTCATCAGATGCCGGAGCAGCTCTTCACAGACGTGTTTGTAAAACTGGTTAGCAGCTCGATGAACACGGCCGCCGCGTCTATTCCTCCTCACGCCTTCCTCTGATTACGGATGCTAATCTGTTCAGTCCATCCATCTGTCCCTCTCTCCGCCGCCGCCTGGATTCAATTACACCAAACACACTCCTCGCTCTGTTATCCTCGCCCTCTCTGTTTCTTCTTCGTCCTCGGCCCTATTCTTCTTCTTCTTCTTCTTCTTCTTGTGTTTTGTTTTTTTTTTTGCCTTCCTCTCTTGTTTGGTCGTCTTTTATCTGGGGATGCTGCTGTCGTCTGGCCAAACATTAACACAGAGGCGCGAGAGAAATTAAAAGAGAGGAAATAAAGACAGAAGGACTCCGAAACACAAAGGAAGAAACAAAAAAGTGAGTTACAGAGATGAAAAATAAATTTAACAGAGTGGAGGTGGAGACGAGCACTGATGGACTCTGATGCATTAAATCAAAGCTGCATTTAAGGCCGGTGGATGTTGTGATTCTGACCGTGTTCAGTCCGACAAAATTACCTGATGACTTGGTGAAACATCCTAATACTGATCATATCATCAGTGCATATGTCGCTTGATAGTTCACATCTGTACAGCTGTTTGTAGTGAATAAACACAGACTGTAGAAACTACCCAGCAGACAGATTTGTGTAATATCTGAATGCACCATTGATCCTCTGGGGACCATAAACGTGTTGAGATCTGGACCAAAGTGTTAGACTGACCGATGGATCAACTTTACCGTCTCTGGAGTCACGCCCTAGCTGGACAGACAGCAAAACATGTATAGAGAGCCATCGTCCTTCATATTTGTGTAAAAACAGTCAGAGAGCAGCGACGTCTGTCAGCTGATGGATTCTCTGTTTGTCTTGTGATCGAGGTGTTTTCAGTGTAAATGCCACCAAAGGAGCCGCTGGACGCTTCGTTTAGGCAACCGTCCTCTCTGCGGGAAATCTGATATTTGTGATATTTGTGGTGTTTGTTTATATTTGTTTTTATTGTTTTGTTTTATTTGTTTTTTTCTGTCTGACATGACGGAGACTACGAGCTGTGGATTATTTGCCTGTGTCCCTTTTGACATGGGAATCTGTGTGTGTGTGTGTGTGTGTGTGTGTGTGTTTTATTTTTTTATTTCCTTTGATTAGCTTGTGTGTATCTCACGTATCCATTATGTCATGAGTTTTTTTTGTGACGTGAACCAAATTAGCGCATGATACACGCTGATGATGAAGTTTTTGTCTTATATTTGCAGTGTCCAAACTGCATAACCTGATGACATCACTGTGACATCATCAGTATTATTTTCTCCCCCAGGGACACAGAAGATAATCTTTTCTCTTCTCTCACTTCCTCCCTCATTTCTCTTTGTCCAGCTCACTTTTTTGTTTGTCTGTTTCCTTCCGTCTTTTACACTTTCTGTCCTTCAATCCTGTCTTCCTCTGTCTCTCTCTCTGGAAGTAATTATGCAGGTTGCAGATACAGACAATTATTATCTCTCCACTGTGCACGTGTGTGTGTGTGTGTGTGTCCATGCACATGTGTGTGTGTGACCTCTGACCACCTCCAAAACAAAGACGAGTCAATCTCATCGTCTGTATCAGACAAAACAAAAAGTTTTTTCTTTTACTCTCCTCCTCACGCTCTCCTTCCTCCCTTATTGTACATGTCTTCATCTGCAAATAAAGCAGATTGAATTTTTGTAATCACGGGCCTTTTTTATGAGGTTACTTACAACTTTTTGTTAATTAAAAAGAAAAAAATCTCAGCTTTCTTTTGCAGTTTTCACTTGCTCATGCAGTTTAATTGCAAAAACAAAATGGCTAAAAAGCATCACATTTTTTTTTAGAAAAGCTGACATGAAATCAGACATTTTAGTCTGCAACGATCCTAAAACCAGTCCACAAAATCCTGGAGGTACTGTCTGACTCACGTGACTGATCAGATGTTTTCTCACAGCTCTCATGGCTCTATAATCCATCCGTGACGGTTCCACACAGATCTGAAGGAACCTTCCTCACATTAATACATGAAACTAACAGAAATGTCATGTTTCCCTCTTGTTTTCTGCGTCATGTTTCACTGTTTAAAGTTCAGCTCTTTTCAAATCTTGTTGCGTCCTCTTCCTCTGCGGTGGCGTACTGGTTTTCTGACCAGAGAAGTGGCACCACCTACTGTTTATTTTGATTAACCAACTCCTAATAACTGCATAATGGTTGTGGATGAAAAAAAAACATTCATTCTTCTTTTCTTTTGCTGATTTACTTGAAATTTGGTTAGAAGTTGTAAAACAGATGGAAACGCGGTTATGGACTAATCAGTGTTGGAGGTGGACATAAATATAAATAATCTGTTAGTAATGTGTGACAGTACTTTTGGCCATAAAGTGTCCCTCTCTTCTTTCTTTCTGTCACCTCTCTTAGTCCTTCTTTGGGCTTCCTGCCTCTTTTTCTGTTGTCTTCCTTCCTTCTCCTCTACCTCATTCTTTTGTTTGTTTTCTCTCTCCCTCTGTCTGTTTTTCATAGGTAGATCCATCCCCAAAAGAGGAAGCAGAGAAGCTAAAGACAGCTTAGAAAAGCCTTAAGAGTCTCGTCACTTAAGGAGAGGAGGGGTGAGGATGGGGGAGGAAGATGAGATAGATAGAGGAGGAGGAGGAGAAGGAGGAGGAGGAGGAGGAGGAGGAGGGAAGACGCCTCTGTGGAGGAAAGACAGGAGGAAAAGGAGAGGAAGAAAGACAAAGCCAGGATCAAGGCGTCTCCAGACTATTAGAGCGCTGTTTGATTTGAGCTCATTGTCCTGATAAGACTGTCAAAATAAAAGTCTTTTTTTTATCGCTGCAGAGAGGAGGAGGGGGAGGAGGGGAAGGGGAAGAGGGAGGGGGAGGGTGAAGAGAAGAGGTGATGATGGGTGACAAGAGGAAAGGAAGAGAGGAGAGAAGGTGAGGAAGAGGAGGGGGAAGAGGAGGAGGAGTGGTTTTACCTTTCTTTACCTTTGGTTCCCAGGCTTTTGCATTGTGGGAAAAGGCTTTAAGGAAATCTACCATCACACACACACACAGACACACACACACACACACACACACTTCACTCTGTACTGAAATGTGTGTAATGAAACCTGTTTGAACTTAACTCAAACTCTTTTATTTTTTCAGTTTTACTTTGAATTGATGTTTTATTTTGTCGGATGTATCCTTCATCCTCTTCCTCCCTGTATGGAGTCACATGAGTTCCACGAAAAAGAATAAATCTTCAAAGGAATAACAAAACAAATAAAGATAAATAAATAAAACAACAAATAAGTAAATATGAATGTGGAAGTATAAAGACAAGCAATAAAATATGAAAGAATAATAAAGTATATAAAATATTATATAAAAATAAATAAATGACGTGCAGAAAATTAATCAAGTAGACATAAAAATGAAAAAAATTGTGTGATTTAATATATAATAAATCATTTTTTAAAGAAATATATAAAGAAATAAATGAACAAATATATTTGAAAGTAAATGAAAATGCCTATTTTTATGCTTTTTTTCTAGATGTCTTTTTATTTGTTTTTATTTCATTACACATTTTATTTACGGAATTGTTTTTTTATTCCTCTTTACATTTTCATTTTTAAAGAAATTATTAAATAAATAAATAAAAAAAACTTTTAAAAAAAAGTTTTAAATAATAGAAAATGTAGAGGATTTTTTCTCCTATAATATATAATAAATATGCATTTTACAAATAAAGAAATATATACAGAGATAAATGTAAAATATACGTAAGGATAAATGAAAATGCTTATAATTTAGCCTTTTTTATGCTTATTTTTATGTATTTATCTTTTGTTTTTTGTTTCCACATTTTATTTATTTATTTATTAATTGTTTTATTCATCCCTCTCTATATTGTCACATTTATTTTCTTATTCCTTGACAGATTTATTCTTTTTTTTTTTTTTTTTTTTGGCACTCCCATGACTCCATACACCTGTCTCTCTTCCTCCTCCTCCTCCTCCTCCTCCTCCTCCTCCTCCTCCTCTACTTTCAGTAAACCGAAAAATTATCACTTGGGCTTTTCTCCCTGACACAATTTGTCAAATCCTGCCTGATAGGAAACACATTCTGTTCATAAGGCGAGTCTCACCTCCTCCTCCCCGCCGCCTCCTCCCTCTCCCTCCCCCACGCCTCCCCCCTCCTCCCCCACCCCGACGGTAGCAATTCAATTACAGCCGAGGAGGCGATAGTGAGCCGGAGAGGCAGGAATATGACAGGACAGTTACAGAGTGTTTACACAATTAAACTTTCACTGACAATACTCTGTATCTGTGATGAATGCCTCAGCCGTGTGTGTGTGGGTGTGTGTGGGTGTGTGTGTGTGTGTGTGTGTGTGTGTGTGCGCCTGTGTGTTTATATACAGTATATTTAGGTTACGTCGGCTCTTATATATATTTGCGTGTGTGTGTGTGTGTATGTCTGTGTGTGTGTGTGTGAGAGAGAGAGAGAGAGCATGCAAGCAAGCGAGCTGCAGCACATTTGTCATGATTGGCTCTCGCCCGCCACCTCTCTGATGTCCCTCGGCTCCTGCTGCTGTTGCATTGTGGGTAAAGAGAGGAGGCAGGAGGAAGTGATGGAAAAAAAAGAGAGAAAAGGAGGGAAATGATAGAATGTAGAAACAAGAGGAGGGAGGAGGAAGAGAGGTGTGTGTGTTGTGCAGGATCAGTGGGTCGTTGCTGTGCTAAAGGAATACTTCAACGTTTTAGGAAAATAGACTTACTTTCTGAGAAAGCGCTGATGGAAGAGGCAGAGACAGGATGTGGTTAGCCTAGCTTAGCACAAACACCGTCCAAAGTTCAAAATCAGGCCTACACCTACAAACAGCTCTAAAGGTCAGTTTATGCCTTTTATTGGGAGGTTACATCGTCATTGTTTGGTATCATTGTGCTTATATCGACCAACATTGAATGTCTGTGACCTTTGACCCCTCAGGCAGCACTGCATTAAAACCTGCATTAAAAACCCACATCATGCAGCTCCAAGGCCGCAGGTTGCAGACCCCCACATCAAACCAAATTGTGATGGACAGTGAGGAATCTCCAAAACTAATTTTAAAGATTTTGTAAACATTGTTTTCCCAGTTATCGTTCAGTCACAGGGCCAAGAAATCAGCTCTAACCAGGTTCTCTGTATTTGGCTGAAACTTTTTTTCCTGCTTCCCGAGCTGAGAAATGTGGCGGCGAGAGGAAACGCTGCCATCTGCGAGTTCATTCTTGACCTTTGGGAACAGTAAATGTAAAAACCATGAAGTTTCCGTCTTCTTCTGTTTATTTTCAGTCACTTTAAGTTGTTAAATGTCTCATTCTTGTGCTACATGTGTCTGTCTTATCGTCTATATTATAACCCGCTTGTTAAGCCAATTATTTTATGTGTCTTCCTCACACCGCCGTCAGTTTGTCTCGTTGTGGCGACGGCAGTGGCGACGGCTGGCGGAAGGTTGCGGTGACCTTGCTGTAGCTCGCTTTGTTTCGTCCCGCGTGCCGCCGTCACGTTAGCTAGTTATCAGTCGGACACAACGGGCTCCGTGAACTAGGCAGCACTATTAGACTGTCTGACAATGATACACCATCCCACTGAGACTTCCCCACAATCACACACACACACACACACACACACACACACACACACACACACACACACATACACATGCAAAGAAACCCACGGCACTCTGGGTATTGTCCAAAGATCACAGGCGTAGGTGAGTTGTTCTTTTTAATTAATCATTTGTCCTTCAAACGGGGGAAAGTTTCCGTGCCGTAGATAATTAGGTCCCAGAGTCGGGCGGCGGCGGAGCCGGCAGCCACCTGCTGCCTTTGTAGCGCTAATCTTTGTCTTGTAGGAGCGTCGTCCCCGAAGACGCCACGGCAACGCTCGCCGAATGAGCTGAATGAGAAAACACCTCTGAATCCCCACATGATCCTCCACCACCTCCTCCTCCTCTTCTTCCTCTTCTCCTGTTCATTTTCTTTTTCTTCTTTACATTCCCTCCTCCTCCTCCTCCTTCTCCTTGTCTTCTGTTTGTCATCCTTTTCTATTTTTTATTCCCTCCACCTCCTCCTCCTTTCACTTCATTTGCTGAAGAAATTGTTCCTCCTTCTCTTCTTTTTGTTCTGTCTGTCTTTCATGTTTTCCTCCTTCCTTCCTCTGTTCTTCCACACACTCTAACTTCTTCTTCTTCTTCTTCTTCTTCTTCTTCTTCTTCTTCTTCTTCTTCTTCTTCTTCTCTGCCTCTTAGGAAATCTGCCTTGTCATGCATGAAAATTAACCAAACTTTGCACAAAGGTCTAGAACTTACCAAAACTACCTCAGATGGCTTTACAGGTCAGTAGTCCTGATGGTGGCGCTACATTTTAAGATTTTGAAAATTATAACAAATCATCAGGAATTTTGAAGTCCATCACTCTGTTTATTTTTGTTTTCCCACATTTTTTGCTCAATTGACACCAGACTTGTTCCACTGCACCTTCAGACTGTTTTCCATAAACCCTCCAACCAGTTTCTTGTTTCACAAAAAAATGAGCCCCTTGTGCATCAAAGTGTTTTACCATAAACAGCTTCTGCAAAGTCATGAGAAATAAATCTCTCATGTTCAAGGGGGAAAAAGGATAAAATTTTGTTGTCGTGGTCGATGTAGCGTGGTAAATTTCAGAATTTTATCTCAAAAACAGAATTTTTAAATCATTTTTGAATTATGTAAGCTATTACAGTCAGTGTGAAATAGAACATCTTTAAACATCAGTTTGTGTTGGAGCAATCAATCTTTGTGAAAATAAATTACATGCATCTATATGTTGTCCGGGTAATTCTGTATATGGATCCTCATATATTTGCCTTTACTTCCTCTTCTTCCTTTTCCCCTTTCTCTTCTTCATCTTCCACTTCTTGCTCTTCTTCCTCAGAATGCCCGGCCCCGACCCATCGGTGCGCAGCAGCTATAATTTTCCTTGCACTCTTCCTCCTGCTTCTCCTCATCCTTCTTATCTTCTTCTTCGTTTTCTGCTTTTTAACTTCTAATTTCTTCTACTTCTCTTCATTCCTTCTCCACTACCTCTTCTTCATTCCATCTCTTCTTCCTCCTCCTCCCTCTGTTCCTCCTTCCCCTCTTTCTCTTCCTTTTCTTCTCTGTGCATCATTGTTTTCTCCTTGGCCTCACCTTCCTCTTCTCTTCTTCAATTTTTTATGTTTTTTATAAGATAAGATAACTGTTTTAATCCAAAAGGAAATTACACCTACATCAAGTGTAAAGTGTATATTTTGGGGAGACATCATGCAATAAGTGGTTGTTGTTGGCTGGAGTTGCTGTCCTTGTCAAAGCTTGTCTCTCATACAACTGCACCCATCAGCCTAATTTTTTTTTGTGGTCTTTTATGACTGTAGGCCAAAGGACCTCTTGTGGTTTTTGTCATTGACAGTTTTTGAAAATCAATTCAGTCAACAACTGCTAGGCTAAAAACAAGCCTCACCTCGTCTGTTGCAGGACACGTTTTGGACTTTTTCATGGCTCAAAAATTGCTATTCATAAAAAAAAGTTTGGTCTCATCTTAAACTGAAGCATCTGCAGATTAATTCCACACTTGATATGTTTAGAATCACTCAAGTTCGGCACAATATGAGATGAATAATCTACCATTTTGTTAGCTTTGTGCTAGTAAACAGATGAAGGATGCAGACTTCACCACAAAATCACCTGCAAATTCTGAACCAATTTTCACAAAATTTGGTTTGTTATGAACCAGACAGGAAAAAAGGCTGCACCAGTCGTGGATGACGGGGAAAGCAGGCACTTTGTGCTGCCATGCAGGTTCATCTTCTGCAGAAACATCTGTAGAGTTTGCAGAGGGAGTCACACTTGTTGACTCTGTCTTGGGTGATGGAGAAACATCGTCCTCCTGCTGTCATCAGTGCAAGGTTTTTTGAAGAAATTAAACCGTGTGCTATGTTGTATTTTGATAAACTGGCAGCTCGAGTATTGTAACATCAGCTGTTTACTCCACTGCTAATCTCCCATGATGGCTGCTGTAATCACAGGTCTGGCTACTTGATTAATATCTGATTGGTAGACAGACTGTCATTATGATGGATGCTGTTTTTTTGACATATTAATATTTATCATAAATAATCCCTGACAGTGGGTGGCACAGGTACACCCTGGCACACCTGTGGCCATACAAAAAAAAACTGTTTGTATTCAATTTGTAATTGAATTAAAATAATTTTTTTATGGAAATCTCTGCTGGTTGCATCTGCTAGTTGTGGAGGATTTGCAGTAGGTGCTTCACCATCTGTTGGCTGCAGAGATCTGCACTGATTCTATTTATTTTAGTTATTTTATAAAAACACAGATTTTTTCAGTTAGCTCAGTTTTTGTTTTTTTTTCTGAAGACATTTTTTTATTTATATAATTTTCCTAATTTTTATTTATTTAAATACATTCTTTAAATACATTTTTATTTTTTAGTTTAGCTTTAGCAGCCTTCTCCTTTAATTTCAGTCATGCAGAAATTGTTTAATTGTACATGAACAGACACACACGCGCACACACACACACACACACACACACACACACTCTGAGCATACAGCCTTGGTAAAGTGTGTGTGTGTGTGTGTGTGTGCGCGAGCGATTGAAAGGGGAGACTCGGTGTGTATGACAATGAAAGTTATATCTCAAGTGTGTGTGTGTGTGTGTGTGTGTGTGTGTGTGTGTGTTTCTGTGGGGAAACTAATCCCATTAATTCAAAGTGAATAACAAAGAGAGAGACAGAGAGAGGGTCCTGCTCCCCTGTCGTCGCTCCGTCCTCCCTCTCCTCTGTTTCCTCTCTCCCTCCATCATCATTATTCCTCCGTCAGATCGGCGGCTGATTTCCTGGAGGACCGAGAGAGAGGGAGAGAGAGAGAGAGAGAGAGAGAGAGAGAGAGAGAGAGAGAGAGAGAGAGAGAGAGAGAAAGAGAGAGGGGGGAGGGCCGACTGATGGAGGGATGGAGGAGGAGGGGAAACAGAGGGAGGAGGACAGAGAACAGCTCCGCTCCTCTTGGGGAAGCCTGCTTTCCTCTATCCTCTCATCCTTCTTTCCTTCTTCCTCTCTGTCACTTTTTCATTCTTTGTTTCTCTTTCCTTTTTTCATCATTTCCCTCTCTCCCTCTGTTCCACTTTCCATCCCTCACCATCTTTTCTCTCTTTCCCCATTTCTCCCTCCTCCCCACCTCTTCTGCTTCCCCACCATCTCTCCTTAATTTGTTTGTTTTTATATTTTTAAATTTATTTTCATTTATCTTTTCTTCTCTTTTACCATCTGTTCCTCTTGTTCCTCTTTATAATAACCATCATTACTAAATGGTAAATTGATAGTCAATTAGTTAGTTAATTAAACTTAAAAACAATAAGTTATTTCACTGTTATTTTTATAACAGTTATTTCACTGTTATGTTTACTAAGTATTAAATTCTATCATTAGTTTCTGTAATGTAATGTACATTCTGCTTTAGTGAACTGTTTACTGTTCCACACACTATATCATTTAATATACTAGGTTACATTACAAGGTTCAACATTTATGGGTTTTTTTTGGCAAGCGGGTCAGAAATCTTCTCGCTCAGAGTCAATTTTTATTTATTACTGGTTATCAAATAACAAAAAAGACTGTAGTTGTAGTTGTCATGTTTAATCGAGGACTGCAGTACTTATAAAATGAAAAATATCTATCCCTGTTCCTCAAAATCAAAGATTTTGAAGAGAAGAAATCTTTAAATGTCGTCACACAAAAAGCCAAAGATATTCAGTTTAATTTGATAATAACTGGAGAAAAGTGAGAAATCTCCATACTGTACTTTGGAGGCTAAAAGAACATTTTATGCCATTTTTATTAATTCAAATAAAAAACAACAGATATAAAAATATTTGTATTGTATATGTATTTTATTAATTCTAATCAAACTACGTTTTACTGCTCGCCCAGTCTGGCCAGTTAGTTTCTAAATTTCTGAGCCAAACATGAGATTTTACTTTCCTCAGGCAGGTGAGTGATCCTTATTGTTGAGTTCTTTAGTATTTGTGAATAATTAGTTTAATAATTATAAACATTGTATAGATAGCTCTTTCCACTCTTCCTCCTCCTTTTTCTCCTTCTATCTCTCCTGTTTCCTTTTTCTCTCTCCCTCATTGTTCTCCTTTATTTTCTGCCCTCTTTTTTACCACCTCCCTCCTTTTTTCTTTGTTTCCTTTCCATCTTCGTCTTTTACTTCTTTTTATCGTTCTGTCGCTTTTCTCTCTCTTCTCTCTTTTTTTAAATAGATTTTTATTATTTTCATTCCATTCATTTTTGTCCTCTTTTGTGTTTTCCTTGATTTTTCCTTCCGTTTACTCCATCTTCTCTTTTCCATTTCACTGTTCTCTCCTCTTTTTACTGTCATCCTCTCTTTTTTCCCTGTTCCTCTATCTTCTGAATCCTTTTTTCCAGCTGTCCTTTTTTTCTCTTTTTCATCTCTCAATCTCTTTCTACTTTTCTTCACATGTTCATCTCTTTCTTTTCCTCCATCTCCGTTGCCCTCTCTCCTCTGTTAGGTCTCTTTTTCTTTTATCTGTCTCCTCCTTTCATTTGTTTGTTTCCTCCCCTTTATTCTCTCTCCTCTCTCTCTCCATATTTTCTTCTCTTCCCCTCTCTTCCTCCTCTTTCCCTCCCTCCCTCCCTCCCTCTTGTCTCTCCCTCTTCAAGGACATTTATATTATAAAGGATGAATTTGCATATTAATTCATTTCTTTCAATTTTTTCAGATTAGACGTTGTCAACACGTATCAGCGCTGATCAAACTGCCGCGTCCACCAGAGACCTGAGTGTGTGTGTGTGTGTGTGTGTGTGTGTGTGTGTGTGTGTGTGTTAGGGGAGTTATGTGCAGGCAGGAGAGGAGAAAAAAGACTTGTAACAGAGGAAAAACAACCAGCCTCACAGTGTTCACAACACAATAACACACACTGGTAACCTGGTGAATACACAGTACACTGTAAAAAAATAGACTTGATTTGTTTTAACTTCAAAAAAAGTTATCGTCCAAAAGCAGAAAACTTTAAGTTGACTATTTTAAAAGGCAAGTTAAGGTAATTTCAGAATGATTCCAAACTGACTTTTCTAGCAAAATATGCTTAATATTAATTCGGTTGAACTCAAGAAAACATGTTTTAAAAGGTGAAGATATTAAGTTGAACCAAATGAAATTGATTTCCTTTTATATTTCCACAGTTTAAAAAGTATTTTTTTTTCATATCACAGGAAGAACTTCTAGCTGCTTCAAAGACAATAAACTGCTCACAGTAAATATATTAAATTTAAAGTGTCTGTGTCATCATGGTTCAGTGTTTTCTCTACCGTGGGAACAAACATCCATAACTTTTAAAGTTAGAGACAGACAGCAAGTTTTCCACTCTCAGATATTACATGCTGGGACGTCGAATATGTTGATCATTTGTCTTTTAAAAACATTTAATGAGCTGATTGAACTCTGTACATTCATTCAAGTCATTTCAAGTGGAAAGACTTCAGGTTAAAAGAACTCATGTTTATATAAATGTAAGTTTCTTTCAGCCACCAACAAGTACTTCCTGCTCTTCTGTATGAGGTGGGGGGTCTGAGGAAAAGACACAAAGATATTTATCCAGTTTTATCCACTGGTAGGGCACAGAGGACACTTTATCATACTTTATCCACCAGAAGGGTCACACCTCACTCCAGAAGCTGAAAGAAGTTCACATGCTTACACGATGTTCTTCATATTCAGTCAGAGTATTAATATAAGGATCTTTCATTTTCACCCTACTTGGTTCTCTGCCTCTCACTATAAAAATCTTTAAGCAGACATCAGTGTGAAGTGATAGTTTACCGGCATGCCTCCCTTAATGTTTTTTATTTCATTTGTTTCCTGTTTTTTTTTTTTTATTCCTTTTCTCATTTTAAACAGTGAAAAGTTTTTATGATTGTACAGAAAAGACGGTGCAGTTTCCACAAAGCCAACAGTGAGGAGAAGAAATGGTTCTCTTAGCACAGTTTTCAATTATACAAATTGCTGAGGGGTACGAGGGGAATTTTCCTCCTCTCTCCTTTAAGAAAAGAGAAAAAACAGATCCAGTGAGAATTTTTTTCAAGTGCTTTAAGTTGCCTGAACATAACCATAAAAAAACATTGTACAATATTGTAGAAAAACTAAATACAGAATTGTCTGGGAACATTTTACAGTTATGTTGCAGTTTACAGCTTTGAAAAATATTTCATTACATTTGTATCAATAATGTTGATACAAGAATTCAAGCAGCATCAAAATCTATTTGCTGTTTAAAAAAAATTATTACGAAAGAAAACATTTTTAGGACTTATTTTATTGCAAAACTTTGTAATGGTCAGTGTGGATGGATGGAAGTGCATGACTTGAGTTGAGAGATCACTGTTTGTGTTCTGTTTCCTGTTTCTTTAAATGTGTGTGTGTGTGTGTGTGTGTGTGTGTGTGTGTGTGTGTGTGTGTCAGTTATCCAGTGACCTGTCATTGATAAGACATGTTCCTGTTAACCTCCATTACCATATCAACACTACGATGTGTGTGTGTGTGTGTGTGTGTGTGTGTGTGTGTGTGTGTGTGTGTGTGTGTGTGTGTGTGTGTGTGTGTGTGTGTGTGTGCTGTCTGAAGATGGGTTCAGATTATATCTCAGTACACACACAAACACACACATTTAAACACTGACACACACACATACAATTGTAAAGCTTTTGCTACGAATACAAACACACACTCTGCAGAAATATATTTTCCAGGCACTTCCATGTGTGATTAAACCTGAAACTCTTGATTGTAAGAGATTAACAGAACACATTAATGATGTTTATTGTAATTGTTTATGATTGAAATGTCATTTATAGGCCAAATGGCTGAAATTCAACTTGGTTGCAAAGAGATGCATGTTGAGTAATTTGTATAATTAATATAAAAATGGCTCTAATGTTAGTGAGGTGGCAATTCAGTGAACTGACGTATGTGAATTCACATTTTTTCCTTTATGTAACGCAGCAGTTTTGTTTTCTAAACCTAATCAAGTAGTTTTTGTGCCTTTATTTTGAAGGCCATAGTTTGGACTAGAGCTAGACAGATATATCGGTCAACTCATATCACAGCAGTATCAGTTTATATCAATGTCCCCATGTTGTCTGATGTGCACTAATATGAAAACTTTGTTTTTTTAACAGAAAATAATGAAGATTGTGTTTATTTGTTTGCTTGCAGCATTTTATATATATTTGATCCTTTTTCTTATTTCAGATTTAATATATAATTTTCTCTATTTGTGTTTTTTATTTATAATTATGAAAAAATATTGGTGAAAGTTTACTGTTTCGATGTACTGATGTCATTTTGAATAATGAAATTTATTGTTAAACTCTAAAATATCCTGCCTTCATCACATATTTTTGTCACTAGTGCCACTTTTGAGGGATCATTGCAAAAAACTCAAACTCCTAATATCAGTATCGGTGTCGGCCCCAAAGGTCTAATATTGGTCGGGCCCTCCTCTGAACATCTGTTTCCAACCTGTCTGATTGTCTCGCTGCTCGTCTTTCTGATGTCACCATGTTCACAGACGTCAGATATAAACATGGTGTCTAAAATATTAATTTTATTAACAGAAATGTTGGACAAAACTATAAAAATTAGGTTTATTTTACGAATTAGAGAATGCAGGTCCTCACAAGTACAGTAATACGACCTGGACAGCTGTCCTATTGAACTGTGTTTGTTGATCAGTGTAGATTGGTCTGTGTGTGTGTGTGTGTGTGTGTGTGTGTGTGTGTGTGTGTGTGTGTGTGTGTGTGTGTGTGTCTGTGATGAGACGTTTCCCAGCTGTCTCTCCTCCCATCACTCCCTCTGATGGATGGAAAAGTTATGAATATGCAGGTTGACAAATGGAGCGTCTCACCTTCAGGAGCCACTGCTGCTTCCTGACTGGACACTGCTCGCCGGGCGTGGGGGTGTGTGTGTGGGGAGGACAATGAGAAATGTACTTCCTGTGTGGGACTTTATGTTTTGAAGGACGAGACTGTTACAGCGATAATTCGAAAGACTCTTGATGTTGGTTATATCTTTAAGGAAGCTTTTATTTTGACAGTCTTCACCTCAGAAGATTATAACTTTCAAACAAATTGGACATTTCTCCTTAATGCACCTTTGATTTGTGGCTGAACATCCTGTTCGTCTTGTTTTTCTCTCGTCTCGGCTCCTGACGTGTTTTGACATTTCACTGTTTGACGGCCATGAGCTGCTTTGACATGACTGGCAGTTTGACAGCAGCTGTGATTGGCTGACTCGTCCTGCTGAGAGAGTGAATGTATTTATTTGTTTTACACCGATGAAAATCGTTCCAGTCAAGTTTCAGAACATGTCAGTTTTATACTCTGTACTTCTGGACTTTAAGTAGGCCGTCTTGTCATGGATGGATTCCTGATCAGACCTACTGAGCCCAGGGGCCCCCCAGGGCTTCACCTGTGAAATGCCGTTCCAAGAGACACAATTTGACTAAAAGAGACACATACCCACCATGAGGAGACAGAAAATGATCACAAAGAGATGAGAAATGAATAGAAAAGACAAAAAAATTCCAAAAAAGGGGAAAAACACTACCAAGAGACCCCACAACAAGACACAAAACAACCACAAAAAGACTACAAAAGACAAAAAATGTGCCCAAAGAGACACAAAATAACCACAAAAGACACAAACAACCAGAACACACAAAATGACCAAAAGATGCATGAGCCTACAAACACACAAAATGACCAGAAATAAGCACAGAATGACTACAAAGTGATATAAAGTGACTACAAAAACATGCAAAACAACCATAAGTTTATTTAGTTTATTTTTAGTTTATTTTATTTGCACATTATATATATATATATACGAAGACAATAAAATAACAAAAGATTAAAAAAGGCTTATGAAGATACCTCCCCTATATAATTAACATGGACAACTTCAAGATGTCAAGACTAAATAGATATAAAACTGATATACAGAAATGAAAGTATACAGGGTGCGATACATGAACAAAAACAACAACAACAACAAAAACAACAACAACAACAACAAACAAACATAAAAATAGAACATGCAAAAAGGAAAAAAAATGCTCATTAAAACTGCTATTTGCTCATTAAAAACTTTTTCAGATGTTTTTTGAACAAAGATAATGTAGAAATTGATTGTAGAGATGTAGGTAAATTATTCCAAAGAGATGGTCCTCTGTATTTCAATGTGTATTGGTTCAGGGAAGTTCGACAATATGGAAGATGGAAGTTTTTTGAATGTCTTGTATAATGAGAATGAATGTCTGATGAAAACTTAAAAAAATTCAGAAAAGTGCTCGGCAGTTAATGAGTTAAGTGTACATATTTGTACATGAACACACAAGTCTGGTAAATGTTTACATTAGAAATTGATAGCAGTTTGTATTTTCTGAAAAGAAGAGCAGATGAATCAGATTTTTTAGCAAAACTCATCATTCTCAAAAACTTCTTCTGAACTGACAAAATCATATTGAGAAAAGTGGGACATGTGGCAGCCCACACGGTGTTACAGTACATATAAGGATAAATTAAGCTGTAATAAAAAGTTAGAATACAAGAATGATTTATCAATGAACGAACTCTACTCAAAATTCCAATTGACTTCATAGTCTTTTTACAGACAAATTCAGTATGGTATTTCCATGTTAATTTTTTGTCTACTATGACACCAAGGAATTTAATATGAGGAACCTGAGTAATTCCAATATTGTCTATAAATAATTTGGCTTCTTCTTTTGTATACTTTTTATTTTTATTACAGAATATTATAAAATTAGATTTATTTATATTGAGAGAGAGTTTGTTCATCTGAAACCATTTAGAGATTGATGACAGCTCTTCATTTGCTTCTTGAATCAGTGTGCCAAAATTTTCATGTGAAGCAATAAGACATGTGTCATCAGCAAATAAAAGAGGCAGGACATTATTACAAACCCTGGGTAAATCATTCATATATATCAAAAACAAGAGAGGTCCAAGGATGGAACCCTGAGGAACCCCACAAAGCAGCTTAGCTCTATTTGAATTTTGTATAAAGCTGTAGAGATTTTATGAACAAGCTGTAAGAGAGCCATTTCAGTTGACATTTTTTTCCGAAAAACAATATTGATGGCTGTACAGTATGTTGCTCTCATCTAAATGTTTTTTAATTCTTGAATATACTAGTTTTTCTAAAACTTTAGAAAAACTGGGTAAAACAGATATGGCTAGAATCACCTGATTTAAATAGTGGAGTGACTTTAGCTAATTTAAGGTCGCTTGGTACAACACCTGTTTTTAGGGATAAACTTAGAACATAGGTGAGGGGCTCAACAATAGACAAGACTACCTTCTTTACAAGACTAGCGCTTATTTCATCATGTCCTGCACCTGAATTTTTCATATCCAATATAATGTCATGTACTTCTTTAGAGTTGGGGGGATCAAACATACTGATACAAGGATACTGCTCAGTGATATTCACCAAGACGGATTCATCTGTATTCTCGATGTCTTTAGCTAAGGAAGGACCGATATTTACAAAGAAATCATTGAAACCATTTGTTATGTCAGGAAGATTAGTATAATTTCTCACACCATCAGATAATTGAGATGGGATAGCTATGAAGGCTTTTTTCTTATTCAATAATTCGTTAATGAGGTTCCATGTGTTTTTTGTATCATTATGGAATTGTTCAAATTTTTCTGAAAAGTAGGTTTTTTTTGCAGTTTGTAGTAATTTTGTGAAATAATTCTTATATTTTTTGTAAACATCAATATTATACTGTGGGTTATCCTGTAGGAAAGACGATGGGGCCTTAAACATGTCAGGGGCCCATTGTCTCACAATCTGTCCATGCATCCTGTGGAAATTAAACATTTTATCATGTCAATTAAATATCTAACTTTCTCTCTAAGTTTTTGCCAGGGCTTTTGAGTGTTTCTATATGTTCTATAAAAAAACATCATATCAAAGTGTGCGTGTTTTGTGTGTGTGTGTGTGTTTGGTTTCCCAGTGGAGTCCAGCAGTCCCAGTCTCCTGGCCCCCGACAACAGTTTGGAACGATCCTTCTTCATCAGGATGAAGTCGACGCTCACGAAAAGAGGAGTGCACATCAAGTCCTCAGGATATAAGGTGGGATTATCATCACTTTCACGCCTGCAGTTCACTTCATCGTTCAATCTTCTCTCCGGTCTGTTTGGTGTTCACTCTGTCTTTTTACTGACAAAACAAGAGGAGTCACCCGTCGACTAAAATTCAAACGCCACGTCAGCGTTACGCCTACATTAAAGCATCTGTCTCCATATTGTCCATCATCAACTTGTGCTATGAGAAAATAATAAATAAGATAAGATGTTAAGCCAAAATAAATAGAGCCTGTGAAATAAATAAAATATAGAACATAGCCTAAATATATATGCTAATTTCCATTATGTGTTAGCATGGAGCTAACAGACCAAGTTCTAGTTATTTATATAATGTAAAAAAATTGATTCAGGAATCATAAGAGAGAGAATAATAGATTTTTCTCTCCCACCCTTATTAGGTACATCTGTAGTATAATTTCTGCAGATGCTTCTAGCGTTACGTTTTGATGAGCCCTTGAAGTCAGATGATGCAGCATAAAGAGCGAGAAAGTCCTCACATGGAGGAGGTGCAGTGAACGAATGTGTCAAACAAACCCAACATGAGTTCAACTCTGGAAATCAATTGATAAGAGAACTAAAGTGATGAGAGATGGAACTAAAACAACTTTGGACCTGGTGGCATCATGTTTCTGTTGAGTTCATGTGTCACTGTGGGGATGAAAATATGCAGCCCACACACACACACACACACAGACACACACACACACAAACACATGCAGAGGATCAGTGTTAACATGCTAAACCTGCTGACTTTCCCTCCACATTCTGCTTCTGGGGAGACAGGATTATGTGATCTGACCAACATGTCTGTGCACGTGTGTGTGCGTGTGTGTGTGTGTGTGTGTGTGTGTGTGTGTGTGTGTGTGTGTGTGTGTGTGTGTGTGTGTGTGATCTCCTTGGAGACAGGTGAATATATAATCAGCCACCGGCTTATAGTCTTACTATCTGTCATCAAATGAAGTGATCCATATGGAAATCTATAATCCTACCGTGGACAAATATGTGTGTGTCTGAAAGTGTGTATGCATGTGACTGTGAGTCACTCATAGCGTCTATATGTGTCTCTTCTTTCTTTCTCTTTTATTATTTTTATTATATTATTATATTTTTTATTTATATGAATAATACATTTATTTACAGAGTACATTGATACACACTCAAACCTTTTAAAAGATTCACTTGGAAATGTGAAATCATAGAAAATACAGATGAACACAAGCACAGACGAGTGCATAAACATTAAAAGCGTAGTTATGAAGCCCCCAGAAAAACACCTGTGCAGGAAGTTTCAGTAACAGTAATTTAACAGTGACCCAAAACTGGAAAGGACTGTTGTTGTATTGATGAATTACTGCTGTGGAAATTATGGTGAAATGATCAAGACCAGAGGCAAACATGGAAGAAAGTGCTGCGTTAACGAGAAGCAGTTTAGAAAACTGGGAGGCTTTTCCTTAAAAAAAGTCATCAAAAAGTACAGACATTCTTTACACGGGTAGAAGTACAGATTTAACATCTTTGCTCAAGTAAAAGTATAAAAGTACAGGCTCTGAAATGTACAAAAAGTCACCCTCTGCAGAACATTTCTAGCTGGCTGAACTTTTCTCTGCAGAGTCTCCCTCTCTGGTATCACTGTTACATCTTTTACATCTGCTGGGAAGTCGGTGCACAGTGATACAGAATAAAAATAATAAATAGGTCTTCTCAAATGCATTAAAACTGAAGCACCAGCCCTATTTTGAAAATATAGAAAGCAGAAGTATGTTTGTTTTAACATAAAGAGTAAATGGAAAAAATACCCAAGTAAAGTGCAGATACCTAACAACTCTACTTAAGTACAATAACAAGTATTTGTGCTTTGATACGTCCCACCTCTGATGGGCAATAAAAACATATAAATATAAGAATATAACTGAGGAAATGCAAATTAAAGGCCTGTCTCTAATATAAATAAAGGCACTGCCAGTATTTGACACTTTTTGGTATATTCTATGTTGTCTCTTCTATAATGAAGCTGTAATGAACATCACAGCTGCTGGACAGGTTTTGTTCAGTTGTAGTTTTGTAGTTGCTTTTAAGTCATTTCCCTTTTGGTCGTGTATTTCCGTCTCAGTGTATGAATGTTGTTTTTTTTGTTTGGTTTTTTTTTGCACAAAGAAAACCTGAGCTTTTGTAACTATTTTAAAAAGCAAAAAAAAAAAAACAAAAGTTCACAACAAGAAAAATGGATTCAGTGACTCTTTAATTTATTGAATTATTCATTGATTCTTCCATTGAATGAGTGACAAATGAATACATGAACGTAACAGTATATACAGTATTTTAAAAGAAACTGTCTGAAAACTGTCAAAATTTTTGTTGTTGAGTACAAATTATAATCAGGAGGTGCTTTTATTTTGTTATCTAAGCAAAATAAAAGCATCCTCAATCAATGCTGTGTGTGTGTGTGTGTGTGTGTGTGTGTGTGTGTGTGTGTATGTATGTATTGTATACCATGTTCCACCTGGCAGACTCAGATCACATGCAAATCACAGTGGAGACAGACGCACATAAATATTCATCCACACGTATGCATATATTACACACACTCAGTGACACACACATCACTGCAACACCAACACACACGCACACTCTCACACATAATACGGCGTTACAGTTAGTAGTTTTAAAGCCGTTGTGTTGCAGCAGAGACCTGAAGGTGAAAGAAGCTGATTTAACCCCCGAGGCAGCAGCTTCTTCTTCCTCCATCACTCACTGCAGGGGAGCCTGTGAGCAAGGCACCTAAATCTGCCTGTTAACAGTTTTAGGACTCAGTCGCTGCAGAGGTTCCCCCTCCAGAACTTCCAGCATAAGGAAAAAATTTAATTTCTAAAAGATAGACGCATGGGATGGATTTCTGCCACTTAGCTACCTACAACTTAGCAAGCTAGCTAGATGGGTTGGTACCAGGACAAATAACGATAGTTTGGACTCTGATTTAGTTTGAAACTGACACAAAGTGCATAGAATAAATAGATTTTAGTCCAAAATTTTGCTTTTATGAAACCTAGATGATCTTAGGCTGTTCCACAGAGTGAGAGGATGGATATCAGTCCACGACACGTCAAGCTCCGTAAAAAATGAACAAATGCACCTTCCAGCAATGCTAAAGCTGAGAAGTAGCCATTGCAGCTGGCCATTAGCTTAACTGAAACTGACATTTTTTAGATTAAACAGTTAATACATTTTGTAAAAATGGAGGTCATGGTGGAAGAAACCTGAGGATTAGTTTATAAGTACAGATCCTCTTGAAATATGAAGAAACGTGTGACTTTCTTTCTGTGGCTGCTTTGAAATGTCCTCCTTTCTTTTCTTTTATTATTTGACTCTCACATTATATCACATGTAAAGAGGGGCAGTAAAAAAATGAAGAGAGAGACATAAAATGACACTGTGTTTAAAAGACAAGCAAACATTTCCCCTGTGAGCAGCAGCTGATTAACATTTCTTGCAGATCCATCGCGTCCGACAGACTTTTGAAGCTTCACACGAGTTTAAAGCTCTGGATAATTACACACTTCACTCTCTCTCTCTGTCTGTCATCTCCTCTTTTTCCACCTCTCCTCTGTCTTTCTTTTTCATTCACTTCATCCCAAGAGTCAGCTCAAAAAAAACCCCAAAAAGTTCACCTCAGTTCACCTGGTCTTTATCTGTACTGACCTCTGCCTCTGAGTTCAGTCTGTGATAGTCGAGACTTCTCTCAGACTTGATTCTTACCTTCATTTACATAAATATATAGAGTTAAAGATATCTCCTCTCATTATTTAGTTGGCTTCAAATGAGGCGTAACATTCATCACCCCAGACAGTAAAATTACTGGACAGAGACACCATGATGTCATCTAGTGGTTTGGGAACTACAGTTTTGAAGCCTAAAGTTTGGCATCACGGCGGTCGCCATCTTTGGTTTTTGCAACCACAGCACACACAGTACCAACAAGAGTGTTGAGTTTGGTCTGTTCAGCAGGACAGAAAGACGGCCTGCTGATCTTTCTGGTATTACTTCAACTACACACACATAAAATATGTTTCTGAAAACATTTCAAGCAAGAAATATGCAATGAAGTAGCATAACTTTGATCCATATTTGAGTCAGAGTTTCCAGAGGCTTCGTTGCAAACATCGGACACACAGTGGTGGCTGCCTGGTTGCAGTCTTTCTTGTATTACGACTAAATACACCAAATTATATTTCTGAAAACATTTTAATGTAGTCACAGAATTTTGATCATTGCTGTATACCATAATTTACCAAATCAACATCATGCTGTATTGAAGAAGACTTGAAACTAACGACTGAGACTATAAACTTTTTAGGAAATTATTTGCTGAGGTCATAAATCAACTGAGAAGTGGGGTCAAATAGTTTGTATCCCATTAAATGTTCAGTAAACAGACTCTCACTCAAAAATAAAATACATCAGGTTTGCATATGTGCCTCCTGCTCATGAAAAAATGTTTCTCTCCTCTGAAAGTAACACCAGCGACTGGTCAGACAAGAGAATATTAACGAAACAATCAACCGACCGACGTGAAGGTGTCAGTCCTGCAAAATATTGCCATATAAATACAAAACAATCTTAATGGTTTATTTTCATTTCTACTTATGGTTTATGTCTGGCAAGATCTATCCATATCAGGAACCCATGCACTGCTATTATACAATAAATTGAAATGGCAAACTTTTTTTGACAGGTCACTGTGGTAGCAACTTATCAATCACCAGACCCACCCTAAAGCATATGCTTATTTATCATCTATTTTACTATAAATGGGATCATAATTTACCAACTGATCTTCATGCTGTATTGAAGAGGACTTGATTGAGATCATGGACTCATTAGGAAACTGTTTACTGAGGTGAAAAAAATCAAGTGAGAAGTCGCTTCATTTTCTCGTAGATTTTGGAGCCAGTTGATTTGCCCTCTGGTGGCCATTAGAAAGAAAGTTTAAGATGCTTATGCATTAACTTCACTTTTCAGACGGAGGCTGCATCCACTTACTTTATGAAGTGTATAGCACAGACTGAGAAATTATAGTTTTCCTTTTGTTGACGATGCGTCTCCCTGACCTTGGACCTCGTATCTTTCTTCCTGGTCATATTAATCCACCCTGTCTGTCTTTTCTTCTCCCGGTCAGGTGATCCACATCACGGGGCGTCTGCGCATCAGGATGGCTTTGACGCACAGCCGCTCGGTGCCCAATCAGATCATGGGGATGGTGGTGGTGGCTCACGCCCTCCCGCCGCCCACAATCAACGAGGTTCGCATCGACTGTCAAATGTTCGTCACCCGAGTCAACATGGACCTCAAGATTGTCTACTGTGAGAACAGGTAGGGGATGATAACAAAGAGTTAAAAAGTCTCTTGCTTCGTAGATAAAGTTCTTTCTTACATTATTTGGGATAATTTAGGTTCTAAATGTCTGTTTTTTTGAGGACTCGTGTCAAACATGAAACTCCATTTGACCGACTGTTTCTGCATTCATGTTTCATACCTGCTGTTCAAGGGGAAAAAAAGTTGTCTCCCTTGTCGGAGCTTCTTATTCATGAGGAAGTCTGACCCAATCCTCCCTGGTTTAACAGTGAAATATGTTGCTGATGGATCTGGCTCCTTCCCTCTGTCCAGATAAAGCAGATAGGCATCAGGATCTCGCTCAGGAGTTAACCGGCCGACCGGAGAGATTCATATCAGGCGAAGAAAAAAAAAAAACCTTCATGTTTTATTATAAAAAGAGAGGAGGAAAAAAATGATAGTAGACAGATTGCTTTTTTTGTGGGTGGAAAAAGGGACACAATGCGAGGCAGATGATGATATTCAATGCGGAGCGACAGAAAGCGAACAGACAAGCGTCGCTCCCATTACAGCCCCATTTTGAGGATGAGTTTCTAAGAGAATGAGAAAATGGGAGGATGGGTTTTTTTTCTAAAGAACAGAGTGTGCTGTTATCTGCCTGCCAGACATTAGTCTCCCCCCACCCGTCCTCTATCAGAATGATACCTTGGAAATTGTTCTGTCTATCCTGTGGCGAATTTGTTCAAATTAAACCTTTTAAAGCTGATGTGTGTTACCTGTACAATAGACAGACGGGTTTCAGTCTCTGTTGTTGGGTTATTAGCTTTTTTTTTCCTTTCCTGAATCAGTCTTTTTAATCGTCAAGTACCAGAACCGTACAGAGAAAATTGTCCCGTAGTGACAAGTTATATATTTCAAAGTTTCACAATGTTTCCACTTCCAGACAGTTCACTGTCATGCAAATATGGACACAGGAGCTCGTCCGGTACAAAGAAACAGTACATAGCATAGTACTGACTGATACTGTCAGCAAACAGAGGTTACAGAGTCCCTGAGATGCCATGATGGATACCCAGTTTTCCTTCATCATTGAGCACCTTCCAGAAAAATCCTGCACTTGTGCCAGAGTAAACGTTTTATTGAATTGTTCCACTTTTGGCTTTAAAGAGAAACTTTGGTATTTTTCAGCCTTTTTATCCAATGTTGTGTCTAAGTGACTGATGGGGACAACAGTTTTTGAAATTGGTCCAGTATTGGGTGAGCTGCACTGCAACCAAGACCCAATGAAGAGCGCTGGGCTTTGTAGCAAAATTGACATAGTGCCCAAACTGTCCCAGCCCAAAAAGACTTTTTCCTGTAGACTTACAGTGTGAAAGAAGTGGCTGTAAAATTGCAGATAAATTTTTTTGAGCATTACAAACCTCATGAAATGACTTGTTTCAATATCAGCTTTGGATTCATTTGGTCCAATAACATAACTGTAAATCAAGTCTGGTGGGTTTGGCAAGAATTGTCTGGCTCACCAGTGTGGGTGTCCTGCTATTGGTCACTTGCCTCAAGCAGCATCATGGCGTCTGCTACCTACATTTTGAAAGTTCCTGGGAAACAAGAGAATAACCTTTATGTTGAAAACGGCAAATTAGCACCCAGGACACTAATGGTACCAACATATACAAGCTAACAGCTGTTACCTTTTCTTTTGCAGTGATGTAGTCATTTTAATGCCAGAACTTGCCTCCCGACATGCAAATTTTCCACCAAAACGACACTATTATGCAGCAGCACTGTCGCTCCAACCTGGGCTTAGTGCTGCCAAAGACGTCTGTGATGGGTTTAAAGAAATTTATACAAGACAGGGTGTTTTTTCCTCTATAGCAGCCTTTCTTGAGTGCTGAACGTTGTGGAAAGATGTCGGGCTATGCAAGATTATGGCAAGAGCAATACCTCGACTGTTTCTGGTGAAACAAAAAGTATCCTACTTTGAAAAAGAGGTCTATCTCTGTAGGAATCCTTTCCATAATGTTGTCAGACACTTAGAGTAACAATCTGACCCATTCACAGCCACTTTCAGTGGAAAGACTTTGATGGTGTGCAGTTGAGGTTTAAACATACCAAATTAACCTTTTCGTAGAGGCTACTGACATGTAGTGTAGTATTAGGCAATGTGAACTCAAATAAATTCACAGATTAAGAGACATCTCTGAAAGACACAGGCTAATCACTCTGATCTGGAGGATGTAGTTGACAGAAATCTTCACGTTCATCTCAACGCTGCAGTATTAAGTAGGACAGGATGGGACTGGATATCATAGTGTTGTAAGGATGTGCAAACAGGGAGAAGCAGAGTCCCGGCCTAAGCCAGTCTCTGGTCTATTATCTCCAGCCTGCCATTATATTTTCTCATGTTTTTTAAGGTCTTTCTCAGGGTTTCTTTGCTTAATCTGTGTGGAAAACTTCAACAGGATTTGATAGCTTGGCTATTGCTAAATCCCTCTACACATGATCAGTGGTAGAATCACTTTGCACTGAAGTGAGCTGTTGTGTGTTTTCATATGAAGCATAAACAGCAAAACCTCACAGCAGAACTACCTTGAATTTTCAGCTGCACTCAGAGTTCAATCGCCTAACTAATGAATTAAGAGCTCTTCCTGATGTAACTGGTAAGCAAAAACAAAAAATTAAACCTGACCTTATTTGATTTGATGATGGACTGGTTCTCTCACTTACTGATTATGATTCTGTATCTTAGGATCAGTGATTACATGGACCTGACTCCGGTGGACATTGTGGGGAAGAGGTGCTACCAGTTCATTCATGCTGAAGACGTGGAGGGAATCAGACAGAGTCACCTGGACTGTGAGTACATACTTGACACTGATTGGACAATCAAAGTTCAAAGTCTTTATTGTCCCTTACAAGGAAATTGATTTGATAGCACAAAAAAAAATTAAAATGCCTAAACACTGGTGGCAAACAAGAGGGCATAGATTACAGAGTGGTTCAGAAGGAAATTCTACAACACCCAGGTCAAAGTACAAGTCTCAGGCAAATAAGCAATTTGCAGACATCACTATAAAACTCACTGCCATTTAATATGTGATTAATTAGGTTTAGGAAATTTTGGGTTTCAAAAATTCTGTTTGTTATGTAAGTGAGTTCTCATCTTCAGGATGTGAGTTAGGTTTCATTTTCATCCCACTTTAGTTCACTTTTTAATGCCAAAAGTTTGAAACATACACTCTGAGCTCCCCTCCTGCCAATAAAAGAGTCGGCATCAGAGCGTCTCTGGTGTTTCTTCCTCCAGAAGCTCCAGTGTGCCACCATCCCTCTCCTGCAGAGCTCCCCGGCTTTGAGCAGTTGTCTGTCAGCTCTGAGTCTCAGCTCTGCCCGGTCCTCTTGGACCTCAGCAAAAGCCTTGTGATAGACGTGAATGAACACAACTGAAGCTCGAGTGAAAAGTAACCGAGTCAGCTGACAAACTCCTGAGTTGAGCATGTTGCTCATTAGCTGGACTCTTGCTAAGATTCCATCTGATAATTCAGGTTTATAGCAAATTTTCCTGCAGGAGTTGCCACCATTTATTCAGGGTTTCACTGAAGAAATGTGCACACACAGTTGCACTAGTAGAACAGCCAATGAAAACGCTGTCTCTGAGATAATCTGTGAGAAAGCCTGAAAAAAGAGCCAAAAGACGGAGCATAAGTCACCTGATTTATGATATGCTTAAAGGTTATTATGGAATTATTGCTCATTGATGCCAACAAAAACCTTTTCTACCACAGCCTCCACCTATCTATTCACCGCACCTTTTCCATATGCAGACTTTTGCTCTTCACACTTTTACCTGACTTTTTTTTTCTCGATGATTTCCACACATGAAAAGACACTCGGCCTCTGCATAAATCTATACAGACAAAATGGCATGAAATGACACATAAAAGCAAAAAAATTGTCATAATAACACATGTAATACCTTAAACCACTGGCGTGATATTCGTACGCCTTTTGGTGAGACCAGGCTGGATGTTACATTGTGATATTGCTATTTTTACTGAAGTAAAAGATCTGATCTGAAAGATCTGCTTTTTCCACCATTGGTATCTCCTGTTAGGACAAAATTACAGCTATAGCAGGAGTATTTCTAGATTTAAAGTTTTGTTAAAGTTTAAAGTTAAAGGCCACTTAGAGAATCTTTGCTCTCCTGTATCTTTGAAAAGTTTCCTCACAGCAGCAACTCTACAATCTTATTACCCTTGTCAGGAGGCATAATACACTCTGCCTCTCCGACACACACGTACACACAGAGGCAGAGGTTTGGTGTCCCTGTTTAGTGGCTGTCTGGATGATTTGCGGCATGCTGTTTGTTGCTGCAGTCAGATCTTTACTGTGGTGGTAAAAGCTGAGGAGGCGTTCAGAGCTGCACAGCGTTTCACGGCGTGTCGGAGGCAGTGAAGGCGTTTGGGCGGAACGCCAAATAATAACAACCGCACAGCAAGGACAACACGCCTGATGGGAGTCAAACGTCAGGGCGCTACAGTCAGATTCTATCAGCTACTGTCTGCCGCAGTCAGATACAGTCAGCAATGATGTCATTTTTTTAAAGTTGTGACTGCTCACTCTGGCTTCAAGGTGTTGCTCCATCCTTTGCTGCATTTCCAAGAAACATCACGTAAATATCCTTTATTTACACAAATGTGACCACTGCAGTATTTTTGCAGCAGATAGTCACCGCTGCAGGTTTGAAAAGTGGCTCATGAATGGGTTCTTGGTGGAACCAACTTGCAACCAACTTTTCAGGTTCCAAACCACTTTGTTTTTGGTGGAAATGCTCAGAACAGTTGTAGTGAGAAAAGAACCCTTTAGGGTTCTAGTTAGCACCTTTTTTTCCAAGAGTTTTAGATGGGGGTCAGAGTCTGAGAGATCTGGCTCCTGTTCTGGGACCGGCACAAACTGAGCCCTGTTCATGTTTGTAGCGTGTTAGCTTAACTTTCCAAACATCTTCACAACTTCGCTGAGCTTTTAGCAAACAAATTTCAGTGAAACCAGTTGTGAGCTGCCTGCAGATCTTCTTCGGTTACCATGGCACATGACAAAACTCAAACATGTCACACACCTCAGCAGAAAAAAAAAGGAAAAAACATGAAGCTCCCTGAAACTTTTTCAATTACCTTCTCCAAAACTTCCTGAGCTCTGAACATCCAGAGTGGCAATCAGGAAGTGACTCTACGGCGGCCCGGCGGGGTCAGACGGAACAAGGAGGGGGGAGGTTAGGATGTGTAAAACATGAAAAAAAGGGAAGTGAAATATGGAGGCAGATTATTCCTCTCTGTCTGCGGTGAGGATGGGAGGTCAGGGAGGCGAGCCGGCAGCCAGCGGTTTAAATGACTTGGTTTTAGTCGAGCGTAGTCTAATACAGCACCTTCAGTCACCTCGGCTGCTCGTTTTATTCTTCCTCTTTCAAAATTAATTTCCTCTCTGAAAGGGGGGCTTTCAGAAATGGATGGCTACGGGGCTCTGGAGGTGCTCCGTGTCTTTTCTCTCTCTGTCCTCCTCGTCAAATGGAGCGCAGTCAGATTGTTCTGAAATCTGCCTTTCTTTGGGGCGGTTTAATTCGGTGGCTTTATGAACTCGCCGCTGATTGTGCGGAGGCTGATTTCAGAACAGCAGTCTAATGGTTCTCAACTGTTTTAGCGAACGTGGTGAGGCCTCCCGCCTAATTGGATGGTGACAGGTCTGGTTTGGATTTTGACAGTGATGAGTTTTCAGTCTGGTTTGAGACGTTGAGAGCCCCTGTGAGTTTTTGTTGATTTTGTGCACATTAGAGTAAGCCTCTAATTCAAGTATTTTTACTTCAAGTCAAGGAAATCCCAGTTATCTTCATGCTGGTTTGGTTTCAGTTTCTCCTGGAAGATCATTTCGGATCATCTCTTGTAAAGTAGCTGTAGCAGTCTGGGAGTTTGTGTTGTAAACCAAATGCTACCCAAATGCCTGTTGTAGCATTATATAACTTTGAATGCTGGGAACAATCGGTGTGTAACCCTTCAAAGCACACACCACTGACTGTGTCACGAATTTTGGAGAAATTGGATCATACTATATGGACTCAATATTTTCTGGTGCCCTCCAGCTGCTCTGTGTCAACTCTCAGTGATTTGTAGTTCTCTGATGGACAGATAGCTTCACTTGCTAAAGTAACTGCTAAATGTAGCTGCCATTAGCTAGTCAGCTTAGTTATCTGTGCAGCCAACTGAATCTGTACAGACTGGGAGTTTGGAGGACCACGAGCACAGGAGCTTTGGACCATCTAGAGGAGGTGCAGGGACCGTTGGACTGGCTTTTAATTGTTGGTGAAATAAGTGTGATAGACAGACAGCAAGCAGGCCGTCTTGCTTTTGGACCAGTCAGTAATATTAGCTTGCTATGTTTTGTGTTGCTTTAAAACTACCCCAATTATACAATTTTGTCTGTTGAGGACAATGACAGCAAAACTCAACATAATCTCTAGACAGTTGCAGTCATTTCCTCATGAATTCAGACAATTTTTGCACACGAGGAGACAGCAGAGTCATCGGTTTGTTTTCTTGTGATGTGAACCTGCACGATTGAAGTTTGGACAGGGGGCACTAGCTCCTGCAAGGCTTGTGTTTGACCAATCAGCAACACTTTGTGCTTCACAATGATACAAAACGGTCCATCAGTCCTCGTCTGTGTCCAGATCTGTGAATCCACCCACTCTGGTGCATTGTCTCATTCTTGTCTGAGTCTTGTGTGAAAAATGATCAGTCCAGTGAGCACTGTGGGGGGATTAACACTGTTGTCAAGCTGTGCGCTGAAACCAAGGAGAAGAAATAACAACAATGACCATAGAGACAACATAGACTCTGGTATCAAGGCCGATCTAAATCGATTAACAGATATAAACATAGACAGCATGTCTTCTCAATATTGTTCGACATCGTAGTTTGCTTTGCTGTGCTTTGCACCCCCTTTTTGTTCCTGATTTCTGACAGCTTTTTACTTTTACCGCATACATTTTAACACAAATATCTGTACCAACATCAAGACTGATTTTAACCTAAATGGATTTAACAGTAACACATAGAAAAGATGGTATATACATGGTGTATGCATATCACACAGACAAACAGACATAACAAGACAAAAAAAAAAGTCTTTTTTTATACAAGTATCTGTACTTGTTGGCAGCGATAGTTTCGGAAAAATCAGTTAGAGTGGAGGCAATGTCTGACTGAAGATGGAAATGAGGAATAAGAATGTGACAAGAGGAATAAGAATGTGACAATTTTGTCTAATATCAGACGACATCAGTCCATCCTCAGGAATGCTTTTTGAGGCCCAGAAACCAAAACTGTAAACAACTTCCTGCTGTTAAAGTTTCCAACAAGTTTTCCTTAAAAGAAAAGTCTGCATGATTGAAATGGGCCATAATATTTTCTGATTGTACACTGAATTTAGGCTTGAGTGCATAAAATCTGTCAAAGAAAGCTGAGATTCGCAGTTATTCGTGTTGTTGTCATCCACCAGCTGAAGATGTTCAGGTGAGAAAAAGACTTTCTGCTGAACAGCAGCAGCTCGCAGCCTCTGATTTTTTCATGGGATTTATTTCCACGTCTGCTCTCAGTTCTCCCGCTGCTGCAGGAGTCGGATAGTTAGGGAATCGATCAAGGTGTATTTTAGAGGGATAGCCTGTTCTCTCAACAGGGATCTAAATTTTAAAAGGCTTCTTTTTAAGTGGAGGACGAGGCGTGATCCCTCTCTGTGAAAAGGCGTCACTCTCTAAGTCTCTATCATTACCTGCTGACAGCCGGTCTTAGCTCGGGTCAGATCTCAAAGTCAATCTGTCCTCGTTTCCACTCCGAGAACACAACGGAGAAAGAGAAAGAGAGGGATAGAGGGTGAACTTGTCTTCTCACAAAGAAAAGGAGGGAACGGGAAAGAGTGATTTGTAGGCAGAGAAAAAGAGGGAAAAACAGAATTACTTGGCACAAGGGATGAAGAGAGAGACTCGTCTTTTCTCACAGAAAGGCAGAGAAATGGGAACGGGTGATTTGCAGACAAAGGAAAGACAGAACAGAGGACAAAATGCTCATTTTCTCAAGGAGAGACAGGTAAAGAGGAAGACGTTTCACTGTTATAAGAGGAAGAATGAGAAAAGGGAAAGTATAGAACAGAAAAATACCATCTTCTCAAAGAAAGATGGATAAGAAAATGTAATATTAGGTGGAGAAAAGAGAGACATAAGCTACTGCTCTTTTTGAAAAGAAATGAAGGAAATGAAGGAGATACTTGCAAAAAAGAAGAGGATATGTGAGCATATAGTTATGGTTTTACAGAGAAAAAAGAAGATGCTTCCTTTGGTTGTATAGAAATAAAGAAATAATATTCATTTTTTTACGAGGAAATTTTGTCAAAAATTTGCTGATCTCTGAAGGACAAGGTGGAGAAAAGAGAGATTTGGTTCACTCATCTGATGAAGGGTCAAAGGAAATGATGTGAAAACAGATTCACAGAGAAAACAGGACAGGGGACAGGATATGGACATTGTATTTTCACAATAAAAGCATCAAAACCATCAGTCAAAAAATACAACAAAATGCTCAGCAGTAACCAGCAGAAACACAGAGGCCAGGACAGCGAGTGTTGTTTGTGGAAGCTGTGTGTTCAATAGCCGGATGTGGTGTTTTGTCAGTGAAATCTGTTTTTGGTTTTCAACGCAAAGATTCTATGATTTGTTCCTCTTTTGCAGTTTAGCTCCACCATAAACTCCTATCAGCTGATATAAGGATGTTTCACCAGTAGGACTCACATTTCAATGCCTTTCTTGGTGATGTGAAAACATCAGATTACATTATCCTGTTCATAGATCTGGGATAAAACTCCAGTGCACCACGGAGCGTCTCTCCTGCCGGGCTGCTGTCGAGCCTCATGCTGCCCTCCATTTCTATCACTCCTCTCCGCTTCCATCACATCATTCCAGCATCTGTGGCGATTTAGAGATTCTTTGTGTAATGTTTACAGCCTGCCATGCCGATGCTGCTGCTCTGTGCGGACTCTGAGGGGCAGGGGCGAAACCACTCCACCTCAGGGGCAACAAAGATGGCACTTTTGCTGTGTTTTTTCAAACATGGAAAAACAAGAGCTGAAACTTTTTTTTCAAACCACTTGTTCAACCTTCTTTTATAAGTTAACCAGCGGTGCATGTTTGTCTTGGGTGTACAGCAGGGTATTACGTAATCCCAATGGTATGATTTTTGACAAATGTACACGCTTGTCTTTCCATTAAACTGAGTAGATGCTGTGTTGTAGTGTGCAGCACATACCAGCAAGGGTTACTCTCTGTGTGGCAGTGCAGCTGAGCAAACAAACATGACATCTGGAACAAACGAAGAACAAATATACCACTGTTTGAAAGTATTTTGGATTTAGTCCCGATGGTAAAGGTAATCTAGCAAACACTGCAGACTACTGATTGGTCGGAGTGGCCTCAGTGTCGATTGTGACCAAAAAGAAATTGTTTGGAAGCGAAGAAAGTTTGTGAAACTTACTGATACATAAGAATTCAATCGTTGATCATATTTTGAATCAGTATAATGGTATAAAAAGTACAATATTTGCCTATGAAATGTGAATAGAAACGAAAATGGAAATACTTAAATACAAGTACCTAATAACTGCTCTACAGTACAGTGGTTTGAGTACATGTACTTAATTAAAGTTTTGAAACATTGTGGACATCAACAAAAGAGAAACAGATTTTTTTCTTACAAGGAAAGAAAGTAGAAATATTATTAATCAATAGGAAATGAGAAGACATGACAGAAGAGGATACACACGTCTTCTTACAAAAAGAAAGAGAGGAGAGATTTTCCACTCTGGTTCTCAGGGAGAGACGAGGGAGTCAAAGGAAGACACGAGGGAAACTGTGTTAATAACAGAAAAGATGTGAATTTTTTTTAAAGAGAGGAGAAGAAAAATAATCAGAGAGATATATACAAATAAAATGTAGCTGGGTTTTTTTCACAGCAAAACACAGATTAGAATAAGAAAAGTAGACTTTTGGACACACAGAGGCCGACGGAGACAATGTCAGAAAAGAGGAAGAGACAGACAGGATGTTTTGGAGAGAGGCAGAGATGGTCGAGAGACATTCAAATGCAATGGGATATAAAAGAGAGTGAGAGAGAGCTGGAGACGAGCACAGAAGTGAAAGCTCGGTGGATTTAAGCCTGCAGGCGTTTTAGCAGAGCTCGTCTCTCTGGACTGACTCTGCCTTTAATGAATCCACACACACACTGAAAGGCATTTTTTTTATCTGTCTGCAGACAAAACACACACACACCTGTGAAAGTATCCACACAGGTACGTTAGTAAAACACACACCAAAAAAAAATAAGCCTTTTGGGACAAGCAAGAAACATGGACAACCTCAATGACATGACACACGCACACACAGACACACACACACAACACGCTAACAAACTATAGAAAACAGAGTGACGTCATCTGCTGACTTTTCTGTGACTTTTACAATTTTAAAGCAAAAAAGATGTTTGTCAAAGTGTTAATTCTCTTCAAAAGTTCTCTATTAGAAGTAGTGTGTGTGTAAAGTAGCCGACTACAATAGACCGGTGCAGGAATGCAGGACCAGGGGGGACCAGGGTGATGCTAACTTCCTGGCTGGCCTACAAAAATACTTTATCCCTGCTCCTGTTTTGTCTGGTGGAGCCATTTGTTGAATAAGGAAACTGAGAAAAAAAATGACCAAAAGAAAGAGATTTTGAAAATGAGGAGGAAAAAAAACTTGTCTTTTGTTTGTTTTAAATTAATTGATTAATTGATCATTTTGGGTGGTGCCTAACTGAGGATGTAAACAGTGGACCTGCAAAATGATGTCCAGATGGGGAACTTGTTTTGCACATCAGGAGGTGAGCCTGTGCATTAAAATGACTAAATCATCACAAACAAAAAGGTAAAAGCTTCTAGCATGTTTATGTTCGTACTGGTGGGGACCAGGTGGTAATTTGGCACTTTCAGCATTTACATCGCAGCTTGGAAGGTGTCCTCGTTTCCTGCAGCGATGGGAGACTTTGAAAACGTAGCTGCTGTATGCAGCCTGAAACACGCAGCCAGAAGCAGACAGAAATTATTGAAACACTTGTTTTTATTATACCTGTTGCACTAAAGAGGTATTTGTTAGGATACAGCAGTTCGCAACTAAGAAGAATGTGGGGCGGGGGCATAAAATGGGGAGGCCAATGGCCCGTTGGACCCCCTACCTCCAGCACCATAAACGCCCTGTTGACTCCAAATATCGAGGCCTGAAGAAGCCTGAAAAACTTTGGCCATATGCTCCTGATGAGCAGCTTTCAGTGGAATAAATGAGGCGCCATCTTTTACTTTCTACATGTATGAAGCCTTTGCGTGCAGATATTTGTCATGTGACTTTGTAGTGGCCTCTTGACATCATCCCATCTTGCGTCCTTTGACCTTAGATGCATCAGATTTGTTTTCAGATCAGATCACATTTCAGTACTTACTGTAGGCTTTTGATTCCAGTTCTTAATTTCATTCAGTTTAATTTAAAGTGCAGAATTGCCAAACTTCACAATTACACAGAATTCATGGGACAAAATATGCAGCCAGCAAATAAAATCCTAAATGTAATAATGTACAGTGAGCAGGTCATTATTGTGAAATAAACCCCCTCAGGGTGATTCAAGTCCTGCATCATCCTGTTGGGGTTTATTTCTCAACAATGCTCTGCTCATTGAACATAAACTCTCTATGAAAATGTATATGATTACATTATTATCAAAATAATAATGAGTCAGTGGATGATATTAAACTGACTACTTTAACTAATATCCTGTAGAAATTAGTCCAAATGAATAATAAAGAGATGGACATTTTCAAACTGTTCTACAGATCACCAGCAGAGGGCGACAGAGCAGCAACTACTCACATATACAAACCTTTTCCTCTCTTTCTAACTCAGCTGAAGGCCCTCATCCCTCCATCTCCTGACAGACAGAAAGGACGATTCCATCATTCAGTTTCACAGCCATAAATTATCTGCACGCTTCATCTGAAGGGTAGACGAGACTAAAGAGGAAATCCAGCAGATTAAGGGGAAAGATAGATTGAAAAAATCAAGAAAAAGAAAAGCAGAGAGATAAACACAGAGGGAAAGACAATGAGAGTGTGACATTGACTGAAAGAGAAGAAGAGAAAGAGAGAGACGGAGGAAGCGAAGAGAAGAAAGTGAGGTGGAGAGGCTTTAAAAGGGAATAGAGCTCCTTTAATCTGTTGGTCTCTCTCCTGCAGCCTCGGGCGAGCCTCCAGCACACACACACTCTCTCTCTTCCTCTCTCTCTTCCTCTCCTCCCCTTCATTAGTGGGCGATCAGAGAGAGGGTGATTTAATGGAGGAGCGAGAGGAGAGAGTTAACCTGTAAACCTCACCTGTAAGACATGGAGAGGAAAGACAGAGGGAGAGACATAGAACAGACAGACAGGTGAAGGACAGAGTCTGGTCTCCAGACCTTTATGATCTTGACTTCTTTCAGTCTCTGGTCTTGATCAAGTCCAGATTTAATTTTTTTTTCCCTTTCCTTTTCACCTTGCAAGGCTGGAGAGACTCTGCTGTCAGTTCTCCATAAAATGATTTTTTATTTATGTCCATGTAATCCTTATTTTCCATGACTGTGAACCAGAAATGGACACTATGAGAGCCACTCAAAAGCAAAGCTATGAGATTTTGATCACCCCCTGGTGGCTGGCTGCAGTACAGGTCATAAATTCTGCCTCTTTAAAATAATTAGGTAGTTCTTATCATACTAATGTTTGGTCAAGTGTTCATTTTTAGTTAGTTCTTTGATGAGCTAAAGAGGGCGTTTTTTATGTCATGATTGACAGCTGAGTCAACCCCGATAACTAACTTTAGTCACTGATTTTGTTGAAATGAATCAGATTTTTCTGGTTTTCCCTCTGATGTCCTCTGACTGCTCAGCTTCAGCTCTCTGTGATTTAATTGCGGAGTTTCCTGATGGACAAATAACACCAGCTTCAGTAGCTAAAGCAGCTAATCCTCACTGTTAGTTGCCATTAGTGGTCGACAGAACAGGGCTCAGCAGCCGCCCGATGAACACAGCCACTCAGTCTTACTAGTCTGACTCACCGGATGCACACTGCCAGTATAAGTCCTGCCATTGGTCACTTGCTCCAAGCAGCATTGCGGCAGCAACAGCAGCATTTCAAAGTCCACGAGAAACAACAAAAAACTTCCAAGCTGCAACCTCGATGGCAAATTAGCACCTGGGACGCTAATTGTATGAATGTAAACAAGCTAACAGCTGTTACCAGTGATGTAATCATTTTAATGCCAGGGCTCATTTCCCGACAAACAAAACAAGTTCCTTCTTGACACTATTTTGCAGCGGCACTGTCACTGCATCCTAGACTCAACGCCACCCAGGATATCTGTGATTGCTTTAAAAAGAAATGCAAACAAGGCAGGGCCTTTTTTCCCCTATAGTCTAATACACCAACAGAGAATATAGTACTGAGGTTGTTTATGGAGTTTCAGTTAACTGCTGCTCACTCAGTTAGTCGTGACTCAGCCCCGGGCTGCTGGGGGCCAAACTCAGAGAGAAAACCACCTCGGTACTGTAACCTGTTCCCTGTCTTTAAACTGGCCTCCGCTGGTCTAGGAAGCTGCTTTGGTCCAAATGTGTTCAGTGGACGACTTTTGCTGCATGGCGGGGGGCATAAACCACATTCAACGCCACTGGCTACTGTAAACACCAATCAATGAAGTCCCTCCCTAAATACCTGTCGTTGTTGTTTTTTTCAGAAAACATGTAACCGACAAACACACTTGAAGCTGTTTCATGGGAGCTTTAATGACACAAACAGTTGCAGAATATAAGCTCCAAAAATTGGCCAAGTCAGTGTCAGTATTGATTATGTATCCTTTATCTATTGATTTGTCTTTATGTCCTGGCGAGCAGTAAGCATCAGCTGACAGTATGGCTTCATATGTGAGACAGTGTGCAGTATGCCGGAGTTATAAAGCCTTGTACGAGTGTGAGTGTGTGTGTGTGTGTGTGTGTCCTCTTCCATTGGACATGCTGATACACTGAGCTGCTCTCTGAGGACCTGCAGTCATCTGAACAGGCAGCACCACACTCTGTGCGTGTGTGTGTGTGCGTGTGTGTGTGTGTGTGTGTGTGTGTGTGTGTGTGTGTGTGTGTGTGTGTGTGAGCGTGTGTGTGTGCATTCATTGTGTCGTTATTTACTCTGCCGTACAAACAAAGCAAGGTCACATTCAAGGTGACGTGATCTCACCATCTCTGCCTTAACATGCAAACAAGTTATTTTCCCCTCCATCTCTCCGTGTGTGCGTGTGTGTGTGTGTGTGTGTGTGTGTGTGTGTGTGTGTCTGAGTCTGAATAGGCAAATAGAGAGCGAATGAGCGCCGGCCGCCCGACCAAAGTCAATTACAGCAGCCCTGGGGATGTCGTCTTAAACAATGCTATTAGTTTCTAATAGTTTTTAATTACTGGCCTTCTTTTTATATAAATCAGCCCCGACTTTCTCTCTCTTTCTTCTCTGTCGTGGAAAAACCTATTTGTGTCCGTAATTAAATGGAGGAGAGGGATATGAATTTAGTGGCCCTCGCTCCTCGTCTCTGACTGTTTCTGTTTGAGCGGCTCCTGATTAATGCCAATACATATTGCTTGAGATAACCATTTAGTGGTTAATTTAGCCAAATTTATAGCCTGCGTGCCGTCGCAGGGCGGAGCAGGGGTGGTGGAGGAGGGGGTTGCCACCTCCCGAGGCCACGGGGGCGCTGACGCAGTGACACAGCGCTATCTGGTGGATAGTGGCAGGTACTGCAGCTCTTTTGGCTGCATGTTGTAATGCTACTGAGGGAAAAACCAAGTAAACCAATGGTTAAATTAATCTGGGCTCATTTTAGAATTATTAGAATAAGAATTTATTTCAGTCTGCAAATAGAAATTACGTATAAATCCACAAATTCATACAAATAAATACATAGCCTCTCACAGAAAATTGCATATACTTAAATAATTCAGTCAAAAAATACCACAATAAAGTAATTAAACATAACTCCGAGACTCAGCAGTCTGAAAAAGGTGGCTACAGTTTATAGTGCACATCATATGTGGCACAAAACACAAACTAAACAAACAAACAAAGACAAAATAACAACAAAGACGAAACAACACAACTTACAACATTTTTTTTAATCTTTAGTTTTTTATATTGATAACTGTCATAGTCCTCCACCGGACAACAATAATTGTCCACATGAAAAATAACATTAAGAGGGACATTTGCTCAGCGTGGATCTGTGCCGATATTTGTATGTTCAGTATTTGTGGATAACACAAACTGTGAAATTACGTATGTGCATCACTTACACAAATATTCCACATCAACCAAAACATCTCAGCTAAAAAGATGCTCCCAGCTGGGGAGGACAAGGCCCCTAACTGTGTATTTTGGTTGTGTGTGAATTGAGCTAACATGCTAACCGTTAGCATGATAACTTTTTATTTAGTAAAACTTCACAGGCTAAAATATTAGTATTAAGTATCAAAACATAGCTTGGAAATGGTGTGTATTGTCTCAGACCGATCAAACACACACAGAAACATGAACAGACACACACACACACACACACACACACACACACACAGGGGCTGGCAGTGTGTGCTGGTCTGATTAATGACGGCAGCAGCAGAGCAGCTCTCAGCCAGCTGTCACATGACATCCGATGACTGCCCCTCTCTCTTTCTCTCGCCTCTGTCCAACTCGTCCCTCCTCCGTCCACTTTTCTTCTTTTCTCTCTCATGTGATGAACAAGCTGCTCCGTCACTGCGATGTCCAACAGTCTGGAACGTCCCAGGATATCAAACAGGATCCACCATGACATAACAAACCTCTCACCCCCCTCCCCTCTCTGTCTGTCTGTCTGTCTGTCTGTCAGTGATGAACAAGGGTCAGTGTGTGACCAAGTACTACCGCTGGATCCAGAAGAACGGTGGGTACATCTGGATCCAGTCCAGCGCCACCATTGCCATCAACGCCAAGAACGCCAGCGAGAAGAACATCATCTGGGTCAACTACGTCCTCAGGTCAGAGGTCAACTTGGCTCAGTCGCCATGGCGATTTGTCTGTCATTAATGAAGATAAATGAAGAAGACAGATTAACAAATGAATATGCACATAAATACAAGAATAAGCAAACAATAGACAAATTAATTCATGGCCGCACTTTAGTTTACAGTTTGATAATTTGTATCAAACTAGACAAAAAGTAGAAATAATATGTTCCTTATTTGACAGTATTAGACCCTTTATTAGACCCTTACTAGACTTTAGTAAAGGGTATTTTGGTATACATCACAACAAAACTAGACTTTCTTTGAGGCTAATTAGGGAAATATTACCTGGATAATTCTGGCCTTTACGTCTCAATCTGGTTCCATATTGTTTTTGAATGTAACAGCAGCAGATATAATGATTAGTTTACAGTACAGTTCTGTTGTAATGTGCCCATAATTACTTATTAATAAGTCTAATAAGGGTCTAATAAAGGTTCTAATACTGTCAAATAAAGGACATGTTATGTCTAGTTTTTGTCTTAAAAATCATTTTATTAGTATACTGTAAAATAAAGTGTGACTGAATTCACATATGCAACCAATTAATTAATAGCTTAAATGAATGTGTTAAGTGGGAATTACACTGTAAAATTTTATGAAGGTACATTAAATAGAAAGACATTGTTGGGAGGAGTTGTGAGAGAAAAAACAAAATACTGAGGTAAAGATGTACATTCAAGTAATTTAAATCAAAAATTTTCTAAACATTGAAAATATTTCAGATCTTTGCTGCTACTTATTTTGTATTTTCACTAAATATGACTGAGTGTCATTTTAAAAATAAAGTTTGGATCTTTTGTTCTTCGGGCTCAATTAAAATCCAGTTAATTTTTGCGGCTGATACTGATTCCAATAATAGGGATTAAAAGATTTCTGATATAATATTTTTTATAGAGAATATAATATACAGAATATAGATTGGATACATAAAAACAAATTTTTTGCACTGATCCTGACGCAGGATATCTTACAGTTTATGACATCAGGACACTGAATCACCTTTATTTTTAATTCTTATAAATTTCTATGAATAAAAGAAAATGTAAATAAAGCAAACTATATGCATGTATTAAACTTTAATTAAGTACAACAGATCAAAAAATCTATAAATAAATGCATATATTTAAAAAATAACACACACACACAAAAAAAAAAAAATCATATCTTCCACAGTATCATATCGGCACATATTGGATAACATGCTGATATCGACTGATACAGGTCAATATCAGGCAAATACTATCAGCTGACCAATACATCTCTCAGGCTGTTGTTGTTATGTATGTAGAGTTTGTAGAAAATTATAAATAGTTGATTTAAAGAGATATTCACATCCATTGTGTTGTTTTTAATAAATGAACTCCCTCATGATGAACTGAACAAACAACTTTTATTTGAGATTTTATAGTAAAAACCAATGAGGGAATAATTGAGTCACTAAGTGAAACCAAACCATCTCTCTGTGTTTCTTCACAGTAATCCAGAGTACAAAGACACGCCCATGGACATCGCCCAGCTGCCCAACCTGCCTGAGAAAACCTCCGAGTCCTCCGAAACCTCCGACTCCGAGTCAGAGTCCAAAGAAAACTCTGGTAGGTCCCTGACTAACACAAAGTCCTTGCAGGGATGTGGCTGCACCATCAACGTGAAACGTGAAATTTCAGAGTGTTGTCAGCAGCACGTCATTTTAAACATCACCAGTACGTTGTCTCAATCTTTACACAACTTCTTGAAGATGTTGTGTCAACATCACTTTATATCACCAGGATGTTACATGCAACGTCCTTGCTAAGACAGAATTGCTGCAACATAATTTTAAGCGTTATGTTGCAGTGACATTGTTGCAACAGAACATTTTAAGTGTAAAGTTACAGTAACTTTGCTACGTCATACTGTAAATGAACAAATGTCACAATCGCAGTGTTGCAGAGACTCTGTGTTTGTAGGAAAGGAAAGGAAAGAAACAAGAAAGAAAGGATGGAGAGGAAATCATCAGCAAATTATCAAGAAAGATCTAGAGCAGAGGAAAGGGTGGAGTGGAAACAAAGAAAGATGGAAAAAAGAGTAATTAACACTGCAGTGTGAGAGGGAGAAGAATGAAAAGGCAAATCCTAAAAGAAAAAGAAGTATCACAAAAATCACAGGCAGACTATCTTGTACTTTTTTAGTGTTTTTATATAATATTCAGATTAAAACAGTCACAACATTCTCATAAAAACCTGTGTGATTCCTTACAAGCCCCTCTTCAAGTATTAGCAGTATAATAACCAGCAGTAAGAGATACAGCCTGAATGAGAGGAGCCAAAGATATTTTATCAGTTGGTGCCAGTGTGCCGTCTGTGCCAGGCTGGATGGTGATGAACGCCAACAGCTGCAGGGACTGAGCACTCACTGGCAGCGCTGCAAACTGCCATAAAATGAAATAAAACACGAAATAACTCTACAGAACGCTACAAAATACCTCCGAACTTCACACACAACAACAAGACAAAACGGCTAAAAAAAAAAAAAGGCCACAGAACTCCACAGAACAGCCTCCAAAAGAGGCACCAAAACAACATCCCACGTTTTTCAGCCGTGCACTGATACACGCTGCTGCTGCTCATCAATGTTTTATGTCTGTGAAGCCCATGATGTACAGGAGGTGATGCCAACAGTGTTGCCAACTTAGTGACTTTCTCCCCAGATTTGGCAACTTGTATGACCCCTTCAGCAACATTTTGAAGAAGTTGGTGACAAACTGAGCAAATTTTTGAGCAGAACTTTCCTCTTCTGTCTCGAGGTTAGTCGCCAGTGAACGTGCTCTCATGTGGCTCCATGGACAGATTGTGTTTAATGTTTGAGGGGGATCAGCAGTTCAACCAACTCACAGAGCTAATGTTAGCCAGCAGCCACTGAGAAAATCTCTCTGCAACATTGTAATTTCAGCCAGAAACGTATGATACATTATTTGTTTGAAATAAGAAGCTGCTTTTGTCTGATTCTGTCTAGGACAAAGGAAAATGAAGGGCCAGTCTATAGGTGAACTGACTAGGCATGGATCAAGAAGCCCCCAGGTCAAAATCCTGGTGCCTGGCCTGGATGGTTACAATGGTTAACTAACGGCTTGATTCCACCGGGAATGACTGCGTCCTGTTACGGTGCTCAAGTGGAGATGGGGACAGGTGTAGAGCTGCTCGAGCGCACCAGAACAATGCCCCACCCTCTCTTTTTTCTCTGAGGAAGGAAACAAACATTGGTAGTTGGCGTAATCCGTTTTATAAGCACTTAAAGATCTGCATTTTCCAGTTTTTTTCTACAGGCAGTTTTCTGTGTTTTGCAGGTTTTTGCAGGCTGCTGATGCAGCATGGGCACCTTGTGTTTTAGAGTGACAATAGAGTCAGTAAAAAAATGGAATGGTTAAAGTGGTCATATTGACAGTTAACTGATGAGAAACGTTTGATGCAGACTGGCAGTTGCAGCAGAGACACAGAGAACTCATGTGGTCTGAATGCTGCATAATATTCTCAACACAATGAAACCATTCACTGAGTATCACATTTGATCATGTGGTCAGTTATAGTTGACTAACTTGCAACTAACAATAGCAAAGACAGGATGAGGCCGCACGTGGTGAGTTTTGGACGCCCCTGGAGGTTGAAACCCCGCAGCCCAGTCGGCCTGGTGAATAATCCGTGCTCGCTCACTCAGTAACCTGAACAATCAACAAGACGGTTAATACATTTGATGAAAAGTGACATGAATCAAAGAGTTTGGGTTTGACCTCATTAATTCAGTCATTCATTTCCATGCTTTGGACCAAAATCACATTTTTAAATTAAAATGAGCCTTTTACTAGATTAGTTTTTGAGAATAACATAATGTTTCACTAGAAACATAATAAATAACAGTAGAGGGATCTTAACCTAATGTGAGCATTCATACAGGAGAATAAATTAGATGTTAAAAATACTGACATCTGAATTCAGATCCAGGAATACAAATCAAGGATTAACTTACTGTGTGTCACCAACATTTCAAGCAGCCAATTCTGAAGAAGACAAAGCTCACACTGTGCCAGTGGAGTTGAATTTAAACCAATACAGGGCCTCCACCTTGAGCATAATATTATCAAGTCCTGCAGCCTGTGTTGGCATGATGAGAATCGGTGCCAGCTGTTATTCTTGCTGGAGGAGACCGATTCTGGCACGCTGTCGGCTGTAAACTGATGCCAGCTGCTGCGGGAGGCGTCCAGTTTCAGCCAGGCTCCAACAGGCCCGAGGTGCTCGGGCTCAACATATTCTAAAATGAGATGTCTGGCCTTTGACCTTTGTTCTGTTCCGATGCAATTTACACAAAGCCGGAGAGGACACAAGAAAAATTGCCAAAAACAAACAGGCCTTTGCTCTGTGTGTTTATTATTGTTTTGTATTGGTGCAACACAACATAATATCAATGACATTAATATAAAAACTGACATAACATGACATAAGCTGTGTTTCTATTTAAATGTATTGCAAATCTCAAGTAAATTGGCAAAAGAAAATGCGAGTGAATGCTTCCATCCACCACCTTTATGCGATAATTAGGAGTTGGATCATCAAGATAAGCGGCAAATGGCGCCAATTCTCCAGTGAGAAAATCACTGTACGATTGCAAAACCAGTTGAACCTCAAATGAGGAAGGTTCCATCAGATCTGTATAGAGCATGGATTATGGATAGATTATGGAACCATGAGGAGACACTAAACAGCAGCCACCGCAGCACATTTTTTATGCACGAGAATTGGAACACACATATATCATGCCCAGATGCACAAAAAAGTATCTTGGACCCATCACCTAAACCCAACAGGAAGTTGGCCATTCTGAATTTCATGGTCAGTTTTGGTCATTTTCATGCATTGTATTTTAACAAACTTTAGTTTTGATGTCTCACCATGAAGCAGGAAATTTCTATAACAGTAAGAGTACCGGCCTGAAGACACCCAAATGACAATATTCAGTCATAGTTATAGCACCACCTGCTGGCAACAGGAAGTGACATGTTTTAGACTTTGGCGTGTCTCCTCCTCCTAAGAGGTTGACCATATCAACTTAAAATGTGGTTAGAAAAGCCTTAAGATGTTGATTATGCTGAATGATGACAAACTTTCGTCATAAACAGGAAATTGCTATAACTTCTGTGCACACTGTCCAATCTACCTGAAGACATCTACATGCCAATCAGGTGCTCGCATAATGTTGCAAGGTCTTGAGATGGAAAATTAGAGATACTGATTCACCCATGTGAGTACACAGCACACCCCCAAAACCCCTAATGTCCCTGAACACTTCCGGTGTGGACTGTGTGTGTGAAAGGAGCGGTACGTGCCAAGATATCTTGACTTTTAGTTTGAGTTAAGTTCCAAAGACACTTCCTGTAATGCAACATAACATCTGGTATCTTTCTCTGCAGACTGTGGGAACACCAGAGCCACAATGGAAATAAGTCCAAGACTTTACGGTTTTATAGCTGACAAATCCTGATATGTGGTATTTTTATAAGTCAAGTCATTAAACCAAACCAAACCTCCCTGGGAAAAACTTCAAACCGCAGGTCCATTTTTGATTCCAGCCTGAGAATAAATCTGTTTTGCTTGGAAAGCGCACTTAATGGAGATACAAGGTTTTCCCCAGACAAAGCAATTGAGTAGACATTCAGGTGCCATGAGGGAGTCAGAGCGATGCCAGCTGGGCAGCCGCTGGCCTCAGTGTGCGCTGGCAGGGTTTGAAGTGTGTGTGTGTGGTGTGTGTAATGGGCTGGACAGAGCCAACATGCCTGAACAGCAGCAGCTACAGATACTGAACACACATCAGTGCGTCCACAACACAACACAACACATGGAAATCCTGTCTGGAAAAATGAAAGGATCAACACCTGGGATTCACTGCACGGGAATTCAAACACACCAGCTGAATCCTGAGTATCTCAGTCAAGTGGAGACAGGTTTTAAGGAATAACCTGTTGATCTGCTCTCACGACACAATTATTATTTTTTTTCCTTAGAATAATCGGACCTGGTGGGTAAAAGTCTTTTAAGCTGTGCTGCTTGCGTGGCCTTTATAATGGCCGCTTAGCCGCTTCCACCCCTTGGAGTACACAACATGTAGTCAGGCACAACCTACATGATCAATAATTATCTACACTGGCCAATATATTGACCGGCTATATCCCACGCCTTTTATTTAAAATTTCCTGATCACATTCCTGTTCCACAGACAATGCAACCCTTTAGATTATAATAAACCCATTATCTTTTTTCTAGTGACAATCTTGGGAGAAACTTGTATGTTGCCTGTTCTTTTGGTATTTTGGGATTTAATGAACAGTGCAGGACTTTCGACTCTTAGTCTTCTTTTAGTTAAGCTATGTTGCTTTGTTTAGTTGTAGTAAATGTCACCCTTTTGAGGCTAATAAATATTGAGCAACAGTCACATTTACTGAAATTAAGCAACTGGTCCTTGGGGTCCACTGCATGTTTTCATCATCCAGCCTCTATGGAAGCCTGAAAACGACCTGTTCAATTGAATCAGGTGTGGTGGAGCAGGTAAATACCGAAAACATGCAGGACAGCGGGCCCCAGGCACCAGGACTGGGAAACGCTGCTTCGGGGCATGGCTACCCTGTGATTGACTAGTCGCTACCACAGCATTTCCTCAGAGACAGAGGCATAGCAACATGTGTCCTCCAGCTCCACCCTCTGCTCCACTTGAGGTTCCAAAAAAAAAAAAAAAAACAAGAAGTCAATGGCCAAACTCGAGGCTTCACAACAGAAGCTGACAAACCAAATGGTGACTTCACACTGGGCTGAAACTTGGGTGGCACTAAAGATAAAGTCAACAGATCATCAGTTTTTGCAAAATTTCATGACAATCCATCAGTTATTTGTTGAGAAATTTCAATGTGGACCAAAGTGTAACTGTGATGAAGCTAAAAATGCCCTTGAGGTGTCTTAGAATATTTTGACTCCTGGATTTTTAATCAACTTACTTTTTTTTTCCCAACAGACAACGAGAATGCCAAGTCCGAGGGGAAGTCGGGTCACCAATCAGAACGCAGCGAGGACCCGGAGACAGACAGTAAGCGTCAGCAGCAGCCCGGCCAACCACATTGCTCCTCCGAACAGGAAATGAAGCGTCAGGAGGAGGGAGACAGCTCGAGTAACCCCGAGAGCCAGGACAGTGACGACAGTCTGGAACCTTCAGATGGAGAGGGGGAGGAACAGGAGGAGGCAGCAGGGGGAGGAGGTGGAGGAGGAGGAGGAGGAGGGGGAGGGGGAGGTGGAGGGGGAAGGCTGGGGAGGTTAGCGGGACTGGGAGGGTTAGGGGGACTGAGCGCTATCGGAGGACTGGGTAATCTGGGCGGGCTTCATATTAAAGTAGAGCACTATGGAGAAGGGGAAGAAGTACAGCTGCACAACTCGCAAACTTCTTCATCAGAGGAGGAAGAAGAAGAGGAGGATGAAGATGACGATGAGGAAGAGGACGGAGATGTGCAAGAGTGCGACAGTGCCAACACTGGAAGCAAGCTCCAGAAGAGGCGAAAGAGGAGGAAAGTGCAGAAATGGGACGGATCTCGAAGCAGGAGGCTCCGTCTCTCCTCAACCACGCCCAGCCCCGTCGCCATAGGAGACACCACGCCACTGGTTGACCCCACCCAGGCCACATCCGCCAGCTCCTCTCACCTCCTCACCTCTTCTGGCTCCCCAAACAGCTCGAGTGCGACATCCTCTGTCCTGAAAATCAAGACGGAGATGGCAGAACCGATCAACTTTGACAACGACAGCAGCATCTGGAACTACCCGCCCAACAGAGAGATTTCCAGAAATGAGTCCCCGTACAGCATGACGTCCAAGCCCACCGCTCCAGGAACCCATGAGACTTTCCCCTCCCCCCAGGGAGGTTCCCTCCAGGTAGCCATTCCTGAATCTGTCCTCACCCCTCCTGGAACCGAAGGAGGAGCAGGAGGAGTGAGGAAGCCTCCTTACAATGGAAGTTCTGCCCCGTCCTCTGCTTCCAGTGCTGCGAGTTTAGCTCCTCCTTCCAGCGCCTCCTCTGCCGACCCCTTATCTCCTCCTCTCTCCGCCTCCCCACGGGACAAGCAACAAGGCACTCCCACCACCTCGTCTTCTTCTTCTTCGTCCTCATCCTCCTCGTCCTCATCAACCTCGTCCTCCTCACTGCTGTACTCTGGTGATCTCGAGGCGCTACAGCGCCTACAGGCTGGTAACGTGGTGCTCCCGTTGGTTCACCGGGTCACGGGGACTCTGGCCTCCACCAACACGACGGCTCCACGGGTCTACACCACCGGGACCATCAGGTATGCACCAGCGGACGTCACCCTGGCCATGGCGCAAGGCAACCTCCTCCCCAACGCTGCCATGAACTTTGTTGACAGCTCGGGGTTCGGCCTAGATCCTAAGACGCCGATGGAGATGCTCTACCACCACGTCCACAGGCTCAACATGTCAGCGGCAGCAGCCGCCGGCCCGTTTGTGGGATCTCCGACTGCCACGGGCACGAACGGCGCCCTGGGAGGCCAGATGCCGACCGCAGCCAACGTTTTCACCACAGCGGAAGGACTTTTCTCGACTCTACCGTTCCCCGTGTACAGCAACGGGATCCACACCACGCAGACGACTCTGGAGAGGAAGGAGGATTAACGCAAAACGTTCAAGACCGCATTACTGTGTTTCTGGAATCAACAACTGTGTCAAAGTAAAAGACTACTCACTAGTAAAAAAAAAATGAAAGACTATTTACTTGCTATCTTTTATCAACACAGCACTGTGTTTCCGAGAGGGGAGAAAGGACAGGAAAGGATGACAAATGTACTCTAGCACTTTGAATCTGAGCAACTGAGCTTGTGTAATAGACATGAATGACCCTCAAACATGTCCCCCTTTTCTATCTTTTTTCTCTCTCCTCCTCATCCTCTTCTCCTCTCTCAGTCTCTCTCTTTGCTCCTGTTTCTTGCGATCAGCAACGTTTTTTCTCTTGAACAAATGAACAAAAAACAGACTATTCTTTATTGTAAAGAATTCCTTTTTTGCCTACAGAGAATTCCTATTGCCTAAGGACTCCGCTGGAGCCTGACGGGGATAATTTTTATTATTTGACTTGTTTCTGTTGCATCTTTATGAAGATGCTGATTGTGTGTATTTAAAGGAGGACGGTACAGGGATTTGTAACGGACAGAAAACTCTTATGTGGCGCTCCTCCATATGTATCTTGATGTGATCAAGGCTTGAAAAGAAAGTTTTTAAACCGAGAAGAGGGAGCTCTCTTGCGCCCAACAAAGGTCTCAGAGGTAATAATCTTTTGAAAAAAGGTTTTTGAGGACGTTTCTCGATTGAGGGAATAGTTTAGAGAATTAATGCTGTTTTTCTTTCCTTTCTTCCTTTTTTATAAAATATTCTAGCTCAGATTTAACTTACGAATCAAGCATTAAGAAGAAAAACAAAAAAAGCAATTTCAGCCGGGTAATGACCTGTGAATTATCGAATGTTACTACTTCCTCTTTTATCCCAGGAGTTTACCTACAGGTCTCGCACCAAACATAACCTCCTCGACATCTCTTCCCATCTCAACCTGTCGTTCTCTCTCTTACCTTTCACTCTGTCTACCTGATCTTCAATCTTGCCGTCTACATTTCTACCTGTCGATCTACAGATTCATGGTGCTACCGACCGTCCAGTAACCCTGATTCAGCTGGCTGATGTGGGTGCTGTAAACGAACCCACAGCTCGTTGACAGACTGATCGTGTTTCTTTTTCTTTTTCTTTTTTTTTTTTTGGAGGGGGAACAATTTTACCTTTTTTTTCCCATCTGACCTTCAGGAAAGTCAGAAACACAGCAAGAACCTTAGAACCTCTAAATCAGCAACATCTCCATGTATTACGCTACATGTCCCCTCTTTGTTTGTCTTAATCTGATTGGGCCACGAGGGGCCGCTCCGCATGGCAACATGGAGTTGATTGGTTGAATTTTAGGCTACATAGTTTTTATTTTTTAGAATTTTTTATTCTCAGTGAGACTGAGGCTAATACACTAGTGTCACTAACTTGAAAAATGAATGTTGAAAACCTCGACCGGCTCCTGTTTGATCACTGTTTTGTTAAATTTTGTACTACAACTCCTTTCTTTGTCTTTGTTTGTTTTCCTCCTCCTCCTCCTGCCCCTCTTCTTCTTCTTCTTCTTCCTAAACCAGAATCACCTCCACAAAACTTTCCTAAACAATCCACTCTCTTCCATCTCATCGCCGGACCCTGTGATAAAAAAAACCACATATCAACAAGGAGATTGTAATAAAGACATGCATTTTCAATCAATCAAATCTATCAAACAATCAATCCAATAACTACAAAAAAATAATATGAATTTTTTTGAGGAAGAGAAAAAAAATCACATTCCTTTAAACAATGTCGTCTTTGTCGTTGTTCTTCTGTTTTGTGTTCTTTCTTCCCGAGCCTCCGTTGCCAAAAAAAGAAATGTTAATCTCACAAGTTTGGTGTTTTAAAAGCACTGTGATTCTCGTTCATTTGTAATTTTTTTTTCTTCTACTTTTTTGGTAAAAAGAAAAAAAAAAGATGAGAACAAGTAATAATTAAAACAGTTAAAAAAAAAAATACTGTCACGACATCCATCTTTTTAAAGTTGACAGCCCCGTCTTTAACCATCCTGTCATCCTTATTACCCAGTGTGATTAAGCCGTAAAAACGTGTTACCGATGTGTTTAGTGTCACTGGCTGTCAAAAAGTCTTTCATGGCGACTTCTCTCTCTGTGTGTGTTGACTATATGCAGTATATACTGAGCTACTGTAGCTGTTTTTGTCCTTTGTCTTCTCTGTGCTCTCTCTAGTGTGGGGGAGGAGCAATGGGTGGGGCTTGGAGGGAGAGGGGGTGGAGTCTACGGGATGGCTGACACGCCTAAAGAAAGACGACCCTCTTTCTTTCTTGCCCCGTCTCTTTCTCTGTCTCCCTCTATCTGCAGTCTTAGTGAAACCAGTGGAGGTTTGTGGAATTTCGTGTTCGGTGGCCTTTGCAAAAAACAAAAAAAAATTTGTAGAGTCCACCTTTATTTTCGCTGCTTCCTTTTTGTCTTTGTAAAACCTCTTTTTTTTGTTTGGTTTTCTAATCCTTCTCTCTTTCTCTCTCTGCTATTGCTTTTTGCTGTTGTGTAGTCTTATACAAACCTCTTTATCTTGCTGTCCTTTCTCTCAGAGATGAAAAGATTCTTTAACTAGCTCAAAGGTTTATGGAGCCATGTTTTTGCCACTAAGGAATTCTGGGAATTGCAGTTTCCAGCTCTTGAGTACAAAGTACTGAATAACTAATAAATATTTACACTATATAGAATTAAATTATGATGAGGAAAAGCCTAAAAGTAGCATTCTAGATGTAGTCCTGGAAAAACCACAAAAGCCTCAGTTGTGAAACATTTCCCAGAGTCCCTTGGGGCGTCTTGTGTGCATTGGGTGTATTTCATTGGTTCCCACCGAACTTGTTGACTTCCTGCGCAAACTTCTCTCACGGGACAAACAAAGTTACACAAGTGGTTCAAGGGGGGAGAAAAAAAATCACTATTTCAGGACACGTAATAAAAAAAAAACGGTTTTAAAGATTTCTAAAGAAATTAAAAGAAGAAAAAAATATTTCGCACTATAAATCTATTTTTATAGGTGTTTTGGAAAACTGAACTGCATGTTTAGTAAGTTCGTCCGATGCGTTTCACGTGATCGATCCCTCGTTTTTTGTTTTTTTTTTGTTTTTCGGTCCAGCGGTTTTTGTGTTTTTTAAAGTCTGTCAAGCCCAAACGGGGACGCGATGGAGGCCTGTTGGAAGAATAAAAGTCTGTATTGTCAAACCCACCCGGGCCTCTAATCCCCCCCTCACATCAGGAAAAACAATCTGTAGCGTCTGTGCTTTCTGTGAAGAATCAATGTCTTGTTACTGCAACTAACGTGTGAAACAACAACAACAAAAAAAACAAACACAGGTGAAATTTAACAACGGATTTATTTATTTTTGTGTTCGATAAGAGGAATGTGACTCGGGCCGCTCGATCTGTCGGTTGATTGGTGGGTCGTTCATGGTTGAATGTTAAATTCAGTCGTTTCAGGAGCATTTTGTTTCTGCGCTCCTCTGGATTTTAGCGTTTTCTACTTTTGGTGGTTTTGCGTGAAAGCGGGGGGCGGGGCACAAACGAATGGCAGGGCCCCATTTGGTAAAGACAAGGGGATTTTTTTTTGGGATGGGCGGGGGGGGGGGGGGCACATAACTCAGACGAAACCAGGAAATACACCCACATGTAACAAAAACCAAACAGCCGGTGCAAGCTGTTTCAATGTTTTTTCTGTGTTTTATGTCGAAAAATGAAAACTTTGCTGGTGATTTTAAAAACGTAAAAACCTTAATCACAGCTGCTGTCAAAAATACATAGTGTTTAAGAATTACAAATATTGAAAAATCACTTCATTTACCTGTGAAGAAACTGTGTCTGTGTTTTTAACTATTTCTTGTACAATTATACAGATTCTTTTATGAGGAACTTGGTGCCAAGTAGCTGAAATACGGGAGAGAGGGAATCTCTTATTATCAATGTTAACAGTGTTATAAAATTCTAAATACAAACAAATTAAAATATTAAAAAAGAGAAAACTATGGTACATTTCTATTTTTTTGTTTTGATTTTTTTCCTCGCAGAAGAGGGGAAAAACACATGACTAACTGATGCTAACTTTGAGTGCCTGGCTTATTTTTTATTATTATTATTATTTTCGAAAGACATCTTTTTGAGTTCATTTACCATGAATAATGCTGCAAATCCGAAAATGTACATACTTCATTTTTATAGCAGTTGTTCTTTTATAAGTTTACTAGGTTCTCATCCGTTCAGAGGAACATGTCACATACATGGTTGTCTTTCTGTAACCCGGTTTTGACCATCTTACAGGTGCCATATTCATAATAAAAATTTCTCTCGAATTTGTTACCAGATTGCATCATTTCTTCTGTTTGACACATTCAGCCATCCCGCCCTCGTCGCCAAAATATTACAAATGCTGCTGCATCCCAGTAAGTTTTTCTGTCCTTCAATCCTGCTTTCCTCTTCTTCTTTCTTCTGTCCTTTTCTTTCTTCCCCTTTCCTTCCGGTTTGTTTTCTGGTTCCTGCTAAGAAACTTCCACTGCATCTTGTCAAGATTGACAGGGATGAAAACTAGGTCCTTGAGAATAAATAAAATGGTTTTAGTTTTATTATAGATAGATAGATAGATAGATAGATAGATAGATAGATAGTCTGAAAGTCTGACCGGGAAATGTATCATCCACTGGATTATTCCTCATTCAGACACTGACTTTTAAGACCTTCTGCTCGCCACAAGCTGCTACAGTAATGCACTTTGAAACAGGAAGTTATTAAACAGACAGCTTCATTATTTTTCCCTCACCAAGGGTCTTCATCAGGATTCTGGAGATTCAAGAAGACTATGTTTTTCATTTAAACAAAATAACTTTCGTTTTCCAATTATGTCAATGTGCACTTACCACTACAGCTGGAGATGTGTGCCCGAACCCAATGGGACCCGACGAGTTTGGGTTGGGCTGTATTTTTCACATATTTCATGGTCTTACGTTGGGTTTTGGCTGTGTCATCATTATTATTATTATTAGTAGTAGTAGTAGTAGTAATAGTATTAGTAGTATTAGTATCATCAGTAGTAGTAGTTTGTTTGTTTTTTGTCATTGCCAATTAAAATTACGCTCATGTTTTGTCCTTATCACTGAACACTCCGACTGTTTGGTACATAGAGGGACCATTGCCAAGAAAAATGTCAGTGATCAGGTTTGGGCTGAAATATGATAATGAGGGATGGCTTCGAGTCAGATTCAGAGAGAATTTTTTCAGGCTTGGGCCCTTTCGGGCTTAGTTTTTCAGGCCCCATTAAAGTTCTTCTCACCGAGTAGACACATTACCATGACGCAAGTTCCAAAGACATTACATCATTCTCAAAATAGTCCCTGCTCACAGGGATGGTACTTTCCAAAGTTTAAGGGAACTTGGACGTGGAGCTTGCAGGGTTGAACATCTCTGACTTACTTGCAAAACATGTTTCAATTCCCAACTCGTCAAGTATGGCTGCTTGTTCAGTGGCCCACTGCTTCAGACTGGGGCTCCTCAAGCACCAGTTTTGCATTAGTGGGACTCTGCAATTAAGATAGCAAAACAAATGTGTAACATCTGGGTAGACCTTCAAAGTAAAAGGCATAAAAGCCACTCTGTTAGGTTTAGGAAGAGATAGTGGTTTAGGTCATGTCATTTTTGTACGTCATGTTACATTACATCATGTTACATTACGTTTATGTCGTGTAACTTCAAAAGACGTAACACAAACCTCAGTCTATATGGTAAAAGTCCTGCGTCTCACAGATTTTCTCACTCCTTTATACTACACCACCTGACTTCGACTGCATATCCATAAGTCATGCTAGAAGAAGGCCTCCAGAAATTACGCTACAGTCCTTCAGTGTTGTAGTTTGTAGGGATGCTGATCTAGTTATGGGCTGAGCATTGGCAATAGCATTTTATTTAATTTTATTTGCATTTTTTAAAATCTGCAGCTGGAAACTATTTTGTTTTTTGTTAACTGTGGTTTGACCCATCAACGTGGAGCAACAGAAGAAAGTACGAGACAGATGGGTGAAGTCCAGGTCTTACTGAGCAGTTATGCCAAGGATGAAATCCACAGGAACTGGAAATGGTGATGTATTGTCGATGTGTTGTGTTGTGTAGTTGCACACAAAAATAACATTTAAAAAAGCTGCCACTTTTTCTTGTCAGCGGAATATTTTGACCTTTCTTTTTTTTAGGTTTTTAGACTGCAGCAGAACACAGACAACAACAGGCTTGTAGTTCCTTGAAAAGTAATTCCTGGGAGTAAAAGTTCCAGGTGGAAATGTGGCTTTAGAACCCATGGACAGACGGTCAGAGAGACAGAAACTTGGATTCTAAGACTGAGACAAAACAATATAGTAAGGTAAAAAAAAAAAAGTATTTCCTCTAAAACATGCATTTTTTTTTTCTCTTTCTCTGCGTCTCCTTGACCTTCCTCTCAGCGTTTTGTTGGAAAGATCAGAGGAGATGCTGCACAGTGAGGGGAGGCCCAGAGGCGTTTTAAACAAAGCTCCTGTCCTGCCTGGAAAAAAAAAAAACCTTCAAACATATCATCAGGTAGGCTGTGTTTATCTGCAGCACAGAGGTGGACACTTCACCTGACTAAAGGGTCACTGGGATGATACCATTAACTGGTCTGGTGACAGGTGGGAGTGTCCTGATCAGCCACTACACTTTCTGCTGGGATCTGGTGTTTACTTCACCTGTGAGTGTCACTGCTGCTGAAATCAACACTGTTATGGTGTCACGGTAGACGCACATAAAATACAGAGCTATAAGTTCCCCAGCAAGACTAACCCCGGTAGCAATATAAGCCACCCCTGACCCTGAAGTTCCTGAACCGTCAGAACTAGAGCTGGAACTATCGCACAGGAACTAAATTTCCTTTGGTTCCAAATAAAGGTTTTCTGTCATATTTCCTCAAAAAGGTTCTTAGTCCCCTGCAAAAGTCCTTATGGTAAAAACGCTCTGATAATGTTACTAGCTGTGTTTCCCTCTAGGCTAACTGTCAAGTGAATGTGAAGTGAACTGTTGAAATTTAGCAAAAATAAAATACAAATTATGTGTGTTTCTATCAACTAATCTGGAGTGAATAAACTTGTCTATGCAAGGCGTAGTTTCATTAGAAGCTGGAGGTATAAACTACAATAAGCATGACTGTAATAAACAGAGTAGAGGTAGTAAAGGTTGTGAACTGGGAATAAAATCAATTGTTTGCCAATAAAATACAACGCCCTGTCAGTGTCTTTCTGACAGAAAAAACCCACTATGTGGACACTGAAGGTTACAAAAACACAATGATTCTTATAATGTAAACATGCTTATGTGAATATTATATTCCATTTCTGCCATATTCTGCCAATAAATTCCCATAAATCTTACACACCAGACCTTAAAGCTTTGATCATCGTCTCTTGAACTGTGTCTTTGAATCACCACCTGCCTGCATTTTCTAGAAGTAAATAAACTTTGAGATTCTGAGATTGACGCAGGTTGTTCATGAATCGGCATATAAACCACGCTGACTTCTTCACAGCTTCTGTTAAATAAAAAAATTACCCCTCCTCTCCACCAATCATAAAATCAGCAAACATGAACATGAAGTATGAATAATGAAGTGAACCAAACCGGTGATTCAGTCTGATTATCAGACAAATATTGATTCATGAAGCCTATATCCATCCATCTATTCGTCCATCTCTCCACTCCTGTATCCAGGCCTCTTCATCTCTCACTTTTATTATCTTCCTCTCCTTCTCTTTCTCACCTGTATCATCTCTCCTCCTTCTCCTCCTCCTCCTCCTCCTCCTCTTCTTCCTCCATGCAGTAATAAGAGCGGAGAGGTCAGTCAGTCGACCCTCTGAGGCCGACCAGCCAACTTTAAATATTTCACACTATTTTAAATGAGCGCACATGAATCATAGATCACAGGCAGTGCTGGTGTGTGCGTGTGTGTGTCTGTGTGTGTGTGTGTGTGTGTATGTGTGCGATGAGGTGCTCGAACCTGAAGCTCCTTCTAATAACCTCTGGCTGTCCGTCTCAGCGAGGAGGTCTGATGTGGAACCGACAGCGTCAGTCGTTCACCGGAGGCATAACGAGCGGCCTTTCATCATCGTCCGTGATGGACGGATGATGAAACAAAGCGTTAGAGATGAAAACTCACCACTTTTTCATCTGCGCTCTCACAGGGGCTGATCTCCCTAATTCCCAACATGCACCAGAAGTCAAAACATCACAAAAATCTGTACAAGTATTTTGGAGACATGCCGTCGCTACTGGAGACATGATGTGACGTTTAAGTTCCTGAAGAGAAATGAGTCCCGTAACGTTCCTACAGGGAGACTGACAGGCTGAGCAGCTTTAAAGAGAATTTATATTGAATTTATTATATTTATGTATGACCAGCGCTTGTTCTCTGTGTTTCATGTTGCACTGTGGGATCATTTGAGTGTTTTACTGTCCATAGAGGAATAATTCTCAGCAGACCGGTTAAAATCTGAGGAGAAACAAGGTGAATAACAGGATAAGAAAGAGGAAAAATAATTTATTATACACAAATTCTTATTCTGTTTCTTTTATTTATGAAGTACTGTTTAGCTGTATTTCTTTTGGCTTCTAGAAATTATTCAAATGAAATAAGTGTCAAAAGAAAAAAACGGTTCTGGTTGAAATGGTCACCACTCGGACATATCAAATCTGTGATTAAGGCAGGACATGGTTTTAGGGGGTCACACAAGTCAAAAAAATATAGTGGCCAACGCAGTAGACATTGAGACAGAAATTCAAAATATTAGCACTGTTAATGCTATTGAAAAAAAGGCAATTCTCAATATAAAGCAATTAAATTTTAGAGTTTTGGCTGAGCAGTGTGTAAATGCGCACACAGCATCTCCCCATTAAAATAGAGGCTGTGTGCACATGTACGCCCTGTTACACCCTGTTTCACACTTGCAACCCGTGTGCTATTAATCAGATTACCCCTTGAAATGGCTGTTAATGCAATAATCCTCAAATCTATCAGCCAACATGAGTTTGCTTTACCAGGTAAGACTCATGTTTTACTGCCTTTCTTCATCATTTGTGCTGTGAAAACATCAGATATTCGCAGTCAAAAGTTCAGGTGTAAAATCCCACAGAGCGTCTTTCCTTTCCTTTCCTATCACTCTTCTCTGCTTGCACTTAGTTCTGTGGTTTGTGGTGATTTAGAAACTTTAGTTTGAAAAGTTTACAGCCTTTCATGCTGTTGCACTGCTCTGTGTACGATGAAATTTTAAAAATCATGTTGTCATGAGGATTTTTTCAAGAAGTGCAACAGCTACAACCTGTGCATCTTTGTAAGCTTCTATTGTTTTTATCCTATACAGACACTACGCGGGCTTATTTTGGGATTCTTGCAGCCTAAAATGTCTGATTTCACAGCAGCTTTTCTGAAAAGTTGCGATGCATGTTGTGATGTTTTTAGGCATTTTTTGCAAGTTTTTGCAGGACCAAGAGAAAATTGCAAAACCAAGTTGCTATTTTTGCATAATTCATTAAAAACCACATTCTGGTCTGAGTGTTCTAACTAACCTCAAAAAAAGGCTCAGAATTACAAAAATTTAAAAATCTGCTTTATATGTAAATGAAGAAGTGCACCTGAGGGGAAGTAAAGTCTTTTTGAAGCTCAAACTCAAAAATAGCACAAAAGTATGGGCTGTTTGTAACTGTAATGAACACTGACGGATGATTTGAATCTTCAGGGCGAGCTCTACTTTCTGCCTTTGAACACAACAAACACGCGACCTTTGAGCTTCCCACCACTGCTGTTGCCGGAGGTGGCGACGCTCGTCCCGCTGCTGACCTCAGTCTGTCTCGCCGTGGACAAACTCTTCGTCTTTAATGGTTTGTTCCATCAGAGCTGTGAAGTCATCGTCAGTAATCGACCATCGCAGCTCTAACGAACGTCAGGCCGAATGTTGATCCTGTCAGTCATCACACTGAAACATGTGAAGGAATCAGATTTAATGAACACCTCTGCTTCTTTTAAAACACGTTCAGGTCAGATATCAGAGCCTGCAGTCACAGACCAAGGTGAGTTTAGTTTACATGAAATCAAATATTTAAAATGTCTTCTTTCAAATTTAATAAAAGCATTGAGGAGCATTATTTTTACATGAAACAGGAGGATTACACGGTACACATCAGACATCACATCTGCAGAGATTAACAGCTGTATTTAGTTTATATAACATGGAAAAACTCCAGAACTATTGCTCTATCTAGATTTGATAATTTTTTATTTGAAAGATGACATTCCCCAGAGGTTCCCTGCTGGTCTTTTCAGTAATCCTCCCACAACGTTTTAAGAATATTGCACCAATGTTTTTGTTTAAAGAAACATTCCCAAAATTGTCTAATAACCACATGAAGTAACATCTTTGCATTTTTTGTTACGTTCCCTTGAGATTCTCCACTGGTGATCTTTTAGGTAATCCTCCCACAACATTTGAACGTAGCTCAAATGTTTTTGCTTAAAGAAACTTTAACTTTAACTGAACTTTAACCAAAACTTTCAAATAACCACATTCTTGGAGAAAATGTTGTGCAACTGTTTTTGCTTAGAGAAATGTTCTAAAAACCATATAAAGTACCAATTTTTTAGCGTAATTTCTGCAACGTTCCCCTGACATTCCCTAAACATTCAAGTAACTTTCCTGGAACATTCAAGTAACCTAACTAGAACATTACCATAACATTAATTTTATGGAGGAAAAACTAGAGAAATGTGCAACTAACCCTCCCAAAATATTCTGGGAACATGAAAATAAAAACTTGCCGTTTTAACATCTAGGCAACACAATGCAGAAATGTTTGAGAAACATTATCCCAGAACGTCCCCAGAACATTTCAGGAACCACATTTGTGAACAAGCACATTAGTGTTAAAGCAGCAGATTTTTGAAAAGAATAACACTTCCAACAAGGAGAAACTCAATTTTAGGTGGCAGATGTGATTGTCAGCATGCATGTTAAAATTAAAGTGACAGATTTTTTAAATGGAGTTTGGTGTGGGAACACAAGTGAGTTCATATTTATTGAACTGATTGAATCCATGAGTCAGACAGAATCCAAAATGTTTTATCTCAGTTTATATTTTGTTCACATGATCATTTTTATTTGAAGTTTAGTTTCATCAAATTAGCACAAACTAACTGACACACAGAAAACTCAGGGTGTTATATTTCATCATAGGAGAACTGCATCTATTCAAAAGCCGTTCTCTTGTGTATCTGTGTTGGTTTTGATGGTGTTGTTGCACATCAGCCACCACAGTGGACACTAGTGCATCATCCCATACACTGCCACCTACTGGTTAGCAGTTGTAGGTGCAACACAAGTTTCTCAAAACCAAGATGGCCAAAAGAAGATCACAAACAATGAGCTGCTGTTCAGGAATATCTTGCCCGTGTGTTCTGTGCTGTGAGATCCATGCAGGTAAATAACAACTCATGAGGAATACAATTATTAAAAGTACAAGTTGTTGATTTAATGTTGGGAGGAAATTACAGTTAATCATCTGTACAACAAACTGCACCAAAACTAAGCAGGCCAACATGTGCATGTGGCTTTGTGTCCTGGGAGCTTTGTGAGTTTTTATAGAAGACAGCTGTTGTAAAAGTTGGTCAAACTGAAGAGAAACACTGTACTGCTGAAGTGGAGAGATATAGATGTGTTTTCTGGAATTTTTGTATGAAACTTTAATTGAATAATTAAATGGTTGACCAGGAAGAGGTGGAGTGAATGGGAGGAGACAGACAGGACTGCAGACAAACTGCAACAGAAACTCCTGGTCTTAATATAAATATGTATAAATATATAAATGATGATGAATTGGCAACTGTGTGTGCACTGTGCATGGTAGTATATTGTTATTTTATTCTTTTTACTCCCCAAACCAGTAAAAAAGTCAAAAGTAAAAGAACAGTGGGGCATAGTAATTAAAGACACTGAAGCTGGTGATGCCACGATTTCCCATTGTCATCCATGTCTGAAACAAAAAAACAAACAAAATAAAACAAAAAAACAGTACATGTCTGCACACATGTCTGTCCACACAAAGAGTTCAGTCCACCACAACCAACCAGAAACTGTTTTACATGAGACATGGAGCCTCGCGAAAGAAAATATTTATGAATTTTTGGACAATTTGTTCTTTTTTTAGTACCTGTTTGTTTTTCAGAGAAAACTGTTTGTCCAACACAAGGAAACACAACAAGTGGAACTAATTTCTTTCTCGCAAGAAAGAAAGTAATTCTGGTAGAAAAAGTGTTCCTACATCAAACTGCTCAAAACAAGGTCTCTGGATTATTCTGAGAAAGCAGGTCCTGATATCTAGAAAGAGACTGGTTTTGAGTTTGATCATCTGTATTTGGTCCAATTATACTGAAGAGAAAACACAGTCAATATTTCTCTCATTCAGAACTGAAGCTATAAAATATGTTATATTTCTTTATGTGGTAGTTTGAACTTGAGCCACACTTTTAGGTAAAATACCTCGACTGAAAAAAAGAGAATGTAGAAACGGAGCAAGGTTCAACAATTTCTGCATTGAACAGCATTAGAATATGTTTTTAAAAATATAGTTTAACATAATTAAAACTTTATATTTTTCTCTCAAGTGGACTTGTGAAAAACTCTTTGGAAAATGGGTGTTTGAAAAAAATGTTTGGTTTTTTTCAATACCTAAAGAGCAATAAATATCCTGACTGTGGTGGTCATAATGGTGGTAAGGGTAAGGGTCTCATGACTGTGGGACAGCAAGACTTTGTCCCTTTAATAGGGCTGATTTGTCTTTTGGTAGAAACGTTTTCTCATCAGTTCATACAGTGCCAGCAGTACATGCTCAAATAATAACTTACAGTTTGCCAAAAATACACTGAACACCTTTTAGTCATTTCTTCAAAGTCTTCTACATTTATTATATGTGTCTTGTCAATAAATATCACATTTTTTGTACAGACTCTGGTGAACAGTGCAGTTGACCAACCTCTGCTGTTATTTAGGTGGTGTAGAGGTTCAGAGTGTGTTCTGTAAAGGAAAAAAGGACTGGAGAGTATCTTTATTAAAACACTGTGGCAGATAATCTTCAGCTGAATCTGTCTTCTTCTTCTTCTTCTTCTTCTTCTTCTTCTTCTTCGACATGTGCTCACAGAGAGCAGGTGGTGAGCTGAGGTGTGTTTCCACCAGAGTGGAGCAACAGAGACACCCAGAGGATGAACATGGGAACTACAGGTGAGTTCACATCATGGCTCAGTTTTTACACTGTTCTCTCTTAACACAGGATCAAAATATTTCAGAGCATGAAAAAATAAAAAAAAATGTGAAAATAAGGTAACAAATGCATGAAGAACCATCAGATGTCCAGATGTGGTGATGTTCCTTCATGTGTTCAGAAATTCTCCTCCTTCAGCCAAATAATCGCTTTAAAAAGCCTTGTGGATCGGCTGGAAAATACATCATCACAAAGCTGAAAACAGGCTGTTAGTTGTTCTGACAACACGAGAGGTTCACTGACAGGCCAGCCACACTGCAAACATGTGACCTTATAGACCATGATGCATTGCTGTACATTAAACTAAACAACAGTGTATGAAGAGCAAATCTTTAAATATCTACAACAGTGAAATGCACATTAATGCAGCAGGGATCATTGTGTATATATGTATGTATGTATGTATATATGTAGGTAGGTAGGTATGTATGTAGGTGTTTATGTGTGTATGTAGGTATGTATGTAGGTACGTATGTATGTAGTTTTGTATGTATGTATGTGTGTATGTATTTTTGTATGTATATATGTGTGTACGTGTGTAGGTATGTAGGCATTTCTGTATGTATAAATATATGTATGTGTGTATGTATGTAGTTTCTATATATGTATGTATGTATGTATGTATGTATGCAGTTTATATGTGTCTATGTATGTATGTAAGTATGCATGAAGGTATTTATGTATGTGTTTATCCATGTATGGATGGATGGATGGATGGATGGATGGATGGATGGATGGATGGATGGATGTTCATATGCAGGTACATATGTATGTAGGTATGTATGTATGTATATATACGTGTGTATGTATGTTTATATTCAGGTATGCATGTAGGAATGTTTGTATGTATGTATGTACATATGTGTGTTTGTATGTATGTGTGTTTGTATTTATGTATGTATGTTTGCATGTAGGTATGTATGCATTTATGTATGTATGTGTGTGTGTGTGTGTGTGCGTGTTTGTATGTATATATGTATGTTTGTATTTTAGTATGCATTTAGGAATTTCTTTAGGTATGTAGTGTATGTATGTATGTATGTATGTATGTATGTATGTTTCCATGTATGTGTGCATGTATGATTGTATGTATATACGGATATATGTATGTGCATGTATATGTGTGTATGTAGGTATGTATGTATGTATATTTGTATGTACTTCTGTGTAGTACTTGTGTATATAGATATGTATGTATGTTTGTAGGCATGTATGTATGTATGTATGTATGTGTGTATGTATGTATGTTTGTATGTATGTATGTATTTTTGTATGTATGTTGGTATGTAAGTATGCATGAAGGTATGTATGTATGTATGTATGTGTGTATATATGTATGTGTGTATGTATGTGTGTGTATGTATGTATGTATGTATATGTATTTAGTTATGTATGTAGGTATTTATGTGTGTGTGTGTGTGTGTGTGTGTGTGTGTGTGTGTGTGTGTGTGTGTGTATGTGCATGCATGTATGTATGTATTTATGTGTGTATGTATGTTTGTATTTAGGTATGCATTTAGGAATGTCTATATATGTATGTACATATGTGTGTTTGTATGTATGTATGTGTGTATGTATGTTTCTATGTACTTATGTATGTATGTGTGTGTATGTAGGTATGTATGTATGTTTGTATGTATGTGCACATATGTCTGTGTGTGTGTATGTATTTATATATATGTTTGCATGTAGGTATGTATGTTTGCATGTAGGTATGTATGTATGTATGTAGTTATGTATGTGTGTATGTATTATGTATGTATGTATGTATGTATGTATGTATGGGTTTGTATGTATTTATGTCTGTATGTATGTATTTATGTATGTATGTTTGCAAGTAGGTATGTATGTATGCATATGTATGTATGTATATGTATTTATTCATGTGTAGGTATGTATGTATATTTGTATTTACTTATATGAAGTATTTGTGTATGCATGCATGTAGGTATGTATGTGCATGTATATATGTATGTGTGTGTGTATGTAGGTATGTGCATGTATGTATGTGTGTATGTATGTTTGTATTTCGGTATGCATTTAGGAATGTCTGTCTGTATGTATGCATGTATGCATGTATGTATGTATGTATATATGTGTGTTTGTATGTATGTTTTTATGTAAGTATTTATGTGTGTATGTTTTCATGTAGGTATGTTTGTTGTCATGTAGTTATGTACGTGCATATGTATTTTGTATGTATGTATGTATGTAAGTTCATCTATGTATGTACGTGTGTATGTATGTTTGTATTTAGGTATGCATGTAGGAATGTCTGTATGTGTGTATGTATGTATGTATGTATGTATGTATGCATGTATGTATGTATGTATGTCTCTACTTATGTATGTATGTGTATGTATGAATGTATGTATTTATGTATGTATGTATGTATGTGCATGTATGTATATATGTATATATCTACATGTATGTGTGTATTTAGGTATGTATGTTTGTATGTGTATTTGTATATATGTATGTGCATGTGTGTATATTTGTATATATGTATGTATGTAAGTGCATGTAAGTATGTATGTGTATATGTATGTTTGTATTTAGGTATGCATGTAGGAATGTCTGTATCTCTGTATGTATGTATATATGTGTTGGTATGTATGTATGTATGTATGTATGTTTATATGTTTGCATGTAGATATGCATGTATGTATGTATGTATGTAGGCATTTATGTATTTCTGTATTTACTTATGTGTAATATTTGTATATGTATGTATGTATGTATGTATGTATGTATATATGTATGTATGTGTGTGTATGTGTATGTAGGTGTATATGCATGTATGTATGTATGTATGTATGTGTTTGTATGTATTCATGTCTGTATGTATGTATTTATGTATTTATGTTTGGAAGTAGGTATGTATGTATGCATATGTATGTATGTATATGTATTTATTCATGTATGTAGGTATTTATGTATATTTGTATTTACTTATATGAAATATTTGTGTATGCATGTAGGTATGTATGTGCATGTATATATGTATGTGTGTGTGTATGTAGGTATGTGCATGTATGTATGTATGGGTGTATGTATGTTTATATTTCGGTATGCATTTAGGAATGTCTGTATGTAGGTGCATGTATGTATGTATGTATGTATGTATATATGTGTGTTTGTATGTATGTTTGTATGTAAGTATTTATTTATGTATGTTTTCATGTAGGTGTGTTTGTTGTCATATAGTTATGTATGTGCGTATGTATTTTGTATGTAAGTTCATCTATGTATGTACGTGTGTATGTATGTTTGTATTTAGGTATGCATGTAGGAATGTCTGTATGTGTGTATGTATGCATGTATGTATGTATGTCTCTACTTATGTATGTGTGTGTATGTATGAATGTATGTATTTATGTATGTATGCATGTATGTGCATGTATTTATGTACGTGTGTTTGTATGTTTGTATTTAGGAATGCATGTAGGAATGTCTATGTGTATGTATATATATGTGTGTATGTACGTATGTATGTATGTATGTGTGTATATATGCATGTATGTTTTCATGTAGGTATGTTTGTTGTCATGTACTTATGTATTTTGTATGTATTTTGTATGTACGTATGTATGTACGTATGTATGTAAGTTCATCTATGGATGTACGTGTGTATGTATGTTTGTATTTAGGTATGCAAGTAGGAATGTCTGTATGTGTGTATGTATGTATGTATGTATGTATGTTTGTATGTATGTATGTATGTATGTATGTATGCATGTATGTATGTATGTATGTGCATGTATTTATGTACGCGTGTTTGTATGTTTGTATTTAGGTATGCATGGAGGAATGCCTGTGTATGTATATATATGTGTGTGTATGTAGGTATGTATGTATGTCTGTATTTATGCATGTATGTATGTATGTATATATCTGCATGTATGTGTGTATTTAGGTATGTATGTTTCTATGTATATTTGTATATATGTATGTGCATGTGTGTATATTTGTATATATGTATGTATGTAAGTGCATGTAAGTATGTATGTGTATATGTATGTTTGTATTTAGGTATGCATGTAGGAATGTCTGTATCTATGTATGTATGTATATATGAGTTTGTATGTATGTATGTATGTATGTAGGCATTTATGTATATCTATATTTCCTTATGTGTAATATTTGTATATCTATGTATGTATGTATGTGCATGTATGTATGTGTGTGTCTGTGTATGTAGGTAAGTATGTATGTATGTATGTATTTATGTATGTGTGTATATATGTACGTTTGTATTTATTTTTGTATGTGTATATGTATGTATGCATCAAGGTATTTATGTATGTATCTATATATGTGTATGTATGTTTTGCATGTATTTATGTATGTATGTGTAAATGTATGTGTGTGTGTGTATGTATGTATGTATATGGGCATGTATGCATGTATGTTTGTAGGTATGTCTGTATGCATGTATGTATGTATGTGTGAACGTATACATGTTCATAGGTATGTATGTATGTATGTACATATGTATGCATTAAGATATGTATCCATGTATATGTGTATGTATATATGTGCATGTATGTATGTATGTATGTATGTATGTATGTATGTATGTATGTATCTATGTGTGTATGTATATATGTATGTATGTATGTATTTATGTGTATATGTATGTTTGCATGTAGGCATGCATGTATATATGTATGTAAGTGTGTATATATTATGTATGTATTTATGTATGTATGCATTTATATGTATTTAGTTATGTATGTAGGTATTTACGTATATTTGTGTTTTCGTGTGTTAAGTATTTGTGTATACATATGCATGTATGTATGTATGTATGTATGTATGTATGTATGTACGTATGCATGTGTGTGTATGTATGTATGTTTCTATGTATTTAGGTATATCTGTATATATCTGTGTATACGTGCATATATGTGTGTGTATGTATAATTTTATGTTTCTATGTGTGTATCTCTGTGTATGTATGTATGTATGTATGTATGTATGTATGTATGTATATATGTACGTATGTGCATGTATGTATGTATTTTTGAATGTATGTGCATGTATGTATGTATATGTATGTATGTTTGTATGCATGTCTATATGTATATATGTATGTGCATGTATGTGTATATATAGTTATGTATGTGTGCATGTATATACATATATATGTATGTACATGTATGTGTGTATAAGTATGTATGTATGTATGTATGTATTTATTTATATATAGGTATGTATGTGTGCATGTATATATATAGGTAGGGATGTATGTATGTGCATGTATATATGTATATGTGTATGTATGTTTGTATTTAGGCATGCATTTATGAATGTCTGTATGTATGTATGTATGTAGGTATGTATATGTGCATGTATATACATGTATGTATGTGTATATATGTATGTATGTATATGTGTGTATGTATTTTTTTATGTATGTGTATGTATGTATGTGTGTTTATGTATGTATGTATGTATGTATGTATGTATGTATTTATGTGCATGTATATATGTATGTATGTGCATGTATGCATGCATGTGTGTGTATGTTTTTATGTGGGTGTGCAAGTAGGTATGTCTGTAAGTATGTATGTATATATGCATGTATGTTTGTATGTATGTATATGTGTATGTGTGCATGTATATACATACATATGTGTGTTCATGTATTTGTGTATGTATGTATTTATTTATGTATGTATGTTTTTATGTGTATATAGGTAAGTGCATGTATGTATGTATGTATCTATTTATGTATGTATGTATGTATGTATTTATGTATGTATGTATGTATGTATGTATGTATGTATGTATGTATGTATGTTCATTTATTTGTCTATGTATGTATGTATGTATGTTTTATGGGTGTATAGATATGTGCATGTATGTATGTATGTATGTATGTATGTATGTATGTATGTATTTATTTATTTATATATAGGTAGGGATGTATGTATGTGCATGTATGTATGTATATGTGTATGTATTTTTGTATTTAGTTATGCATTTATGAATGTCTGTATGTATGTATGTATATGTGCATGTATATACATATATGTATGTGTATGTATGTATGTATGTATGTATGTATATGTGTGTATATATTTTTGTATCTATGTGTATGTATGTATGTGTGTTATGTATGTATGTATGTGCATGTATGCATGCATGTGTGTGTATGTTTGTATGTAGGTGTGCAAGTAGGTATGTCTGTAAGTATGTATGTATATATGCATGTATGTTTGTATGTATGTATATGTGTATGTGTGCATGTATGTACATACATATGTGTGTTCATGTATTTGTGTATGTATGTATTTATGTATGTATGTATGTATGTTTTTATGTGTATATAGGTAAGTGCATGTATGAATGTATGTATCTATTTATTTATGCATGTATGTATGTTTGTTTGTATGTATGTATGTATGTATGTATGTAAATATGTTCATTTATTTGTATATGTATGTATGTATGTATGTTTTTATGGGTGTATAGGTATGTGCATGTATGCTTGTATGCTTGTATGTATGTATGTATGTATGTATGTATGTCTGTATGTATGTATATATGTTTGTATGTATGTATATATGTATGTTCATAGTTATGTGTTTATGTATGTATGTATGTATGTATGTTTTTATGTAGGTATGTTTTTAGCTATGTATGTATAAATGTATGTGTGTATGTATGTATGTATGTGTGTATGTTTCTGTGTATGTATGCATGTGTATGTACGTATTTTTGTATGCATGTACATATGTATATGTGTGCATGTATATACATATATATGTATATGCATGTATTTGTGTATGTGTTTATGTATGTATGTATATACGTAGGGAGTATATATGTGCATGTATGTATGTGTGTATGTATGTTTGTATTTAGGTATGCATTTAGGAATGTCTGTATGTATGTATATAGGTATGTATGTGTGCATGTATACACATATATATGTATGTGTCTATATGTGTGTATGTATGTTTCTGTGTATGTATGCGTTTGTGTATGTATGTTTGTATTTACTCATGCATTTTTGAATATCGGTATGTATGTATGTATGTCTGTATTTGTGTGTATATACAAATGTATGTGTCTATGTATGTATTTATCTATTTATGCATGCATGTATGTATGTATGTATGTATGTATGCATGTATGTATGTATGTACGTATGTATGTACATACGTATGTGTGTGTATGTATGTATGTATGTATGTATCTGTGTGTATGTATGTGTATATGCTTGTATGTTTGTAGGTATGTGTGAACATATGCATGTTTGTACATATTTGTGTATGTATGTTTGTATATATGTGTGTGTATGTATGTTTGTATATATGTGTGTGTATGTATGTATGTCTGTATGTATCTAGGCATGTATCCATGTGCGTATGTATGTGTGTGTAGATATGTATATGTGTATGTATGTATGCATGTATGTATGTATGTATGCATGTGTGTATGTATGTGGTTATGTAGGTATGCATGCATGTATGTATGTATATAGGTTTCTATGAATATATGTGTGTATGTACGTATTTTTCTATATATGTCGGTATGTATGCATGTATATATGTAAGTATGTCCGTGTATGTATGCATGTATGTTTGTATTCATGTATATATATGTGTGTGTATGTGTGTATTTAGGTCTGTATGTATGTATGTATCTGTATGTATATATGTATGTATGTATGCATGTTTGTACATATTTATGCATGTATGTATGTTTGTATGTAGGTCTGTATGTATGCATGTATGTATATATGTACATATGTATGTATGTGTGTATGTAGGTATGTATGTAGCTATGTATGTATTTATGTAAAGTATTTGTGCATGTCACTATGTATGTATCTGTGTGTGTTTGTGTGTGTGTGTGTGTGTGTGTGTGTGTGTGTGTGTACGTGTGTGTGTGTGTATGTATGTATGTATTTATTTATATATAGGTATGTATGTGTGCATGTATATATATAGGTAGGGATGTATGTATGTGCATGTATATATGTATATGTGTATGTATGTTTGTATTTAGTCATGCAGTTATGAATGTCTGTATGTATGTATGTATGTAGGTATGTATATGTGCATGTATATACATGTATGTATGTGTATGTATGTATGTATGTATGTATATGTGTGTATGTATTTTTTATGTATGTATGTATGTATGTATGTATGTATGTATTTATGTGCATGTATATATGTATGTATGTCCATGTATGCATGCATGTGTGTGTATGTTTTTATGTAGGTGTGCAAGTAGGTATGTCTGTAAGTATGTATGTATATATGCATGTATGTTTGTATGTATGTATATGTGTATGTGTGCATGTATGTACATACATATGTGTGTTCATGTATTTGTGTATGTATGTATTTATGTATGTATGTATGTATGTTTTTATGTGTATATAGGTAAGTGCATGTATGAATGTATGTATCTATTTATTTATGCATGTATGTATGTTTGTTTGTATGTATGTATGTATGTATGAATGTATGTAAATATGTTCATTTATTTGTATATGTATGTATGTATGTATGTATGTATGTTTTTATGGGTGTATAGGTATGTGCATGTATGCTTGTATGTATGTTTGTATGTATGTATGTATGTAAGTATGTATATATGTTTGTATGTATATATACATATGTATGTTTATAGTTATGTGTTTATGTATGTATGTATGTATTTATGTAGGTATGTTTTTAGCTATGTATGTATAAATGTATGTGTGTATGTATGTATGTATGTGTGTATGTTTCTGTGTATGTATGCATGTGTATGTACGTATTTTTGTATGCATGTACATATGTATATGTGTACATGTATATACATATATATGTATATGCATGTATTTGTGTATGTGTGTATGTATGTATGTATATACGTAGGGATTATATATGTGCATGTATGTATGTGTGTATGTGTGTTTGTATTTAGGTATGCATTTAGGAATGTCTGTATGTATGTATATAGGTATGTATGTGTGCATGTATACACATATATATGTATGTGTCTATCTGTGTGTATGTATGTATGTGTGTATGTATGCGTTTGTGTATGTATGTTTGTATTTACTCATGCATTTTTGAATATCGGTATGTATGTATGTATGTCTGTATTTGTGTGTATATACAAATGTATGTGTCTATGTATGTATTTATCTATTTATGCATGCATGTATGTATGTATGTATGTATGTATGTATGCATGTCTGTATGTATGTACGTATGTATGTACATACGTATGTGTGTATGTATGTATGTATGTATGTATGTATGTATGTATGCATGTATGTATGTATGTACGTATGTATGTACATACGTATGTGTGTGTATGTATGTATGTATGTATCTGTGTGTATGTATGTATATATGCTTGTATGTTTGTAGGTATGTGTGAACATATGCATGTTTGTACGTATTTGTGTATGTATGTTTGTATATATGTGTGTGTATGTATGTTTGTATATATGTGTGTGTATGTATGTATGTCTGTATGTATCTAGGTATGTATCCATGTGCGTATGTATGTGTGTGTAGATATGTATGTATGTATGTATGTATGTGTGTATGTATGTGGTTATGTAGGTATGCATGCATGTATGTATGTATATAGGTTTCTATGAATATATGTGTGTATGTACGTATTTTTCTATATATGTAGGTATATATGCATGTATATATGTAAGTATGTGTGTGTATGTATGCATGTGTGTGTGTATTCATGTATATATATGTGTGTGTATGTGTGTATTTAGGTTTGTATGTATGTATGTATCTGTATGTATATATGTATGTATGTATGCATGTTTGTACATATTTATGCATGTATGTATGTTTGTATGTAGGTCTGTATGTATGCATGTATGTATATATGTACATATGTATGCATGTGTGTATGTAGGTATGTATGTATTTTTGTATGTATGTAGGTATGTAAGAATGCATGAAGGTATGTATCTATGTAGGTATGTGTGTATGTATGTAGGTATGTATGTTTCTAAGAAGGTAGTATGTATGTACGTATGTATGTACTTACTTACTTATGTACGTACGTATGTACTTATGTATAGTATTTGTGTATGTAGATATGTGTGTATGTGTGTATGTATGTATGTATCTATGTGCATGTATGTATGTATGCATTTGGGTATGTAGGCTTGTATGTACATTTGTATGTACTTAAACCATGTAAAGTATTTGTGTATGTAGATATGTACGTATGTATGTTTGTAGGTAGTTGTGTATGCATGTATGTATGTATGTATGTGTATGTATGTATGTATGTATGTTTGTGCGTGTGTATTTATGTATACATGTAGGTATGTAAGAATGCATGAAGGTATGTATGCATGTAGGTATGTGTGTATGTATGTATGTATGTCCATAGTTATATATGTATGTATGTGTGTATGTACGTATGTATTTATGTGTGTATGTATATATATGTGTATGTATGTATGTGTGTGTGTATTTATGTATACATGTAGGTATGTAAGTATGCATGAAGGTATGTATGTATGTATGAATGTATGTATGTATGCATGTATGTATGTATGTAAGTATGCATGAAAGTATTTATGTATGTGTGTATTTACGTGTTTATATGTATGTATGTTTGTATGTGTGTATATATGTTTGTTTTTACGTATGTAAGTAGGCATATATGTATATATGTGTATTTGTATTTAGATGTGTTTGTATGTATGTATGCGTGTATGTATTTATCTTTGTTTGTATGTATGTAGGTATGTATGTGTGTAGGTATATATTTATGTATGTATGTATTTAGGTATCTATGTAGGTATGTATGTATATTTGTATGTACTTATGTATAGTATTTGTGTATGTAGGTATATATGTATATATGTGGGTATGTATGTAAGTATGCATGAAGGTATTTATGTATGTGTGTATCTATGTGTTTATATGTATGTATGTTCATAGTCTGTATATATTTTTGTATTTAGGTATGTATGTAGGCATGTATGTATACATGTGTATGTACTTAAACTATGTAAAGTATTTGTGTATGTAGATATGTATGTATGTATGTATGTATGTAGGTAGTTGTGTATGCATGTATGCATGTATGTATGTATGTATGTATGTGTATGTATGTATGTATGTATGTATGTGCGTGTGTATTTATGTATACATGTAGGTATGTAAGAATGCATGAAGGTATGTATGCATGTAGGTATGTGTGTATGTATGTAGGTATGTATGTCTCGAAGTAGGTACGTATGTATGTAGGTATGTATGTCCGTAGTTATATATGTATGTATGTGTATGTACGTATGTATTTATGTGTGTATGTATATATGTGTATGTATGTATGTGTGTGTGTGTGTATTTATGTATACATGTAGGTATGTAAGTATGCATGAAGGTATGTATGTATGTAAGTATGCATGAAGGTATTTATGTATATGTGTATTTGTGTTTATATGTATGTATGTTTGTATGTGTGTATATATGTTTGATTTTACGTATGTATGTAGGCATGTATGTATATATGTGTATTTGTATTTAGATGTGTTTGTATGTTTGTATGTATGAAGGTATCTATGTATGCGTGTATGTATGTATCTTTGTTTGTATGTATGTATGTAGGTATGTATGTGTGTAGGTATATATGTATGTATGTATGCATTTAGGTATCTATGTAGATATGTATGTATAATTGTATGTACTTATGTATAGAATTTGTGTATGTAGGTATATATGTATATATGTAGGTATGTATGTAAGTATGCATGAAGGCATTTTTGTATGTGTGTATCTATGTGTTTATATGTATGTATGTTCGTAGTCTGTATATATGTTTGTATTTAGGTATGTATGTAGGCATGTATATATACATGTGTATTTGTATTTAGATGTGTATGTATGTATGTAGGTATGTATGTGCGTAGGTATATCTGTATGTATGTGTGTATGTGGGTATGTACTAATGCATGTATGTATGCATGCATGCATTTAGGTATGTAAGTATGTATGTGTGTATGAATGTATGTATCTATGTGCATGTATGTATGCATTTAGGTATGTATGTAGGCATGTATGTATATTTTTATGTACTTATGTAAAGTATTTGTGTATGTAGGTATTTATGTATGTATTATGCATCTATGTATGTATGTGTATGTATGTATGTATGTATGTATGTGTGTGTGTGCATTTATGTATATGTGTGCATGTAAGTATGCATGAAGGTATTTATGTATGTGTGTATCTATGTGTTTATATGTATGTATGTATGTATGTATGTATGTATGTATGTTTGTAGGTAGGTGTGTATGTATGTATGCATCTATGTATGTATGTATGTGTGTGTATTTATTTATGTATTTATGTATACATGTAGGTATGTAAGTATGCATGAAGGTATGTATGTATGTAGGTATGTGTCTATGTATGTGTGTATGTAGGTATGTATGTCCTTACGTATAGTATGTTTGTAGGTATGTATGTATGTATGTATGTATGTATGTATGTATGTATGTCGGTATGTATGTATATTTCTATGTACTTCTGTATAGCACTTGTGTATGTAGGTATGTATGTATGTATTTATTTATGTGTGTGTGTCTGTCTGTCTGTCTGTATTTATGTATTTTTTATTTATGTAGGTATGTAAGAATGTATGAAGGTATGTATGTATGTATATATGTTTGGGTGTATATATGTATGTATGTTTGTATGTATGTAGGTATGTTTCTAGGTAGGTACCTATGTATGTATGTCTGTATGTATGTATATGTATGCATGTATGTAGGCATTTATGCATATTTGTATTTACTTATGTATAGTATTTGTGTATGTACGTATGTATGTATGTTTGTAGTTAGATGTGTATGTATGTATGTATGTATGTATTTATGTATGCATGTCGGTATATAAGTATGCATGAAGGTATGTATGTATGTATGCAGGTATGTATGAATGTATCTATGTATGTATGTATGTATGTATGTATGTGTGTGTGTGTACGCATGTATGTAAGAATGCATGAAGGTATTTATGTATGTGTGTATCTATGTGTGTTCATATGTATGTATTGTATTTAGATGTGTATGTATGTGTGTATGTGTATGTATGTATGTAGGCATGTATGTATGTTTGTATCTACCTATGTATAATATGTATGTATGTATGTATGTATGTGTGTATGTATGTACATGTACACATATTGACCTTCATTTTAAGGAGCCGCAGACCAAACCTGTTGTAAATCACTGAGTCAGTATGTTTCATGTAAAAGTTTTATTTGTGAGGATGAATGAACATTACAGCTTCAAACTGTTCAGACTGTTTGATTAGTGATTAGACAAAAGAAAAATCTTTTCATCAGAATCGATCAGTTATTCTTCAGAGTTGTTTAAAGGTGTATCAACACAAGTCTGATGTGACAGATTACAGAAATGTTTCTCCCCCAACAAACACACAGTGCAGTTACAGCCACACCAGTGAATCCCGGCTGCAGTGAAAATGACACATCAGTTTTAAAGGTGCGAGTCGGCGGCGAGCATTATTCTTTCGGCCTCAATAACGTCTCTGAAGAGCCGTTTGAACACAGCATCAATTATTCATCCGCCCTCGTACGCTCACTGTGTGACAGCCGCTTCACACGCCACCCGCCCGTCAAATCTGCTGCATCAGTGGATTCTGTCTCCCCTCTTCGTCCTTCTGCAGCGGTGGAGGACGGAGAGAGCGGCGGCCATTTTAACATTCAGGAACAAAAAGTCAGAAAGTGAAGGAAGTGTGTTGCTTCTCCAAAAATGATCAGATCACAAAGACGCTCAGCAGCAGCTCAGAGAGTGAAAATACAAAACATCTGAACTTTAAAAAAAGGTCAAGATTTCATTTAGATTTTACAAAACAAGAGGTTGTTTAAAGACACGTAGACCGTCTCTTTAAGAGCAACACATAACACAGCTTCCATACTTTCAAACTGCATGCAGTGCACAGACCAGAGTCCAGGCCTTCCCATTAATTCTTGTGGAGAGCAGAAGCATCCCAATACCACACATAGGTGGACGAAGGTTTGGACTGACAGACGGGTCAAACAAAGACTTTACAGAGGAGACTGGTGAACCCAAAAGTCAACACGGACTTGTATTAACTAGGGGGTGTCGCAATTTCAACATTAAATCAAAAATCAACCAAAACTTGCTTTCAATTTCAAGAACTGAAAGGCAGATTTGATGATTCTCCCAGAAGGCCGACTTGTTTTTCTCTCTACTCCCACCTACTTGCAGAATCTCAGCTGTATCCAAAAAAACAAACAAAAAACACTTTAAAGATGATGCAGCTCATCATCTCAGCTCATCATCTCATTCCAAAGTTATTAAAATACTTCACTTTTAATGGTTTGATTTGTAAATATTGATATTGATAGCTTGCCATTAGTGCATACAACTCTGTGTCAGCGCTGTGAAAAGTGTCCACTCGTCTCCCAGATGAGAAGTTTATCAATTTCAAAGGAAATTCTTGTGCCAAATTGCTCCAAAATTACAAGATGATAACAACAGAAAATCAAGTAAGTGAAATATTAACATAAAATATAAAGTCTATAAGGAGTAAATGCAAAGAAACGGTACCTCATAGAATAATAACAGTAGATTAGTTAAGTGCAGGAGTTACTTAATTAAAAAAAAAATAGTAATGTCACTTAAAACCGGTGGTGGAAAGAGTACAAGTACTGTTAGATTCATAAAATATTAGTTACTCAAGTAAGAGTACTAGTGCCAGAAAAATGCTAACGTAAAAGTGCAAACTATTTGTCTCAGAAACTACTGAGTATCAGTTACTTTTTTCTTTCAAATTTTAAATTTTCTTATTCAACAAATGGCTCCGCCAGACAAATCAATGTCAGATGAGGTTCAGTTACAGCCATGACTATTGATTCAATATCCATCAATACATTTTCAATCAATTAATGATTAATCTTTCACATACTTACTCCAAGCGTGTTGTCTTGTTTTTCATTTGTACGTCTGTTTTCATTGGCCTGTTTGTGATCAGATCACCTAATTGGTTCCTAAAATGCAGAAAAAGCCACAGCAACCAAATGTTAGCTTGTGGCTAGCTAACATTGTTATGTTTACCTGTATATCAAAATGAGCAAAAATACCAAAGTGAACAGTAAACTATAAACAATATGTAGAAACTGAACTGTAAAAAGTGAAGTATTGTAATAAGTTGGGGATGAAAAAGCACTCGGGTCATCACAGACTTCTCTTTTTAAAGAATATGTGAACGTAAAGGACAGTTACCAGTGCATAAAAATAATCTGTTGATTTTTACAAATCAAGACTTGATAGTCTGATGATGGCAAAGTTGTCAGTGCAAAAAATAAAAAAGTTTAAATCACATCAGGTCCTTAAAACCAAAAGTGAAATCGAATTGTGGATTTTGAGAATCATGACACCCCCAGTTTTTACATGTGCAAGGTAACACATGTCATTTACATAGCATGCATCACATCATTTGCATAATTTAACATACTTATTTTAACCCAAATCTTTTAAGGAGTTTAAGGATTTTTTTCTTTACTGGATGGAGGGTCTGCAGGATGGTGGGTGTTGTACTCTGCACAGGGCTTAAACAAAGTTTGACTTGACAACTAGTTTTGTTTCCTACAACCAAACTGAGAGCATTTCACAACGTTAACCATGTGTTTATTTCTGTTACCGTAACCATAGTTTTGTCTCTGTGCTTTTTTTTTTTTTTTTTGTGTTCAGTGACAGGAGCAGCTGAGGAGTGTGACCTGAACAGGAGGAGAAGAAAAAGTGACGTGCAGCAAACGGCCACGAGGTGGAATCAAACCAGAGCCACTTCTGTAAGGTGAGCTACCCAACACCTCAGTCTACCTCCGTTCACTCGGTGCAAAGACTTTCAGAACAGCTGATATGATCAGATTTTTACTCTCTAGGATATAACTCTATACTTTGAGATTAATTACAGTTAAAATACTGTAAGTACACTTTTAAATATGACTAGCAACCCAGAGAGTTTTTAGTTCAGTGCTGAACTTGCAGAAAGTTTCTTCTGGAAGCCCTGAAGATTTTGAACATTTTGTGTCGACTCAGGACTTTCCATTGACAAATATGAAAGAACAAGATGGAGCGTTTCTTTAAATTCCTCATAGTTAGTAGTGCTGCACGGACGGGTTCCGAGTTCATCCGAGTCTGCATGTCTGCGTAAATCATCCACCTGAACGTGTTGTTTCCTGCGATGTAGAGACCTGAACCTGGACCAGCCTCTGTAGGCTATTTTACCTTTTAGATGACGTCGAGTGGTTAAAACCTTGCATGTGATTTCTTTAATGATTAGAGAAGCTGCTTTTAGTTTTGCTCCCATGCACGCAGAAATACCACAGCAGCAAATCAACCAAATGTGGTTATAAACTTCACAATAAAATCCAGGCAGCTGATTAGACTTGATGTTACTGTATTAGCAGATATAATGTTAAAAATACTGCAGAATCATTTTAATTTCTGATTTCTCCAGGGTAAAAAACATGGGATTTTATTGTATATTATTGTTCTCCTCTTCTGCCTGCAGTTATCGGTTGTAACTGCAGTCCGTGCATCACTACTAACCAGACCTGCTGATGAGCTCCACTCTCTTTGTGATAAAACACATCTTATCTTATTTTTTGTGGAACTGTTCCGGCTTCTGTTTCTAGTCCAAAGTAGTCCTGACCAATTGTTTTCACAGGCATCAATTGCATGCAGGTAGGGCTGCACAATTTAAAAGATATATTTTAGAAATCCCACTGTGGCCAAGTGCGATATCCAAATTGCGGAAGCTGCAGTTCTTTGATAAAGGAGGTACTTTAGTGTTGCAGAGATGCTCTGACGACAAATCTTGTTCTTTAGATGTAAGAAAATATGTTTGTTTGGTACAGACTGCAACAAGATACATCATCATAATTTTAATTGTTTTTCCAGTGAAAATTATGATGCAAAAATTATCATTAACATTAATTCTGAACTTATCTGTCAAAATAATTGCGATATCAGTTTTTTTAACCATATTGTGCAGCTCTACATGCAGGTAAATGTGCATGTGGGGAGCAAAAGAGCCTGAACACACCGGCCAAAATGCATTCTCTGAACCCACTGGCTGTCGGTTGTAGACGTCGTCTTCTCACGTCTCAGACTGTAAACAAAGATTGGCACATGGAAGAGGAACTTTTCATCCAGATATTGATTATCTGTATATCTGTTTGCATTTACACAAGTTTAGGAATTTTTGCTCAAATAATCTGCAGATTTAACACATAATTTGAACTTTTTTAATCTTCAACATTGTTTTGAGTTCCAGCCCACATCAGTTGGTTGATATTTAGACATTATTCACTAGTAAACAGTTCTCACAAGCAACATGTTAAAGTGTGACAGTCTTCCATCACACAAGGTTTTAGCATCATTTCTTTCTGTCTGTAAACCTCAAACACTGTCCTCCGTCTCTCCTCCTTCTTTAGGTTGAAGCGTGCTGAAGGCGAAGCTTTTAAAAAGGTGCAGTCCGCTGTTTTCATTCGTCTCAGCAGGGCTCTCAGTAGAAGTCAGCAGAGAGTATTGCACAAACGTCACGTAAAGCAGGAAAAAAGTCCAGAGAGGCGGCAGGTCACCTGAACGCATCACTCGTCAGGTAACGGCAGTGCTCACGGAAGTGCAAGCGGGTTGATCTTCCTGGACGGAGGGTGGGGGGCCTCTACAGTCCAGGACACAGTGCAAAATCTTTTTTTCTTTTTTTTTCTTTCAGCTTTTCCAGAAGCTTTGAAAGTCGGGAAAAATCCTGCCGCCCTCTCCTGCATGTCAGGCTGTCGAACACCAGGTGGCGCCGTTTCCTCACAGTCAGCTGGAGCTGCTGCCCTGCTGCTGAGCTGAAACACACAACAGACACACACTCATTAAAGCCAGGTTAGAGTAAGTTTAACAAAATTCTATTTCTTTCTAACTTGTCATGACAGATTCTAAATTCTAAGGTTAAGAATGGAATAATGTCTTATAAACCTCAATAGTGGTATAGTGCTATAGCAGTTTCTCAGCCCTGGTCCTCAGAGCTCACTGTCCTGCATGTTTTAGATTTTTCTCTGCTCCAACACACCTGATTCAAATGATCAGCTCGTCATCAAGCCTCTGCAGAAGCCTGATAACAACCTGATCATTTGAATCAGGTGTGTTGGCGCAGGGAAACATCTACATGCATCATAAGTTGTATTTTAAGGTCTGCCGGGCTGTTTCCCAGAGTTGAGAAACAGCCCGTAAGCTTAAGGGAGACCTTAAGATACAACTTACGACACACACAGCGCTATGAAGTCTCTGGGAAACGGGGCCCAAAGCAGTGAGCTCTGAAGACCATTGAGAAACACTGGACTAAGTCATAACACCATATAAGGTCATTACCAAACACTTGATGTTCATAAGGCATTATTCCACTTCAGACACTTTATAAACTGTTATGATACAGTAGAGCTATTCTGTGTCTTGTAACTCAGATTCAAACTGTCAAACACTTTATAAACCTTGTGATAAGATGACATGCATGATTATAAGATTTATAAAGCCTTATAATACATCATCTTATGAATGTCCTTATAATACATTATAGACATAACCTTCATTATTATCCTTTAAATGACTTAAATAACAGGTGCCTGTATAGCTCAGTTGGTAGTGTGTGTGCACCGTGTGTTGAGGCTGTCAGCAGCCACCAGTTTGATTCCCGCCTGTGGCACATTTGCTGCATGTCGTCTCTCATCTCTCTAATTGTATTCTGCATGTTTTCATGTTGACTCTGATTTATTGTTTTTTATCCAACACTTTTTTTTCTTCCCTAATTTTTTGAACATTTAAATTAATTTCAGTTAAGAAATTACACAGTTCCTGTATGTGATGTCAGGATACTGTGAGTCTTTTTCTTTTAGTAGACTACAGCGAGAACAACTGAAAGGATCAAATAAATAAAAAGTTATAAGTGCGTGTGAGAGAGTGTTTGTACCTGTCAAGTCTTTGAAGCGTCTCTTGGCCTCGGCTCTCTCCTTAGAGTCGAAATACCAAACTGTGATGGCGTACCTGAAACAGACGACAACAACAACACTGTGGTTTAATACACAAACTGATGTTCAGTGTAGGGTGTGTAGTACTGATCGGCTCTTTCAGCCGCAGCGTCTGTAGAATAAATACACACTCAGCCACAGCCTGCAGGTTTGAGTTAAAGCACCAGTACTTTCATAGCAGCGTGCAAAAACATGCCACATATTTATGTACAATATAATACATTTATATGAACTCAGTGCAGAGAGTTCACACCAACAGAATTACCAACATTTCAAGCAGCTCATATGTTAAAAATCAGGACATTTGTGGCTTAAACACATTTTGACCAGCAGGTGGTGCCAACTATCTGTCGATGAAGTGTTCTCACAGTTTACTTAGAAAAACCTGAGTCATGTCATATTAACCTTACTGTGGCATTTTGAATCCAAAATAATGTAAATTATGTCAACATTTTATTCAGTGTATTTCTGTTCACTGCAGAGGTGAAAACGGTCACTTATTATGAGACCCATCGATCAATTTGTGACAGACGGCACATACATTTTTAATCAGTTAATTTCTTAATTATTAACATCCACAGTGGGAACTGAAGCCAGCTGAAACGTTGTGCAGGATTCATTTACTTTACATCCAAGACTTCTGAGATAAACTGATCAATCAATCAATCAATCAATCAATCAATAAGCCCAGAAGGGAGATGAAGGATGTTCAATGATAAGCAATGATAAATAAATATCAAATGAAAATCTGTCACTGTACGTTCATAGATTTAAAAGAGAAAAGCTTTTCTTCCTCCCAGTGTGAACTGAGCTAAACTCCTGCTGTCAGCTGTAATGATCAGTGATTAATTGATTGGTTGACTGATCGGTTGCTTGGTTACCTGGTGGAGTAGGAGGGCTGCACCTCATGTGGGTTCCTGCGGTCGGACCAGAAGAAGAGCAGCCTGTCGAACAGTGGCTTGATGTCGGCCACGTAGGATTTCCCCTCCGGAAAGATCCTGAGGATGCCGCCGTGCTCCTGATCAACAAAAACAACGACAACAACAACAACAATCAGCTGACTGGAAAATTACAAACTTCTTTGACACAGACCAGGAAGAGGAACTCACATAATGAGAGAAATAATTTCACAAAAACACACAAAAAGTCTTAAACGTCACTGTTTCCTTGTCAGACAGGAAGTCTCTCAATCCAAGAAACGACTGATCGTGACGACATCAAAGATCAGAGGTGAAACTGAAATAACAGAGAGCGAAGAGGCCCCTGAACGCACCTTGGCGTTCCAGTTCTTGTTGAGGTAGTAGATGCAGGTGATGCAGCGTCCGTCTTGGTTCGGGTTGTCCACATGTTTGACGTAACCAGCCCCGTTTCCTGGGTAACACGCCACCATTGCCTGAACAGACAAACGCAAAGAGGAAAGACGACATACATTTAATTAATGTTTCAGCGAAGCAGGAGTGAAACAAGAAATAAAACAGACATAAAGTCAGCAGTGAGATAGATCAGATTAATGTATTAACACAAAGACATACATTATAAAGACATTAAATTAAAAACTGAAACTTTTTCTGATTCATAAGGAGCCAAAGGTTTCGGTTTGTTCATGAGTCATGTTACTGATCAAAAACTTATTGAAATGAAATTCCTGGTTACTGTGGAGAATTCAAAGTGGTAACTAAACATGAAAGGAAGTGGATTAGTCATTATTGATTTTTGTTTCTCACTTTTAGATTCTGTTATGAGGCATTGATTAGGGAAATAAAAAAACATTCAAAGCCTTTAAATCAAGATTAGATCATGTACTGTAACTGTGGTTCATTTAGTTATTTTAGGTGTAAAAAGTTAAAGGATGTTGACAAAATATTATGTTTCATGTCAAATTGCGCTACAACACTTGAGTGCCTTACTTTTACTTACAGCCAGATTCAAAAACTGTCAAGTGCTGAAAGTCAGAATTAACTTTGTGGGCAGACTCTTGTGAGTCTTGTTGCTTCTTCTTTGATGGGATGGTTTCCATCAAAACTTTGACAGTAATGTATTTTATGTAGATTATTCTTGTACAGTGAACAAAGGTTAAGTGTTGTGGGGTAAAGCAAAATAAACTGAAGTAACATAAGGTAAAGTAAAGTATGCAACAGTAAAGTGATGGAGTAAAGTGAAGTAAAGTTAGGTAAGGCAAAGTACGGTAATGTAAAGTAAGTTAAAATAAAGGAAAGTGAAGTAAAATAAGGTAGAGTGAAGGAATGTGAGGTAGAGTACAGTAAAGTAGGGTTAGGTAAACTAAAGTAAAGTAAGGCAACGTAAAATAAAATAAGGTAAGGTCTACTCTGTTACAAAAATAATATGAACTTAAGTCCATAACACAGAACCTTATTTGGTGATGATGTAGAAGAAAAGGGAAGTACTGCGATGTGACTGTGGTTTCTGTTAACACCCCCCCCAAAAAAACTACAAAAAACTTCAAAATAAAAGCTGATGTGTCAAAGATCAGTTATTTTGACAGACACACATGATAACAGGCACTTCCTCTGTGTGTGTGTGTGGGTGGATGGTTATTTGCCAACACGTCTTGTGTACATCAGGGGTGTGCGGTGTGGTTTTGTGCCGACGGCTTAAGCTGCACGTACACAAATTGCAAACAAGTGTGTTCATGTTTTGTTCATGTGTGTGTGTACTGCAAGTCAGTGTTGGGAGGAAACTGGATCAGCCTCACTTGTGGTTGCAGCAGTGATAAGAGGAGTCGAAGCCTTAATGACTCGACGGAATCCAACAGAGTTGATGCGTCATCCTGAGGTCAATTAGTGTGGCTCCGCCCACCACCTGCTGTCACCTCCAGATATGACTGACAGCTCATCTGATCCAAGAGTTTATTAATATTTAATCAACCAGGAGAAATTTCACAGTTCTAAAAAGAGTAAAAGTCAAACACTTTTATGGTACGAAAAGTTTCTAGAATCTCAAAGCCTTTGGACGCAGGACAGAGTGAAAAAAAGTGTCATTTTCTTTTCGGCGCCCATGACAACGGGATGGTTTCATTTCAAATATTAAAAGATTCTTGGTTTACATGAGTTACTGTGTCAATGAAACACCAGATTAGTTTAAAAAACAAAAACATTTCCAGGTGTATATTTGAATTTCAGTGCATTTCTAATTGGGGCGGGGTGCGATCAATGACTAGATATCATCTTAGATTTTGGATATCGTTATCACGTTGTCTGTTTCTGGGTTTGGAGGCTGCGTTACAGTAAAGTGAGGTCATTTTCTAAACTGTTTTAGTTGCTCTGTACCCCCTTAGTCACAGTTATTCCCACATTACTGACGATTATTTACCAAAAACTCAGTGTATTAATATTTTCCCCATCATACTGTCGCAATATTGAGGTATTGTGTCAAAAATAATGTGATATTTGAGTTTGTCCACATCAACCAGTCCTACTGTTGGGTTGTTTAATCTTATTTATCATATTATATAGGATCATTTTATGTTTGCAATATTTATGTTTTTTTATGTCTTCCTTGATCTGAAGAGACCAGGGAATCTCTGCAGCAACACAGTACCTCATTATAATAAATACATTTCACACAGTGCTCAAAGAACAGCAAGACAAAATTAAGGATTCGTGCAGTTTTTTAAAAGAAAAATTGAATTTCATTCAAAATATTTAAATCTTTTTGATTACATGAGTAACTGCGTGGCTGAAACACCAGATTATGTTGAGAATTAAACATTTTTCAAGGAGTATATTTGAATTGCTAACCTTAAAAACATGACAGTTAAAATTAAACATTTTTCAAACTTTTAAGACTTCGTACAAACCCGGAAAATGATTTTAATCTTCTCAGTTAACAGTATTACAGCAAGACATAATGCATTTTAAGAATAAAGTCAACATAACCAGAATAAAAATGTATTCTGAACATGGTATTTCAACTTTATTCTCCACATTTCTAGTTTATCTTCATGGTGTAAGATTTAAAAAAAAACCTCTCGCCCCTTTTTATTTCTTGCCTGTCACTAAAAAATGCAAAAATCCCTTAAACTTTAGTGTTTCCTCTACATTCATTTAGGAGTGGCGGCCCGCCACTCCTAAATCCTAGCCGCCACTCCTTCAAATTTCTTTTTTTTTTTGTTTTTTTTTATTGTTGACGCAAATACACCACCGCCGCATCTCTCCACCTTCAAAACAGACTCCTGTCGGGTACTTGCGAGCACTAAAGTAAACTGCAGATAACTATCTTGCTCAGTATGGAAATATACTTGCGCGTGCTCATTTGCATGATGCTAGCGTTGTTTGGGGGGCGCGGTCGTCAAGCACCTAGGCGACAGGGCAGAGTCAGAGGAGTGAATTCCCGAATTACAAATAAACAGTAAAGCAGCGAATTACCGGCCGGAGAAGAGGTAGACGTAAGTTATTAGCTTGAGATAACTCGACATAGATTTTACAAGTTAAACAGATGTTCACAATATGTTGATGACCAGTTAACATTACGTAACTTATCGGTAGTTTAAGTTAATTTGGCCCGGTGCCAACTCAGTGTCGCTAACGTGAGTAAACTAATTGGTAGTATTAGGCTAACGTAAATATCTACACGCCATTATGTAACAACTGACTGCATTTTTCAGATGAGTTTATTGAAATATTTCTCTAAGAAGAGAAACGGAACGCCTGCCCCCGCTGCTGAAAAAAATCCTAGAGGAAACACTGAACTTATCTTGGTTGTAGAAAACGTCACATTTCACAATAAACTTTGTGTCTTTGTTTTCCAGACAGGACGGGGGTGGTGGTGTCCCTGCGTCTCTACCCTGCAGCGCCGCGACCTTTTGACCCAAACAGGAAGCAGCTGATAAACTTAGAGCAGCAGACAATTATCAAACATGAGACGGTGTCAAAGTCAACAAGACTCAAACTGTGGATTTCCTTCAGGAAAAAACCAACAGCTGATCCTCTAACACACACACACACACACGCCACGTCTGCAGGGTTATTACAGGTCATTCCACTGCTACGACTTCACATCATTCAACTCTTTCAGAGGCATTTAGCTTTTCTTTCTGTTTTCACCTCATCCATTACTGACAGTCCAGGTGTATCAGGTGTGACTTGACTTGTTTCCTGATTGGTTGCTGCAGTCTGTGGTTCAGGAATGAAGTTGTTGGAGACGTTTGTTGGGCTTTAAACTCACTTAATGTGGCAGAAAGTTGTTTTTTTTATAAACTCATTGTGCAGGAGCCTTCAGTATGTTTGCATCTAAAAGATTAAGACTGAACATTAATTATTAACATTTATAGTTGTTAAGATTTGTGAAGAGACAGTATAGAGGAGAAGGGCTGCAGTAAATGAGATTTTGTATTATTTTAGATAAAAGGAGGCATGAATATATCCACATTATCCAAGTTATCAAAGAAGTTCAGCACTTTAACAATGCAGCAAAATGTGAGGATTTGTTTTTTTCTTCTATAAATACATTTAAAGCACTTTTTTTTAAATATATTTCTCCGTCTACATAATAGTACAGTGCAAATAGGTATAGAGTATAACTATATCTTCCATAATTAACTATTTACTGTGTGGGAAATCCACAAATTCTCCTCATTAATAACTTCATTCAGGGTCCAACAATAAATTTTTGGAAATTTATGTAAATGTTGCATTTTTTTTTTTTTACCCCTTTTTTAAGCAACTAGTCTGATCGACTAACTGGCTGATTGAATTTGGTGCCAATCTTTATTTTTAGACCCTGTCATTTATAGAAGAAACATTTTTATATGATAATAAACACCAAAAAGTCGAATGGGAATGAAATGGGAGGGTATACCCTTGTATGGTTGTTTCTTTTGTTCTTTTAAGAGTCATTGTTTAACTTTGTATCTTACAATAAAACCATCATATGTAAGAGTAAAGACAGTCTTATGACATGGAGCAACATCTTAAATTAAATGGATCAAAATCTTTGCTTAAGGCAAAAAGAATTGTTATGTTTTATTTTTGTAAGACTCATCCATCTCAACATGAAGTTAATAAATATATAATGAGATTGAAAAAAGCCCAAAGCTATTCAGTTTACTGTCAGAACGGAGTAAAAAAAAAAGGCAAAAAATATTTGCATTTAAGAAGCTGAAATCAGAGAATTTGAACTTTTTTCCTTTAAAAAAATGACCTAAACGATTAACTGATTATCAAAATAATTGCCAGTTAATTTAATACTCGATTAATAATCAATTAATTGTTGCAGCTCTACATGCAACGCCCTCATGTAATGCTTTTATTATGACGCACGTATGCACCTGATTCATGTTTGATCACAGCTTTTGTGTGTGTGTGTGTGTGTGTGTGAAGAATTTTATTAAAGAGACCAAACTACACTAAAGCACAAACATTTTCACCTTTGCTGACATCAGCGGCATCACCTGCTTCTTTTAGGCTTTTATTATGAAACTCTTCTTACTCTTACTGTCAAACAAAAGTGTGCAAGGATGTCTACCGCCTCAACATGCTCCACGAAATCTCACATCCCGCTCTGTTCTTTTACTATGTGATCACGAACACGCGCCACTTCGTACAGAAAGGTCATGGCGTAGATTAACCCTCATTAAACGCACAGGTCCCTGAATGCAACATCCACAACAACACATCTTTAGTGACCTAACTGACGTCAGTGTCTCTGTTTACACACTCATGCAATCATGTTTACTCACTCGCATGCAATCACACCAGCGCCACGCCCCCTTCCCTTTTGGACGCTCTTGTAGTAAAATGCCCTTCGCCTGTTGCTCTAAATGTAAAGTGGGCGGGTCAGCGGGTGGGGTGGGAGAGTCAAGCCCCCGTCAGGATGCGTGCGAGGGTTTCCAGAGCTGCACGTAGGTTGGGTCTGCTCGCCTGCCAATGACGACAAACCCCCAGTGCTGATAAAGTGCAGCTGACCTGCACCGAATCCACAGGCGGCCTGCGCTGAGGGGAAGCGGGCAAATCACGCAAGATTGTTTACATGCTGCACTGTGGCACGTACACACACATACACACACACACACCTACACACATCATCATCATTGTCAACATGAAACTGAGCTGCTTCGGAGTGAAAATATGTGGAGATACAGGAGGGCTGGGTGGACAGGAAATGATATACCGTGGAGAAAAAAAAGGGGGGGATTGAAAACAAAACGCCTCTGAGAGCTGCGTTCAATTCAACTTTATCTTATCTTCTATTACTGAAACAGAAGGAGGGAGGGAGAGAGAGAGGAATTGTGGGAGTGCAGTTGTTTGGCAGGTTTCCAGCCTGCTGACGGTTTAATGGCAGAGCTACGTGTGGAGCGTGAGGCTGCAGTTTGCCTGCAGCTCCGCCTGGATCCACTTCAACAGCCACAACTGTTCTCATCTAACTTAGAGCATCGACTTCGACACGGTGGGATCAGGATCAGACAGAATTACACACTGGATACTGATGAGAAGATCTGAGTGTTAGGAGACTTTGATAACACAGGATATCAATTCCAATGTATCAGCAGTTATCAGTAATTACAGCACCTCAGTAATTTTGTCCACAACCCAAAGATATTCAGTTTACTGGTGCAGAGCACTCAGAAAAACAGATATTTTCACATTTAAGAAGCTGAAATTAGAGAATTTTCACATTTTTTTCTCAAAAAGACTAAAAATGATTAACTGCTTACCAAAATAGTTGGTGATTAATTTAATACTTGACAACCAATCGACTGAAAGCAGCTCCTATCTTACTTGTTACTTGTTCAGTCTTAATCTCATAAATCGATTAATCTATTTTTTTTTTTTTATTCATCAATTAATTGTTTGGCCTATACAATATCAAAATAGTGAGAGCATGTGGAGCCTCACAAGATCACCTGGACTGAGTTCTGGAGACCCAGACCCAGATTACAGTTTCTAATCCAGTCAATCTATGATGTTGTCCCAAGCCCAGCAAACATGCATGGATAGAGAGAGGCAAACCATCAGGTATTTTGTTCCAAAAGCAGGGCAATCCTCAACTGCTGCTCAAAGGCGTTGGTAGAGAAGGAGATGCGCCATGCCAAAGTCCCACTGTCTTTGATGGACACCATCAGCACACACACATCAAGAATAAGGAAACCTCAAATCCTTTACCTTTATCACAGTTGGGAAAAGGCATCAGCCTTCTTGCCACTGCATGGGACTAACAGGTCCTAGGAAGGCAGCTCAAGTTCCCAACCACTCTGCTCCATCCAGACTAAATCTAAGCAGATCTTAAACAAAGTGCTGTCACATTATAAAATGTAATGTTCCCATGTTGATAGGATTCAAAGCATGTGGTCCCACCAAGAAGCCAACAAATAAAAAAGGGATATATGTACAAATCTGGTTTAAGAGAGCTGCAATGGCTGGAGACTCTGCTGTAAGCCAGTCCAGGTTGGATGATGAGGCTTTGCTGCCTATTCGAATGACAGCAAACTCTCAAACTCCTTGGAGTAAAAGGACTGCGGTGCAGAAGAGCCACCAAGAACATTCTGGATGCTGCCAAAAAAGGCATTGCAGTGGCTGAGGAACCAGAAGGGGGACCAGTGGGCACCACTTGGACAAGTCTGGGGCTGATCACCCTTGGCTGGGTCGCCAAAGCAAAGGTGTCTGATGATCAAAGACATGATGCACCATCACTCAAGACGCACCCAAGTAGCACCAGAAAAAGAATTCCAGATAAACCAAATGTCTTGTTTTGTTCAACCAACAGTCCAAAGTCAAAATATATGAATTCACAATCTCATTAGAGAAAGAAATCATCAAATGAGAAGTTAGAAGTAGAAAACTTTTCCTTGAAAATGCATTAAAGTGATTAACTGATTTGTGAATATTTTTAAATGACATTATTTATCTTCTTCAGTGTAGATGCATTAAGAGGAAATGATTACAGGAACCAAAAACTGTTTCTACATACGTCTGGCATGTGATTCTTGTATTAAGAAAGACCTTTAAGAATTTGAACCTATCCCTTTACAAATGTTAAAGTGACCAAGGTATTTACAGAGTAGGACATTATACAGTTCAATTACACATTTAGTGTCAAGGGCTGAAAGTTGATATTTGGTCAGATTCATAATCTTATGTACTCACAGTATTCTTTAATTAGCAAAGTGGTTCTTGTATGGCTGCTTGTGGTTAAACAACATTGAACATTTGTGCAGTTTACGGCATATTAAAAAGTTTTTATTCTAAAAAGAAACTGTTTTAAACATAAACCACTCTGATTTTTAGAAGCAGAAAAACTTATGTTGGTTTATAATTTAAACTGTTTAATAAAGTTTTTGTTTTTGCAAAAACCGCAAGAAGACAAAACCTTTTTATCCTGCTGATCTTTGCTCCTGCAGCATCTCCAGATACGTGTGTGTGTGTGTGTGTGTGTGTGTGTGTGTGTGTGTGTTCCCATTGTAACTGGGCTGACCTGTTTTCTTAAGAAGTTCCATCTGATAACACCGGAAGATAAGGCCTAACTGTACACTGCACGTGAAGACAGGGCGGAAATGCTGGGAATGTGTGTGTGTGTGTGTGTGTGTGTGGGAAGTATGAATACTGTAAATCAGTGTTTATGTGTGTGTGTGTGTGTGTGTGAGGGAAGTATGAATACTGTAAATCAGTGTTTATGTGTGTGTGTCTGTGTCCATGTGTACGTGTGCTAGCAGGCGAGTGAGCATCAGTGGGTGTGCTGAGGAGGAGTGAGGGAGTGAATAATTGAATAAGTAGCTGTGTGTGTACGTGAGAATGTCCACTGATTCGACTGCATGCCTTCATGAGCTCTCACATATGAACAGGAGTGTGTGTAGCAACAAATATCAGTTTTTCCAAAAAGAAATCAAGATTAAAGATAAGCAAATATGACAATTTTAATCAAAGAATAAAGAGTTTATATAATGTTAAAAGAATGGTCTGGTGAAAACGAGTGCTGTAGTGCTGGGCCAGGCAATGTGCGTTGTGTACATCTCTTAACCACTGACTTAAGCACCAGTTAGTCAATGATGTTACTGAGTAAATTATGTCAGTCGACTGTTCCTATAGATCAAAGTGAATCAGAAAAGAGCCTTCATGATGGTGGAAGTAACGTTTTTACTGTTAAAAATATGTCCCTTTGATAAAACACCTGATTTTCAAATGGAGTTTGGTCTTAAAGTCTGCTCATTTGAAAGACTGCTGAAACAGAGGGTATTTTATTGTTAATAATTCACATATAAACAGAACACACTGTTTTGTTTATGTCTCCCCCATCTCTCCTGCTAAGTGGTACAAACAGCCAACGTGACTTTTGAAAACAAGCGCTGTAGTGCCGGGCCAGTCAATGCATATAGTGTATGTCTGTGGGAAACAGAGATTGCAGGTTAATTTATTTTTCTGAGTAAATGATGTTTGTTGATTATGCCTGTAGACTAAAGTTAATCAAAAAGAATCTTAGTGATGCTGTAACTTAAGTTTTTACTGTGAAAAATTATGTCCTTCCATAAAACCCCTGATTTTAGAATGGAATTTGGTTTTGCGTACTTGAAATACAGCTGGGAGCAGAGGATATTTCAATGTGAATAATTCATATAAATTGAGCTGACTTATGGTGTAACAATGAACCTTGTAACAGTATAAATTACTGTAGGAAGTGGAGCTATAACCAACCAATTTTCTAATTCTCACGGCTCATAGTAAAAGTTCACACAATGAGAACAAACTGCAATCAAAATAGAGAGGACTGAGGACAACCACAGGACCTGAACTGGTACTGTAAATTCCCTGTCCTTCCAGTAACATATCCTGTTCTGATTTCTGGAGCCTTGGCTGGGGGCCCAGAGTGGTTCACTGGACTGCCGCCAAGAGGTATATATACATTAAAAGGAAAAACATATAGGGACTCTCCAATGACACCTCGGTCATGTAAACAAGTTTCCATAAGAAATATCACTACGCTGTGAAAATTAATGTTATCTTCACTCTTTAACTAACTACAAGTACTTCAGCAAACTTTCAGCTACATTTAAAAATACTTAGCGCATTAAAGACAACACTGCTATTGTTCTGATTATTCCAATTTTTCTGAATGCAACAAAAATTTTTTACAACAAGTAAACTGGAGCAAAGGACACATACAGACACAAACTGCTTTTTCTATCTTTGTGTGGACGTTTACTGCCAATTACACACATATATACACACACAAATATACTGTAGCGGCACACATACAGATACATACATACATTACTGACAGACACACACACACACACTAACAGCAGCACCAGCTGCACACTAAGGATCAACAGATTATCAGCCTGACCATTTATCAGAGCTGATATTGAACTAATCTTGATTGCCAATAACATAAATTAATTTATAAATGTGTTGTAGATTTTAATTTTTACTGCAAATGTACTGTGTATCAGTTCTAAATATTGGTCAGCAGCTTCCTTGACTACTAATAATCAATATCAGCCTTAAACAAAAACATATCAGTCAATAGGGTTGTGCTGAACACAGGACTGTTGAATCAATCGATGCCAAATTTCAAACTTGCTAGTGCATCTGGGTGAGAGAGTATCTCAGAGTAGAAGAGAAAAAAGAGAGAGAGAGAGTGAACAGCAGCATTAACCCCTTTCATCAAATATAAACCCACAGTTACAGATTTAATTGCTCATATAATGAATGGACTGAAGAGTAATTTACTTATATTGACTTTTAAAATGACCAAATATATACTTTTTAAATATTTATTTAATTGTTTGTTTAATTTGTTTAATTAATTAAATTTTCATCTTTGTTGTTGTTGTTTCTGTGTGTTCAAATGTGTGTGTCTTTGTGTATGTATGAATGGATATATGCAGATGTCTATATATGTCTATATATGTGCACATAATAGAGCGTGAGATCTGTGCTTGAACCCAGTGGGACCCGACAGGACCCGACGGGTTTGGGTCAGGTTGGGCCCTATTTCTCACACATCTCACAGGCTCGCGTCGGGTTTGGGCTGTACTATAGTTATTTATTTATTTATTTATTTATTTTCATTTCCTCCCCAGTTAAGTCGTTGGCACTTCCAGTTCCCTGCATGTTTGATCCCCGTCACTGAAAACTTCTACTGTTTGGTACAGAGAAGGAAGAAAAATGTCGGGCTGTAATTGGGTTCGGGCTGAAATATGCCAGTGAGAGACGGGTTTGGGTCGGGTTCGGACAGAATTTTGTCAGGCTTTGGCCTTTTCGGGCTCAACTTTTCAGGCCGATCTTCTAGTACATATGTTAGTGTGTGTATGTTTATGTTCAAATATATATTATGAGAAACTTATAATTTAATTTAACTTGATCACTCTATACAATTGTTTATTTACTGATTTTATGTTGTTTTATATCAATATTATCATTTGTTTCTATTTTTTTCTTACATTAAACACCTGTGGTGTCATGTATTTAGGGGGCCAAGCCCGCGGGGGCTGGGAAACGCGGATGCAAGCATACGCGTTTCCCAGTACCAGCGGTGCTGGGAACCCTATTGTTTTTGTTCAGATTTTTATTTTCTATTTTTATTCTTCCGTTGATAAAACTGATGCTGCAGGCTAAACCGTGCAAGTTTGGACGGTGCAATTTGGTGGGCTGGCCCAGACCCCCGCACGTACCTCAGACGCAAAAAACTGCACATGTCCGCCTGCAGGGGGCGCTATAACCAAGGACAACGCGTTTTGGCCTATAACTCCCACACCGTATGTCGCACATTCAAAAACCTTATATCCCCACATTCCTTGAATAGAGCTGAGTCACTTTGCAATTGGCCACGCCCACTTCCGCCCAGATTTTTTTTCCCGCAAAATCGCGAAAACTGCAAAACCTACTTTTTCGAACTCCTCCTAGGGATTTTGTCCGATCTGCACGAAAATTGGCACGGACACTCGTCTGCTCCTCATGAGCTAAAGTTATCAAAAGATTATTTTTGGGTTGAAAATTCCACGAATTATTAACGAACAAATTTCCGTAGCTAGCCGTAAAAATGGAAAATGTTGCATATCTCGGTCAAAGTAAATGCTATCGACACCAAATCAGAGATCCTTGGTTGGCATGAGACTGGGAGCCTATGAGCTGAATTTGGCGAATGTTGGCGCCTAGGGGGCGCTAGAGATATGGGAAGTTTATATCTCTAGAACGGCTGCACCGATTTCTACGAAATTTGGTCCGTACGATGTAGGGCCGGTCCTGAGGCCATATCTTCAAGGGGGTCATGACAGGTCAATGTGGGCGGGGCTTATTACAAGATAAACAAAAAAAATTAATTTCTGCCAAAGTATAATACTTAGGGTTTTGAAATTTTATGGGTACATGTAGAATAGGACTCAGATCCCGCCTACCAAAAATCGCGTTTGTGCTCCACTAGGGGGCGCTATAACGCATTTTTGCCTATAACTTCCACATTTTAAATGACACGTTGAAAATTCTTATATTGCCGTATTCCCTGAATAGCGCTGGATTTTCTGACGTAGGCCCCGCCCACTTTCGCCGAAAATTCCCGTCGCTAAGTCGCCACATGTCCGAAACCTACTTTTTCGAACTCCTCCTACAGTTTAAGTGCCATCTGCGCAAAACTTTGCACATACGATGTCTAGATGTGTCTGATCTAAAGTTATCAAAGGAATTGTTGAACGACAAAAAATTCGCTAATTATAACCGAACGATTTCTTGGCTAGCTTAAAAAACACATGTTGTGTCATATTTCGGTCAAACTAAACTCTTTTGACTTCAAACTTAACACGCTCATTCCAGAGGTCATCCACAGACGCTTTGCCAAATTTGGTGCGGATCGGCCAATAGGGGGCGCTACAAACCCAACTAGGTGGCGCTATAACGCATTTTTGCCTATAACTTCCACATTTTAAATGAGACGTTGAAAAATCTCATATTGCCATGTTCCCTGAAAAGCGCTGGATTTTCTGACGTAGGCCCCGCCCACTTTTGCCGAAAATTCCCATCGCTAAGTCGCCAGATGTCCGAAACCTACTTTTTCGAACTCCTCCTACAGTTTAAGCGCCATCTGCGCCAAACTTTGCACATACGATGTCTAGACGTGTCTGACGAAAAGTTATCAAAAGAATTGTTGCACGCCAAAAAATGCGCTAATTATAACCGAACGATTTTTTGGCTAGCTCAAAAAACACATGTTGTGTCATATTTAGGTCAAACTTAAGTCTTTTGACTTCAAACTTAACACGCTCGTTCCAGAGGTCATCCACAGACGCTGTGCCAAATTTGGTGCAGATCGGCCAATAGGGGGCACTACAAACCCAAAAACATCAGGTTTCCCAAAAGTTGCTCAGAGTGTTAAATTCGCTGTGCATGATGCGGCTTCCCTCCTGAGGCCGACCGCAAAGTTACCTAATGATTGGTCATGAATACCGCAGCTCGGACGACGGCGCGCGTCCCCGCGATCGCCCCGAGCCCCGCGTCCCTCGGGGCCCGCGTCGGCGGGTTCCGAGGGCCGCTGGGACCGTGTCGCGCGGGGAGGCTTGGCCCCCGTTCATAACTGCTTGCAGTTCTAGTTATTATTATTATTGTTATTGTCAATAGTAGTATTTTATTTGTTTTCTACTCCTTTGTGGACACTGAACTGTCACGTAAGGAAGGGTGGGATGGGGAGACAGGTCTGGGATTATAAAGGACATGAATGAATTGGGTGATGTCATTGTGTTATCTCTGTACTGCTAAAAATAATAAAAGGATTATTTTAAAAATAATGTTATGGACTGGGTGGGTGTGTGCACACTCCTGTTGTTGCACTGGTCAGACAACAAATCACGTCTTTATTGGTTTATCACGTCCGGTGATGTTATTTCCAGTACAGCTCTGTCAGATTTCTGCCTGAGTGGAGGTCTAATGAGCCAGAATGAGAAAAAACACCTGTGTACGTACAGATATACCATATATACCACATCCATGCTTTTTTAAAAACTGTTCTGGATGCTTTCATGTCACAGAATCTGATGCCTCCTTTCTTAAACAGGAAACAAAGGAAACCGGAGCAAGAAAACATCACTGAAGTGGTAAAACCGCTGGTTGCTATGTGAAATCTCTCACCACAGTGAGATTTAACTCTTCAGATTCTGGTTTCTACGCAGGTCGAGACAAAACGATTCAGATCCAAGAGACACTCAGCTGCACTACTGAATCTGTGTGAAACTGTACTTTAAATATTTCTGTTCAGCTTTACTTAATATATTTTACTTCAATACTGCAGCTTTAAATATTTTTTTTTAGTTTTACTCCCCTTATCTGATTTGATGTGTTTTATAAAGTCAGCGTTTCATCGTCTGATATCAATGACTAAAGTCTATAAGCCTATGGGCAAAAACATTGGTTTTTAATGCACTGGTCAATTTTGACATGTTGGACTATTTTTCTTTTGTAACATGTCTTCTTTCAGGCTTTAAATATGTATATACACATATATATGTACACATCAACAACTATAGATATGAATTAGAATATAATCTATGAACTACTTTGAATTATTTCAAAATTTTAAATTAAAATATTTGTTTGCCTGTGCAGCCTTTAATATAAATAAATGCAATGAATTAATCTATAAAACTTTTCAGACTTTCTTAATTTTAAACCTGCTTTATCTGTGACTTCTGTTCAAGAAATGTATGCAAATTAGTGCAGATTTAGTTACATAATGCGTCATTTGCTTATTTAAACATACAATTTAAAAAACATGTAATATAAAAAAATAACTGTCTTGATATTTTACCGCTTCTTTTAATGACAGGTCATTAAATTAAACTACACGAAGCTTAAAATGTGTTCATCCAATGCTCAGATTGCGCTTCTGAAAATGTCTGCAAATAATGCATAATTTGCATGTTTTAATAAAAACAAATCTGAAAACTTTAAGTACATAACGTTATTGTCTTAAAGTTATCCTCCTTTTACGACTTCTTGGTCGATCATTACACATAAAACTGTGTGTAAAATGTGTTTTGTCAACTTTGTTTCTGGATTTTAATACTGTTGCAGGTCTAAACTGAATGTGAACCAGGATGCCTCCGTCTTACCTTAGACCTCTCCCGGATCGCCTTGCCGCCCAGCCTGCTGGCGCACACGGATATCAGCTTATCGATCAGGTTGAGCAGGAAGCCAATCGCCTCGCAGCCGCGCTCCGAGCCGCTCACCCAGGCGATCTTGTCCCCGCGGATGCTGCTCCTGTGGACGCCCGAGACGGAGGCGGCGAGCCGGCCGTCCTGCAGCGCTCCGGCGCGGTGCATCTCCTTCACCTGATCCAGCACGGCGTCCCCGGCCAGCTCCCCGAGCAGACCGTCCACGTAGCAGAAACCGTGAGACAGCAGCGCCGGGACGAGCCGCTCCAGCGCCAAACGCTCCAAGTCCGAGTCCGACACAGGCTCGATGAAAGGCATCTCAACAGCTGAGGCAATCTTAGACTCAAGTCAGATACTGAGAGGGTCTGTCACCGGCTCAAAGTTCTCAGAGAGCGGAATGGTTTCATATAAAGACGTTTTCAGGGTCAGTCCTCGGAGACAGAGTCTGTCTCTCTGTGGTGTTTGACTGACAGCTGATCAGATCAACAGGGAAATTAAAAAACACGACGGTCTGTATAAACGCCTCAGGACTGCTCCTGCTTGTCTGTCCTCATGTTGCCATCCGGCTCTTTTTGAGGCTGGAACAACGTCAAGACAGCACGTGTGCAAGTGCACTGCTTCCGGTTATCAATTTCAAAATAAAGGCATTACAATCACCCTTCTCATTTTTTAAAACAAACGTCTAAAGCAGCAGTCTGCAACTTTTATGATCAAAACAGCAATTTTCCCTTAAGACTTTTTTCACTGTTTCTTTTTTCTTTTTTTTTTTTTTAATGGTGTTACATATTTTTACAGTTGGAGATTTTTGAGTTTTGAGCCCCACTCAAACTTTTTGTCTTTTTTAAATTAACTTTTGCTGATTTTTATCTTTTTTTATTTTTTTGGTGCCTGAAAATGAAAAAAAAAATGTGGCCACAACCAAAGGGGCTAATGAGCCTCAGGTCACAGCCCTCTGCTGTAACAAAATACACCCTAATTAACTTTATGATCGAAAATCAGAACAAGGCAATTAAGAAAACAACCTCCCTGTCAAAAACAGGCTATACAAACTCCTGAGAAAAACACGGACACTAAAAATGAGCTTCTGAAAAGTTTACCAAAGAGGAGTGGAAGCAAGTCTGCAGAGAAAATCACAAAACAACAAATTCTACATGTTAGAAAGAAGATTTTTATACTGCAACAGTTCTCTGCTGACTGATTGCAAATATATCAAATACATATTTTTACACTTTTATATTTTCTTCCAATTCCTCTATTCTTTATATTTTTTCTATTCTTGAATGGGAGCATCTGTAACGTAAACGATTTACCCCCCAGGGATTAATAAAGTATTTCTGATTCTGATGCTCATTCTAAAATTAACACATCAAGTGACGTCGAATTTTTGGAGAAAATGTGGTGAGACACAGGTGCATCATTCACACATTTTATTTTTCCATTAATTCAGTGTCTTTTATTCTGAGAGAATCTCCTCCAGAGCGACTGCAAGAAACAGACCAGTATCACAAACCAGAAACAGACCAGTATCAGAACTGCAGCTATGAGGTAAATTACGAGAAACTGACTAACTATACGGGAGCGCCTGTCCCCAGTTGGCTTACAAATACACAAAACTTACACAACTTACACAAAACAACTACAAAACCTTTGTACACATGCAAATTCTACAGCTGCAAATATTTTTTTAAACTGCACGGAATATTTCTGTAGCTGCAACACATAATTACACATTCACAAACTTTTATATGTACATGAATTATTTTTTTGCACATGCAAACAAAAAGTGACATACAATTGCAGGGTGTGAAATCACTTGTGACTATTGCTTCACAAGCTAAAAATATGAATGTCTCTTATTTGACTCCATACGGCTCCACCCCCTTTCTTTTCACAACCTCTGACTCCAGAAACAAGTCACAACCCTGCTGAGCTACGTGTCAAATAACAAACCACAGATGGCTTCACATCAGGGCTGCACGTAAGCAAACTAGTGTCCAAAATTCAGTTTTGCTCCATAAGTGACAAAGTGAGTGTAATATCTTACAGTCAACATCAAAATGTTGTCATTGTTTTCAGTTGAACATCACGGAATTTATTTCCCAAGAATCTGCAGCAGGTCTTTACAATAAAATATTTTAATGCACCGTGGATCAAAAGTCCGGCTGGATGGTTTTGCGGAGAGCAGTCTGAACATGAAGTGGAGAAAGTCTGGTGTCGACTGAGCCGAAAACGCAGGAGAACTTTTACAGTTTTTAGAAAAAAAACAGTGATGGACTTTAAAATCCATGCCAGCTCAAAGCATGTAAAAGTCTCTGCTTAACTGGGGCTACATTTTGATGTAAGCTGCAAAGTCATAGCACACACAGATGATTCATTATGAAATTTAAAAGTTTTAAAATTTAGATGATCACTGTAGCACCACCATCAGGACTATTAACCAACAAAGCCAGCTGAGGGTGTTTGGCACAGGACTGGAGCTGTGTGCAGTTTGGTGAGTTTTCATGCAAGGGAAGGCAGATTTCTGAAGAAGAAGAAGAAGAAGAAGAAGAAGAAAAACAAGAGGCACCAGCAGCCTTGCTGCCCGGCCACTAACGAACGATAGAAAAAATAAATAAATGAAGGCTGCAACTGATGATTATTTTGATAACTGATCAAAAATGCACTTACTTTTCAGGACTGCATTTTTTAAAGGACAAGGACATCATGAATTCCTTTTTTCTATGCAGTGAAAAATATATATTTAAATAAAATATGTAAAAAGGTCTCCCATAAAAGCACCAATAATAGCAGCCGGGTTGCAACTAACAATTATTTCATTGTCGATTAATCTGCCAATCCTTTGATTAATTGATTAATTAATCCTGTTCCAATCTTGTCAGTTGAAAAACAGGTCCAAACATGTGGACCTATTTTTCAAGTCTTTGCTGTAACAATTACTTCCATTATTAATCAATCTGTTGATCACTTTCTCCATTAATCAATTAGTTGTTAGAGAAACACTGATCAATATTTTTTATCATTTTATGGACCAAAGTCCAAGATGACATCCCCAAATGTCTTGTTTTGTCCACAACTCAACAATATCCAGTTTACTGTTAGAGAGGAGTAAAGAAACCAGAAAATATTCGCATTTAAGAAGCTGATATTAGAGATTTTTTATTTAAAAAGTGATGCAAAACAATTAATTAATTAATCTGTGCAGCTCTAGATAGCAGCAGTATTTGTCATTTAAAAATGTACAGACCTGACAGTGAAAAACATTATTTTATGACCTTTATTTAAAAAAATCTAACTTTCTGTGACATTTAATAAACTTATTTGATTATTAATTAAACACTAATTTAAGAATGAACTGATGCTGAAAATAATTGTCGGTGGACTCGCGTCGTTGGTGAGTCAAGCTTTTATTTTGATGGCCCACATCCGGTCTGTGGAGGCAGAGTGAGAGTGAGGAGTGAGACGTGCTCGATGTGATGTTCGCTATGAGAGGGAGGCTCAAACTAACCCACTAACCTACATTAACCGTGATCATTACATGACATGGCGTTCATATTTAATTAAATAACATTTTAACTGATTCATTTCTGGGAAAATGTTGAAAAATGACGCGAGAAAATAACCGCGAGAGTCTCTGCTAACCAGTACACTTTAAACACGAGAACATAAACTGTAACTGCCGAGAAAATTATCAATAAATTCCACATATCGATACTTTTCATATATAAACTGTGATTGATGTCAAGTGAGGTGAAGTCCACCGAGCTACGTGCCCGCGCGCTGGGCGTGCCCGCCGCCATTGAGGACTCCGCGAGCAGCATGTAGCCCTCGCGCTCCCTCCCTCCTGTCCGCGAGGAAGTAAACAGTGAACGTGAAGTTGACCACGCGCCAGGAAAACACTGAGAACAGCTGATAAGAGCAGACAACCACTACAGGATAATAATAAAAACAACAACAACAACAATAATCATAATAATAATAATGATAATAATACTAATAATAATAATAATAATAATAATAATAATAATAATAATAATAATAACAAAAAACAAAACCCCTTCATTTTAGACCTCAAAAGTCTCAGAAAAATCTTTCAGAAATCATAAATATTTCATAAATCTGAAGACAAATCTCCCCCAGCGGTGGAAAGTAACTACTTTACTCAAGAACTGTACTTAAATGCAGTTCTGAGGTACTTGTACTTTACTGTTATAATTTTTCTCTTGGAGATTTTAAAGTTTTACTACTTAATATTTTTTTGTGATATCAGTTCCTTTTTATTGTGTAGCTGTGATGTTCTATTTGCTCATTTTCTTATGGAGTGTTTTTGTTATCAAGCATCTCTTGCAAAAGATATCTTAAACTCAACGAAACTGATAAGATAAAGATTAAATTTAAAAAAGATGTGTTGCACATTCTTCTTTTACTTCACAATTACATTTTAGTAGAAAATATTTTTATTTTTATTTTACTAGCCTGCATTTATTTGATAACTTTAGTATCCATTACTTTGCAGATGATTTTAAAAAAATCTACAATGAGGCTATGAATTACAAAGCAAGTTAAACCACCCACCAGTATTTAAAAAATGAATCAATTTAGTTCTATTGCAGCAAAATATACAACATAAAAACATATGTTGCGATCGCAACAATGCGCGCAAATTGAAAAAAATAAAACTGAACCCTGCATGACCTTGCAATTGTGTCCAATCACTGCAACTTTTCTGCAAATTTGACCAATCATAGCAGTTCCCTGTGCAAATGTCATACATGTACGTGTCAATGACTCAGTTAGGGTTGCAAATTGTAAGGACTTGATCACTGGTAAAATTAACAATCACTTAATTGATTAATTGTTATTTGTTAAAACACACATGCAAATTCAATTTAAGCCAAACAATACCAAATGCGATTTTTCCCCCCTCAATCACAGCTTTATTTCCACAGCAAATATATTTTGCATATTCTCAGACAGAATGATATCCAGGCCTACAAATTTAACACGTTAACTTGGACATCACATAACACTCAGATCTTTATCTGATAGTAGATCGATTACATTTTACTTGATCAATCAAATTCTTAACGGGTGCACTTCGTCATTTACAAATAAAGTATATTTTGTTATATTTTTTGTATTCCTGAGCCTTTTTGGTTACTTAGAACACTCAGAAAATATTGCAATTTTTTTGCAAGTTTCACTTCCTCCCATAATTTCATCACCAAAAATAACTAAAAACACTCCAACATTCGGCACAAGCTGCCATGACATCAGGCGTTTCAGGCTGCGACAATCCCCCTCAAAAAAAGCCTGCAAAATCCCGGAGAGGCTGTTTTATATTTTAAGCAGCCTACATGTTCTTGATTATTCTTAAATGAACAACATATAAGTTCTGAGATGAACTGCGTCTCGCCTGGAAAGAAGATGAGATCAGGCAGCCGCAGCAGGAGCTGCAGCCTTCAGAGAATATACAGGAAGTGACACCAACATCCTGTTAGATCACCTAACAGGCTACCTGTGCTTTACATATCACGTTCATAGCTGGAAATTAAAGATCCTCTGTTCTTTGATCTGCCTTGTAAAGCGCTTTGTAACTGTTCATTTGATAAGTCATATATATCTATCTATCTATCTATCCATATATATATATATATATACACATATATATACATATATATACATGTATATATATATATATATATATATATATATATATATATATATATATATATATATATATGTATATATATAACCTTTATTATTATTATAATTTTTACTTTATTTTTAATTAATTAATTATTTGTATTTTAATGTTGGGAAATTGGAAATCAGAGACCACTTGTGAAGTTTTATTGACAGATACGGTGACAGTTTTCACGTGGTCAATGTGATCACAACTTTTTGGAACATGTTGCAGGTGTCAAATTCAGAATGAGAATATATTTACAAAAAAAAAAACAAGTTTTTCAGTTTGAACATTAAATATCTTGTCTTTGGACTTCAACTGAGGTCAAAAAGTTTTTGCAAATCATTGCATTCTGTTTTTAATTGGCATTTTAGCGCGACCAACTTTTCTGGAATTGGGGTTTATATGTAAGTGTTGAAATAAATTTTTCAGTCAATTTATTCTCTCAGTCAACATAAAGAATTAACCAACAACAATATTGATAATTGATTGATTGAAATGCCAAACATTCTTTGATTTCAGCTTCTCAAATGTGAGGATTTGCTGCATTTCTATGATAGTGAAGTGAATATCTTTAGCTTATTGACTGAAACTTTTTAGTATTTTCAAATATTTTACATAAAGGATAAAAAAGATTCACTGATAAAAAGAATCCTTAGCCACAGCCATGTGATTATTGCTTCAGTTATTAATGTAAATATTATTTCAGCCTGTATTATCATCATTCTTATCAGGATTACTGTGAGTCACATGTACCAGTAGCTCTCTGGCTGACCTCGCCCGTTGTGTTCAAGGACATCTGGAAAAGAAACCACCCTGAATGTTTTTATAAAACCCTTAATAAGGAAGGTGTCTATCAGTCTTTACGCAGACGTGCCACATCGTGCCCCGTCACCGCTGCTCGCTCACCGCGGCTCCGTTGCTGAGGAATCTGTGTATACGTGAGGCTCCACACAGCAGCCAGCTTCCTGACAGAAGCTGTGCCAGCTCCGCCACATTCAGGGCCCGGCGTTAATCAGCGCGATGACACTTGCTAACTCCCCCTCATCAGTCAGCATCTGCTGTAAAATGATTTCTGAGGAAAGAGTGGTGGTTTTCCCTCTGCTAAAATAAAGCAGTGACACAGAAAAAAGTATTTTCAAGTTCAGCTTGTTTTCTTGGACACACGCCTGTTCTATGACTTCATTATCTATTTGGAAATGCAAAGCAACTTTCCATTAACAGTGGAAAAATGAGTTTTTTTCATGTGACAGGACTCTCAAGAGAGAATAATTACTCAAATGCTGTTTATACTGAGATTTTTTTAGCCTCTTTTAGCTTCTAGTTTTAGTTTTACAGTGTCATTGACATAACGGTCTGACTCACTGCAGGTTTAAGTCCTGCCATCGGCCACGGTGTTACTGCTATCTGCGTTTTCAAAGTCCCCCGGGAAACAAGAACGACCGCCGAGCTGCAACCTGCATGCTGTGAAAATGGTCAGTTGGCGTCTGGGATGCTAATAGTATGAACGTAAACAAGCTAACAGCTGTTAGCCACGTTTTTTTCTTTATGTAAGTGTAGTTCCTGCCCTTTTCCAAACAGTTTCTATGGACGACTTCTGTTCTGTGTAAAAAAAACACCGTGTCAGGTTACAGGAACAGAGCTGCAACGGTTAATCTATTAATCAATTATTAATGGACTATCACATTAATTGCCACCTATTTTGATGAATAATTAATCATTTAGAGTGATTTTTCTAAATAAAAAGATGTCGGAATTCTCTGCTTTCAGCTTCTAAAATGTGAATATTTTCAGTTTTCTTTACTCTTCTATGAAAGTGAACTAAATTTATTTGGATTTTGGACAAAACAAAACATTTGAGGACAACATTTTTCACCACTTTCTCACAGTTTATGGACCAAACAACTAATTTAATTGAGAAAGAGAGCTGTTGCAACCAGAGACAAACACCAAGTAAAACAGACAGAAAAGTTAATTCCAGTTCTAAAGCTCTTCTTCTTCTCCCATAACTTTTAAAAAGTAGGAAATTAGAGGATATTTCAGGTCATCTGACTGTACTGTATGTTGTGTGTTTCTGTGCCTCAGAGGTCCAAACTCCAGTCAGCAGCTCGTTGTGCGTACGTGAGAAGAGCTTCATCGTCTGAGTTAACCAGTAACCAGACCTCTGTTTCCTTTCTGATCTGCTGCCAGAGACAAGGAGAGAACTACTCCTTGGCTGTGTGTGTGTGTGTGTGTGTGTGTGTGTGTGTGTGTGTGTGTGTGTGTGTATGTTGTAATCTGAGAAAAATGTCTAACGTTTACTTTGGAGTTCAACTGATGTGTTTCTGAAGACAGAGTCACACAGAACGGCTTGACTGAAGCCGCTGATGGCTGATAATCAGCAGATATCAATTTTCCACGCCTGTAAAACCAGCAGGAATTCATCCTCCCTGCTGAATTAACAAAAGCCCCGGAGCACCATGGGACGTGATGTACGTCGTGTTCGGCGTGGCTTACTCAAGTTCACAAGGTCGTGAAGGTGAAGCCACAATAACATGAACACCTGACAGTCTGCTGCCAAAACACAACGCAACAATATCTCAAAACAAATTATGGCAACACCAGAAACAATCAATCAATTATTCTGGCTATTAATCCTTTTGAGTCTTTTTTTTTTACATGTTATAAAATTAAATAGGAAAAAATCTTTGCGATATTTTTTGCTTACATTGGATATGTATAGTATATGTATGCATACATGTATATAACACAGTGTGCAGGATTTATATATGACGGTGACGGTGATATTTAAATGTAAAGACAAGTATGTATTTAAACTATAAATGTAGAATTTCCATCATTTGCAGATAAGTGTTACAGTAATTGCAAAAGGGACTGTTTTTCATCAGACAGTTTTTGTGTCTGCTGATCTGTAGCGCCTCCCAGAGGCCAGACGTTTGAACAGTCTGCAGTCATATTTTTTAACTCATAACATATTTATATTTCATGATATTTGTAGTCAGTGTGGTATGACACAAAACACAATACCATAAACAACTGTATTCTTGTGTTATTTTGTATTGTAAACACTGATCATATGAGCTCTCTGTGTTTTTAAGTTCTGGATGTGTTTCATTGTCATGTATATATGCATATAAGAAATATAACCTGTGACTACTGTGATTATTTTTACTGATATTGTGACTGATTTATAATATTAGAGGGAATGATCATTTTACATAAATATTCACGTTTGCATTGAAAATTATATTAAAGGATCTTTTCCAAACAATGTAGACCTGCAATGATTTGTTGATAAATCACTTAGTTGTCAACTATTAAATTAATTAACAACAACTATTTTGATAATCGACTCAAAAGTTTGGATCTTTTTTTTAAGAAAACTGTCCAAAGTTTCTGATTTCTGCTTCTTAAATGTGAATATTTTATTCCTCTCCGACAGTAAACTGAATATCTTTGAGTTTAGACAAAATAAGACATTTGAGGACGTCATCTTGGACTCTGATGGACATTTTTTTCCAAGATTAAGACAGATTTGTTCAGTGGGTTCATCGTTTTAGTAGCCCTGGTTCGGAACCGTTGTACTTTTCAAACAATGTTATAAATTAAATGAAACTACGAACCCGTCTGCAGGCAGAATCCACGTTGATATTAGCTGTGTCTACAGGTAAGAAAAGTCCCGAGGAGTTCCACTCGATCCAAAACAAACCGCGCAAAATCCAATATGGCGCCTGATTCTTCCTCGCTCTCCGCCTAGAGTCTTCCTCACCGGTCTGCTCAGTGCTGCCTCTGGTGGCGGTGGCTGCTGCTGCAGTCGAGTCAGCCTCCACTTTGAAAGACACGGTCAGCCTAACTACAGTGACCCCACACTTGTTTTGTGGTGCGTGTATGTACGAGGTATTACGGTCAGAGCCCTGATTTCAAAATAAAAGCAACCTTCCTGTTAACGCGATTTCACATTTGTTTATTCAGTCAGTCTGTGAATGAATGAATAAATGAATTAATTAATGATACAGTATGTTAAATTAACAACAAAAATTATGACCACTGCCTGCAAAATTATATTTCAGACAAAGTTGAAACCTCAGAAACCAAAGGCTTCGTCATTTCAATTGTGTGAATAATTAATGAAATTTGAAGCAAATTTGAGGCAAATTTCACCACAGATGGACACCATCTCAGGGTGTCTTTTTTCCCTCTCAGATCAGGGCATTCTGATGCTGAATTTCAAAATTAAAGCCATTTTAAATGTCACATATTTTCACTGTTTTTCATCTAAATTAAGGTGACTTTTAAAAGGAAACTGCCTGCTGCCAAACACAAATTTCACTTCAGACACTTTCTATTGGAAAGAAAATAGCTCTGGCAGATTCTACTGGAGAAAGAAAGTAGTTCCTACATGAAACTGCTCACAACAACGTGTGTGAATTGTCCCAAGTAACCAGGTCATGATTTCTTATGAAATGAGTGAGTGCTTTCAGTACTACAGGACCAGTGCCATCTGGCTTTGTTTGGTGCAGCACAAGTCACTGAAAATAGTGGGTTTCAAAATAGTTACAAAACTCATACAAGTTCATCTGTAGGGGAACAACCTTCTGTTTTTTTTAAAGCAAAATAATTAATCATGTCAATTTATTTAACAGTATATGCAGGCAGATAAAATTTCTTTTTTACAGAATATATCTTTGATTTGTGTTGTCTCCTGTAGTTGCTGTTATTGTAGACTAGATGGGAGTGTTTCCATGTTTTCTTCCATTCTTCTTTGAACACAGAAACAGTCGTAACAGAGTTATTTATTTTAGAGTAAAATAAACAGCCTATTAAAGTTGATTTATTTTTTTATTTAGTTAGTTAGAATTTTACTGAATATATGTTTTCTCTCTTGACACAGAGGACAGATGTACATTTATATTATTAATACAACAAATAGCAAACACTTTATTCAATAACAGGATACAACTGCAGGACTGCCAGCATGCTATTTATTAACAGAGTGATTGAATATTTGTCATTTAATTGTTATTCTTCTATAAACTGACAGATAAAGTAGAATGAAACATATAATGAACACTAGTTTAAAAGTATGATCTATGATCTGCTGCTTGAGGTCTTGGAACTGCAGCTGGTTTGTACTCAGTTTACTGAAAAATAGTTTGTGAATCTGCAGCACAACATCACCTGACAGGATATGGAGGGTCCTGCTTTAGAACCTGATCTATGTTCTCTGGTTATGAAGTGTATTTTCCTGACCTGCTTCATTGAAGTGTGTTAGGGGTTTGAGTGTGAATGCTCTCAGACAGAAAGAGTCTGTGTGTCTGTAACGCCAAGAGGAGAGCTGTGTGTGTGGTGACCAGGGTTGGGTACTGTTCACGTTTGAACCGGAACTGATACTGGAACCTGGAATTCGGTCGCTAACTGTATCTTTACTGTATCTTTTTTAAGTATTTTACTCTCTATGAAATTAATGAATATGATTATATGAAAAAACAACAAATCATGCGCAATTTCAACATTTTGTTTTTTTTATTTAGAACCATTTGAACACCACGGGAAATAAAATCCCTCCCTCTTCCTCCCCAAAACCATCCTCAGGCCTGCTGATGGTCGCTGCAGCTGCTGCGGTGGACTTGGCTTGCAGGCTGTGAATAACAGGGGCGGGAGATGCTGATTTGGCTGGATGAAGATTTCTCTCCTCGTGGGTTAATAGAATCTGGTTGTAGACCTGTTCTGACATTCACCGTATTCACACGGCGGCCATTTTCCTCTGACATCACGCTCAGGGTGGGAAACTCAAACGCCGCCCTGCTGTGTTCCAGGCTGTAAGTCAGAAACGTATGACTTGTAACCTGGAACACAGCAGTGTGACATCTGAGCTTCTGAGAGTGACGTCAGAGAAAATATCTGCCATGTCAATATGGTGAATTAAAGGGACATTTCACCCCAAAATACTGCTGTTTATCCATCTAGACTTTTTTACTGTGGCGTGCAAATTTTGTAGATTTTGACTATAGAGATGTCTGCTGTCTCTCCAATATAAAGGGAACATGAGCCAAAAACTTACATTTGAAACATTCAAAACCAGAGTCTGTTTCCAAAAATCATGACCTGATTACTCAAAATAATCCACAGACCTTGTTGTGAGCAGTTTCATGTAGGAACTACTTTCTTTCTGCAGTGAAATCAACCAGAACTTCTGGTCTGTAGACTACCTTGAGTGTCTGGGCCATGATTTTTGGAAAGGGACATTAAAGTTTTTCAAAAGTATTTTTTGCCTCTTTGAGCACCACGATCCAAGTATCATGTAGTTACATTATATTGAAGAGAAGACAAAAATCTCTACAGACGATATCTCAAAATTCTGCAACTTAAACCAAAACTATCTGGATGGATAAACAGCACTAGAGACCAGGAGAAAATATGTCTTTTTGATTTTGGGGTGAACTGTCCCTTTAAGGTCAATAATACCGACGTCTCCTATATCTCCTATTTCTCCTTCGTCGCCTATATCTCCTACGTCTCCAACGACTCCTACGTCTCCAACGACTCCTACGTCTCCAACGACTCCCACGTCTCCTCCATCTCTGGGGATAAAGCTTCCGTTTCAGACGTCTTATCTGCCGTGTTGTACTTCGCCTGTAACTTTTCAGCAGATTCCTCCGTGATTTCAAATTCTTGATCTTTCTCCTTATCCAACCCCTGCTCCTCCTCCTCCTCAGTCGTTGGATCTGCCTTCTCAGCCTTATGATCTTCCTTGTCAGACTTATCCTGCGCCGCTTCAAATTACGTATCTGTCTTTTCATTTTCCGTCTCCGCGCCATCTTCTGCCGCCACCGTCTTCTCGCCCGTGCTCTTCTCCTCCGCCACCTCCTCAGCCTTCTCCTCCTCCGCCGCCATCTGCTCCGTCTTCCTCTCCTTCTGCTCCTTCTCCTCCACCTCACTCTCCTCCATCTCCTTCTCCTCCTCCTCACTCTCCTCCCCCTCCTTCTCCTTCTCCTCCGCCTCACTCTCCTCCTCCTCCTTCTCCTCCTCCTCACTCTCCTCCCCCTCCTTCTCCTTCTCCTCCGCCTCACTCTCCTCCCCCTCCTTCTCCTCCTCCTCACTCTCCTCCCCCTCCTTCTCCTTCTCCTTCTCCTCACTCTCCTCCCCCTCCTTCTCCTCCGCCTCACTCTCCTCCCCCTCCTCCTCCGGCGCACTCTGCTCCGTCTTCCTCTCCGCCCTCCCCTTCTTGCATCATATTCTGCTGTCTCTTCACTTCGTCCATCATATAATGCTGTCTCTTCACTTTGTCCATCATCGACTGCTGTCTGTGTGTCTTCTCTCTTCTCTCCCTCCACCAACTGTTACCAGAGAAACAGTTAAACGTATACATGTTAACATTAGCTGATTGGACCATTACATTTTCCTTCACTCACTCACACAGTTTTTTAGATACACTTCCTGCAGTGTGCTGCTGTACTCTTCACCTCTCTATAACCTGCTGCTGTCTGTCTGTCTGTCTGTCTGTCTTTCTGTCTTCTGTCTCCGTCCATCTGAATTCAAATAACTATTATTGAAGGTAACTTGTGGGGTTCCCCAGGGCTCTGTGCTGGAACCGCTGCTCTTCATATTATACATTAATAACATGAAGCAGTCAGAGTTTCTGTAAAGAGCGGGCTGCTGCAGACTTCTGTAAGATTTCATCCAGCTCACCTGAACATGGGCATCTGGGTCGGAACTTACATCTTCTTTACGATCAAGGCCACGATCCTCGCTCACCTCCAGGCCTTTGCCGACTCTGGGATCGGCGTCGGCTTTGGCCTGGAATGGTACGATGACCAGCAGGAACACAAACACCGCAAGCTTCATCTTCAATCTCGTCTTCACCCTGAGAGTGAGAGAAAAGATGAGCTGAAGTGTCTGAAAACCTTAACAGTTTTATAGAGAGCTGTAGAGGTAGAGGGAGGGGCTTCACACAGGTGACACACTGTCACATGTCTGCATGTTTGCACATCTCCACGAGTCTGTGACTCATTTTAATACAGAAGAAAAAAAAACTTAATTAGGTCTTTCATAAACGGACGGTCCAACCTGACTGAATGAAGCAGTGGTCTGAGGAGTGTTATTAATGCTCATGCAGCTAAACTGGCAGCAGTCGGTTGATGAAGAGCTGCATGAAGGGAGCAGGTTGGGTCGCATTGATCAGACCACAGAAACACTAATAAACTTATCAGATTTTTGTTGTTATTATTATTATTAGTGTTATTGATCAAATTAATACTAATGGACACTTTTAAAAAAAAAGTTAGAAAGTAGTTCAGTCACACCTCTCCTCCTATCAGGACACAGTCAGGTTGTGTATTCTACTGTCACTCAGCCCTTCTTTCTACCTGTTCCTGTTGAGCTGCTGTAACTTGTGAATTTCCCCGGTGTGGGATCAATAAAGTTTTTCTTATCTTATTTATTTGAGAGTGGCATAACAAATCAGCAGATATTATTACAGATGTTTCTTCTCATTTTTTCAATTTTACCAGAAAATGATTTTGGAGAGCTCTGAAATTTTATGTTTGTTTTTTCTGAATCAAACTCACTGATCAATTGTCAAAATATTGTTAATAACCAACCGATTGATCAAACTGTTGCAGCTCTGACTGCACTCTGATTCTTGAGCTCAATGAAAATAATTTACTGATTGTGTTTTCAGTCAGACGGGAAAAACATCATGTCAGAAGGTAAATGTTGCCCTGCAGATGTGTGTTTATGGTGAATATTTGTACAGTTGGTTTAATGGCTTTTTGTGTGTTTTTTTCTATTTGCAAAATTCAAATTGTTGCTTGTTTTACCTGTGGTCAAATTCAACGCAAACAAAGAATTACACTGTGATGGAAAAATAAAACTTGTCTTTACTCTACAGGCCCATATGTGTTTATTTTGTGCAGAAATGTCACAGTTGAAATCTATTATTATTTAGGCTGACTTGGGGCAGCTTAATGAAGATTTTCTTTACAGTGCAGCTCAGATCACTGTCCTCTCTTGTACCATAACTCATCAAAACACAGATAAAGAAAAGGCTAGAAAATGAATATGATATTTGTTATTTATTGTTTTGAACATCCATCCATGACTCTTTTCTTCAGCCTTTAGTTTACACTCCCACACCATCGACACCCTTCTAGTGTCATGATCCGGCCTGTGAGACAATAAAACAAGTAAAACTTGTATCTAAGAAACATTTGCAGAGTTGAAAAAACATCTGAAGATTATGAACAGCACGGCTCACAAGGTGACAAATCAGCTGTTCATTTTGGTGGCGTTGGTCAATTTACTGACACAAAAACCAGGTTCTGAAGGTTGAATGAAATGTTCTGGGTGAGTTACGACCTGTTGCAAATATGTAGTTGAGTCGTGATGTTCTCTGAAGCAGCTGTGACAGTTGCACTTACAGTTTAGAGAAAGTTCAGACAAAAAAACTTTATTTGTAGCATTTTATAAATAACCAACAAGGTCAGTTGTGACGCCGGATTTATAGATATTTATTTTATAGATTTATAGATTGTAGTTTTTAAGTCATATACATAAAGATTTGCACCTTGTATTTAAATTGTATTTATAGCAACTAGTATACTGTTGTTCATATTTCTATTAACATTCACCTACTCATCCATTCTGCTGCACTGCTCACTACGTGAGGGATGATGCAGAGCGAGTGGGTCACTATAGAGAAATAAACCCTGACAGGGTGATGCAGGATTTTATTGATTTAGAAAAGATAACTCAGAATATTAATGTTAATATTAGGAATATTGATGCTGACGTCTCCGTCCTCATTCATCTCCATGTTTCCTTCTTGCTGTGGCTCTACAGCTGACACATCTGGAAACAGTTTTTCATGGTCCATACCATGTTCTCTTCAGTATTTACTTTATGTTTGTCTTCTTCAGTTTTGTCAGTTTACTTGTTGTCCAGCTAGATAGATAGATAGATAGATAGATAGATAGATAGATAGATAGATAGATAGATAGATAGATAGATAGATAGATAGAGATATTGTAATGTCTGCCTCAGTACAGGGTGAAGCATCCTGTCATGAGTTCCTGTTGCTCTGAGGATGTGTATTTAGTGCTCATTTCTACACAGTTTGCTTTGTTGTTCTTTTTCTTGTTCTGCATGTGAGTGGAACAATTACATATTTGTAGAATTCAAATGATTGTTTGTTTCGGCTGTGGTCAAAGTGACATCAGCCTGAGAAACAACAGCAGAGAGGACAAATAAACTTTGATGAAGAGGAGAGATTCTAGCAGAACTTAATAACACGTCACCAAAAATCAATAATTTCACACAAAATATTGATTTAACAATGTTTTTTCTTGTTTTATAAACAATTCCATTGCTCCTCCAGAGTCTATGATCAGAACTGAGTCCATAGCAGCAGTCTGTTATACAGAAAAAGCAGAAATTAGAATATTGTAAATAACCATTAAGACTTAATTTAGTTAGCACTTTTCGTATAAACTTTTAACTCCATTATTTACACTTAATTTCTGGTAGAAAATCTGTTCAAAGTACTCTTTACTAATCCACTCTCCTGTGTGGGGAAAAGACTGAACATAACTGAAGGTGTTTTGTGATTGTGGAGATGTGTGTGTGCTTCGGACGACAGTAGCAGCAAAAGTAGAAGAAGAACAACATAAACAACATGTAGTTCATAAAAAAGATGCAGCTCATTATCATTACCAATGAACTCAGCACCGATCCCTTTCAAATTAAAGGTCTGATAAAGGTTTAATGGTAGCAAAGGTTTGCTACACGTCTAAGTTTTAGTGTTTCCATGACGACCTTGGGGACTTTGGTCTGTTGCTGTCTTTGTCATGTAGAGTGAAATTCTACATCAGAGAAGTGTGTTGACTGTGTGTGTGACTGTGAATGATCTCAGAGAGGAGTCAGGGTGTGTGTTGCTATAATCCTCAGTACCATCGCCACGAGGGGACTGTGTGTGAAGGGACGAAGGTTGGGTACCGTTTGAACCATCTGCAATTTACTCTCTCTGTAATAACTAATAATGTAATTTTGTACTGTAAAAAATAAATCACACTCAATTTTAACATTTTGTTTTTTTTATTTAGAACCATTTGAACACCACAGGAAATAAAATCCCTCCCTCTTCCTCCCCAAAACCATCCTCAGGCCTGCTGATGGTCGCTGCAGCTGCTGCGGTGGACTTGGCTTGCAGGCTGTGAATAACAGGGGCGGGAGATGCTGATTTGGCTGGGAGATTGTAGCCAGGGAGAGGGAAGTCTGGGTTCCCCCGCTGGAACTGTTACCTCCGTGATCCCATTTTGGATAAAAGATGGATGGATCGATTCATTCATGTGTTCATTAAGCAGCCTAAATAATAACAGATTTCAACTGTGTATTACAGTGACATCTTTGCATGGAATAAACATATATGGTCCTGTAGAGTAACGAAAGGTTGTTTTTCCATCCCAGTGTAATTCTTTGTGTTTGCCCTGAATTTGACCGCAGGTAAAACAAGCAACAATTTAAATTTTGTAAATGAAAAAAACATACAAGAAGCCATTAAACTAACACAAACATCTGCAGGGCAACAGGAACCTTTTGACAAGATGTTTTTCCCATCTGACTGAAAACACAATCAATAAATTATTTTCACTCAGCTCAAGATTCAGAGTGCAGCTGGATATCAGTTGGTTATTAACAATATACTATTCTGACAGTTGGTCAGTGGGTTTTTTGTCATTTTTTAAGAAAAAAAAGTCTGTGATTCCAGCATCATAGATGTGAATAAATTCTTTGATGGGAGACTCTTCTTTTCTTTTCCTCCTACCCCAGTCAAAATTGTGTGATTTATTTTATTGATTTCTTCTTCTCTGTTAATTCTTTTGTAAACCTGATGTTTATATGGGTTATATAGGTGGGATAAGGGTGAGAAAACAAGAGGAAACATCTGTAATAATGTCTCCTGATTGTTATTTTGCTCTTTAATAAATAAGATAAGATAAACTTTATTGATCCCACACCGGGGAAATTCACGTTACAGCAGCTCAACAAGAACAGGTAGAAAGAAGGGCTGAGTGACAGTAGAATACTTGCAAAATGAAGATAAAATAGAAAAATACATACATATATAAAAGAATTAAGAAATATACAATATAAAGTACTAAATTTGTCAAAGACAATATACACTATATACACGTTTCACTTATACAGATATATGGAGATATTTACATATATGGACAGATATATAGGTAAATGTGGATAATTACACACAAATTATAGTCAAAATATATACTACTAATAGTAATACTAATAGTATTACGATTATATAATAATACTTTTTCACATTGATGACTGACAGTAGAGAAATATATACTGCACAGAACATGATTTAACACAGAAAATGTCGATAATTTGATGTTAATCATTATCAAATACATAAATACGTAAAAATATATACATTTTCAGTGAAACATTTTCACACATTTAATAAAAGCCATTAAAAAATTGAGCAGATTCAGTTCAGGAACCACATTTAGATGTTTGATTATATCCTGTGTGGAACAAAAGAGAAAACTGTGTCTGGACGTGGCTAACGTGCTTTCTATGGTGTTTGCTTTGTGTCGTGCATGTTTTGCATGAATACAGCCGTTCAAACTGTTTGTTTATCCCAGTTTCCCAGTGGATTACATGAATATTGTGTGATAGTGTTTTATAAGATCTACTTACAAACCAACACAACCTGACTGTGTCCTGATAGGAGGAGAGGTGTGACTGAACTACTTTCTAACTTTGTTTTTAAAAGTGTCCATTAGTATTAATTTGATCAATAACACTAATAATAATAATAACAACAAAAATCTGATAAGTTTATTAGTGTTTCTGTGGTCTGATCAATGCGACCCAACCTGCTCCCTTCATGCAGCTCTTCATCAACCGACTGCTGCCAGTTTAGCTGCATGAGCATTAATAACACTCCTCAGACCACTGCTTCATTCAGTCAGGTTGGACCGTCCGTTTATGAAAGACCTAATTAAGTTTTTTTTTTCTTCTGTATTAAAATGAGTCACAGACACGTGGAGATGTGCAAACATGCAGACATGTGACAGTGTGTCACCTGTGTGAAACCCCTCCCTCTACCTCTACAGTGCTCTATAAAACTGTTAAGGTTTTCAGACACTTCAGCTCATCTTTTCTCTCACTCTCAGGGTGAAGACGAGATTAAAGATGAAGCTTGCGGTGTTTGTGTTCCTGCTGGTCATCGTACCATTCCAGGCCAAAGCCGACGCCGATCCCAGAGTCGGCAAAGGCCTGGAGGTGAGCGAGGATCGTGGCCTTGATCGTAAAGAAGATGTAAGTTCCGACCCAGATGCCCATGTTCAGGTGAGCTGGATGAAATCTTACAGAAGTCTGCAGCAGCCCGCTCTTTACAGAAACTCTGACTGCTTCATGTTATTAATGTATAATATGAAGAGCAGCGGTTCCAGCACAGAGCCCTGGGGAACCCCACAAGTTACCTTCAGTAATAGTTATTTGAATTCAGATGGACAGAGACAGAAGACAGACAGACAGAAAGACAGACAGACAGACAGCAGCAGGTTATAGACAGGTGAAGAGTACAGCAGCACACTGCAGGAAGTGTATCTAAAAAACTGTGTGAGTGAGTGAAGGAAAATGTAATGGTCCAATCAGCTAATGTTAACATGTATACGTTTAACTGTTTCTCTGGTAACAGTTGGTGGAGGGAGAGAAGAGAGAAGACACACAGACAGCAGTCGATGATGGACGAAGTGAAGAGACAGCATTATATGATGGACGAAGTGAAGAGACAGCAGAATATGATGCAAGAAGGGGAGGGCGGAGAGGAAGACGGAGCAGAGTGCGCCGGAGGAGGAGGAGGAGGAGAGTGAGGCGGAGGAGACGGAGAAGGAGAAGGAGGGGGAGGAGAGTGAGGCGGAGGAGAAGGAGGGGGAGGAGAGTGAGGCGGAGGAGAAGGAGGGGGAGGAGAGTGAGGTGGAGGAGAAGGAGAAGGAGGGGGAGGAGAGTGAGGCGGAGGAGAAGGCGAGGGAGGAGAGTGAGGCGGAGGAGAAGGAGGGGGAGGAGAGTGAGGCAGAGGAGAAGGAGGGGGAGGAGAGTGAGGTGGAGGAGAAGGAGAAGGAGGGGGAGGAGAGTGAGGCGGAGGAGAAGGCGAGGGAGGAGAGTGAGGCGGAGGAGAAGGAGGGGGAGGAGAGTGAGGCGGAGGAGAAGGAGGGGGAGGAGAGTGAGGTGGAGGAGAAGGAGAAGGAGGGGGAGGAGAGTGAGGCGGAGGAGAAGGCGAGGGAGGAGAGTGAGGCGGAGGAGAAGGAGGGGGAGGAGAGTGAGGCGGAGGAGAAGGCGAGGGAGGAGAGTGAGGCGGAGGAGAAGGAGGGGGAGGAGAGTGAGGCGGAGGAGAAGGCGAGGGAGGAGAGTGAGACGGAGGAGAAGAAGGAGGCGGAGGATAAGGAGGAGGAGAAGGAGAGTGAGCCCGAGGAGGAGAATGATGAGGAGGCTGAGAAGTCTGAGGTGGCGGATGCGTCGTCTGAGAAGGTCGATGAGAATTCTGAGAAGGCGGAGTCGAATTCTGTATCATCGAAGGAGACGTGTGTTGCGGCGGATGAGTCGTCTGAGAAGGCGCATGAGAAGAGTGAGTGTGCGAATGAGACGTCTGAGACGGAGGCTTCGTGGAGGGAGAAGTTGGAGACGGTGTTGAAGACGTCGATATTATTGACCTTAAAGGGACAGTTCACCCCAAAATCAAAAATACATATTTTCTCCTGGTCTCTAGTGCTGTTTATCCATCCAGATAGTTTTGATTTGAGTTGCAGCGTTCCGGAGATATCAGCCGTATAGATTTTCTTCTCTCCAATATAATCAGAGTAAATGACACTGAGCTTGTGAAGCTCAAAGAGCCAAAACTCAGCATCCCTTTTGTCCCTTTCCAAAAGTAATGGCCCGGTCACTCAAGGCAGTCCACAGGTCTTGTTGTGACTAGTTTCATGTAAGAACTACTTTACTTCTAATATAGAAGAAAGTAGTTCCTACATGAAACTGCTCACAACAAGGTCTGTGGATTATTTTGAGTAATCAGGTCATGATTTTTGGAAACAGTTTTGAATGTTTTAAATGTACGTTTTTGGCTCATGTTCCCTTTATATTGGAGAGACAGCAGACATCTCTATAGTCAAAATCTACAAAACTTTGCAAATCACGTTAAAAAGTCTAGATGGATAAAGAGCAGTATTTTGGGGTGAAATGTCCCTTTAATTCACCATATTGACATGGCAGATATTTTCTCTGACGTCACTCTCAGAAGCTCAGATGTCACACTGCTGTGTTCCAGGTTACAAGTCATACGTTTCTGACTTACAGCCTGGAACACAGCAGGGCGGCGTTTGAGTTTCCCACCCTGAGCGTGATGTCAGAGGAAAATGGCCGCCGTGTGAATACGGTGAATGTCAGAACAGGTCTAGAACCAGATTCTATTAACCCATGAGGAGAGAAATCTTCATCCAGCCAAATCAGCATCTCCCGCCCCTGTTATTCACAGCCTGCAAGCCAAGTCCACCGCAGCAGCTGCAGCGACCATCAGCAGGCCTGAGGATGGTTTTGGGGAGGAAGAGGGAGGGATTTTATTTCCCATGGTGTTCAAATGGTTCTAAATAAAAAAAAAACAAAATGTTGAAATTGAGTGTGATTTATTTTTTACAGTACAAAATTACATTATTAGTTATTACAGAGAGAGTAAATTGCAGATGGTTCAAACGGTACCCAACCTTCGTCCCTTCACACACAGCTCTCCTCGTGGCGATGGTACTGAGGATTATAGCAACACACACCCTGACTCCTCTCTGAGATCATTCACAGTCACACACACAGTCAACACACTTCTCTGATGTAGAATTTCACTCTACATGACAAAGACAGCAACAGACAAAAGTCCCCAAGGTCGTCATGGAAACACCAAAACTTAGACGTGTAGCAAACCTTTGCTACCATTAAACCTTTATCAGACCTTTAATTTGAAAGGGATCGGTGCTGAGTTCATTGGTAATGATAATGAGCTGCATCTTTTTTATGAACTACATGTTGTTTATGTTGTTCTTCTTCTACTTTTGCTGCTACTGTCGTCCGAAGCACACACACATCTCCACAATCACAAAACACCTTCAGTTATGTTCAGTCTTTTCCCCACACAGGAGAGTGGATTAGTAAAGAGTACTTTGAACAGATTTTCTACCAGAAATTAAGTGTAAATAATGGAGTTAAAAGTTTATACGAAAAGTGCTAACTAAATTAAGTCTTAATGGTTATTTACAATATTCTAATTTCTGCTTTTTCTGTATAACACACTGTTGCTATGGACTCAGTTCTGATCATAGACTCTGGAGGAGCAATGGAATTGTTTATAAAACAAGAAAAAAAATTGTTAAATCAATAATTTGTGTGAAATTATTGATTTTTGGTGACGTGTTATTAAGTTCTGCTAGAATCTCTCCTCTTCATCAAAGTTTATTTGTCCTCTCTGCTGTTGTTTCTCAGGCTGATGTCACTTTGACCACAGCCGAAACAAACAATCATTTGAATTCTGAAAAAAATATGTAATTGTTCCACTCACATGCAGAACAAGAAAAAGAACAACAAAGCAAACTGTGTAGAAATGAGCACTAAATACACATCCTCAGAGCAACAGGAACTCATGACAGGATGCTTCACCCTGTACTGAGGCAGCACATTACAATACCTCTATCTATCTATCTATCTATCTATCTATCTATCTATCTATCTATCTATCTATCTATCTATCTATCTATCTATCTATCTATTAATCTATCTATTTATCTATCTATCTATCTATCTATCTATCTATCTATCTATCTATCTATCTATTAATCTCTCTATCTATCTATCTATCTATCTATCTATCTATCTATCTATCTATCTATCTATCTATCTATCTATTAATCTCTCTATCTATCTCTCTATCTATCTATCTATCTATCTATCTATCTATCTATCTATCTATCTATCTATTAATCTCTCTATCTATCTATCTATCTATCTATCTATCTATCTATCTATCTATCTATCTATCTAATTTAACCCTTGCTTTTCTGTTTCTCCATCATAAAAATCAATGGAATATTTTCCCAATACTCATTTTAATATATTTGGAGAGAATGAAATTTTGGGTTCATGGCTAATGACTGAACAGTCCCCAGTAAAGAAAATAAGAGGAGAGGACAACAGATCAGAGAAAGAGAGGTGAAAAGACACGAGGAGCTGGACAACAAGTAAACTGACAAAACTGAAGAAGACAAACATAAAGTAAATACTGAAGAGAACATGGTATGGACCATGAAAAACTGTTTCCAGATGTGTCAGCTGTAGAGCCACAGCAAGAAGGAAACATGGAGATGAATGAGGACGGAGACGTCAGCATCAATATTCCTAATATTAACATTAATATTCTGAGTTATCTTTTCTAAATCAATAAAATCCTGCATCACCCTGTCAGGGTTTATTTCTCTATAGTGACCCACTCGCTCTGCATCATCCCTCACGTAGTGAGCAGTGCAGCAGAATGGATGAGTAGGTGAATGTTAATAGAAATATGAACAACAGTATACTAGTTGCTATAAGTAAAATTTAAATACAAGGTGCAAATCTTTATGTATATGACTTAAAAACTACAAGATTATCTATAAATCCGGCGTCACAACTGACCTTGTTGGTTATTTATAAAATGCTACAAATAAAGTTTTTTTGTCTGAACTTTCTCTAAACTGTAAGTGCAACTGTCACAGCTGCTTCAGAGAACATCACGACTCAACTGAATATTTGCAAAAGGTCGTAACTCACCCAGAACATTTCATTCAACCTTCAGAACCTGGGTTTTGTGTCAGTAAATTGACCAACGGCACCAAAATGAACAGCTGATTTGTCACCTTGTGAGCCTTGCTGTTCATAATCTTCAGATGTTTTTTCAACTCTGCAAATGTTTCTTAGATACAAGTTTTACTTGTTTTATTGTCTCACAGGCCGGATCATGACACTAGAAGGGTGTCGATGGTGTGGGAGTGTAAACTAAAGGCTGAAGAAAAGAGTCATGGATGGATGTTCAAAACAATAAATAACAAATGTCATATTCATTTTCTAGCCTTTTCTTTATCTGTGTTTTGATGAGTTATGGTACAAGAGAGGACAGTGATCTGAGCTGCACTGTAAAGAAAATCTTCATTAAGCTGCCCCAAGTCAGCCTAAATAATAATAGATTTCAACTGTGACATTTCTGCACAAAATAAACACATATGGGCCTGTAGAGTAAAGACAAGTTTTATTTTTCCATCACAGTGTAATTCTGTGTTTGCGTTGAATTTGACCACAGGTAAAACAAGCAACAGTTTGAATTTTGCAAATAGAAAAAAACACACAAAAAGCCATTAAACCAACTGTACAAATATTCACCATAAACACACATCTGCAGGGCAACATTTACCTTCTGACACAATGTTTTTCCCGTCTGACTGAAAACACAATCAGTAAATTATTTTAATTGAGCTCAAGAATCAGAGTGCAGTCAGAGCTGCAACAGTTTGATCAATCGGTTGGTTATTAACAATATTTTGACAATTGATCAGTGAGTTTGATTCAGAAAAAACAAACATAAAATTTCAGAGTTCTCCAAAATCATTTTCTGGTAAAAATTGAAATAATGAGAAGAAACATCTGTAATAATATCTGCTGATTTGTTATGCCACTCTCAAATAAATAAGATAAGAAAAACTTTATTGATCCAACACCGGGGAAATTCACAAGTTACAGCAGCTCAACAGGAACAGGTAGAAAGAAGGGCTGAGTGACAGTAGAATACACAACCTGACTGTGTCCTGATAGGAGGAGAGGTGTGACTGAACTACTTTCTAACTTTGTTTTTAAAAGTGTCCATTAGTATTAATTTGATCAATAACACTAATAATAATAATAATAACAACAAAAATCTGATAAGTTTATTAGTGTTTCTGTGGTCTGATCAATGCGACCCAACCTGCTCCCTTCATGCAGCTCTTCATCAACCGACTGCTGCCAGTTTAGCTGCATGAGCATTAATAACACTCCTCAGACCACTGCTTCATTCAGTCAGGTTGGACCGTCCGTTTATGAAAGACCTAATTAAGTTTTTTTTTTCTTCTGTATTAAAATGAGTCACAGACACGTGGAGATGTGCAAACATGCAGACATGTGACAGTGTGTCACCTGTGTGAAACCCCTCCCTCTACCTCTACAGTGCTCTATAAAACTGTTAAGGTTTTCAGACACTTCAGCTCATCTTTTCTCTCACTCTCAGGGTGAAGACGAGATTAAAGATGAAGCTTGCGGTGTTTGTGTTCCTGCTGGTCATCGTACCATTCCAGGCCAAAGCCGACGCCGATCCCAGAGTCGGCAAAGGCCTGGAGGTGAGCGAGGATCGTGGCCTTGATCGTAAAGAAGATGTAAGTTCCGACCCAGATGCCCATGTTCAGGTGAGCTGGATGAAATCTTACAGAAGTCTGCAGCAGCCCGCTCTTTACAGAAACTCTGACTGCTTCATGTTATTAATGTATAATATGAAGAGCAGCGGTTCCAGCACAGAGCTCTGGGGAACCCCACAAGTTACCTTCAATAATAGTTATTTGAATTCAGATGGACGGAGACAGAAGACAGAAAGACAGACAGACAGACAGACAGACAGACAGACAGATAGATAGACAGACAGACAGCAGCAGGTTATAGACAGGTGAAGAGTACAGCAGCACACTGCAGGAAGTGTATCTAAAAAACTGTGTGAGTGAGTGAAGGAAAATGTAATGGTCCAATCAGCTAATGTTAACATGTATACGTTTAACTGTTTCTCTGGTAACAGTTGGTGGAGGGAGAGAAGAGAGAAGACACACAGACAGCAGTCGATGATGGACGAAGTGAAGAGACAGCAGAATATGATGGACGAAGTGAAGAGACAGCAGAATATGATGCAAGAAGGGGAGGGCGGAGAGGAAGACGGAGCAGAGTGCGCCGGAGGAGGAGGGGGAGGAGAGTGAGGCGGAGGAGAAGGAGGGGGAGGAGAGTGAGGCGGAGGAGAGTGAGGCGGAGGAGAAGGAGGGGGAGGAGAGTGAGGCGGAGGAGAAGGAGGGGGAGGAGAGTGAGGCGGAGGAGAAGGAGGGGGAGGAGAGTGAGGCGGAGGAGAAGGAGGGGGTGGAGAGTGAGGCGGAGGAGAAGGAGGGGGAGAAGAGTGAGGCGGAGGAGAAGGAGGGGGTGGAGAGTGAGGCGGAGGAGAAGGAGGGGGAGGAGAGTGAGGCGGAGGAGAAGGAGGGGGAGGAGAGTGAGGTGGAGGAGAAGGAGAAGGAGGGGGAGGAGAGTGAGGCGGAGGAGAAGGCGAGGGAGGAGAGTGAGACGGAGGAGAAGAAGGAGGTGGAGGATAAGGAGGAGGAGAAGGAGGTGGAGGATAAGGAGGAGGAGAAGGAGAGTGAGCCCGAGGAGGAGAATGATGAGGAGGCTGAGAAGTCTGAGGTGGCGGATGCGTCGTCTGAGAAGGTCGATGAGAATTCTGAGAAGGCGGAGTCGAGTTCTGTATCATCGAAGGAGACGTGTGTTGCGGCGGATGAGATGTCTGAGAAAGCGCATGAGAAGAATGAGTGTGCGAATGAGACGTCTGAGACGGAGACTTCGTGGAGGGAGAAGTTGGAGACGGTGTAGAAGACGTCGATATTATTGACCTTAAAGGGACAGTTCACCCCAAAATCAAAAATACATATTTTCTCCTGGTCTCTAGTGCTGTTTATCCATCCAGATAGTTTTGATTTGAGTTGCAGCGTTCCGGAGATATCAGCCGTATAGATTTTCTTCTCTCCAATATAATCAGAGTAAATGACACTGAGCTTGTGAAGCTCAAAGAGCCAAAACTCAGCATCCCTTTTGTCCCTTTCCAAAAGTAATGGCCCGGTCACTCAAGGCAGTCCACAGGTCTTGTTGTGACTAGTTTCATGTAAGAACTACTTTACTTCTAATATAGAAGAAAGTAGTTCCTACATGAAACTGCTCACAACAAGGTCTGTGGATTATTTTGAGTAATCAGGTCATGATTTTTGGAAACAGTTTTGAATGTTTTAAATGTACGTTTTTGGCTCATGTTCCCTTTATATTGGAGAGACAGCAGACATCTCTATAGTCAAAATCTACAAAACTTTGCAAATCACGTTAAAAAGTCTAGATGGATAAAGAGCAGTATTTTGGGGTGAAATGTCCCTTTAATTCACCATATTGACATGGCAGATATTTTCTCTGACGTCACTCTCAGAAGCTCAGATGTCACACTGCTGTGTTCCAGGTTACAAGTCATACATTTCTGACTTACAGCCTGGAACACAGCAGGGCGGCGTTTGAGTTTCCCACCCTGAGCGTGATGTCAGAGGAAAATGGCCGCCGTGTGAATACGGTGAATGTCAGAACAGGTCTAGAACCAGATTCTATTAACCCACGAGGAGAGAAATCTTCATCCAGCCAAATCAGCATCTCCCGCCCCTGTTATTCACAGCCTGCAAGCCAAGTCCACCGCAGCAGCTGCAGCGACCATCAGCAGGCCTGAGGATGGTTTTGGGGAGGAAGAGGGAGGGATTTTATTTCCCATGGTGTTCAAATGGTTCTAAATAAAAAAAAAACAAAATGTTGAAATTGCGCATGATTTGTTGTTTTTTTTTTCTAACAGAAATCATATTCATTAATTTCATAGAGAGTAAAATACTTAAAAAAGATACAGTAAAGATACAGTTAGCGACCGAATTCCAGGTTCCAGTATCAGTTCCGGTTCAAACGTGAACAGTACCCGACCCTGGTCACCACACACACAGCTCTCCTCTTGGCGTTACACACACACAGACTCTTTCTGTCTGAGAGCATTCACACTCAAACCCCTAACACACTTCAATGAAGCAGGTCAGGAAAATACACTTCATAACCAGAGAACATAGATCAGGTTCTAAAGCAGGACCCTCCATATCCTGTCAGGTGATGTTGTGCTGCAGATTCACAAACTATTTTTCAGTAAACTGAGTACAAACCAGCTGCAGTTCCAAGACCTCAAGCAGCAGATCATAGATCATACTTTTAAACTAGTGTTCATTATATGTTTCATTCTATTTTATCTGTCAGTTTATAGAAGAATAACAATTAAATGACAAATATTCAATCACTTTGTTAATAAATAGCATGCTGGCAGTCCTGCAGTTGTATCTTGTTGTATTTCTTTGCTAGGTGTGTGGAAGACATATTCAGCAAATTAAAACTAAATGAATAAATAAAATCAAATTAAATAGGCTGTTAAACTTTAATACTCAGAGTGTTTCTGTGTTAAAGCAAAACATGGAAACACTCCCATCTAGTGTCTAATTACAGCAACTACAGAAGGAAACAAAAGCAAGGATACGCTGTGTAAAAAGAAATTTTATCTGCCTACATTTAAGACTTTAAGAGACTTTCAACAATCAAAAAATTGACCTCATTATGTTATGCTTTAACAGTTCACCTACAGATGAACTTGTATGACTTTTGTAACAAACTACAGTGAAACTACAGCAGTTCTGAATTCTACAACCAAATGCATAACATGATCCTGACAGTATAGATTCTAAAACACTATTGCATGTTGATAAAAAAAAGAGCCTGTAAGAAACTTTCAGACACAACATGGTATAACTGCACTTTAAAACCCACTGTGCTGCACCGAACAAAGCTCAAGAGACACTTCACCCCAAAACCAAAGGCACAGATATCTCCTCTGGCCTGGATGGTGCTATTTATCTATACTGTTCTGGTGGGAGCTGCAGAGTTTTGGAGACATCAGCTGTAGAGACATCCGCCTTCAGTCCAGTCTCAACATAACTACTTTCAGTCTGAAATTAAATTTGTGTGTGGCAACAGGTAGTTTCCTTTTAAAAAGATAAAAAACAGTGAAAACGTGACATTAATTTTGAAATTCAGCATCAGAATGCCCTGATCTGAGGGGGAAAAAAAGACCCTGAGATGGTGTCCATCTTAAGTGAAATTTGATTTAAATGTCACTAAGTATTCACACAGTTAAAATAACAAAGCCTTTATTTTATAAGGTTTCAACTTTCTGAAATACAATTTTGCTTCCATTTGTATTGTGAATTCATTTATTCATGGCCTGACTGACTGAATAAATAAATGTGAAATCACGTTCAAAGGAAGGTTGCTTTTATTTTGAAATCAGTTCTTACGTGGCCTTACCGTAATACCTAGTATATACATGCACCACAAAACCAGTGTGGGGATATTGTAAGTGGGTTGACTGCGTTTTTTTTATTTTGTTTTAAAGTGGAGGCTGACTCGACTGCAGCAGCAGTCACAGCCACCAGGCAGCACTGAGCAGACCGGTGAGTAGTACCCCAGGCAGAGAGCAAGGAAGAGGTTAGGTGAAGATGAAATAAGTCAAAAAAAAAAAAAAAAGGAACACAACTAGACAAAAAAAAAAAGATATCAGAAGACAAAAGAGGTAACAAGACAAAAAACAACAAACGCAAGAAAACAAAAGACAAAAACGTTAAGACATGAGACAAAAAAATGAAAAGACGAAAATAAGACAGAAAACAACATGAAAAAAAAAGACATAAGACAAGATCCACAAGATGTAATGAGACAAAAAACAAATGCAACAAGAGAGACATGAGACAAAAAAGATTAAACAAGATGAAAAAGACAAATAAATTAGTTAAATCAAATAGCACAATTTCTTCATTCATCAGAGCAAACTTTCATATAACTTGTGTCAAACACAACAGTTTGTAGGATTAAGTAACCCCAAGTAAAACAATCTGCTTTAGCTTAGTGAAATATCCCTTTAATGATTCCAGTTACAGGGTAGTATTTAACATCAGTAGCTCACAAAAACCATGAACAGTTTATTCTATACGCCAACATATCTGACTACAAAACTTTACAAATATGTATACAAGATTATATACACAAACTTGAGAAAAATACAGTTTTGCCAGGAAAAATAATCACAAATTTCTAAGGGATACCAGTAGCATTTGGAGTACATATCATAAAATATGATTACATAAAAATGGAACTTCTTAAACCTTTATCCTTTCTGTGCAAAGAGGACATTAAAACATAAGTGGAAATTTAAAGGACGTGTCATTTTCAACCTGTTCACCGTCGTTGATGGCTGCTTTCCATGGTTGAGACTCTACAAGCTTTTTACAGAGTGATAAAGGTGTACACGACGCTGCAGACACGAGAGAAATGTTGAAGAAAGGTCCATCTTCGGTCATCAAATACCGTCCGGACGTCCCACCACTCGCATGGGATGTTAACATATGAAGGAAACATATCCACTTTTTGCTTTGAAATCTGAATTTTAAGACAAAATAACTGCTAAGTAAATGGATCTTGTGCTTAAGACATATATTAATGTATGAAATATTTTTATGGGAAATTATTTCCTCAAGTCGCACATTTAGCAGCAGTCTCAGTGGTCCCTTTACCTGACTTTTAGGATGCTTTAGCAGATGTTGGTATTCTTAAACGAGTCTCTGATGACTGATTTTACTATGTGAAGCTGCATAAAGCACATCCAGAGCATTGTTGCTTCCATGTTGTCTCATTACAGGGGGTCTCTATGTTAACAGAGAAGCTTTATAAGGCTTTAACGTGCTGGAAAATGATGGTGAAGGTTGAAAATGGCTCAAGTTGTTCCTTCAGAGCAGCTGCCACCCAATTTGATGATCAGGCGTCATTCAGAGATCCGGTCCTGTTCTTTTCATCTTGTTTGGCTCATAAAAATGGAGAGAAAGTATTTCATCCATCAGCCACTCTGTTTCTGATCCTGCATAAAACTCGAAGACAACAATGGTTCGATGTCTTGATGGAATAAAACTAAAAGAGTCCAGTCATTCAGCACAACCAGATATTCATATAATTTACACATTCTCAAAACAGGCAGATGCACTTGATTTAAGGAGATAAAAACAAAATGTGTGACACTAAATCAAGCGCACCCTCTTCTAAGGCCTCACCTCCAAGCCCAACACTGTTCACGATCCCAAATATTTCAGTGAAGAAGTCCCCAGAAATAACATAGTCCAACACGACCACCACAAGACATTCAGAACTTTTGACCTTGGATATTGAATCAACTTTAGGAAAATAAAGGAGGATGAGGAAAGAAGTTCTGCCTCAACGTGGTTGGAAACAATCCCCACCTCAAGCCCAGGAGATGGCAGACAGGCAAGCCAGCGGGCAGGGAGGCAGGCGGATGGACGGACAGGAAGCCGGAGACAGACGGGACCTGTGCGTGGTTTTTGTGTCATTGGACGACCTCGAAGTAGTGCAGGATGGCCATGATGTGCTGCGGCATGAAGACATAGCCGGTGTAGACGGCCATGCCGGCCACAGAGATCAGCAGGGAGTCTGAGGAGGAAACGTTAAGGAGAAACCTCTGAACGGCGTTTTTCCTGGTAGACATGATCAATCACAAATGGACGCAGCAAGAGCTTCAATTACAGATGGATTAAATCAGAGCTGGAAAAATTAGTTGAATAATCAAATTAGTCAATCGAGAAGGTTGTTACTGTGCAACTGTTTTAATAATAGTTGTTTCAGTCATTTTACAAGCAAATACAGCAAACATCTGATGGCTCAAATATGAGAATTTGCTCTTTATCTCATCTTAGATTACAGAAAATTTAATTTCTTTAGCTACTGTAATGCTGGTCAGACAATTTGGAGATGTGGCCTTGTACTCTGAGATATTGTGATGGACATTTTTTAAGTTTTTTTTCTGACAATTATAGACCAATCAATTCAATCATGCAGCACAAGAATAAGCAGACTAGGGCTGCAACTAACGACTATTTCCATCATCGATTAATCTGCCAGTTATCTTCTTGACTAATCGCTTATAAATCGATTAGTGGTTTGGTTCGTAGAATGTCTGAAAATGAGTGAGTGTTGATCACTGCATTCCAAAGCCCAAGCTGACAAAAAGCCCCAAATGTCTTGTTTTGTCCAAAACACAAAGATATATCTAGTTTACTGTTATAGAGTAAAAATATTGTAATATTATATTGTAAAAATGGCTTAAAACAATTAATCAATTCTCAAAATAGTTGGCAACTCTAAGGCAAATTAATTGATAAGAAAAATTACTTTAACTTTCTGATGTAGGCTTTTTAAAAAAAAAAAAAAAATGTAATTCCCTTCAGCTGATCTTCTTAGGGTCATTCAGTAACTGCAAAACCTGACAACTCCCATCACAACTAAGCAGAGTTTTCTGAGGATTATGTAGCCTGATTATCAGTCAAATGACCCAGTCTTTGTGTCAAATGGAAATCAAGTTTACCTCAATATCTATGAACCTGAAATCAACAGAATCAACAGCTTGACTGATCAGAGGGAAGTAACAATTAATGGGAGACAACACTCAGGTTGATGTACAATAAGACACACCTCACTGAGGATGACACCGACTGAAGGGAGACTATATATCATGTACCTGATGTGATATTGACGGGTTAATGCTCTGCCACAGATCAAAGATCAGCCATAACACCATTAACACGTTACACTTTAATTATTAACCGCCATTCCCCTCTTAACCTTCCAGGTTAAAGATTTACTGTGATTAGAGTTAAGCGTTTGTTATGTTAAAAAAACGAATACAACTAGAAACGTGATGTAACTTTAATTAACTAGAATTAACTTGCATGTGGGAGTCACCAGACTGAGGATCGGCAGCTAGCTTAGCCTGGACGCCGCCCGTCCCCTAATAAGAAATCAAACACACGCCAAACTCCGTTCACAATTATACATCTTTACTGCGTTTTCATTTAATGTCAAGGGGACGAGAGTTACGCATCAACGTCTGATACTGTATCTAATCTATTAGAGACTCTTCCGCAAAAACACGACTAGCAAGAAGTTTAGAACCGATCGCACAAAACTTCCTTCAGTATTTAACGAGCTTTCCCGCATAGGTAGGCGCGTGTTCGACTAAGAACGAAATATGACGCTTTCCTTAAAACTATAGGAGCTGCCCTTTGATTCGGCACGCAACAAAAACTGAAAACGTTACTCGGTTTTACAAGGAGTACAATTTCTCTGCCAGCGCGTCAACGCTAGCAACTGGCGAACACTTTGGATTCATTTCAATTTTAACGAGAAGAATGGCCGACTGGGACATGGTCTACATGCCGAATGTGACATAAAGCCCTAAAGAATTTGAAAACGCCTTACTGATATTCGCAACGCAAATCAATTGCGTTTATTGATTAGAAAAGTTAGCCTTATGTATCCGGGTAAGAGCTCAGTTAGCTAGTCCTGTCTAGAAAGGAACCCCAGACCCGTGAAAAATCTCGCGAGAGTCAGTATTCTCACCCAAACCTTCATCTTTCCTGAAATTGTATCTAATAATTCGGTTCCGAAACCTACTCATAGCGTAAACACGCTTATAGCAAATTATAAAACGTTAAATTATGTACAATGTACACAGCTGAATAACAACTACAAATCTCGCGAGAGCATCACAAATCTCGGGTTCCCTTCTAGCTCGGCTGTCGTTCTGGCTACAGTTAGCACATTAGCTCGCCTGCCCAGCCGTCTCTCTGAAGTTACTTCACATGGAAAAGGATACTGAACACCGTCCTCTCCCAGGGCTCCAGCATGTACAGCGCCGTCACCAGTAGATACTGGTAGTAAAACCAGGATAACTGCTTCCAACAGTCACCCAGGGCCATGGCTCCAACTTTATAAACCACTTCTTATTTTTCCTTCCTCAGTTTTTTTTCCTACGTGATTCGTGGTCGGGTGTTTTCTAGTGGCGTATTACGTTTAATCACGAGCCAATCACAGCTCCGCGTTTCAGTGCACGTCTATGACACAGAGTAGGGAGTTCCAACATCCTGATTTCAAAATAAAATACTTTTAATGGCGGTATGAGCTCCACAAGAAGGTGTCTCTGTTTTTTTTAAAACACTGTCTCAGTTCCTGCAGCAGCATTTTAGTGGAGTAGTTTTGATTGGAAGAAGATTTTGGGTTTTTTTTAAATGGTATTATTGTTTATGAAAATATGATTTTGATAAAATTGAGGAAAAGTTATAAAAGTTGACATTTTTAAAGCAGAAGACAAATTGAGAAAAGATGCAGATCAATTGAACAATTATTGGAGTGAAAGAATTTTTAGTCTGGAAATCGGTAGATGCACAACAAAATCTCTTGGAGCCATCACCTAAAACCAACAGGAAGTCAGCCATTTTGAATTTACTCCTCAATTTTGGTATTTTCCACACGTTGTATTTCAACAAACTCCTCCTACAGGATTCATTATAATAACTTCAAGAGTGGTGTGTGTCATCCAGACTATTTCGTCATCAAAAGTTATTAAAATGTTTAGCTGTCCTTTGGAGGGTGTGACTGTGGCGTCATATGTAATTTGTGTGAATTTCAGACAGCTGACATGGGTTTGTGGAAATTCACTCAGTTAAATTTCACTCCCTCGCTGCAAACCCAACCTTTTCACACTTAAATTCTCTTTTTCCCCTGAAGACATTTTTTTTACTTGGCTTCCATAGCGAGCTCATGGAGACGTAAGAAGACGAGCCACCACCAAAATTTAGAGGAAAAGACACTGAGCTGTAGAAATGGGCTTTGGCACTCATTTTAGTTGACAAAATATTAAAACATTTTAAAAAAGTTTGGTGAATATGCTCCATATTTTTACAGCTGGAGAATGTGAGAATTACTTTACACTGTAAAAAATAGTTGACAGCTCAAAAAGCAACGTAGTGCAATAGATTTTGGTGTTTTAAGCTCAATTCAAACTTTTTGACTTTTGAAATAAACGTCAGGTTTTGCTAACCTGTAGGTCTAAACTTAAGTTGAATTGATTCACTTTCCTTCTTTAGATAAACTTGAATTTCTGAGTTTTAGAAATAAAAAATAAATGCATTTCAAAAATCGGTCACAGTGAGCTGTGAACCTGATTTCTCATTATTTTGCTGCCTGGAAATTAAATGGTTTTAATTGAAAAAAAAAAATAAAATAAACATAATTCACTTTCACTTGAATGCATTTACTCAATAAATTATCTCAACAAAAGATTAGTAGCTGGTTAAACCTAAGAATCTAAGTTAGGCTCAGAACTTTTTACATATTTACAGTTTGGCTGTTAAAGGTTCAGTGTGTCAGATTTTTTATTGTCAGAATATGAAACTTGATATTCATAAGTGTGTTTGTATGAGTGTATAATCAGCTGAAAATAAGAGCTGTTGTGTTCTTCCTGCGTGCGAGTGCCAGGCTATCGCGTCACATTGCACGCTCTGTCCTCACCGAATCCACCTCTCACTCTGTCTGACCAGGGCTGTACGCTTCAGTGATGACTGCAGCTTCAGTCGCCTAAAGAATATATCATTATCATGTGACCTGCAGCTATTTCATTTATTTTATTTCCTCACTGGGAGAAAGAAAAAATGGCAGAGCAGTCCAGCAGTGACCCTGTGCTTCATCAAACGTGGAAAATTAGGATCAGCCGCCAGTAAAATGCTTGAAAAATATGAAAAATTCAGTAACAACAAAATAATAAAGTTGAAGGTGAATCTGAACATTTATCCGTCAGTGGCTGGTGGATCTTCATATTTTAAGAAGTTAATTCTCATCCTGCGACACCGATCAGCTGTTTGCTCGGGATCAAACTGTAACCACTCAAGTAAAAGGTGGGTGAGTGCTTGCTCTCGTTTCCTTCTGGAAATTCTGGATAATACGTTTTTTTTTCATATTTTTGATGTATTTCTTTGTTTTCACTAGTTTTTCTATTCATTGTATGTTTCTTGTTATCATTTTTTCTTTTTCTTAAATCAGGTTCGTGCCAGTTTTGATTAGTTTCGAATTGTTTTTATTATTTCCTTAAAGAAGAGGAGGTTCCTTGTATAAGCCCATAGTTTCCTAACCTCTCTGGACACATTGTTTTTTCTTTCCTTACTGTATTTTATTACGACTTTATATGTGTGCAAAAAAAAAAAAAAAAAAAATGAATGAATAGAAACAGGGTGAGTGACAGAAGTTCTGCTCAAAACGCCCAGAACAGACAAATCAAACACTGACCTGGGAAACAGCCCTTCACATTTTTCACAAGTTCCACTGCACTCTGTGTTCTCCTACACACTTGAAAGGGGAGGGTGAGGGGAGGCGTTGCAATCTGCAAACTCACTGCAGGATGCACCTTCATCTTACATACTGGTCCTTTAAAAAATACATTAATAAATCCTTTTATCTGCTTAAACCTACATTATAGTAAATTATGAACCATTCAATCATCATGTACACTGAATAGGGGGGTTTAAGGGAAAGTGTTAACAGGAAGCCTTGTCAAAAATGTTTGAGTGTTTGATGTGTTGAAGTAAAAAGAAAAAGTGAATCTGACAATATATTGCTATCCAGCTTTCTTCTCAAATATTTATTAATTAATATAAAAGGAAATATCAATTTTGACCACAAACAAGAAGGTGTCAAATTCCAGTTTTTAAAGATAATTTGAATATTTCCCACATTTATGACGTGTTGCAGATATTCCACCGTTCTCCAGAGTCTCTTTCTCCTCATCAGGTGAGTGAAATAAACCGACCCTGTGAGCTGATTCTGGCTGATTGCACTCAGAGTGACCGCGGCAGGATTCTGTCCTCTCAGTCAGGATGTTACAGAATCAGTCAACCCGCTGAGCGCTGCTGCTGCTGTGAGGTGACCAATCAGAGAAAAACCTAAGAACTTTAAAAAAAAAAGAAAAAAAAAAAAAAAAAGTCTGCTCGTCCGTGTCAGCAGTGGCTGGACAGGATGTTGAAGAAGTGGTAGACCTCGTCCTTATCGAACACGGCCACCTCAGTGGAGCACTCGGAGCACTGAACCGGGTGGTAAATCTCGTCGGCGTCCATGCCAGCGGGCGCCGGGTCGGGAGCCTCGTCCAGCTGTGTTTCCGTTTTCTGTCCCCGCCTCCTCTTCCTGTTCCTCTGTTTCCTGTCCTGCTGGGCTGTGTAGCGCAACACTTCGTCTCTCTTCACTGTGCAGTTCATGACGAACATGGCTCGATACTGCGTCCGGTACTTTTCATGCCTGAGAGGACACAATAAATATGCGTCATTCTCAGTACATGAAGGCCACAAAAATCAGCTGAGAGGTTCTTGTGCCAGTTTGAAGAGAAGATAACCTGATAGCTGAAAGATGTGCAGATGAGTTTTGACACAACTGACATTTTGCTAAGCACACCTCCAAACAGCACTTATCTGCTGGTGAGTCGTTATTTTAACTGACAAAATCTGCAATCGTCAGCGAGAATCTGCTTCTGTTTACTTCTCTAAGGAGTCAAAGAACTCATGTTTCAACAATTAAATCTTAAGTCTGCCACCGTTATCACTATAAACTGCACAAGTATGGTCCAAGAATGGAAAGCTTGACAGCCGTAGCAACAGTAACTAAGGAGGGCGGGGCTTAGCAAAGGGTCAACTGTAGCCGGAGACATTTTCTCTGACAGTAACATTTTGGTTCAGGGCTGCAAATAACAGTTTCTGTTATCTGTTGATTCATTTTTTGCTCACATCTTTAGTCAGAAAATGTCAGAAAACCGTAAAAACTGCAATTCACATGTTGCAAAGTCAAGTCAGTTTTGTTTTGTCTTGTCCAACTAATAATACCAAATAACGGAGCTCCGGTTGATCAGCCACCAATCGTAATAGGACATTATTGTTCTTCATCAGCGATGTTGACAGGTTTTTCAGTGTAGTGAGCCTGTGGCTCTAGGGCCGTATGATTTTTAAAACAACACATAATTGCGATGATTTTGACTAATATGATTAACAATATTAGAGGTGATGATCATTTTTCCATCATTATTCTTATTTTGATTGAAAAACGTGAAAATGACTATGGTGCAGGAACATGTTTTTTGAGATGAGTCTGTAGAATCTGATCACATCTGCCTCACCACATTTATTCATTTAAAAGTTTTTTGACATGCATTTCACCTTTGACAAATATTTCACCTCCAGCAATTTAAAAATTGCAGAAAGCTACACTGGTGCCTCCCTTAGATGCATCAATTGTGATTTTAGTGCGTCCTTTTGGATTTTAACATCACTGCTACACAGTACGATCAGTGTTCTCTATAATGGACAAAATCAGGTTATTAACTGAAGCCAAATATTACTACGGCAGTCGCAGTAAAATGTCATCCTGATGGAATATGTTGCTTTTGTCACAGCAGTAAGAAAAAATCCACACCGTCACAGCCCTACTTCCAGTGACTGGTGACCTTTAACTTAAACCTGTCTGATGTTGTTGTGAAGTCTCACCTTTGACAGTCCAGGCAGAGCGTCGTCATGCAGGCAGGACAGTTGAGGATGGCGTCGCTGTTGGGTAAACCCTGAGGCTGACGAGGCTGCGACTGAGATGCTGCAGCCGATCGTTTTGTGGTATATCTGTACAGGAAGATGAGTAGTTATGACCGTGTCAATCCTGTCTGCATAAACAAATGTTTAATAAAATTAGAGCGACTCCCTCTGAGCGTCTTACCCTCTCCTCCTGGCGTCCACCCAGGCCTGGTCCCTGTCATCCTCATTGGGGTCGTACAGCAGCTCATCATTGGTCGGTATGGTCCGCTGTCTCCGTCTCCGGCCCGTGGAGCTGCTTGCTGTGTCTTCCTCCTCTGAGTCAGAGTCAAAGTATACCTCATCATACATTCGAGAGTTAGGAAGTTCAGGACCGCCAACACCTCCTCCTCCTCGGGTCCCTGAGGTTTCTGCCAGAGAACAAACACATAGACATCAGGAATGTTTTCACAGCGAGGTCCTGCCTCTCACAGCAGGATGAGAGGGTTAACCAGCTGACTGTGGGATTAGTCCTGACCTTTCACCCTCACAGGTTTTGTTCATTCATAATTACAGATCAAAATATATCACAAACACCTCGTCTGGGGCAGAATTCTATAAATACTAGATCAGTCATAAGCATCATTTTAATCTTTGACTTCCAAACTCTATTATCTTTCATGATAAATACCAAACTAAGAGATTAACACAAGTATTTTGTTAGTTTGTCTTTTTAAAAATGAAATAACACCAAAATGTAAATTTTTTCAAACTTATTTCTATATGTATATATCAATATGCGTGTCATTGAGTGTAGTAAACTTTAATGATTGCATATATTCACAGCAGTATTTTTCCGAAGGATAATAACCATCAGTGATCTGACTCAAATTTTAGATTAACATAGAATTACTCAGAGCAAATATAACATTAATAACCCCAAATTTCCACCTAGAACATCACAAAAAAAATAATCATAGCCTCAGCTGGAAACGAGTGTGAGTTATAGGTGCTGTGACAAAAAGTGTTACAACCATCCCTGGTCTCCCCTACTTTATTTTTAATTGAGTCTAATTAATTCATCATTTGTATTAATATCAGGAAACTGGAACTTGAGACTGCTTGTTTTATTGACAGAGACGATTATAGTTGCTTAGCAACCAGGATGCATCTCCAACTGTGCAGAAAATAACAATAGCGGCAACTTATACCTATTTTGTGGCTGAAATAGGTATAAGTTTTCACTTTTTTGCCTTTTGTGTAATTTATATAAAAAATATTTTAGATGAAAATACAAACACTTTCAGGTACCAGCTGCATTGTATTTTTTTTTAATTCAATAAAGTTATTGCACATATAAATTTGAAAACAGTCAAAATGACCTCCTTAGCTGTTCTCCTGTTCAAGGTTGAGACGTCCACCATGAACCTCAAAATACTGCATTCACATCAAAGAGCCAAGTGCAGCAGCTGTTATTGAATGTGAACGTGTTGTGATATCCGTCCAGTACAACAGATGACCAAGCAAAGGGTTTCCTTCTCAGGTCAGTCGGAGTTACCTGCCCTTGATGGTCCCCAGCTTCCCTCCATGGTCCTGATGGTGGAGCTGAGCTCCGCCTCCATCTCCTTCTCAAACTCATCCCCGCTGGACGACTCGCTCTCCCCCGTCAGATACTCTCTGATCAGCTTCTTCTTCTGCTCCGGAGTCCCGTTCAGCAGCACGTCCAGCTCGTCCTCTGAGCTGAAACCAAGCCAGAGACAAGTTCACATTTTACTTTAGTTTACTGATCAGCCTGAATTATCATTCTGCTACAATAAAACATCAATCATAAATAGAGCAATTTAATTGAAAATAGACATTTCTCTAAGCCAAAATTGTCATGTCTGGTTCACTATATCTTACAATAAGTTCAGTTTAAATAACATATCCAGCCCTGATTCAACCTGCTAATACTAAAATACATGTTTAATATGTAGGCCTTTACATTCTTATAAGTTTCATAGAATATGTAATACTGTCAAAGAACATGCAATAAAGCTTTGATTTAGAGGGAAAAACTGCAATTGGTATGGTTTAATATAAACGATGACAATTCATCGATTCATTGATTGGTGATGTTACCAATGATTGATTTGCTATTCTGCACACAAAGTTCAACCTACAGAGACGAATAATTTGTCTCTATTTATACTTGTCTACATGTTGTTGTTTGTATCTCTCCCCCATGATATTATTAGTTCATACATTCAGAATTAGACTTATTACCAAGTAGGTTGCATATTGTATTGCATAACAATAGAGACAGTGTTATTTATGTTATTTACATGAGTACATAGGTTCCTAATAAAGACAACGTTAGCGGTAGAATTAATAACTAATAGTGACTCTACTATCAGTTCCCTTATATGGCTTAAAAAGAATCTGACATGTGCAAAAAGAGACAGTAGGTGTTTGTTTACATGTTAGCATTTCGTCAGCTAACCGCACGTTAGCTTCATGGTGCTAAAGCTCCACGGTGTTTGAAGCTAACTGTCAGAGTTGTGTTTACCTGCTGTCAGCTCGCTCCTCGTCGCTCGGCTCCTCGATCTCATACGAGTCAAAGTCCTGACATTTAACCAGTTTATTCATTTTTACTGTTTCACAAAGTTTAAAGACAATAACATGAGCTCCTAACAACTCAGCAGCAAGCTGCGAGCTGTTGCTTCTTCTTCTTCTTCTTCTTCTTCTTCTTCTTTAGTTTCACTAAACGGAAGTTGGCAAACATTGACAGGAAACACTGTCGCCATCTACTGGTTAAATCCAGCCAAGATACGCGCCCTGTAAACTAAACTAAACTAAACTAAACTAAACTAAACTAAACTAAACTAAACTAAACTAAACTAAATTAACTAAACAACTGAGAAGTTGATCTGTGGAGAATAAAAAACTAAAGTAATGAAATATCATTGGCTGATTATTAACCACCAAGTTCTGAAGTCAAAAGAGTGCCATAGAAATTAAATTTAAAAATGAATCTGTAAAAGAGTGAGAAAATAAATGTGAAAAAAAAGACAAATCAGTAAAATAATAAATAAATGTAGAAATATTAAGACAAATGAGGAAATATGAAAAAAATCTTAGTACACTTAATAATTTTTTAATGCAATTTTATATGTTTTTAATTTTCTTGTATTTACTTTTCTTTATTCTTTTCCCTGTTGCTTTTGCTATTCCTTGAAGGGCTTTGTGTGGACCCGCCTGCCCAGGCTGAGCGGTCAGTTTGCCTGCACATATAAATCCTCATGTGTTCATTCGGGCAAAGAAATAGGAGAGAAAAAACATATTAAAATGCATAAAAATAAATAAATATATACTTTAAAAATATATGAATAAATATATGCAATAATAAATAAACAAATAAATACATGTCAAAATAAAAGAAAATGCACATAATATGTATATGCACATTTTTATATATATTTCCACATGTTTATTGAAGTATTTATTGTTTTAATTTATTTCACTTTATATTTCCACATTTTGTCGATTTATCCTTTTTAATGACTCAGTTCAGTGTTCCCCAACTATTGATTGATAGTGAAATAGTCAATAATTGGTTAACCTTAGATCAATACCATCAACAGCTGGACTCACTTCCACCTCTGCCTCAACATCTGATGAGTGACACAGCCACTGTAACAACAAAGCACCACCAGGTGGCGCCAACAGACCAGTGATGTCACAAGCCTGACTCGTCTGAAAGGTCAGGGCAGCTCAAGGTTCATTTCAAGGCCTAAAACATGAGATGATGGAGGGAATGAAAAGCTACTGATTGAATGCACAGTGTGAATCTGTGAGTTTCCATCAGCAGCACAGATGTTGGTCTGCATGTTGACCTCTGACCCTGAAGTGAAATGGAGAGAAAGATTTTCCTTCCCTGCAGGGATGAACACACATTTCGCCCACCCTTCTTATTTAAGTTTTCCGTCTTCCCACTGAAAGCTTCAGTCTTTAATTCATGGCTTCGTGATTTTTTTTTCTGTGACGTCCTTTCAGACTGACACATTTTAATATCAGACAGAATTTAAAAGGTCTGCCAGTGTTCAGAAACCTTTTTCTCTTTTGGGGACACACAACTGTGAGAAAAATACACACAAAACTTGTTTTAGAAAGAGATTAATTTATTCTCCTGTTTATCTGCAGCTGACAATCTTTTTTTTTTTGTTATTTCTATTATCATGTAAATTATTCCATTGAATTATATCCAAAGCTATTTGTTCATCTCCTCTGTTACACTGTAGTTTAATCTGTTTTAGTCATTTTTATTACATTCTTTAATACCATTTTTATTTTCACGTCTTTAATATCTTGCCTTACTTAATTTCATGTCTCATGTAAAGCACTTTGAATTGCTGCTGAAAGGCAACACAAATAACTAAATAAATAAACCTGCTCAGCTCTCTCTGCTCAAAAATGATAAAGATCAGTGGTTGCTAACTCGAGGGTCGGGACCCACAAAGTGGTCACAGTATCAATCTGTGGGATCTCCACATAATTTATAGGACAGGAAATATTTATTTCTGCAACACAAATCATGTTTATTTGACCGACTTTTCTTTAAACTTTGATTTTTTTTAGTAAAATATAAAAATTTGTTCAAATAAAACAAAATAGTGCTTTGCTTTAAAGGATCAATGTTGTGTCACACTGATGTGGAATGAATCACCCATATTAAAGGGATAGTTCGGATTATTTCAAGTGGGGTTGTATCCATAGTCGGTGTAAACTGTGGTCGACACACCCCCAGTTTGGAGAAGCAGCAGGAGAACCAGTGTAGGAAGTTAAGTGATGCCCTGCTGTGGACAGGGTCAGCAGCAACATGTATTTTAGACACCTAAAAAATCTATATCATGGGGATCAGGTCTGAGAGGCTACAGTTGACATTTAGACTAAAAACATGGTGTAAATGGTGTCTTTTTGGGTCAAATTTTAATGTGACGGTTTACGGACACTTGGATTACACCACACGAGCAGTATGGAGACATTTTGTGCTTTTTTTGTGTTCTATTTTTACCTTTTAAAACTGGTCACCGTTCACTTCAGTTGTACGCTGTTTTCTGCTGAAGCTCCGGGATGAGTAGATAATGAGTGAAATTTCATTTTTGGGTGAACTATCACTTTAATGGCCTCAAACACAAACTAGATTTTTGTGTTTGTGAGTGTGTTTAATTAAACCCCTAAATCAGATCAATACAGGATCAATATATGGATCAAACCATATGTGGTACACATTTCGACAACTTGGGATTTTTATGTCAAAATAACCAGACAAAGGCCTTTACAGCAGATTCTTTAATCGAACACTGTGTGAGTTCACATGTCAAAGACACATTCTGCAGAAGAAGAGCAGAGGCTGGATTTTTGTTTGCAAATAGAGAAAAAACTCAAACTTGGTTTATATTTAAAATAAGTGTTTAACAGTAGTCCTTCTGTACATCATCTGCAGTTCAGTTTTTTCTCAGATTTCTCCTGCTGACATCACCAGATCAGGCTTTAATGATGTTGTGCAGTGACGTGTTCAGCATTTATTTGACTTTTAGGACTTTCCAGACACTGATGTTTACAGTCCTTGTGCGATAAAAAAATGGTTGAGACTCGTTTCACTTCATCACATCTCTCACTCAGTTTCTCACTGACTTAAACTATCTGAAATTTCTCTTTGTGTTTTCTTGACCACCAGAACAAATGCCAGCCTCCGTAGATAGAAAGCTGTGGTTGTGTGTATGTCTGTTTGCGTATCTCTCCCTGTGTTTCTTTTTCTACAAAGTTCAGTCATGCTAAATGAATCAGTTTTGGAGTTGTGCATCTTTTTGTTAGAATCCACTCCCACTGCCACACTTAATGCCTCACAGCTAATATTGTCTTTTTGTCTGCTCCTGAAGCTATGCACTCCACTAATTATCATTCTGTCACCGTCCGTTGCGTTGAATTTTTTTTTATTTTTACAGTGTGTAAGGAAGACATGGTGCCATTGATAAAAGGACCCGATAAGCCGATAACCTCGGAGGCACATGATTCCTAACCTGACACGCTGAGAAATCATCCTTAGAAATTGTTTGGAAAAGGGCACACACTTAAAAAAAAATACACTTGGCAGGTGATTGGATGAGCCATCTGTCTGTCACGTCTTACACAAGCTAACTTCAACCAATCAGATCAAACTCTTGCTGAAGCTGGTCTGGAGAGGAGCAAAAAATCTTTTCCTTGGAGAAGAGTGTCTACACAAACCTCCTCAGGAGCCGCCATCATTTGTTCCAGACGAGTTGTTTCTATTGACGCTTCTCGCTGTCGTCACCAAAAAACCACATCCGTAGCTGCCAGTAGTCCCTCGGTCTGATGCTGATTGGCTGCACCACTTTTAACTTGGAGCCTGGAAAGGTGGATTTTCTTGTGATCTCGCGAATCCAGGCCTCACAAAGTAATACGCTTTCACGAACTTCAGAACTTCAGAAACTGTAACGTAAAAAGTTGTGTATTAAGCTGAAAACTCAGACCCAACTTGAACTTCAAACACAGATGATTTCTTTTATTTTTTGTGATCATCAATTTACGTTGATACATGTGCAGATTTTACTTTTACGTGACTGTTGATACATTCTCTAGTTGACCATTACAACATTATATTGGAAACATGTACAACTAACTGGTGCTAAAGTATTTTGACATATTAATATTTAGATGTATTAAATGATATCCAGCAAGAAAAATCCTCTCATGGGTTGACAAAACTGCCCTACAAAAGGAAAAAGGCAGGAACTTCTCAGAGTGCAGAGTTTTCTTGTTATCGAGCCAAAATAGTTGCAGGCAGATAATTGGATATGTGTCAGATTTATACCTTTATAACAGGTTACTGTTTCTACATATTAATCCTTACCTCTGATTTGACCTTTGACCTTATTTGGAAGTTCCTGTATCCTGCATTTGCAGATCTCACCAAAAAATATTGGGTCATACCAAACCAAAAGGCAGAAACTTCCATTTTATCTGATCACGTAAGCTTTAAAAAGCAGCGTAATGACAAATATGATCTATATGATGATGTTTATTTTTATATTATGGTACACTTCTGTTGTTCTCAGAAACTTTTAAAATAAAATTATTTCAGGGGTTTTAGGGTTCTGAGCATTTGAGGCTACTAATATTTATATTCTAATATAATAAAATTGGAAATTTTAAATACAAAAGGCCATATACTGCAACAGAAAATATTAAATACCATCAAACCTTTTCTGATAAAATATGACACTGATTGATTCATTTTAATGCATTTTCACACCTGGGATCAGAGTTGTTATATTATTATATTTTTCTATATTGTTGATATAGTAGTATAATGCACATAGTTATTTCTGTATTTTCTTGCAGATATTTGACATGTTACAATACAGTAACTGAAGTTACACTGGTTTGATGTGGTGTCTCGTTTTTTTTTTTTTTTTTTTTTTTTTTTTTTTGTTCAGTTACTGTAATTTCAACCTCCTACTTTCTCCCAAATTAAACACAAAGGCGAGAAGATATTTGTCCACATGACAAAAGATGTCTTTAACCCTTTGATGCACAACATATGAACACCCCTTCTAATGCGCAACATGGGTCAAAAATGACCCGCATTCATTTTCCATGTGTTTTCAGGCTGGGTGAGTGTTTCTTTGCTGTATTTTTTTAAAATCAATTTATTTTATTATTAAATGTCCCAATTATAATTTTAATATCTTGTTTTTGATTAGTATAAGGTCAATGCTTCCATTGTCTGTTTATTATTTTAGGAATAAAAATAGATTTTGGATTACTACACCACATGGGTCAAAAATGACCCATTTATCCAAGTGTGATTTTGAATTAAATTACTTCATACTATAACAATAATTTGCTTCAACTAATCACTTTAGCAATGCTTTGGGCCAAATAATCGTACATTTTATATTTGAAATGTGTTTATTTGTCGTACACAAACATGGACATTCTGTAGACACATACGTCTGATAACAGTTGAACAGTTGATATTTTAACCATTTTAACATCTGATTTGTGACCAAATAAAATATAACAACTGATCACAGTTGAATAGTTTAACAATTGTAATCTTATTTGTGACCAAATACAATAAAACACAACTGATCACAGTTTTCATGATGCATTTACAGAAGCTTGTAACTCTCTGAAACATCTAATGATGCACTGACTTGCTTGTAGAACCACTCTGCTACACAAAGCCTATAGAAACACCTATAAAAACTTCAGCATAGAAATACAATCAAAAACAAAAAGGACAGCTGTTGTCATTTTCTGATGTAACTATTAAAATCACTGCATAAAATTAGATTGAAGCCAACTGTAAGTTGTTCTCCAAGTCTGTTAAATAACTGAGATTTCTTTCTGTCTTCAGGAGCAGTATTTTTATTAATTATGTGGTATTTTTCACCCGGATAAAAACAATCCAACTTAAGCTACTTAACTTAACTTAAGCTAACTTTAAGCTACCTGGAATAATGAATAATTATAATAACATCTTGAGATTTAATTTTGTCTTTCTCCTGCCGTCACCATTACTGCTTTTTGTTTGAATGAAAGAGGGAGAGTTTGCTTGTTCTTGTTACAGAGCGCCTGGACGTATTTCTGCTTTTACATCAGTCCCATTTGAGAGGAGCTACTGTGATTGGTTTCTTTCTGTGAGGAACACAGCATGTGACCAATTGCATTTAAGAAAAGAAGAAACAGCTGACTTCAACGATGTGCTCAGTCAAAAAGTAACAACAACCTTCCTACAAATGTAGGGGACTCAAAAGTACAATATTTGTCTTTGAAATGTAGTGGAGTGAAAGTAATAAGTTTCCAAAAAAATAAATACTCAAGTAAAGTACAGATAGATAAATAATGTACTTAAGTACAGTACTCAAGTAAATGTACTTCACTACTGTCCACCACTGAACATAACATATCTGATCACAGTAGACTGCTAACAGCCATTTCAATTCTTACATCCCTCACAAATGACCACGATTTTCGATGAACAGCCATGATCTGAATATAGAAAAGCAAATGCACAAAATATTATCATCAGTATACAGAGACAAGCTTGATAGTGGGGCAGCCAGGGTTTATTATGATCTTGAGGCATTTCTAGTGACAGGATTTGTCAACTGTCACACTAGTTTAGCTTTATTTTGGTGTCCTAGCTAAGATAGCTTGCTAGCTACAATATAATATGCTATAATACAATATAGCTAATAGTATTGAATATATTTTCCTCTCTGACAAGTAATGTACTTTTTCTCAAGGTAACTTAAACCTTATCAATTATTATGCAGTTATATTTCACAAGTCTAGCTAGCTAGCAGCAGTTACTTTGACAAGTCTAACTAGCTAACTAATAGGCTAGTTATTATTCTTTCTGAGATAAGTAGTCTAATGTACTTATTTAATAGACTGTATGACTAATTCTCAAGGTAACTTAAACCCTTATCAATTATCATATACTTATGTTTCACAAGTCATCAAATGTCAACATCTAACTAACAGTAGCCTATTGAAAATGTTTCCCTTTCTGACAAGAAATGGAGCTACTTAGTCTTCAAATTACCTTAAACATAATCAATAATTATGCTATTATGTTATCACATCAAATTTCTTATCAGGTAAGATAATAATTATTGTAAAATAAGATTTACATGTTTCAGGTCTTCAAGTAGTTCTCCACAGTGGGCTACAGTAAATACTGTATGTTACACAAATGTGGGTCATTTCTGACCCATGTGTGAAAACTTTATGAAGACTGACAAAAGCTATGCTTATTCATAAAGGAAGAACAGAACACTTAATATGATGATGTGTGCTAAATAAAACAATTAAAATTTACTGAATAGTTGGATAAATAAATGATGACATACATAGACTATGAACATTCAGCATAGAAACACTCAGCCATACATGAAATAACATGGGAAATGGATATGGGTCATTTTAGACCCATGTTGCGCATTAGAGGGGTAGTGATATAAAAAGTGTTTTTATTCAAAATGTAAAAAAGAAAAATATACAAGAAGGATGAATTATGATCAAAAACAAGTTAATTGAGGAATACCTGGAATGCTGAGTAATAAAATTAATTAATTGCAAAGATACAGCAAATAAAAACTCAGTCGGGTCACTTTAGACCCATGTTGTGCATCAAAGGGTTAATGTCACAAAAACGTATTTTTCCTTTGCTGGGCAGTGACATCCATGTAAGTTAGAATCTTCCAGCCCAGACTATTATTTTCAATGTACGTAGATGTGAGACAATCTAGAAATGATTGAAAAACACAATATATTCTGTATGTCTTCAGTCTTGACGGGGATTAAATCAACAGATCTCATTTTGTGTGTGTGCACAGACTGTGACTGAAGCATGCACTGTTACATCCTGTAGATCCACGCCCATCAGTTTTCAGAGTCCCTACGGTTTCAATAGGTCGGACAATTTGAAACGCTCCTCCAACTCCAGTACTTTACAGCTGCTTCTCCAGCTGTTCAATGAGAAGAATAAAGGATTGTCCTCTGTGCTGTAGATGGAAAAAACAGGGGGAGGGTTGAACAGAACAAAGTGGACAAACTGTACAGATGTTACTTACACCTGGTCACCACCAGATGTGATCTGGACGATCCGTGCAGATTTCAGTGTGTTCACACCTACATAGACCTGTATTTGTCCTGATCCAGGTGAGATACTTACATGCAGGTCACATGTTTTTCTTGAAAGAAATTCATTAGATTTGTAGTAAACGGTGCTGCGTGTGTTTAAACGTATGTATTGAGCCTCGTGTGCCTCTGTTCTCTGTTTGTGTGTTTATGTCTTCCTCTGTTTTTGTTTGTCTCTCTGTGTGTGCTGTTTGTTTTGTGTCTTTTTCCTCGAGTTTGTCCTTTAACGTGTCTTTCTGTTGTGTGACTGTGTGTCAGAGTGTGTGTTTGTGTGCAGAGCTGCCGGGTGACATTTTCCATTCCAGGTGTGACATCTCGATTCCCTGACAGCCTCTTCTCCGACACACACTAAACAACTCCTGTCTGATTTTACCTGCCTCCCACACACACACACACACACACACACACACACAGACACACACACACACCTCGCCGACCACCTCTGTCTCAGCTCTGCCGCTCGACAAGCTAATTTAGCCAATTACACACAGGTGTGATGCTAATTTCCCCGAGCTGGCAGCCAGCTCCTGGAGGAGGTAAAAATAACGAAATTACACCCATCTGTCCCCCTGCCGGCAGGCGGGCTCTCCCACTGGGTGTCGGCTCAACCGACACCACAAAACACACACAGGAGAAAAAAAAAACACACACTCTGTTGGCTTTGATAATGGAGGAGAAGACAATGGACAGTGAGTGTGTGTGTATGTGTGTGTGTGCAGGAATCCAGGCTGCAGCCACAGTTGCTTTTTCTCCTCTTTGTTTGAAGCTTTCAATGGTTTTTCCAGCGATACACGGCAATTTCCTGCAAGAAAAGAAGAAACAGACTTTTGGTGCGGAGGGATAATTATGTGAGGCTGTTTTCGAAGGCGACGGGGTTGCATGTGTCACTGTTGGACTTTGTGTGTGTGTGAGGGGAGGGGAGGAGAGTTTTTTCAGAGCTCCAACACACAACAAAAACGTGGTCAGAGCAGACGGAGGCCTTCAGACAGCGACGGAAACTCAAAGAGTCTCTTGAATAAATGCTTGTGGCAACGCTTCACTATGTAGAAATGTATTAATGCAACATCACACGTGTACGTGAAGTTCATTGTTAACAGATGATTGTGTTTTATGTTGCAAAGGTGCAACTGAGAGCTCAGACTTTACCTCACAACAAAATGTAATTTTCATCACGTATGACGTCGTAACAACACAGATTTTATGACACCAAAATTGATGTGGCATGTCAACAACTATATTCTGTTTCTTGTAACTGCTTCACAATAAAAGCCCCAACATTTGGCTGTTTAATGGTCCAGCAGTGAATGATTGCCTGAAAATAAGATTTGTTGTGTTTTTGTTACCTTACAATGAGCCATTTACATCTTCCACAGAGTCGGCCATGTTGCACTGCAATGTTTCTCCAGTATCCAGTGGGAAATGCTGCGTTAGCATTAGCAATAACTTGATACTGTACATGTAAAGACAGTCAATGAGATAAATAAGATCATTTTTCTATGAATTCCTCATATGTAGGCTGACAATCCCCACTGACACTAACAAAAACTACTACATATACAGATACTACTGAATGTAAATATATTGAATGACTATTGCAGAAATATTCAGATCATAAATAAATACAAAATAGGGTTTGATAGCCTGAAAATCTCAAGACTTATAACTTTAATCTGCCTGATACTTTCCAGATTCAACACGCTGTCATATGCAAACGTCAGAGTAAGTCTTTTGCCAATGACTCCCAAAATGAAATATATGACTTTTGCACCAGCAACAGATGCACTGGACCTTTCACCATCTCCTTGATAATGTCGTAAAACATCATAGTTTGGTTTGGACACCAAAACTGCTAGATATGTTCAGACAAAGGTTGTTGTTTGGGTTAAAAATACGTGGTACCACCTCCCCTCCCGTGTCAAATGTTTCCAACTTTGATGAGATGATGAAGTGATACAATCCTCCCGTTGTCAGTAAACACAGTTTGTCTCTGCATCTACAAATGCAACTTAAGACTCTACCATGCAAAGAGAAAGACATATATCAACAACATCCAGAAACACCGCAGACTTCTCTGGACCTGAGCTCATCTGAGATGGACTGACACAAAGTGGAAAAGTGTGCTGTGGTCTGACGAGTCCACATTTCAGACTGTTTTCACAAATCATGGACGTCGTGTCCTCCGGGCTAAAGAGGAAAAGGACCATCCAGATTGTTCCCAGCACTAACTTCAAAAGGTGTATTTGGAGCAACATCTGCTGCCATCCCATCTTTCTGCGACACAACGCCAAGACACATTGTGGACGTGTTCCAGCAGCGTGTCTTCGTAGTAAAAGAGTTCAGGTACTGGACGGACCTGCCTGCAGTCCAGACCTGTCTCCCACTGAAAACGTGTGGTGCATCATGAAGCACAAAATACAACAACAGAGACTGTGGACTGTAATGTACATTTTCCAAAGAGCTCAAGCTACTCTTTTTGTAGTCTCTGTCTACACATCTCCTCGTCACAGCCCCAAAAAGCTCCACCAGTCAGAAGGTGGGGAAGCCTGTTGAGAACCTGTGAGGTCAAAACGAGGACGCAAAGTCGACCAAGCACTTGCTGCTGCTGCTGCTGCTGCTGCTGCTGCTGCTGCTGCTGCTGTTGTGATAATTAAAGGTAACTCAGATGAGCTTGTCAGTATTTTTACAAAAGTTCCCCACATCACATCATGTGTGAATGTAGTTTTTTTTAGAAATAAAATGATTTCTATGTGTCGTTGCTCAGTCTTTATTTGTTATCTGGACTGGAGAAAACGTCTGTCCGTGCACGATGAACACAGTTCTCACTCAGCAGTTTGCTTCCGCTCAGCATGATCTTCTCCCATCAGCCTTTGCTGCTCTGCCTCATCCACACAGTGAAGGAGTCACTGTTGTGTCACAGCGGCAGATCTGTTTCTGCTTCATGAAAAGATTCACGATAGAGACTTGATAAAAACCAAACCTGACTGTAACACGACAGCCACCATGTTTGTTTCATGCAACAACACCTACTTAGAATGTGCGGTCTGACAAACAAGCCCTGCTCTGCGCTCCGGGTTTGTTTCTCACATGGACTGATGGGGAGTATCATTATCCAGGCAGCCTACAGATCGTCCTACGTGTCACCTCGCTGGACCCAAGTGTCTCTGGATCTAAATACAGTTTGAGAGGATTTCATTACTGAGACTTCTGCTGTCATGTGGACACGCGTCTCAGAGGCCTTCCCACCCTGCCAAGAAAAATAAATTGGTCCTCGCACATAACCTCCTTATCTACATTCCTGCCGTCACATAGAGCCTGTTTCCTATGGAGTGTGTGTGATGACTCCGTCCATACAGGTTGTATTATTCTACATTCTCACATAGATGGATCTGTCAGTCTATCTGTCACACAGCCACATGTTCTGGAGCCCCGCTGAGACCCGCCACACTCTGACAAATGAAGGTTCAGACGCACTGCAGAGGGTCCACCGCAGGAGGACTCAGAGAGCCACCGCTGCACGGAGGAAATAAAACCTACAATAATAAAAACAGCAGTGTATATTTTTAAATTACTCACCTGTTATTTTGAGAATCAATCAGTTTGAGTATTTTTTTAAAGAAAAATAATTAATTAATTCTCTAATTCCAGTTTTTTAGGTATCATTATTTTCTGGTTTCTTTAGTTCCTCTCTGACAGTAAACTGAATATCTTTGAGTTGTGGACAAAACAACATATTTTATGACACTGTCTTAGGTTTTGGGAAACATTGATTTTCTGACATTTTATACACCAAACAACTAATCAGTTAATCGAGAAAATAATCCACAGATTAATTGACAGTGATAATAATAATGATTTAGTTGAAGCCCTACATATTTTCACCTTACAAGATATAACAAATATTACAGAAAACACTTTGTTTAATTGCAGAACATCATTTTACCAGGGGCAGTAATGTAAGACAAACTTTTGATTTAATCGAACCCAGAAGTGACATACAGCCACATCACTCTGAGTGCTTGTGTTTCTGTATTTCCAGAGTGAAAAAGAGTGAATAAAGGGATTATTTTAGAATTATGCACACCTGGAAGTCTGCTCTGTGTCTAAATGTGCAAGATATGCGTGTCCAAAAGGAGTGTAAACAGAACTAACAGGCGCCCATAGGGTCCATGAATGCATCTGTTCAGGACTATAATAAAACCCTCAGGGCCCTCAAGTGTCGATTAATCTGTTCGTTATTTTCTTGGTTAATCAATCCAATGTTTGCTCCATACAATGTCAGAAAATGGTGAAAGATGACATCAAATGTATGATTTTGTCCACAACACAAGATATTCAGTTTACTGTCTGAGAGGACTTAAGAAACTGAACAAAATTAAACTGATTTTTTTCTTAAATGATCAATAATCAATTATCAGAACAGTTCAAACAATTTCAAAGTTTGTTAATAATTGATAAATTGGGCGCCCCTATACCTCAGTTGGTGGAGCGTGCACACGATGTGTTGAGACTGTCAGTCCTCTGCAGCGGCTGCTGGTTCAATTCACACCTGTGGCACATTTTGGCACGTTTGTGTCACCCCCCCTCTCTCCCCCTGTCCTGTCATATCTTCACCTGTTCTATGTTAATAAAGGCAAAAAGCCCAAAAACTAATCTTAAAAAAAAAAAAAAAACTCTCCAGGCAAAGAGAAAATTTTCAAGTCAGAAGACTCAAGTCTAAATCAAGTCATGAGTCACAGGTGTTCAAGTCCAAGTCGTGTTGCAAGTCTTTTTTTTTTTCAATGCAATACAATATCATCTAATACTGTAGAATATGCTCTAATATTGTGCAACAATCGTTTAAAAACTGCAAACTGTTACGATGTGCGCCATCATGGCTGTGGTGAAATAGCATTTAATATAATGCACAAACAGTAGCTTCAGATAATGCACCTATTTTCATGCAATGCAACCTTTCTTATAATCTTTTATTTTTTTATCAGTATGTACCTCTTTTGTATTACTTTTTTTAAAAATTGTTATTATTGTTATTGTTAATTAACAACAAATTTGTGTAAAAGTATTCTATTCTATTTTTTGTTTATTCACACAGGAAGTGAAACAGTTGATGTCCCACACAGGCTTAGAAAAAGATCTAATTCAAGGTAATTCAGCCGTGATTAAACCAAACCAAAGGAAGTTGCATGTTCATGACAAATGTGTGTAATTACAACTCTACATCCTTGTGTGTATGTAAATGTGGTCTGGTTGGTTTTCTGCAGCTCAGCAGCTGCTGGGTTTGGTTTCTTGTATTTTTCTACATTTGTTTCTGCAGTGAACCTCCAGGTAACCTCCAGGTAACCCTGCTGCTCTCAGAGTGTGGGCTCCACCTGTTGGTCCGTGCTGCAAACACACGAGACGGCCGAGCTTCATTATCTTCTGCCACCTCCGATGAGCTGCTCCCCTCCCTCCCTCCCTCTGTCTGTGTCTCCATGTAAAAAGTGTGGGACTTGATTATCGGCCCATGTCGGCGAGCTGTGACCCGCTGGAACCCACTGACGAGATAGAAACACACCTGCACACACACACACACACACACACACACACACACACACACACACACACACACACACACACACACACACAGTTACTCTCCATGAAGTCAAATTAAATGACTCAGTCCCTTGTTATTTCCTCACACTTTCAATGTTCTTCCGACACTGGGGAATATTCTACAGACTGTGTGTGTGTGTGTGTGTGTGTGTGTGTGTGTGTGTGTGTGTGTGTGTGTGTGTGCGTGTGTGTGTGTGTGTGTGTTTCCCAACAGTTTGCAGCTGTATTATTTCCATCTCTTTTCTCCCTTCATGTCATCCCTCTACTAGTCTTTCTATCTCTTCTATCGGTTTTCTGTTTTTTCATTCCTTCCTCCTCTCCATCCTTCCCCTCTTTTATATGGTTTGAATTATTTTGAAAAGTTTAAAAAAAATACATGTAAGCAGAAGAAATGAAACAAAAAAAACAAACAAAAAAAAAAAATATATATATATATATATATATACATATATACATATATATATATATATATAGATAGATAGATATATAGATAGATAGATAGATAGATAGACAGACAGACAGACAGACAGACAGACAGACAGACAGACAGACAGATAGATAGATAGATAGATAGATAGATAGATAGATAGATAGATAGATAGATAGATAGATAGATAAACAAATATTCACCAGACTAACAAGATTTACTCTTCCCTTCCTCATTTTTGTGTTCTTTGAACACCCCCGTGTTATCTGATGTACCACTACATGTGTACACTGTGATTGAGGGGGTTATTGTTTGGTATGAGTGTTTCTTTTTTTATGATTTTAAAATAACAGTTAATTGATTCATTTAGCTTTACTTTTGCCAGTGACTGATTAAAGAAAGTGCTTACAATTTGCAACTCTTGTCCAAAAAATGACAGGAGCAACAAAAGACTGTTAAATGGAACGTTCCACATGTAACCAGGTGAAGTGGCCTGTGAAAAGCTCAGATGCTGGAGGAAAACTGCGTGGGCAAACAGTCCAACAGTTTAGGAACAACGTTTCTCAAAACGCAACTGCAGGAATTTAGAGATTTCACCATCTACAATCCATAATATCATTAAATCTCTTAAAACCAACATTGACTCTCTGTGACCTTTGACCCCTCAGGCAGCACTGCATTAAAAACCCTCATCATTGTATAAAGGATACTACATGGGCTCAGGAACACTTTGGAAAACCATTGTCAGTAAACACAGTTTGTCTCTGCATCTACAAATGCAAACTAAGACACTACACCTGAAAGGTTCATGCCGGATTTGGAGTGACATGTGACGCCATCCCTGCTTATTTCAGTGAGACAATGCCAAGAGACATTGTGGACGTGTTCCAACAGCGTGTCTTCGTAGTAAGAGAGTTCAGGTACTAGACTGACCTGCCTGCAGTCCAGACCTGTCTCCCACTGAAAACGTGTGATGCATTATGAAGCACAAAATATGACAACAGACACCAAACAGGACTGTTGAGCAGCTGAAGTCATGTATCAAGCAAGAATGAGAAAGAATTTCACTTTTAAAAACTTTAACAAGTGTCCTCAGTTCACAAACACTTTTGGAATTCCCAACTTTTTTAGAATGTATTGTAGGCATGAAGTTTATCAGTTTAAACATTAAATATCTTGACTTGTACAACTGAATATAGGTTGAAAAGTTTTGGCAAATCATTGCATTCTGTCATATTTAGAGTCTGGGTTGTGTATAAATATTGCAATATTGCATCAGTGGGCCATAAGATCAATCTATTGTTACCTTCTACGACAATAGATACCTAAATTAGACTTATAAGTCTTTGAGATGCCACTCTTCTCAAAGTATTGATATTCGATTATTACAGTCTCCTCATAGAAAGACACCTGACAAATAAATCATAAAGTCTTCCATATGAAGACACACATAAATATATAAGGCTCGCCGTCAGCCTGTCATGTTCCCATTCAGTAATGTCTATAGATTCGACCTTCTGTCGTTTTATTATTTTTTTTCTCCTCTGAACCAACCAATCGCCGAGCTCGGATTAGCATGTGAGAGAGACGCCAAGAGCACGGGAGAGGGGGAGAGAGAGGAAGAGGGAACGAAAGAACGACCAAAAGAAAAGAGGAGAGACGAGAGGAGGCGATGGAGGGAGACAAAAGTCCAGCTGTGAGATGAACGTGGGATGAACAGAGGAAGAATAAAACGGATCTTATCTTTTGGGGAGAGAAACTTCCAGAGCGCAGCCCGGGTTATTACCATATAAATCACACACACACACACACACACACACACACACACACACACACACACACACACACACACACACACACAGTCGTCTAAACACACACATACACACGCACATTCAGCATGATGTTGCACAAACACAAACCGCACCAACACACACTCCTTTGACGGCGTTTGATTGGATGTTTTTGAATGAAGTTGGCTCCTGCCTGGTATTTTGATGGAGTTGGTTATTTATTGGGTGATGAAATTAAGTTAATTGCTTATTGGTATTTTAATTAAGTTTCTTTCTCTGTGGGTGTTTGAGTGATTTTTGGAGTATTTATTGGTATTTTAATGAAGTATTATTTGGCTGCAGACTCAGTGGGAGAGCAGCTGAACAGGCATACACACAGCAGGTGGCCCAAAAACACACACACACAAACGTCATACAGGCATCACACACACACACACACACACACACACACACACACACACACACACACACGATGACATATTAACACACGAGCAAGCACAGAAAGAAATATCCAAACATCCATCTCATTTTAACAGATATATGTACATTTACACACATGCATACAGTCTTATTTTAAAGGTCCAGCCTGTCAGATTCCAGAGCATTTATTAGCAGAATATGGCAGAAATTGAATATAATATTCATAAGTATGTTTTCTTTAGTTAATTATCAGCTGAAAATAAGAATCACTGTGTTTCCGTTCCCTTAGGATGAGCCCTTTATATTTACAGAGAGTATGGCTCCTCTTCCATGGAGGCTGCCTTGTTTCTACAGTAGCCCAGAGTGGACAAACCAAACATGGGCTCTAAATCTGACACACACATTTTGCAAGACTTTCACAGCCACTGTAGGTTCTCCAATGTGCTTGGAAGTGGGGAGGGAGGCTGGGAGTCTTCAGTTGGTCACAATCTAAAGGTGCACAGTGCAGTTCAGCTGCCAGTGTTATTTTCTGTTGTCATTTTCTTGTCCACTTTCTCTACATAGTGAATGTGCTTGCACCCATTTGTGCACCAATGGTTGGCGTTGGTCTTAAAATGAGGTGTGGTCCAGCACATTGTTGGCGCTTTGCAATCGTCAGGCAGCAGAAGGCGACAGCACCACTGACCAACAAAAAAACTAGCCTGAAGTCAGAGGAGCCCTTTTTTTCTGCTATTTAAAGGACACACTGTCCAAATAGTAAGATGGGTCTACACAGGCAGGTTCATAGCACACGTGCACACTGCTTCTAGGACATTGTTAAAGGGTATACTGGTTAATAATTAAAGGGATAGTTCACTAAAAAATGAAGTAATTATCCACTCACCCTGATTGAGGGTCAGAATTATTTTGTTTGTTTGCAAAACACTGCTGGGATTTCACAGGAAAACAGTGTTGCAGAAAGAAAGTAGTTCCAGTAGATCTACTGCAGAAAGAAAGTGACTGCAGGCATGTTTGCATTATCTTGAGTAGCTGGGTCATCATTTCTGGAAAGAGACGCTGGTTTAGAATTTTATCAAATGCATTTTTTTAAAACATTTTTGGTACTTTGAGCACCAAAGCCGAGTGCCATTTAGTCCCATTATATTGGAGAGAAGGCAAAAATCTGATATTTCCAAAACTCTGCAACTCACACCAAAACTATCTTGATGGATAAGTAGCACTACAATATATTTTTTTGATTTTGGGGTGAACTGTCCCTTTAATTGTTGATGGGGGTCACAGGAAGGCAGATTTCCAAGGAAGAAGAAGAAGAAGAAGAAGAAGAAGAAGAAGAAGAAGAAGAAGAATGGCAAAAACAAGAGGGTCCGGCAGTCCGTTCCGAGTTTACAATAACTTCACCCATTTCCCCATCATATTCCTCTAGGCAAACATATTTCCTTATATGGACAAATGTGGGCGTGGCAGTATGCTGGTTGCAAACAGCGGACACGAGCCTGTCAGCTTGGAATGACTCCGATGCACTCATATATGCATGCTGGTATGAAACTGTCGCATCATGAATCTGAAGGTAATTTTGCGTCCAAAGCGAGAAAAGTGCAGTGCTGGTGAGCAGATGCTGTCTGACAGTCTGTTAGGAAACATGTCTGCAGCTGCTGCAGTTTGTGTCACATGTTCCAGATTTAAGACGGCATGTTTAGTTTCAACATGCTAAATGTTGCTCCCAGCTGTACGGAGGTGAACTGGACTGAATCTGATTTAAATGTTACTGTCTCAGTGTCAGACTGCCGACTGTCTGCGGGACTGAACAGGACACACACTCTGTGTCAGGTCAGTTACATTCAGGGAACACATGCAACCAGACAATATCATTGTTTTCACTCCTTGTGCATTACATGTAGTAAATATGTTATTATTATGTGTGTGCATATTCTTGTCCGCAGCTAAACTCTCATACTACTGAACCTGTCAGCCTAGTTTTTACTGTGCACATTTATAACTGTGTGCTCAAGGATCTGTCATAGTTGCAGTGACTCACAATTTTTGAAAAACATTGAAAAACGTTGACTGCTCTGTTTTATACCGACTGCTGGCTCCTTGCTTCTCTTAACCACCTGGTACGGGCTGCAAGACATTAACAACTGCAAAGCTAAAACCAAGGACGAACTTGTCTGTTCAGACCACAAACTGTGGCTTTTTGCCACAGCCAGCTGCCGAAGGTAAATCCATCAGATGCTGCAGTATTTCACCCAGATGTGTTTTGAAGTATGAATTGAGTGTTGAAACTTTGGTCTTGACCTGGAATTTCGTCGGATATTCCAAATGTTGCAGCAAACCTCAGTCCAGCAGACTTTATCCCTCCACCGCAGTGCACAATTTCCGTGTCTATTGTTTGATATTTTGAAGTATTTCCACACAAAGCTGGTGTCAGACATTGTGATGTGTGTCGAATTCAGACAGTAGAGCAGACAGCTGTGATGCGGTGCTTTGGGTGGCCAGTAGAGTGGCCATCCTCAGCCACCCCTCCCCTCCACCATTGTTTTTCTGCTCCAACATCTTGGTCTTGGTGACTCATATGCATCAAGTCAGGAAAATATGTGGAATAAAAAAAGGAAAGTTAATTATTTGCTAACTTCAATTCATTTTCAAAAAGATGAATCTGAATAATCTGCAGATAGTACTGTTTATGTTTACATGAACAATAATTCTGAATATCACAACATTCTGGATTTGATACAGGTCATGTAAACAACATCTTCTGGTTGGACAATCAGAACTAGGCCTTAGAGATGTGGGATATGTTGGTATTATTCTGTTTTAGGAGCTTCTTTGCATCTCAGTTTTGCTGCAGTTTGTGACACACGACTTCTTATCTGTTCATGTTTTGCTCTGCGTCATAAAAAAAACAACCAGCCAACAGTTTGCAAGGCTGGGGTTCAGCTGCTGCATGACAGAAGATTTCTGGTCAGACAGAGCGAGCACATCTACACTGTAAAAACAGAGGTGATAAAATCTCAAAACTTCAAGGCAACTTTCTTCAATCAGTTTTTAAATTTTGAGCTGAACTCGTTCTCCTAAGTTTTAAAAAAGTTTTGCAAGCTAATTATGTTTTATTGAGAAAATTTACTTTTATTCTTCTATTCAAAAATCTTGTAAAAGAGGTTGCCTTGAAATGATGTTTTCCTCAATTTATTTTTACAGTGTACTTTTAATCATTATCATGGATGCAGATATCCACAAGGTTTTGTTAACCAAAGCCAACGACCGCTTTGTGTGATCCGCCATCTTGCGGTGCCATCATTGCTGCAGCGGCACGTCATGTCAGTCACCCTCAGTGTCTGCTGGTTCGGTCTAGAGGGGAACCCCAAATTTGTGAGACTCTCGCAAGATTTTTCATGGTTTCAGTCAAAATGTTGAGTCTCGTGAGATCTTGCAGATCTGGGGACGGAAAATTGGATGACGACGTTAATCAGCGGCCCTCAGTAACTGATGATTGGTAAGATTACTTACAACACTCAGAGCAGAGTGCAGTTTAATTCTCACTGGAAAAAAAGTTGACTGATTTTTATTGAATAATTTACAAGACAAAAAAAAAAAATCATGGTCACAAAATGAGGCATAATAGGCTGCAACAATCCCACAAACAGTCCTGGAGGTTACAGGTTAAACTGCATGTGTAAAGTCGTGAGTTACATAATTTAATTGAGGTTCAGTGAGTCTGCTGGTGACGATACCCTCCGCCAGTAATATGAAATTCTAGGAAGCAATCAAGCTGCTCTGTTGTGCAGATTTGAGGAGGTGTTGTTAATAAGTTCAAAGTAAGATCTTTTGTCTCCTTTGGCCATTTCCTCATACTTCTTAAATTCAGCTCCTGAGAAATAGTTTGTCTCGTCTCATCCTGACACTAATTTGAGCCCAACTGAAAGTCTTAAAATGTTCCCTTTTTTGTCTCGCTGCACATAAATCAGCTCTTGAGATAACAGTAAGACCTAAGAGAAAACTCGATTGTTTTAATGAGATCTTAAATTTGGTTCAGTGGTCGGATTAAAGTGTTGTTGCTCCGTAACGGTCATCAAGGAGAAATCTCTGAGACACCTCAGAGCTCAGCAAAAGATCTCCTGCTTTCCTTTTGTTTTGCAGGAGAAACAGATGAAACTTCAGTGAGCCTAAAATAAGAATCTTATTGATTTCTCATAAGACAAAGAAAAGACAAAGTTTTTCCTCTGAATGATTCAAATGGGGAAAAATATAATGTTAAGATCTAATGAAAAGTTCTAAATGAATACAAATGTCCAAAATAAACTATTTAGAACACTTTTTGATGGTTTAAACACCACCAATAATTTAATTGTTTCTGAATCTATACACAATACACAAACACAAACACACACACACACACACACACACACACACACACACACACACACACACACGGCGTTGAACAGCAGCCGTTCAGGGTTATGGGTTCAGTTCCCTGGCAGAGCAGGAAACCAGCCGTTATTCTCTCTGCTGACTTGAGGTCAGAGGAGGCTTCTGGGTAGTGAGACAGGCCAGGACGCCAGAAACACAGACACACACACGCACACACACACACGCGCACACATAGACTGAGAGCTGTGAGAACATTTTCTTGTGGCCTCGAGGTGTCAGGAGCACCCATCAAACCACCAACAACTAATTATTACCTTCCTTTCCTTTCTCACCGTGTGTGTGTGTGTGTGTGTGTGTGTGTGTGTGTGTGTGTGTGTGTGTGTGTGTGTGTGTGTGTGTGTGAGTGTGTGTGTGCGGGCCCCCGGGGTCCGTTGGTGTACATAATGGCTTTTTGAGGAGATTGTCGGTTTGTAAAGACATTTGATTGACACCTCCTGATGTCTCAATCCAATTAGAGCGAGTGAGAGAGCTCCTTTGTGTACACTAAGTGTGTGTGTGTGTGTGTGTGTGTGTGTGTGTGTGTGTGTGTGTGTGTGTGTGTGATCAGCCTGTGAGAACAAATAATATATGACTGTGTGTGTGTGTGTGTCTATGAACACCCTGATTCTTTCTCTCACACACCTGAACCCCTAAACAGCTTCATGATAAGTTGAAATAATTATTCGACCATTTGCTGCTTACCGCTTCACTAAAATCACAATTTATTTGATTAATTTTGTCACTGTGACTGGAATATTTTATTTATTTTATTCCTTATTTTGTTATTTTTAATGCCAGCCACTGTTGAGCTATGACCAGCATTAATGAACACTTCATAATGGCAGAGTTTTGGGGGCGATTAAGGAGAAAAAAAAATCCAATATCAATATATCAGATAATATTCTTTATACAGAATATAGAATATATACATGAACACATTTTTTTTGCAATGATCCCTAAAAAATTGGTCCACAAACTTGTGAAAAAGATGTACTGAAGAATATTTAAAGTTTAACAATAATCTTTATTGTCCTGAAATAATAATAATAAATAATAATAATAATTATGAATAACTATAAATTAAATGGAGCAAAATATTTGTTCATATTAAAAATATAGATTTTTTTTTTGTTTTAAATATTATCCTATTCTCTCCGTTTTTGTCACCAACATTAAATTAATTATCTGTATGTATGTTGCATGTGTGTGTATTTTGTTGCACATGATAATAAGTGATCCTGATAAACTGACATTTTCACTCATTTTTATCCTGTTTCTGACGCTGTGCAGCGTGCAGGAGTCTTAGAAATCTAAAAGTTGACTGGTTTGACCTCGACAGACACAGAGTTGCAGCAAATGCTATTTCTTAAGTGTAACATTTCAAAAACATGAGTAAAATATGAATTTTCTGTGTTGCTGTAATCAAAGTGGATCAAACTGGACTAGGTAAGACTGAATGTTATGAAATTAAACTCAAATTTTGTAGACCCCTGCTTTGTTTTTAAAATCCTCCGTATTTTTAACATCTCAATTTTGGCAAATATGCTTATATCCAAACTCCAACATATATTGATAAAGCTGTAATAGGCCAAAATCTCTAATATCACCTCATGATATATCGGCTGGACCCTACTTCATATGACTGAGTTATTCTTTCAAATATAATTTACTATCTTAAAGAACCAAAACACGTTATTTAATTTCCTAATTCTTAATTCCTTAATTTGTCACACACCTCATTTGAGTTTTTAATTATTAAGAAAAAATGTTTCGATCCTTCTGACATTTAGGACTCAGTTTCTCTGTCAGATCAGCTTCAGACGGCAAGTTTGTGTCTTAATCTACGATGTGATTCATAGAAACATTAATGATTAAAGCATATTTTATAGCCTGTTATGAAGGTTGACATGTTTATTAACATGTTATAAATGTCAGGAGAACTTCACTCAAAACGATCAAAAGTTTTTACTTGTTTATATTTTTCAGAGGTTTTTTAAAAGGCTCAAGTTTATAAATGGGACGTAGGTCTGTAACAAGAAATAGATGAATATGAATATATAGAAAATAAAGAAAAAATAAGTTACATATATTTTCTGTGATTATTATTTATTATTATTATTTAATTTATTATTAATTATTTTGTTGGCCTGTAAATAATCATGTTAAAATATTTATAAATTGAATGTAAAAATACTGAGCCGACAAAATATGGACTAGAGGTGCACAGTGGCGTCATTATCTGTGTCTGCATCACCAACAAAATGATCTGTCTCTCTGTTATTTTTTAACTTAAATTTTATGAAATGAATCTCTCCACCCTCACTGTTTAAATAGAGATCACTGAACAAAGTGAAAGATTCTGTTTTGTGTTAGGAATACACACTCTTTACGGTAATGATATAAAAGGGAAGGGAATAAAGGGAATAATAATGCTGCATTCATGTTTCTTACTGCATTTCACAGTACTCGAATATTACCTTGTTATAATTTGATAATGCATTATTAAAGTTGTGTACTTCAGAATCAGAATCGTTTTATTCACCAAATGTACAAAGTAGACAGGAGTTTGACTTGATGATGCAGCACAGTGGGACGAGAAGATGAAAAGTTTAAAAAGACTTCACTAATTTAAAATGAAAGGTATGAAGAAGATAGGAATAGCCCAGTATGAGTTAACAATAATAATAATGATGATAATAATAATGATGTAGGTTTTTCTGTAGGTTTTTAATTGTATGATATGATCTACTTTCAGGGGGCTAAAACTTCCCAAATCTCCTCAAACCGCTGCCTTCTCTTTTTTATTTTAGTATTTTAGCTCACTTTTTTTTAAAAAACTTAATTTATCCTCATTCATATTTCTGTTGTTACTCGATTAAGCACTGCTGTTTGCAATTACTGCTTGTACACTTCACTTTTTATTTCACTTTATATTTAATATTGTATTGTTTTTTGTTCTACTTTAGTGGGGTTTTGGAGTTTCATTGTTTTATCTTATCTCATCTGTATTCTGCTGAAAGGTCAATTCCACCTTAACGTACGAGAAAGTCCTTGTCACTACTTTCATTTTCAGTTTTCAGTTCACTTTGGCTCGTTTAGAAACTAATTCACCTGTTTTATTACTTCAAATCAGAATCTGATATAACAACGAACATTTTCAGGTTTATAGAGTTAAGGGATTTTAGTACACACTCTCTCTCTCTCTCTCTCTCTCTCTCTCTCTCTCTCTCTCTCTCTCTCTCGGGGTCCTCTATTCAGACTGAGTAACAAAGCCCAGGGCCTCAATCCAGCATGTCCGGAAAAAAAAAACACTCTGAGTGTGTTTTGTAAGTGTGTGAGTGTGTTTTGTTGGTGTGTGTGTGTGTGTGTGTGTGCACGTGTGTGTTTGTGTGTGTCTTGTGTTTGTGTGTGTGTTGCACTAACAAGGTCCAGGCCTCAGCATGATGACGATCTTAACGAGCTGTCTGTCACTCTTCAGCTCTCAGCTCAGACCTCTGTGTCATTAATGACTCTCTCTCTCTCTCTCTGTGTGTGTGAGTGTGTGTGTGTGTGTGTGTGTGTGTGTGTGTGTGTGTGTGTGTGTGTGTGTGTGTGTGTATGTGTCAGTGGTATAAATGGAATAATGTCTCAGCAGGACAGAAAAAACATTTAGTCTCTTTTGGCGCCACAATGTCAAGGTTTCAATGGCTGCTTTCTCCTTCTGTGAGAGAGAGAACGTGTGTGTGTGTGTGTGTGTGTGTGTGTGTGTGTGTGTGTGTGTGTGTGTGTGTGTGTGTGTGTGTGTGTGAGCAGCTGCCAAATCCCAAAATTTCACTATTTTACCAGCCAGGGTCAATGTTTAGAATAACAGAGCTGGACTCAGAAGCTTTGTCCCAGTTCAGGCCCTGCCTCCTTTTTTTTTTTTTTCTTTTTTTTTCAATCTCAATGTCATCACAACGTGTCATCCCATAATGCATTGCAAAAGTGCATGTCTCATTTGGGGAGGAGGGAGCAGGTTCAGCCAAGCCTTCAGACCCTCAAAAAAGAGATTTGAGACATTTTAAGCGTTTAATGTTCCCGCCTCAATATGACCAGATATTCAGGTGTTTGTCTTAAAGGGACAGTTCACCCCAAAAAAACCCCTCATAACAACTGAAGCCTGGACTTTTTTAAATTAAAAAATGACAAAATAGAGTCATTTAACAATTGATTAACAATTGATTAGCTATTGCAGCTCTAAGTGTTTCATATTCATTGTAGATTTATTAGTTTGTCCAGCTGTTCCTTCCTTTGTTGTCTGTAATTTATTGATTGATTGAGTGATTGATTGATTTAAAGACACAAACTTGTGAATTTGCCACCAAGTGAAGCATTTTTTCACCAAAGGCCATGATAATGAATTTCCACTGGTGTGTGACATCATTGTTTATTTTGAATGTGCAATCCTACCAGTAATCCTCATTTCTACTAATCTAATTACATCTTTTTACAGTTACTTTTTTTGAATCCAGATTACATAACCCCATTACATGTAATCTGTTACTCTTCTAACTTGACAACACTTGATTAATTACCTTCAGCTTTACTCAATTTGTCAAATTAAATTAAAAGTAAATGTTTTTACTTTAAGTCAAAAAGATGTGATTCTTTTGCATAAACTTCTGTCGTTAGTGTTACCTGAAATAAAAATATGATAAAGAAAATATCTTGAGTTTTAGTCCCTACAAACCCAGGGTCCTACATCTCAACTTAACTCCACGCTAATCTCCAGTAGCGAGGGCACCTTACTTTGGAAAAAATATGACGGCAGTCAGCGTCTGCCAGTGTCTCCTGGGTGAAAATACATGTGTCTGACTCATCCTTTTATCTACAGACTTTACGTCACCGGACTTCCTCCTTTGCTCTCGTCATAATTCATACGGCCACTAGAGGTCACCGCATAGCAATAAGCATAAATACTGGTCGTAACAAGCTGCTCGCACAAACGACCTGTAGAGTTATTTTCCTGGTGAGGATGGGATGAGTAAAGCATGGCAAGTGGGTGTGTGTGTGTGTTTGTTACAGTGTGGCACAGTTTTGTTGTTGTCAGGCTGTCTGTGCAAACATCAGCCTTCAGCTACAGCTCACTGAGGCATGAAAACACACAACTCTACACAACACAACACACACTGTTGAATCAGCTCCTTCACACTCTGAGCACCAGCAGCCCATGTGGGAGTTACTGAAGTTAGTGTGCAAACACACGCGCACACACACACACACACACACACACACACACACACACACACACACGAATAAATCAGTCCAACAACTGAACAAAACAAAAACAGTTCAGTCATCAGCACCATGTAGTGAAATGACTTTTAACTTTTAACTCGGCTAAAGGCTGGAAGCAGGTGGAAGCAGCCAGAAGGGCTCAAAAATACTGGGGGGGGGGGGCGGGGTCCCGCTAAATACTGTCTGTGAGCTCAGGCTTCTGTTCTGGACTCTGGACAGCTGACACAAACAACAAGACTTCAGGAAGCTGCACAAAGTGGCTGCGCTGAAATAGATCCAGTCACATCACCAACTGTTGGTGATGTCACACAAATTGTGACATATGCTTTGTGTGATGTTTTATGGAATATGCTATAAATTTGAGATGTTCAGCTGATGTCCTGAAAAAGACCCTGTCTCTGTCTCTGTCTGTCTCTGGGAGGTCAAAACGTCAGGTCAGAGTTTTTATTTGCCGTTTTCAGCAGGAAGTCTGATATAAATTATAGATTTCATGCACACAATGTACACATACATGGACACACACACACACACACACACACACACACACACACACACACACACACACACACACACACACAGCACATTTATTAAAAACAGGGCCAGAGTGACTAATGAAGCATCAATATTCATGAATGATTTTTTTTAAAAAGCTGAAATGGTGATTTATTAATTGTGTCATAATGAATATTTCATTCATGCTGTTATTACTACTATTTCACCAGCAGCATGAGATAATTATGAGCCTGTACTGCAGTGTGGTGTCTCTGCAAATATAATGCAACAAATTAAATTTACAAACTGGTCATTATCATGAACAAGAAAAAGCAGGTTCCGTCTATGAGAACCAAATCTGGATGAAAATAGTCCCTAACAAATGCACCAGTACTCATGGCATTATTGGAGCAAGTGCAACTAAATTTTATAAGTAGAAGCACCGGTGTGTTTTGCAAATATGCACCTTTTTTTTCTGCTTTTTTGAAGTCATCATTGTGTACCACGTGGGACACCACACGTCTGTGCATTTGGCAGATCCAGGCAACCCTGTACGCTCACTATGCAGACGGCGGCCTGCCTCTCCTGTCACATCAATGTATACAACAGAGATGAGAGACTTAAGCAGAACTATCTGTCTGATCGCTGGGAAAAAAGGCAACAATGAGAGTGAATTGCAGGAAAAGCAATCAAGTAAACCTGCAACTCCAACGTCAGGAAACAGTAACGTCAAGCTGATGTCGGCCTACTAACCTAGAATACTGTCCATGTCCCTCTAGTCTGTCTGTCTGTCTGTTAGCTGGACAGTGCATCTCTGCAGTTTCTGGTAAACGTTTAATTACATTAAATAAGATAAACACCAACCAGCAACAGTGTCTGTAAAGTGCAGTTTGGAAACTGAAAGTTACAGCGTTGTATGTAAACCGTGGTTCAAATCATGGAGAAGCTGAGGGGAGTTCAGCTCCCCTAACAAATACATGGGTTCCCCTGAAAGTCTAAATCAGATGATGTTCCTGAAGTAAATTGGAAATAGTACCAATAATGCTGTGTGTCTGTATATTGCTTGACATCCACTTTGATACCTGCTCGCTTTTTATGGCTGTAAATAAACCTTTGGGTCCTAAACCCATTTCCTCGAGATTAAACCAATCCTCAGACAGAAGGGAAGTGACAGGGAAGTAAAGAGAGTGTGTGAGAGAAAAAGAACTCTTTCTAAAACCCACCCATGTAAAAACAAATGTGGAGAAGAAAAAATGTTGCCTGTCCCCCCCTGCTGATTTTGTGAATTTATTTTTTGTTTTATGCCCTGATTAAAAAAAATGTATTCTTTGATTTCAAAACAATTCTTGTTATTTAGCCTTTAAGACATGTTATTGACAGTATTAACTTCCTGTAGTAGAATGTTTTTTGCAGTAACTCTGAAGATGACCTCGTTGCTTCGCACTCAGTCAAAAGTCTGGACTAATGCAAGATGGAAAACAATGGACTAGAATGGAATAACCGTATAATGATAAAACTCATAATTACCTTTAATTACCTTTACTAATTTTAAAGGAGGGAGGATTATATTGGGAGCAGTGGGCTGTCAGCTGTGACTCTGTGGTTTACAGTGTGGCTCAGAGACGGATAAGAGAAATTTGATTGGGGCCTCCAGTGAGATGCATGGCGATTTTACTGGTGCTCCTAAAATTTTCAGTAGGGCTCACTAGTGATACCAGTAGAAAACGTTAGTCTGTAGCCCTGTGCACCATTTCCCTCTCTTCTTCTTCGTTGGTTATGAACTACAGTGAGCAGCTGTTTTTTTTAAAGCTGTCAGTTCCTCCCCCTTTTTCCCTCCCACTTTTCTGCTCTTCCTGCTTCTCTTTATTTTCTACCTCAGCTGTTCCTTTCTTACCTCTACTTTAGCCTCTCATAATCACTTCCTTTGCTTCCCAACCATTTCCTCACCCATCCCTCCACCTTTCCTCCTGTTCCTTTCCTGTTCCTTTCCTTTCCTTCCCTTCCCTCTTACCCCCTCCTTTCCTCACCCCTCCTCCCTCCCTCCCTCCTGGCTGTTTTTTTTTCTTTTGCTCAGAGTTTGCGTGCCGTTTTAGAGTGTTTTCATTGATGTCGAGACCTTGCTATCAAACATGACTGCCTCTGCTCTAATTCACCCCCAGGACACCACACACACACATACACACACACACACACACACACACACACACACACACACACACACACACACACACACAGAGTCACTCACACACATACTCAGGGCTTCTTGCTCTCTCACTCACTTGAATGAACATCCATATACACACACACACAAACTCACATTCTTGCTTTACACACACATACACTCTTTCTCTTACTCACACACACACATGAATGAACAGTCAGGTCTGCTGACACACACACACACACACACACACACACACACACACACATGAACATTACTAGGCTTATGAGGACATTTAGTCTTAATCTCGACTCTGACTCTCGCAGTGTGACCACCCCCCCCTCATGCTCAGTCATCCAGTAGTCTATCTGGGTGTCTTGCGTCTGTTGTCAGGTGCTACAGTAGTAGATGGTTAGCACCAAAGCTAATGAAGTCCAAAGGGACTCCCTCAAAACTTGGGATTTGACTCAGAGCGGTGCCTTACGTCCTACGTCACATAGAGCCTCGTGAGCGTTAGTGGTCCCTCTCATTGGGTCATCTTGTCACTTTTTGTATAAACAAAAACATAACTTCCTGTTAGTTGTTAAACATAATATTTCCTGTAATTCCAAGATCAAACCCAGAGGAGTAGGTTGTCAGTGCTTTACATAGACAGTACCATGAACAAGGTCTGTGGATACTTTTGAGTAAGCAGGTCATGATTTTTTGAAAGAGACTCTGGTTTTGAATTTGTCAAATGTATTTTTGGGCTCTCCAAACAATCTGAGTGTCATTTAGTCCCATTACATTGGAGAGAAGGCAGATATCTGCAAAACTCTCACACCAAAAACATCTACATGGATAAACAGCACTATTTTGAGGTGAAATGTCCCTTTAATTCACCATATTCACATGGTGGCCATTTTCCTCTGTCATCGCACTCAGAAGCTCAAACGTTGTATTGCTGTGGTCCAGGTTTGAAGTCACTGATCAACAACTGAAAAAACAAAAGAGTGGAGAGATTTAAATTCCTGTGACGAACAAAAGGTTCTAATAAAATAACAAAATGTTGAAATCGAGAGGTGCAATTTATTTTTTACAAGAAATATTACATCATTAATTATTCAATTCAAATGTGAATGCTATACCAACCCAAGCCTCTACACACACAGCTCTCCTCTTGACAATGGTACTGAGGATTACAGCGTTACACACCTGACTCCTTCTCTCTGAGAGCTTTCACAGTCAGCATCCAAACACACTTCTCTGATGTACAGTTAAAAACATCAAAAAAAAAACATCAGTCTGCACAAAAATGATGAATCAGGCTGTGCAGGATGTTAGAAACATATCTGACAATATGGCAGATTCATCCAATCTGAACAAGTCTCAGCATCACAAATCAAAACAGTCAGCCAATGAAAAGAGGTTTGATACAACCTGCAGACATCTAAAAAAGAAACATTCAGAAACTTGTCAAAAGACAATCTGACAACCATGAGCTCCATCTCTGATATTAGGAAACACTGAAATTATCCAGAAAAACACTCCAGCGTGCACTGCAGCAACTTGATATACCTGAACAGTCTAATGACTCAAAGAATTCCTGACAAAACATGACAAACCACACAAGGAGGAACTGACTATTCAAAATGGTGAAATATGGAAAAACGCTTTTGAAACCTGTAGTACTGTTGAACTGAAACTACAAACCTACAAACTGTAAAAACAGTCCTTCAGACCCCTTTAGACTATTAACTGAAGAAAAGCTACTGACTAAAATCCAGACCCTGCATCCAAGGAAGGCCTGTGATCCTGCTGGTATTTGACTAACCTCAAATTCAAAATTTAAGTTGGGACGCTCTGTAACATATAAATATCAACAGAATTTAATGATTTGCAAATTCTTTTCAATCTCTCACCCTGGCGCTATTTCAAACAAGTTTCGCTTTCACCTTCAGCCTGTTTTATCTGGTTAAAATTGATGTGACGTCCTTGACGTTTGTGTTTCCGCTCATTACAGCAGTCCAAAGGGAGGACGAGAGACTGATTGACTGGGTTGAGAGAAAGCGGCACTTTTTATAAGAATATCTTCAAAAAAGACGAGGTTTGGAAGGAAATAAAGGGAACTTACAAGTTAGTAAAAGTTAAGGGGAGTTACAAGTAAGTAAAATGTCCTCCAACAATGTAGAAATAAGAGTGATTTAAGAAAATTACATGTGATGATTGATGATTTTTATTTTACATCAGCACTCCCTGAAAAAATGAAAAAAGACACGAGATGAAAAAGATGCAACAAGATGTAAAAGATGTGACCAGACAAGAAAAGAGGTAACAAGATGAAAAACTATGTAACAAGACGACGTTTGACGTCGACATTTAAGATGTAATAAGATGTGTGGTTTGTTCCACACTTTTACCTCACATTCTTTACTAAAATAGAAGTACAAGTACTTTTGTGGAAAAAGACTCCAGTAAAAATTTCTTTACTCAAGTAAAAGTGAAAAAGTACAGGCTCTGAAATGTATTAAAGTATAAAATAAAAGCTAATGTTGTCTCTTTTGTGATGTTTTCATCCTGTGATGTCTTATGTCTTCTAACAACTTTGTCATTTTGTGGCAACTTTTCTGTCTTGTTATGGTTTTTTTGGTTTGTTTGTTTTTGTCTCGTTACGACTTTTATATCTCATTAAGACCCGTCCTGTTATGTCCTGTTATGTCTGTAATGAACAGGACTGGTACAGTTATAAGTTTAATGTAGCTTTAAAATGTCCTCATTTTGTAGGACTTCCCTCTGTTTCTTCTTCCCTTTATTTGGTCCTCATAAGCATAGAAATACAAGACACACACATGCACACACACAAACACGCACACACACACAGTCAGTGTGTTTAGCCCTCAGTGTCACAGGCTGTGAATTTAATATTGATTCCATAAAGTAGTTTCAGTGTAACATGTCACGGCGAGTTAACATCAGAGCAGCGAGCCGGACAGAGAGGAGAGCAGCTAGCACGCAACGCTGCGGGAGACGAGGGGAGGGAGGGAGGCATGATGGGAGGAGGGAGAGAGAGAGAGAAGAGAGAGAGGCAGAGGAGGAAAGAAAAGGATGGAGGAAGGATGAAAGATGAGGAACGAGAGGAAGGAAAAGAGGCGACACGAGGGAGGGAAGAATAGAGGGGAAAGGGGGAGAGGAGAAAGAAAACGGGAGGGAGGAGGTGTGTGTGTGTGTGTGTATGTGTGTGTGTGTGTGTGTGTGATGCTTTGCTGATACACAAACATACAGGCAAGTTTACAGATTGAATTAAAGCCTGAGGGGATCACAGAGTGTTTGTTTGAACAGAGATGTGTAGTTTTGCACACGCGCGCACACACACACACACACACACACACACACACACACACACACACACACACACAGATCACAGTACAGACTTTACTGGGATGGTCTAACCGGGTCAAAGGTCAAAGCAGGTTCAACTGCTGAGAGAAAAACAATGCAGACATGAGAGACAGATTAACACACTATCACATGACCCTGTGTGTGTGTGTGTGTGTGTGTGTGTGTGTGTGTGTGTGTGTGTGTGCGTGTGTGTGTGTGTGTCACCTACCCATCATGTGAACTTTGCTCTTAATCGGATCACAATCAATGCAGCAGAACTGGTCTCAGATATTCTTCTTCCTTGTCAAAACCTGACACCTACATTACCCACAATGCAACTCAACCCTGACGGCTGGGAGACAGATTGGGGTTTGTTATGCTAGTAGCTAACCCTAATGTAGCCTCGATCCTTTAACTAGCCCGCAGCAGAGGTGACGGCATCGGTCCACATATTCTTCACTCAAGCAGGAGAACAGATACTTGTGTAGAACATCTTCACGTCTTTTATGTCTTGTTATAACCAGTTTTGTCCTGTTACGACGTGTTAGGACTTTTCTGTCTTGTTGCAACTTTTTTGTCTTGTTACGCCGTTTATGTCTTAATACAATTTTTTCATTTTGTTTTGTCTTGTGTCTCATGACTTTTCTCTCTTGTTCAGACCTTTTCGCCTTGTTAGGTTTTTTTTGTCTTGTTATGTTGTTTTTTATCTTATTAAATCTTAAATGTCTTGTTACGCCTTTTCATCGTTTACTACGTTTTTGTCTTGTAAAACCTTTTATGTTGCTTTTGTGTCTTTTTGCTACTTTTCATCTTGTTACATCTTTAATGTTTTTTTTAATCTTTTACGACTTTTTCATCTTGTCTTGACTTTTATATCGTATTACCACTTTTATGTCTTTTTATGCCTTGTTGCGACTTTTTCACCTTGTTATGGTTCATTACACCTCATTACATCTGGCTACATCGTCTTTGTTTTATTACACCTTTTGCGACTTTTTTGTCCTTTTTTTTCTTTTACACCTTGTTATGACTTTTTTGTAATATGAAAAAGACAAAACAAGATGAAAAATTATGTACCAAACAAAAATAACAGACTACACAGACAAAATAAGACATTACAAAATGAAAAACTACATAAGAAGACAAAAAAAGATGTAACAACACAAAAAACGATATAACATGACAAAAACAAAAACACAGACAAAAGACAATTTAAAAGATGTTACAACAAAAAATACATTAAAAAAGATGTAACAAGATGAAAAAGATGTAAGAAGACAACAAAGACATAAAAAGAAAGAAAACAATTTTGTCCTTTTATCATTATTCTTATTATTCTTATTATTCTTATTCTTATTATTATCATTATCATTATTATTATTATTATTATTTGTTGTTGTTGTTTTTGTCTATGTTTTCTGGGTCAGATTTCCCTGCTGGGGTTTCAGTTCAGATTGAGGCAGCCAAGCCAACACACACACACACACACACACACACACACACACACACACACACACACACACACACACACACAGCCTCGATGATGGAAATATTGTTTGACAATCTCGGTGAACGAGGGAGAAGAAGAGAAAGTCTCTCTCTCTCTCTGTGGACTTTCTGAGGCAGCTTGTTGTTCCAACACTGAAACAGCAAACGTTCGAGGTGAGCGTGTGTGTTTACAGTGTGTGTGACAGCCTCAGTGTGTATCTGTGTACTCTGTGTGTGTGTGTGTGAGCATTTGGGATGCTATGAATGTTCAGCAGCTGCTGGGCTGAGGCTAACTGTTAGCATAGCATCTATATTGATAAATGTTCCAGATAAACATTAAATTTATTCAAAATCACAAGTTGTCATGGACAGAGAAGATTTTTAAAAGACTTCATTAAAAAAATAAAGAACTATCACTCAGTAGAGTGTAGATCACCACCAGGCAACAGATGGTGAAGCACCTGCTGCAATACCAGCTGCAACAAGCAGAGACTTGACCCTGACACATGTCCTGAGCTGAAACAAGATTTTAAACTGAAGCAGCTGCTGATCACTTGCAGAGGAGAGGAACTATATTTAAAAACATAGAGACTCAGTTAGAAGCTACAGAAGTACTGAGCTGAACATGAAGAGATTTTTAAAAACTTCTTTCTCTCTACTCTCCTGCACAGACGTGAGCTCAGTATCACAACACTCTCTTGTCTGAGGAGGAGAAAACGGGGCTTGACACAGTTTGGCCGTGGAACTAATAACTAATATGTAACTTGGAAGGAATTTAATAAAAGGTATTAAGTGCATTTTTTGCTTCTGTACATGTGTGATTCCAGTGAATCATTTACAGGTAGAAACATGCTGTCTTCACTTAGAGACAGTTTTTACAGAGGAGGACAAAGGACAGACAGAGAGCTGGACATTATGATGTCACAGTGAAGTTGACCTTCAACCTTTTGGATGTAAACTGTCATCACCTCGTCATTTTATTAGACTATTTTGTTATAGTCAGTGTATGTTAAAGAGGCCACCATGACCTTTGACCTTTGACCAATAAAATCTAGTCAGTTCATCCTCGAGTGTAGGTGGATGTTTGTACCGATTTTGACAAAGTTCCCTATCTGTGTTTTTTGAGATATCACAAGGATGTGATGAGCTGAAAAGATAAGGCCTGCTGCTGGCATGAAGCCATGAAAAGAAAAAACAGTTTTTCAAGGTCCGTTATAAGTCACTTCATTTTTTATGTCATCTTTACGTCTTTTTTGTTTGTTGCTTTATTGTTGATGTATATTTTAATTTGTTTTACATCTTCTTACATTTACTTTGTGTTGTATGTCATTTTGGTCTTTTGTGTCATGTTTTTCTCCTGTTTTAACCTCATTTTTCATCCTGTTAAGTCTTTGTCATTTTTTTAAATACAATGTTTTGAGTTTCTAAAGTTCAAAAATTTAAGTTTATCTAAAGAAGAAAAGTAAGTTATCTCAACAAAAGCTCAGTAGTCTGCTGCCTTGAAATTTTGAGTTTTCTCACCTTTTTCATTTTTACAGTGTATAGACTGGGAAAAAAATATGTATATTTTTTGCTTTTGGGGTGAACTGTCCTTTTTAACCCTCTAAATACTTGAGAAAACCATCAGAAGATTGTGTTTTTACTTATTCCTCCTTCAGTTAATCAGTCAGTCTGTCCAGAGAATATTAAATTAATAAGAAGTGTGTCTGTATCGGCTGTGTTCACCTCTCAAACCGCTGCAGTCGTTCACACAGCTGCTGATTGTCTGTCAGATTTATCACTAAGTGCCTTTTTGTCACCAGTGAAGCGATTACAGCACGAGCACAGTGACTCTTTCATATTTCACACCACTAAATGACTCACATTTCAACACTGTTTGACACCTGAAACGCTCTTGACAATGACAAAAATTTTACACCTCAAACTAAAGTCCCACAATGCCGCCGTCGCCACCCTCCCCCCTTAATAATGATTAATTGTCGGGTCTTAAACTCTTTCGGGGAGCTGCAGGTGCTAACAGCCGGAGCTAATTGGGGTGCAGAGCCAATTAGAGGCAGGAGAAGACTGACGGCATTAACGGTGATGAGGCTCATAAAGCTGGCAGACCTGCAGAGACACAGTTTGAGCCGCTCATCTGCAAATACATGAAGAGACGTCAAGAGATCGAGACACTGAGAGTGAACAGCCTCAGACCTGTCAGGTGTTTGGATGAAGTGCTGCTGGAATGTAACTAAGTACTTTTACTCTAATACTAAATGAGAGGTTCTTTGGACCAATTTATCAACTGACAAGATTGTGACAGGATTAACTGATCGATTAATCATTTTGAGCCATTTTTTTAAATTTAAACATTTTATGGACCAAACAACAAGGCAATTGAGAGAATAATCGACTAAATGTGAGGTCATATCCTTTTCCTGACACTTTCTGCTTCTATTTCTAATTTTTTTATTTATCTGACAGCTTTAGTTACTTCACGTTTCATTTTTTAAACACGAAACATAAAAAAGTGTTGATGACAAAACATCGTATTTTATAAACCATCCAACACTTTATAAAAGCTCAGCTGAAAAGAAATGAATTAGCAGGCTTGGTGAGTAACAGATTACATGTAACAGGAATTTGTAATTTGGATACAAAAACTGTAGTCCATTACAGTTACAAATAATAAAAAAAATTTAATCAGATTACAGATACATTTGGCGAAATTGGGGATTATTAGCAGGATTGCAGCTGCCAATTCATTATCATGATGAAGAAGTGAAAAAATGCTTCCCTGGGTGGAAATTTCAACATTTTATGTCTTTAAATCAATCAAGAAAATCAATCAATAAACCAACTGATATATAATTTTAGCACAACAAAAGAAGGAACAGCTGAACAATTTATGCAGGCCTCAGGCTGTCTCAGTTGAACACTGGACTATGATTGGTCGTGATGTCATAAATCATACTTATCTTACTCTCAGCAGAATTTAAAAACCTTTATTCTGAAAATCTAGTGACACAAAAAGATGTATAGTAGGTTCAAAGTTTTAAAAAAAGGAAATGACAGAATGCCAATGACGAGTTTACATTAAACTGTCAAATAAATGTCCAAAAATGTGTTTATTTGAATTTAAATTGATCTATTTTCAGTGTTTTATGGGTTACTATTGGGTTAACAGGTAAAAACTGTGAAAATGTCTTTAACAATCCATTTTAAGTTGAAATTTGCAACATATTACTACTGAGTTGCACTAATGCAGTATGCTGCAGATCAGTCCAGCAAACCTGTTGCTGCTGGTCCTTTCCACTGGTAATAAATATTGTTTTGGAGAAATCAGCAATTGACCAATTCTGGCATTTAGATACAAGGATGTTTTGGAAAGAAAGTGCACGAACATGAAGAAGACCCATGTCCCCACTGGGTTTAGATCTTTGCAAATATTAATGATTGATTTTGTTTTTTGTTCCAAATAAAGTGGATTATAGGCCTGTAAAAATATATTTTAGTAAGGACCACAATATGCTGTATTAACCTGAAAAAAACAACACAAACCATCCCTCTTTTTTGTCAGTTTTCTAATCTGCTCTGTAAGAAAGGGGGTCCTGATGAGGGTCCAGGGCTTTGAATGATGGGATAAATGAGGCTGTTAGTAACAGAGAGAAGGCTGATCTCTGTGTGACGACCTGCCAGTCTGTGCAGAGTGCAGCAGGATCAGATGGAGAGCAACTGTCAGCTGAAGAGGAGCAGAAGATCCCATAAATCTGCATTTCATACTTATATACAGATATTTTATCACCTTTTTCATGTTTGTTCATCACCAGAAAAACAAGTTGAATATTCTTACTGTAAGGCAATGCATTTTGAAGATGGTTTAAATGTGTTTGTGTTGGATTGCTTTATTAAAGGGACAGTTCACCCCAAAATCAAAGATACATATTTTTCTTCTGGCCTGTAGCTCTGTTTATCCACCAAGTCCAAAGGTCAGCAACCTTTACTCCCAAAAGAGCCCAAAGAAAAGGGGAGGTAGCCTCAAAATGAATATTTAGAGGAATTTTCACTTGTTCCTGCAATTTATTGGCAAAAAACACCTAAAAACATCACAACATGTGTTGGAATTTTTTGGAAAAGCTTCCATGAAATCAGGTCACAACAATCACCGCCAGAAACATGCAAAATCCTGGAGGGACTGACAGACTTGAGTTCGGCTGGAGGTAACATTACTGCAGCGTTAGTTAGTCAGACATGCTAACATTTGCAGCTTACATTAAAACAGATAAAGACGAACTTTAATCTTTTTCACATGTGTTCTCTTGTGTTTTACTCGCTCACACGCACAAAAGTTTTTTGTTGTTGTTTTTTACATCAACACCTGTCAGCTTCCTGTTTGTCGCTCTCTCTCTGTCTCTCTCTTCCTGTCTCTCTCTCATCAGCTCAGGTGTCGTCTCTGCTCTGTCGGACATTTTGGGAAACCGTGAACGTCTCCTGACTTCTTCTTCTTCTTCTTCTTCTCTCCCGCAAAAGAGGATCACACCTTTTGTCTCCTGAGTGCGCTCCCTGACATCTTGATGTCATCCTCAACCCTCCAATCACAACCACCGCCCCCTTACCTCCGCCCCCTCTCACCCTGGGCAGTTGCTAAGCGACGGAGCCCCTTGTATAATTCATTTACCCGCTGCATGCAAATATGTGGACAATTAACCACTTCTGTTTGCATAATAGATTTGGGGAGGAGGGAGGGCGGAGGGGGAGGTGGATGAGGGGGAGGAGGGGGGAGGTGGGGTATTTAACTCCCAGTTCATCTCATCCTGCCTGACGACACAAAGAGAGAGCACCAACCAAATAATTTCCACTCCCTCTCATCGCAATCACTGCAGCCTCAATACCTTCATTCTTCCTCCGTTCACTCGTCATAGAGCAGAGAGGAGGAGCAGGGCTGCAAATTACCTCCATACACACACACTGACAGCATAAAACACACACACACACACACACACACACACGTGCACGCATGCAGGAACGTTGTAATTACTACCCTGCGCGGCGCTCAGCCTCCGCTCAGCAGCCATTGATGTGCAGATGAAGATGGCCGCCGCATGTTTTTGCGCTGAAAGAAAACCATGTTTTGGTTGGGCTCTGTCAACCGAACAGCTGGATTGCCATTTTTCACTCAAATTAGATTTCGGCTGAAGCACCGGCGCTGGGGGAAATTAAACCGCACAACAAGAAGCAGAAGGAGAGAGCAGCCACTTTCTCTCCTTCTGTCTTTTCATGCTCTCCCTAATTTGGTACAAAGAGGGTTCAGAGCAGGGCGCAGTGGCAAGTCAAGCTGCATCCATCCACCCATCCACCCATCCATCTATTCATTCATCTCTCTATCTATCTGTCTATGTGTTTTATTTGAGGCTTATTTCAGCATTTCTTTTGTGTCTTTTTACTGTTACTGACACATTTTTTCTGTTAAAAACAGGATTTAGAGAATCTCTGCCGGCAGGAACTTTTCACATTAAAAATATCTCAGCTGTATTATTCCTTAAAAGAGACCAAGAAGAAAAGGTTTTAATAGACGGCATTCATCGGCCCTCATTGTATCAAAATGTTTGTAACAAGTGCGCGTTTAAGCTGCAGGAGAAACGTTTGAATTATCAAATGTTGCACATAAAATGAGCTGTCATTTGGTAACTTACAATAAGCAAATAAAAGCAGATTCATCTCTGAAAACAAGAAATGCTCCTCGTACATACTGTGTTATTTATACAAAGCAGGAAAGCTCAAACACCACGATCAATGGCGGTCCAATCAGATCACATCCATCCTGTCACATCCCACGATCTTTAAGGATCAAGTTAAATATTGGACGACTCGGACTACAGCATGTGACTTATGTCCGGTGCCAATGCAGGAAGTAGAGAGTGTTTCATGTAAAGTGGAAGCTAAAGGGCCAGATATGCAAAACAAAACAGATGTACAGCAGATTAGCATATGGGACTGTTTGTACGAGATTTGGCGGATGCATTGGCGGATGCTCCGTCACGAGGGTGCACAATAATCATAGACATGAGAGAAATAATGAGATTGATGTCATATAACGCCTCATCAAGTCAGAACAGCAACTTGTATTCCAGACTCAGGATGTCACGAGAACCAAGGTGCTCGAGATGCGGTTCTTGTGGACATGACAGGGACATCATAAACACTTACAGGTGCTGTAGTCTTCTGTTAAATGCCAGAGGAAGGAGAAGAACGCCTACCAGCACTGAACAACACGTGCACATGCATGATGGCAACATGAGCAGCTGCACTTCAGGTCATCCAAAAGAAAAAGTAGTGATGTATGGTTCAACCCAGTTAACCCACGGGGCGGGCAGATTGACTTTCTAGAAAGTATAATAGTCCTCTTTCTACCTTCCTCTCCCCCTCTCTGTCTCCCTCTCAGTCAAACACACACCGGCTGCAGCGGCGCACACAGCAGTGCATCCAGTGCGCTCTGTCAGCTCAGCTGTTTGCTGCTCAATGCACCAAAAGAAACTGTAAACCCCGTCCTTTTTCTACACTGTGCAGCCGAACACCAGGCTAAAGATTATAGTATAAACCAACAGATGTGAACAACATACTGTTCAAACTGACTGTTAAAACAAGAAGGGCGTAACATTTGTTAATGTCCACATAAAGCGATACAGATTAGTTTGGAAAGAGGTGGCCAAAGTACACACACTCAGTTCTCAAGTAGAAAAAGACTGATCGAAGTAGAAGTACTGATTCAACTTTGGTACTGCAGTAAAAGTGAAACAGTACAGGCTCCAAAATGTGCTCAGAGTTTAAAAGTAAAAAGTCGTCCTCTGAAGGACATTTGTACCGGATGTTTCTGAACCTTGCCTTTTCAACAAGCAGAAGAAGAAGAAGAAGAAGAAGAAGAAGAGGCAGATTCGGCTGCAGAAACAAAGAGTGCTCCCTGCACAGACTGTGTTTTTTATACAGAGTAAGAAAGCTCCAACACCACGATCAGATCACATCCTCCCTGTCACATCCCGAAAAATCAAGTTAAATATCGGCCAATTCTACAGCTCAGGGTTTACATCTGGTGCCAGTGCAGGAAGTCGAGTGTCTTTAATGTAAAGTGGAAGCCAAAAGGCCAGATATCTTCCAAAAACAGATGTAGAGCAGATTAGAACGTGGTGCTACAGGTTTGGCATCTGCATTGACAGCTGAGATGATGTGGCAGATGTGCAGTCTGGATGCACAACTGTGACACACATGAGAGGAATGACCAAACTTCTGTCCTGTCATAACCTTAACAATAAAGGTCTGGTACGTCTGTCCTACTTACTCCTGAACAGCCATGTGAGTCTTATCTTCATATATTTTGTGTGTAAAAAAAATTGTAATTTGTAAAATAAAAACTACTAACTAAATAAATGTGAGTGAAAATACAAAACAGCAAAATGCACTTCAAGTATTGAAGTAAAAGTACCTGTGGGACAGACTAACTGTGTTACAGTATCATATAGAATTATGAAATATTATGGGTTTATAACAAGGGGTTCATATGGAAGCTCATTTCCCCTAGTAAAAGAAAAGAAAATATCTACAGGACAAGTCGTAATTCTGAGATAAAAAAAAATTTAACACTATGAGATTTAAAAACATAACAATTATGAGATAAAAAGTCAAAATTATGAGATTAAAAGTCACAATACATTTTGACTTTTTATCTCATGAAGCTCAGCAGAAGTTAGGATGACCACATTTCATACATTCATACATACATTCCTCCCACTTTATCAGCTGATTATGGTCACCTGCCTCTCCATTAAACCAGTCAGAATTTGCCACAGTCACCATCAGCCAATTACTTTGCTACTGTCAAACTTCAAAGCTGTTCTCTTGTCAGTTGTCATGTTAGACAGTCGTTTGGACCCAGTCCTCTCTTCACACGTCACCATGTGAACGCTGGACTGAAACCTGTTAATGCCATGTGTCGTCCTCCTGACGTCCACATGTAGATCTCCACATTAACTGTCACCACAAAGGACTTGGGGGCTGCTGGGTAATGATGGACCGTCAAGGTGGTGAGTGGTTGTCAGAAATGTGACCGGCAACATGACAGCTTCTTAATAAAGAAAGGTCAGAGTTCACACAGAGGGAAGAGAAGATCTCCTCACTGTCCTGAGAAAACCTTGTATGTACAGATGGTAATCAGAGACTGTAAGAGAGAATCTGGTTAATTTTCAAAATAAAAGACCCTGTGCAGACTCGCAATCATAAAGACAGACAGAAAATAAACAATTGCCCGCTTATCCATGGTAGAAGCACAAAGAGCAAGGACTTAATCAACAAAATCAGAGCAAGTAAACATAATCAGATGGGCAAAACTCTTGTTTGCAGTCGTTTGCAGTCTTGTGCATGACGGAACAAAACCGCAGCGCAGCTGTGACACGGCGCAGCCGCCCCTGGTGCAAATCACAGGTCAGGAGGGTGGCTGGCATCTCTCTTGGGGAAAGGGTGAGACACTCAGTCATCCGTGAGGAACTTGGAGGAGAGCCGCTGCTCCTTTGCGTTGAAAGGAGTTAGCTGAGGTGGTTCGGGCATCTTGTAAGGATGCCACCTGGTCGCCTCCCTAGGGAGGTGTTCCAGACACATCCAGCTGGGAGGAGGCCATGAGGCAGACCAAGGACTAGGTGGAGGATTTATATCTCCATCCTGGCCTGGGATCCCCAGTCAGAGCTGGTTAATGTAGCCGAAGAAAGAGATGTCTTGGATCCCCGGCTGGATCTGTTACCTCCTCGACTCAGTTTCAGGTGAAGATGGATGGATGGATGGATGGATGGATGGATGGATGGATGGATGGATGGATGGATGGATGGATGGATGGACAATGAGCAGATCATCAAGGTAAAATAAACCCCTTCAGGATGATTCAGTACTATTCCACTTTGCTTCAGGGTTTATTTCACAATAATAACCTGCTCACTGTACATTTTTCCTTTTTTTAATTCTGGGGCATTATGTTCATAATGTTCTTTAAATTTCAATGTGCCTTTTTACACATCAGCTTCATTTTTCAGACCCAGAAGCTCTGATCACTGTTTATACTGTTTAATGTGTTTAGTTTCTACCTTTACTCCCTACACTCACACAAGTATCTGTACTATACATTTATAACAGGTATTGCACGCCGCCTTCCCAACATCAAGATTGATTTTAATCTAATTAAATGAAATAATAACAAATAGAAAAGATGATTCCTTTGAGTATCTGTCAGTGCATATCAACCACAATACACGTAAGAGGACAAAACTTACATAATAAGATGTAAAAGAAGTAACAAGATGAAAAAATCATAAAAGACGTCACAAGACAAAAGATGTAACAAGACAAAATAGTCATAAGAATATGTAACACTTCTACTTTTACCAGTCTTTTTTTTTTTATCAGTACATAATGTGTGGACACGTTGGTGAAGGACTCACTGTATCATGAAATCCTGCACACATTGTCAAAAATGAACATAATTCCAGGAGAAACTGGGCTGGTATTTGTGTATCAACATTATTGTTTGTCCACAGATAAATTAAAGTGAGTTCTTACCGACACCTTAAATTTACAGCACTGATCCCTCATTGGTCGAAAGCTCTTTTAAAAGGTACTCTGTTTTCAGATGCTGTAAAACTTCCATGTTCACATAATGGTTATTATCCCACCATCTTTTGCCTATTTCTGTGTTGCACTGACCTGATTTTCCAATGCTGATTTTCAAAGTTTGATATTTTTTCCATCTCATTAGTCTCAGGTGGACATACAAGGTTTCTGCAGGAACCGTGAAGCCTGCAGAAGGCTATGACACAGAGGCAGGTAATTTGTCTGCAGGATGATGAAGCTATTATTAATGTTGCCAAGCTTCACTGCACTGTGATGCACAATATATTAGTCACATTACTGCACAGGTTCCCTCTGGTATTCACTGACCTGTCACACACACACACACACACACACACACACACACACACACACACACACACACACACACGCACGCACATCCCCCTCAGTGACAGCAGACATAATCATAGGTATGACACGGTGATGACGCCTTTAATCAGAGCTGCAAAAGAAACGGAGACAACGTTCCTTTCTTTTTTAAATAAATGACAGTGGGAAACTCGCCCTCCACCCCCTCCACAAGCCACCAGTTCAATTCCCACCTGACACAGTACCTTTGACCATATAGAATAAGGTACATAATCATAAGGATGACACACTCGGTGGCAGGTGGAAACCACGCATCTACAACAAAAGCTTTTCAGGGACGGAGAAAAGAAGCACACACCAGGATTTAAACCTCTAAAATCAAATGAAACTCTTCAATACTTTGCAGAGAAATAACACAAAAACCTAAAGACACAGATACATTTTCTTCCACAGCGGAGGCTGACAGGGCTGCTAATGTTGTTTAGCTTCAGCATTAATGTGGAGACGGGATACAGAGGCTCAGGGGGAACGACTGCGCCTTCAACAAACACATAGCATCTCCCCGGCGACGTTACACCCCGACACCGACATATAGACGATGACAGGATTAATATTGTCAAGTTTTTATTGGCTGTCTGCCGCGTTCAGAGATGGTAAAGAACAGTCCCACGTGGGCGGGAGTTCAAATCAATCTGCAGAGCAGGCGAGAGTGAAAACCAGAGTCTCGACTCTTTCAATCATACAGCAAAATTAAATATTATGTCACCACTTCACTTTGAAGCAGTTTGTTACTCTACTACTGATCAGAGCTGGGAGAAATACTCAGATCCTTTGCTTTTGTAAAAGTACCAAAACAACAAAATACTCAAGTACAAGTAAAAAAAAATACTAGTACTACAGCTACATCTCCCTTGTTCCCCACCTGCGATCACCTGCAGCTGGTTTGTTTGAGGTTCCCACACACAGTACCGATAGACGCTTTCACAGTTTGTCAATGGCCGCTGCAAACGGAAGCAGTTTCAATCGCGTCCTCAGTCCAGTCAACATGTAGACGCCGCCGATCGCTCTGAAACGGTTGTGATCCTGTCGGAATTCTGTACAACTTAAGTCGACCAGTGGAATATCGATTCTGACGTATCTTATATGCAACAACCAGACATTTTGGTGATTTTGGTGCTGGTAGAACGTTTATTCAACATTTGCGGCTTCATAAGATGCCCGAGGGAGACTTCTTTTGCCAAAATGCACACGCAGCTTTTCGATGATGTCAGCTGTAAAAGGGTCTATAGATACAAGAAAAGCCTGCTAGCTAAATATTTTTAAAAGAAAGCTAAAATTTTATCTTTTCACTTTAGCCTTTAACCAGCTCTGGATTTCCTGATACAGGCCTGAAACTGTGTTTTGCATTTTGCCTCAAGCTTATGATGCTGCACTTCTTTTTCAATGTTATATTTTATATATGAAATATATATATATATATACATATATATATATATGTTATGCATTCTATGTACTCTTTTTAAACTTAACTTATATTATGCATTGTATGGATTCTATTTTCATCCCTTCTTTATTTATGTTTTTTTTTTTTAATCCGTCATCACTTACAACATCAGCATACAGTTTATTTGCACCATTCTGTGTCTCAGTGTGCATCAGAATCATTATTTCTACATTATACGGCTTCGTTCCACCAACTTTTCATTTTTAACATCTTCCCTCAGTTTATAATCACTCAAAAAGAACTTCTTTAGGAAAGAAATGTTTTAATCTGAAACTCAGAACTTAACCTTCTGACCAGAGTTCAGCATCAGTTACCATGGTGATCCAGCCAGGTTAAAAGGGAGACAACTTCATGACATTGAAAACTTTTTAGACCTCGTTCACATATTAATCTGGCTTCATTGTGTGGCCCTCTGTGTTGTGGCCATGGCTCCTCCCTCACTCTCCTGGTTCCCTGATTGCACTTCCCTCAACTCACCTGCTCCGTGCTGCACACCTGAGACCCTTCCATCAATCAGCCCTGCAGCTCAACACACCAGCTCTCCTTTCAGTCCTCAGCGGATCACTGTTTCAGCCCTGTGGTAGTGTGCTGTTTTTGCCTTATACTGCTTCCCTGCCATGCTCCCCCTCTGGCCATTACCCCGAGTCTTACCTCAGTTCCCCCCTTGTCCACCTTCATGCTCCTACAATAAACCCTTTTCTTACCACCACTTCCTCGTCTGTGTCCTGCATTTGGGTCCATCTATAGTAAAACCATGACTTTTACATCACCAAAAATGAAAGCAGCTTTGTGATTTCTTGCACATGTTGGTTATTTTTCCTGATGATCAGACAGTGAATTGAGCAGAGACATATTAAACAAGTGAAAACTTGAACACTGGCATGAACATTTAACATTGAACTGGGAGTAATTGCTGAAACATGCAGTCTGTGAGTCTTTAGAGACGTAAATCAAAGCAGCTTCTCTTTTCTAGGTTACAAAGGTGGATTCTGTCGGCTAAAATTGTTAAATCACAAGCATATTCATAAGTGTAGCTGGCTAATGTAAGCTAATGATAATGCTAAATTTAATGTTAGGTCTTTTTAATTGTTTTAATGTTTCCATCTGACACGTTCTCAAACAAGAACCCTGTGAAAGTGTTTATGTAAAGTTAGCTAACAGCTGTGTACATGATATAACATTAATGCTAACAGACTGAGGCTAAAGCTAGCTTACATCTCAGCAAACATTGGTCAGATGGTGAAATACAGCAGGTATATCGTTTGCAGCTTATATTAGAGTAGATGAAGACAATTTAATCCATTCATCACACGTGTGCTCTTGTGTTGTTGTGAAATGGTTGCAGTTTGGTTAGGCTTAGGCTAAAACATGGTATGGGTTAAAATAACTACAATAAGTTTCATAAGATAAATGAAGTACTAAAGTAACTGACTTTGGTTTTGCAGATGAACCGCCCCGAGTGAAAGCCTTGTGTTTTTTAGTTTTTGCATTTCTTCTCTGTAAAAATGATGTCATCTCTGCAAAAGTCAGAACTGAAATGAAAAAAAGCAAAAATGGCATTTTGATAAAACAAGACATTTGCATGTTATTCATCCAGAGTTTGGTAGAACCAGGCTGATCTGTTCTCTGTTAGAAGGTTAAAGTGTCACCAGTACAAACAAACTGATCTTCATGAGTTCATAACTTGCTGTTTGAGTCCACCTGTTCTGCTCCGTTTGTGTTCATCTGAAAAATGTCCTCCATGAGTAAAGACAACAATTTCACGCTGAAGTCCCTTTAATCAGAATTCAACAAACAAAAACATAAAAATTCAGCAGGAAATGAACTGAATCAAACCATCATTTCTGCTGCATGTCTCAGAGTCAAACCTCTGAAACCGACTGAAATAACATTTATCATAAATAAATAATGTCAACGTGTTTTTAAATGTATTTTTAATAGTTTTTATTATTAAATGGAAAAAAAGGTCTCTGGGGAAACTGTACTAGTTTTCAGGTGTCTCTACTTTACTTGAGTATTTATTTTTCTGACAGCTGTTTGCTTTTGCTCCCTACATTTTGACACAAATATCGGTTCTTCCTTATCTTCACATTTTCAACAGGGTCATTACTTTAGTTTTTAATGCATTTGAAGGGAATCACTGATTATTTTTATTTTGTATCACTGTGCACTGCGTTACAAACATCACGACTGATTTCAACAGAAATGGATGGGACAGTGTTACGTCCCAACCTAAGGTGTGTCCTACTGGGGCGAACAACACACCACAATTCACCCACAGAGAGACACCTTTAAAACAACCAAATACATTTTATCACTTACACAAAATACAAATAAAGATACTAAATTAAGATAAAACTAAATCAAGGAAAAGTAATTAGGCATTAAGTCAAAGCAGAGGTTCAGAACAGCACAAAACAATCCCACGCTGAGAGGCAGGGACACCAGCAGTCCTCCACACCACAAGTCTCTCACTTCTGCTGTCTGCACAGGAACAGGAACACCTCACTTTGACCATGTGTACGTCACGAGAAATTAAGAGGCAGAGCTGAGGACAACAGCAAAAGGAACAAATATAGCTATAAGAACATAAGGCATAGAAAAGATGATTTCCTGATGCATCCATCAGTGAATATCAGGCACGACACAACATAACAAGACAAAACAAACAGAGAGGACACAGTATTTCTACTTTTACTTCTTTTTACAACAATGTCTGTTCTTCTACTGAAGCATAAAAGTTTTGCTACTTTCAGTGTTTTTGTTCAGTTTGGTCGCTGTTCTTTAATAAGTTTGGATAATTGTGGATACTTGCAGTAAACTTGACAGTAGCCCTGCCAATAATCTCAATAAACTCCACCTTTCATGTATTTTCATTTTACTTGTATCTCAATTGTGCATAACACTATTATAAATGTGAACTATCGCTGTGTATTTGGGCTACAGACATTCATTTCATCCACTAGATGGCACCAAGTTTGGTGTCTACAGGAAAACTGCTGCGAGCCAGAGCAGCAGCTAGAGCTTCAGCTCTGTGCTCGAACCTGTTTTAGTTTTTTATCAGTCACAATCTGAACCGACATCTTTCCCTGTCACATGTAGTACAGCCTGAAATGTGACCAGTGTATTATCAATTATTATCAAGCAGAATATGAATTGTGCAGCAGCTGGAACTTCAATGCAGCTGCGATGCCAAGTTTACTGCCTGTGATCTGTTACTGCCTGAGTGAACAGCCTCATGGAAGAGATATTTTACAATTCTTCATGTTATAAACTATAAACAACAAGTCATTTGGTGTTTCTACAGTCATGATTTTAACCTGAGACAGACCCCATATTCTGTTCCCGTTCAGAGGCTGCGCACCGTGTCACGGTGTGCATGCTGTTAGGCTCGATAAAGTCACTCCAAGTTAAAAAGCAACACTCTAAAAACATATCTCACACACCTGGTGTGAGATTTCAGATTAAGCAAACATGCAGCAAATGGGCCGCAGGCGGGAATCGGAGCAGTGAGCGTTGCAGAGGACCAACAGCCTTAACATATGGGGCAAACACTCTACCAGCTGAGCTATAGGAGCACGCCAACAACTTTTTAAAATAAGGTTTGTAACTTTTTATTATTATTATTATTATTATTATTATTATTATTATATGTGGAAAATGTGGAAGAGAAACCTGATGAAAGTTACTGAAATAAGAAGAACAGCAGGTTGGAGGAACGGAGTCCAGTTTCAAGTTGATATAAAAAGTTGATCGTTACTTCAGCTGCTTCTGAAATACACTTTTTACAGTATATGTTCAGCATCTTAGCCTTGTCTGGTGTTCTGTCAGTGCAGAACCAGGGTTCAACTAAAACTGCAACTAAATCAAAAATAAGCAGTGGAAAAAAACAGCATAAACTGAAACTAACTGAATAAACATAAATGAATTACACTTAAATTTCTAATGTTTGTTTTCAGAACACTTCAGATCTTATGAATATGAGTTTATCTGAGTCTTCTGACCTGAAATAAAATGTAAAATTTAACTGATAAGATTTTGGTTGAACTTAATGTCTTAAATTTATTGAGCAGCTGTTTTCATTAATAAAGTTTGACAGGAAAAGTCAATCATTACATCATTACGTCCACTTGTCTTTTTAAATTAAGTCAACTTAAGATTTTAAGGCAGCCTCTTTTTTTTGGGTTAAAACAAATAGTTTTTACAGGATATAACTAAAATTAAATCTAAAACACAATTCAAAAACTATTATAACATTGAACTGAGTGGGGAAATATGTTGGCTGTTAATTTGGATTAAATGAAACTTTTTGATTTCATATTCAGTTTGGGTATGTTTGAGTGAAAATAAATCAAACGAAATATTTTCTTCAGTTTTATTTCAGTGTTTTTCTTTTGTTGGTGCTCTCTTCTTACATTTACTGTGAAATAACTGTCTCACATTTAAAAACAAATTTTCATCCTCTGGCTTTACAATTTTAGACTCAACATGTGAACAGGAGAGTTGCTGGATGTTTTTGTTTTTCTGCTTTATTTCTTGTTTTCTTCAGACTGAACCTTGACACCCTCACCCTGTGTGTGTGTGTGTGTGTGTGTGTGTGTGTATGTGTGTGTGTGTGTGTGTGTGTGTGTGTGTGTGTGTGTGTGTGTGTGTGTGTGTGTGGTGCAGTAGCAGCAGCAGCCTGTAGATGGCAGCAGAGAACAGAGAATGAAGCGTTCATAAAACTCTGCAGGGAGACGGTTCATGGTCATGAATTTATATCATGTCTGTTATTTTTATTTTTCCATGTAAATAGAATATTTAAAACAAAAATCAAATAACATGAAATCATATTTTATGTGTCTGATCTTTTTCATTTTAAAATGACTTTAGATTTTAAAATACTGTCCTGATTTGTTTTATATTGTTACTGAATCTGTATTTTAAACAACAGAGAGATAAAATGATGAACATGTATTTACATATGCAGCCTTTGTTGACCTTGATATATTTCATATATTGCATATGAAAAATGTATACAGAATATTTAGTATAGGTGTATGCATTTTATTTTTTGCAGGGTTAAGATCATTAATTAGATTATATAATAAATTTAGATCTTTAGGTTTTTGCAATATATGCACAAAGAAATGCACATATCCATTAGTGCATCATTTCCTATTCCCACAAGCAACAATAACAAACATAATATTTAAATATCAAGTTCCATATCTATTGCATATATATTATATATTTACATGTATTTTATTTCAAAAGATTTAAATCTCATTCTGAATTTTGTTTCTTTGAGAAAAATGTCAAATTAAATTATTACTGATGTTATTATTATTATTATTATTATTAGACACAGTAAGCTATATGTTAAATATGATTAGTAATAATAATTTAACAAATGCTGCACAGGACATTCTACGAACAAAAGAATTATGTTTATGTAAACCTTATTGATGTATTTGTCTTTTTTTGCTCAACTAAATATAAAGAACAACATATAATTTTGACTATAAGTATATTTAAAATGTAACTATTATTCAATTTAAGGTTTTAAATATGGTATAATTTTAATATACTGAAATATACAAATAGATATATAAATATACAAAAACGACCTATAAATGTATAACCTTAGGATAAGATCAGATAAACTTTCTTGATCTCACTCTGTTACCCTGAAATAAATAAAATGCATATATATGTATATATATATATATATATATATATATATATATATATATATATATATATATATATATATATATATACACATATATATATATATATACATATATAATTGCACTATAAAATATATATTGAGGTCACAATAGGCTGCATATGCAAATATGTAGTATATACACAACAGGAGTATATATGTTACAATTGGAGAGTAGTATCTTTTCTTTGTTGACTGAGAAAATGAGTGTGTGTGTGATTTTTATTGTGTCTGGTTCAGGAGACAGACGGTGATCCTGTGGCTGGTGGGAAGCCGTGTGTGTGTGTGTGTGTGTGTGTGTGTGTGTGTGTGTGTGTGTGTGTGTGTGTGTGTGTGTGTGTGTTGTGCTGTTCATCTCTGTTTCGTCCTCCTCTCTCGTTTATTTGGTGTGTTTACAGTCAGTCGGAGTAAACATCGCCGCTGTTTGTTCCCTTTACGTTTACAACAAACACGCCGGAGCCTGCAGGCTGCTGCTGCTGTCACTGTGTTTGTAGTTCAGACGTCCAATTATTACACAGCACCAACCTTCATCCAATTATTATCCAACACACACACGCACGCACGCACACACACGCACACACACACAGAGTCTATTATCATCTCTCTTTATGTGACGGCACTGAACAACAAGAATTATACACCTTAATTAACCAGCCAACATGTCAGTGTATTTATAATAACTACTGACACAGAGAGAGATTCAACAGCTCACACACACACACACGCACACACACTGTAAAACACACTACACAATACACTGTAAAACACACACTGTAAATCAAACTGTCGAGAACAAAAACACACTATAAAAAGAATTAAACAACTCCAGCTCCAATCTGTACGGTGATCTTATATGATGACTTTAAATTACTGTCAGTTTAACATTTTAAACTTTGCATTAGATTAGACTCCACCGTTCTTTCTCGACCTTGGAAACAGCTGTTTGTCAGTCCACTAACTAGCTTTTTTCTACATCTTTATGGAGAGAAATCTATCTGTTCAGGAAGAAAGCAAGATTTAATTGAAAGTTCAGAGAAAAGCTTATATGTTCTGTAGACCTCCAATTAAGATTTTCTTCTCAAACTAAATTACATTACATTAGTCCTTTATTGACTGTGCTTTGAGTCTGAGCCTAATGATCAGACTTAAATGCTATTTCAGACCCTTCTCATTTCCAACTCACCAGATATTTTCATTTTGTCACCGCTGCCGTCACCGTTTTGTTACAGTACCCACTGAAAGAGACACGCCTGGTTTTCCGGTGACTTCAAGGTAAACCATGCACGCATTGGACCTTTCATGTAGTGTGAAAAGTGGGAAAGCTCTGAATCCAGCAGACTGGAGTTCATGTCCTGTGCAAAACCAAAACATTATGTAAATTTATGCACCTTAAAACCTTTAATGTGTCACGTGACTTTCGTCATGTGACTGTCATCTTGCCAGTGACTTATGTCGCAGTCCAAACACCTCAGAACTGGTAAATTTCCAACTTCCTACAAGAAAAAATATGATGGAACGGCACTTAGTTCCTATTTGTACACTTGGGTCAAATTCATCTACCTCGACTTCATGAAGAAGTCGTTGTATAACAATGGTTGTTGCACAGTCTAGCATGACTCCTTTCATTTGTCATTTTTTCACCCCAAGCACCAACCAGATGATACGTCCACTCATATCCCTCTTTTCCACACTGGTGCTTGTTTGGTTTGACTCTGTGTGTCGGCCCAGCGATGGCTCCCCTTGAGTGAAATGGACGTTGTTTTGGGATCTAAAACTTATTATTATGAAACAGTCCAAAAAGGGAGTGCTGTGTTTTCACTGGCCGTAACTTGATGCGACACTAACTAAACTAAAATTCAAAGCACGGAGATTCAGTTAGAAGCTACAAACCTCCTGAGAGCTGAACACACAGACACTTTTAAAAACCCGTCTTTCTCTCTGCTCTCCTGCACTGACATGAGCTGAGTCTCGGCTCAGGAAAGGCGTCCATTTCCTAGGCTACCATGGTGACGAGTCCCCTTTTCTGTAGGTGGTCACATGCTGCCACAGACCCTCTCTCCTCTTTGGAAACAAGTGAAGACACCAGCACTCATATAAAAACACTATGAGGACACGGAGCCTTATTGTAACATTAAGTATGGTCTTATCCCAAACCTAACTGAGTAGTTCTGGTGCCAAACCCGACCCAAACAGCGACTTTTTCACAACATTAACCACAACATCTTATACAGCCGCTAAAGGATACCTCATGCATCAGAACCAGACTCTGAGGGACGGTGACAAACTGTTGTTGCCCATTTTGTTTCATGTTAGCCAACTTCTGTTTGGGAGTTAAGCTAATTTAATTATTTTTTCCCCCCTCAACCCTTCAGCAGTCATTTAAGCTGTGATAGAGTTTGCTTGGAGCAATTTACTTTATGTTTGTCATTCAGCGTTTCCCAATCATTTCCCAAAAACTACTTTTTTTTAAAAAACAATCTCTGAACAATTAGTTTGTTGTTCATAACAGATTGAAATTTCTCATTCATTCATGCAAATTGGAGGTGTTTATTTAGCATGTGTGAAAAAGAGTAAATAAAATTTGCACAATAAGCACTCGCACATGGTTCGCTGATCAAAATTGAGTTGATGCTCAGTGAAACTGTCAAACTCTTCACAACTTCCAAACATTCTGTCATTGTTTGAGCCGTCACACGCAAAATGTTTCATTCACTTATCAAACTCTGTTGGACATGCATATAGTTATGTAAATATCTCTGACATGGAAAGTTGTCTGCCAAATTATCAAATGACCTGCCAGGTGACAGTAATGAACTAGAAATCAAATGAGTTTCATTCTGTGGCAAATTTTCTGTAAATGATTTTACACGAAAGATGTTGCTGAAATCGAAATCTGTATACAAATATGTATTTTTTTATTTTTTTCCTCAAAAACGTAGAACAAAATAGAGAGATTTGTTCAGAAATGTTTCCAGGGTTGGCTGTCATGGTAAAATACAACAACATCTGAGCATTCTGAGCAGTGCGGCTCAAACGATGACAAAACAAGTTTAAATAGAGTTTTGATGTCCCATGAAACAGTTGAGACAACTGCACTGACAGTTTAGACAATGCTAAGACTCCTTTAAAAAATGAGCCATTGCAATTGAGAAGAACTGTAACACTTTTTCACAGCTTTATTCTGAGGCAGCGACCTCTCGTGGCTGTCATACCGTTAACAGGAAGTGAGGGTAAGGTAGTAGAGCGACAGAGTTTGCATGGGGAAGAAGTGTGGTGGATGGATGGAGCAAAAAAGTGGCTCTGGAAGTAAAACACCATCATGGCTAGACTGACTAAGAGAGTGTGGGAGAACAAATCCCTGACAGAACACACTGAGATCTGAGTCTATGGAGTGATTCCTGGACCACATGTACAAGGAAAGAGTGCCAGTCCAACGCTTTCCTTATACAGTGCCTCAAGTGCATCCTCAACACAGGCTGGCAGGACTATATCCCACACATCCTGCAACGTGCCAAAATTCCCAGCAGGTACTCCATGTTGAGTCGGCGCTGCCTTCGATGACTTGGTCATGTCCAACGCATGGAAAATGGGATGCTGCAAAAGGACATCCTATATGGACAACTGATCACAGGCACCAGACAGGTTGCTCGCCCCCTACTATTCAAGGACGCCTGCAAGAGAGACCTGGAAGCCTGTAGCATCTCCCCAGACAGTGTGATCCACCTCGCAGCAGAGAAGAGTGTGCTGCAGCAACCACTGTAATCCAGAGTCCCTCGTTCATCTGCATCAAGTGCAACATCAGATTAAACAGCCACAGTCCCTTAGACAACCCCCCCAAGGCGCAACAAGCATGCTCTCCTGAGACTCAGCTACCAAAGAATGATGATGTAAGTTAACTTACCTAACTCGTCTACTTATTTTAAACCAAACCAAGTAGTTTTAGTGCCTTACCCAAACCAAACTGGGGCCGTTTAGGAAAATTAATCATGTCTGGTCCACCTGTGGCTAGAACTCCCCATCAGACATGTTGTAAAAAGATTCTGATCATGCTAATGATCAAATATAATCAACAACACACACCTCATCATGAACATATGAACATATCGGGCTGAGACACAGGATTTATGACAAGTTTGTGCAGTTAGGTGAACTTGTTGAATCTGATCTGGAACACTCAAAGAAAAATGAAGAATTTTAGAATAAGAATCCAAAAACACCAATGTGTTTTACAAAAAGAGGGTTTTCTTTGGTCTTTCTAAAGTGCAGAAACATGGAATTTATATTTCCAGTCCATATGGTTCAGAAATGTTGCTGTTCTGCCACGGTGCTGAAAAGTAAAATTGAAACATACTCAAGGCTAACAATACAACAGCTGTTCTATTTTCTATCTTGGTTCTTGCATGAATCTGCTCAAAAGTATTGATCCCTACAGCTGAAGAATTCATTTATTTTAAAATATGGACAGAAAACCCAAGATCATTAGTGATGTTGGCACTGGTCTCAATGTTTGGCCATGTTGGTGGACACTTGGTTAAAAAACTGTTAACTGTGCAACACGATCCCTAAAAACAAAAACACACTGCACATTTATAAAACATTAAAAACACCATTAAATATGTTCTACAAAGCGCTCCTCAATGCATACACATACAGTGCTGTTGTCATGGTAACAAGTGAAGTACATGCACACACTCAACCGAGCTGACAGGAGCAGTGTGTTTCTGTATATAGAGGTCAGAGAACATTAGAGTGGGTTTTGACAGTTTGGCTAACACTCATTCACATATGCACATACACTTAAGGTTGATGAATCATAACTTTATGTGTGCGTCAATTAAAAAATGACTGCACACATGTAAATGAATGTATAGTTTGCGTAAATAAACAGCAAGAAATCACCAACATGCAGATACACCTTCGTTTAAACAAACAAAAACACTTCAACACTCAAACAAACACAAAGCTGTTGGGTTTTTAACATCGCTGCTGTGTTTGATGCATTCATGAATAACTTGTATTCAAGCAAACACATTGATTTAATCCTTTATTTAATCCTTTATTGGAACCTCTTTTTCAAGAGAGACCTGCGTACAAAAGACAGACGTATAATTTACAGACACACATTCAACATTTAAGAAAAAAGTTATTACAAATGCAGCACAGGTAACTCCGGCAGTTTTTGCAGAAGCACTTTATGAACAAACATCATGCAACGCTGCTCCCTGCTGCTTGTTAAGGACCAGCCCACCTTTTCATATAAGACACAGCGGTGAGTAAGAAATGTGTCACCTGTGATGAACAGCAGTGCACTGTGATAAACAGACTGAAGAGGCTTTAAAGTGGAGGGAGAAGCGTGCATGTTAACAATATCACCATAATCGAGTGCGGACAGAACTGTAGCTTGAACTAAAGCCTTTGTGCTGGTAGAGGTAGCATGATTTGTTAAAGAGGTCTATGAAAAGTGATGATGATTGTAACTAAAGTTACGTAACAAACATACTTAAATAACTATACTATACTATACTATACTATACATACTTAAATAAATATTTTGGTTTGGGGTGGTCATGGGCCACCGTCAAGTGAACTGATTTTTGCTTCCTGTTTTGGTGACTGGTGAACTTGTTGCATGTTTGATGCCACCTGGCAGGGACAGACCCGGCCTCACGAGACATTCAGGGCTCACTGTGCCCCACCTGACAGAAACAAATATTTTTATGTGCACGTCTTACGTTCCATCGCATTTCTGTCTCCCCTCCTTTCTCTGCTCCCCTGTGTGCTTCACAGATGAACGGTGCACAGCAGCACTATTACTCGACTTGACAACAACTTGTTACGTTACTGTACGTGTGATAAAAGCTTCCCAACTTCCCAGGAAATTTATGCAATCCATCCTGTGTTGCCAGAATCAAATCAAGGCTGTTGAGACCAGGCAGAAAGGCATTTTTAGAAGTATAGTAGAAAAAGGGTTCTCCACGCATCTTTCAGCAAAAATATAACTGAAATCAGGTCCTTCTCAGCTTTATAACATCAAACTCAAAAGGCACAAAAAGGCCTGGAGCACAATTGATCAATTTACAGCTGTTTGTGCTGTTAAAGCTATACCCCTTTTTGTGCCTTTCCATTTTTAAAAGTGTTCAGCTCTTAATACTTCTGCAGCTTCTAACTGAATGTCTGTAGTTTAAAGTTTAATTGCTCTGCTGTGTCACTGTTTGTACATTCAGGTCTCTGCTTTATTTGTTTCTTTCGTGCTGAAGTTCGACTGATAGGAGTCATGTTTAGTAACCGCTGATGAAAACCCAACATTTGCTGATTTTGTTGCTTCATAATAGCATTTATCAACTTTAGCCAGGTGATGATCAAGGTAAGATAGAACAAAGGTCTGTCACTGGTACAAACAGTCCTATATGTTGTTGTGAAAGTCACTGGTGATCAACTGATTCAGTGATGCAGGTATGAGGACATGATGGGAATTACACTGTCTTCTATATATTTAAATAAATTCATATCATCTTCCACCATGAAACTTTTACTTTTAAATAACATCAAATAATTGGTTGTCTTTTCAGTTCATGAAACCTTGATATTACAGAGATTACAGGTCTTACCTGCACCTGTGTCATGTTAAACACAATTATCCCCGTTTGATGAATTTCATATGTTGAGAATTATTTAGTAGTCATAGAAACCAGAGTAAAAACTTTTGATTTGATTTTTATATCACTCTGATATTTAAGTGTCACGTTTCATTTCAAAACAGACGAGTGAAACGAGAGGGAAATTAAACTTTAAATCTATCGCCACAGTGCAGGAGTGATAGCCAATGTTTAGCTGGCAAAGTGGATTCTGGGTAACGCAATGCTTGTTAATAAGCTCAATGAAATGTATTTAACCTGTGTGTTAACCTCAGAGAGATACACAGTGAAGCTGTGATGGTATGAGGAGGCGGATAATGAATTTTTAATAGACTAATTCACATAATGTGAGTGTTTTCAATATGCAAATGTTAAAGAAAATGTTTTTATGGGATTTCTTCATCAATGATTAATGGTGACTCACAGGAATAATGTTTTTTGGCTGATGTAACCTCTAGACTTTGACTTCTTTAGTGTTTATGAAGCTGGAAAATAATAATTTTACTTTTTTAAATATTATTTAACCTCCATATGCTACTTCTCAGGCACATCATACATTAATTTCCATATTATACAGATTATACACATGATATCTCATTTTCCTTGAATGATCTCAGTCCTTTTACTTTGTATTTAGTTTACTGATGACTTGTCACAGTGGATGAATCAGACCTTCCACTGCTGAATGAAGATGAAACAGAGGTGACCTTCTGTGTTTGGTGACAAGGTGAAGAGACAGACCAAAAAAACAGGGCTCATACTGATTCCTTGTGTCATAAAACGAATGATGAACTCTGTCTCAATGTCAGCAAAACCTCAGTTCCCAACTTCCTCGGGATTGTTGCAGCCTTTCTAAAAGATTGCAATGCATATTGCAGTGTTTTTAGGCTGTTTTTTTATTATTAAATTGCAGGAGGAAATGAAAATTGCAAAAGAAGATGAAGATACAGATGCAGATGAAGAAGTGCACCTGGGCTAAAAGACAAAAAGGCAAAATCTTTTTGGAGCTCAAACTCAGTTTAAACAACAAGCAGGAAAATTATGAAATAAAAGTGGACGAAGCATTGATAAACGACACTGACAAACCTTGTGTTCTTTTCAGTGGGTGTAAAAAAAATATAAAAATATAAATGCAAAAAAAAATAGTGAATAATAAAACAAAACATTCAGTTGGTTCACTGAGACATATGTGTGATGTTTGCACAGGGGGCTGCTACTCGTAGGAAGCAACGATGACTGGTCAAATTTGCATTTTGGACAAAATTGCAAGGTTGTGCAGAATTCACAGGCATTGGTTGATTTGCGTGAATTGTAGCACTTGCAACATTGCAACTTCCTGGAGGGACTGATGTATGCACACTAAACCTATCTCCAGATAAGGAGCTCAAGATAAGAGATAAAGATTCTCTCCTCTTTTACATTTTTTTTTACCAACATTTGCAAATTCGCGCACAAATAGAGCATGATTACATTTAATTAAAAATCATATTCTTTGCATATCTGTCAGGACCAAATCTCTGTTGAAAGATAAAAATGTTGGTTGGGATGCACCAATCCAACAGCTAAAAGTGAGATATGTGCATCCCTGATTATTGCCACAATGAGTTGTAAAATCTTGTCTGTAAGTGCAAACATGTGCCTTCAAATTCAGATACGTAAAAAGACACATCAGCGTCGGTGGAGCCCCTTGGATTGTTTTAAGGCTGTTTTCTATCTGAATGCCTGCTTAGTCCCTGTCCACGTCCACTGGCAACGTTCACTGCACTGATGATTTTGGACAGTAGTTGTTGAGATATTTTACTGCTGAACAAAGTAGTATCATCAGCGTATCAGAAATTCACTGTCATGTTTGTCACGTTGTCATAGCAACATTAAAATGGGACCCCGTTTCCCCAAATTTACAACTGATGTTTGTACCACTACCATTTGTAGAAAGATAAACACTAAAGTTTGTCTTAATAAAAGTCCCCTGCCTCCCTCCTCCTGCTGTCTCAGGTGACTCCCAGCCCATCTGTCTGCTCTCCACAGGGAGGCTGAGGCAGGAGGAGGAGGAGGAGGAGGAGGAGGATGGAGGTAAATTAACAAGTTGCCACATGTTTCCAGGCTGTGAGGTGAAAGTGGCTCTAACGCTTTTAATTACACCTGGACGTCACTCCCAAAGTCTCAATGTAACCAACGGTGTGAAACAAAGAGGGAGAAAGAGAAAGAGATAGAGAGAGATCGATCCCTCACCCTCCCACCAGAGCAGGCACCGTGGATCTCCTTCCAGAAACTGGTGCGTAACTGGAAACCAGGGCCTCAGGAGTCTTCCAGCAGTGTACTGAAGAGGAGGGGAGTTTATAATGTGGATCCAGAGACCAGAGTCTGCAGTGTAAACCACAGAACTGTAGAGTAACATCATCATGATCAAAGAAAGTTTACCCAAGATAATTTCCTTTACATGAAGGATATTTTCTTACAAAACAGAATCTTTCAATTTATGAAACTTTTTTTTTCAATTTCTGATTTTATATTAATAAAATATTCCAGAGTTATAGGGGATCTGTTGGTGGGTTAAATAAAAGCGAGAGAGAGATGAAAGGTACAATATGAGATATTTAATTCTATGAAATCATTTTCAAGCTTTGTAGACGCAGTTGCATTGCAATGAATGTTAAGCCAGAAAATAAAACATTTGTCAAATTTAATGTGACTTCTGGTATAAATAACTCCAACTTCCTGTCATCTGACTACAGACACAGTTAATTTTGTTGGATGAACAGATACAGATGTGAAAAAAAAAGATACATTTGAGCACCTCCATTTTGTACATGGAGGGGGAGGGACTTATGACCTTTGCTGCAGCCGGCCACCAGGGGGCCAGATGTTCTGGCTTTTTGACAGCTGTCATGTTGTCCATTTTTAAACATGTCAGTGGTTTTAACACATAACTTTTCTTCTATTTTTAGCCTTTGTATCATGCATTTTATTGTTGATTTATTTTATTGTGCTTCATAACTAGTGTTTCTCTCTCTGTCCTCTCGTTGTAGTCGATGCTCCCTTCATTTCATCCTGTCTCCTCGCTCTCTTCCCACCTTTCTTTCCAGTCCTTCTTCCTCTCTGTCTCACTCTCTCTGGTGTAATTGGTCTCAGTGTGTTTTTCTGGTCGTATGCTACATTAATTATCACAGCAATCAGACCAGGGACAATATGGCTTTATTTGTTCCTGTGGGAGAGAGGTGTGTGTGTGTGTGTGTGTGTGTGTGTGTGTGTGTGTGTGTGCAGACAGGTGATATTCACATGCATGTTTAATACAGCTGAGCACTTTTATGGCTCATTATAAGCTCTAACAAGGCTTCAGTAGCTGTATGTGTGGAGCCCACAGGGAGCTGCTGCGAACACCTTCTCTCACAGGGCAGCTGAAAATACACACGCAAAACACAAAAACACACACGACAATAAAGAAAACAATTACAGTGAGTCAGTCTGTGTACACGCTGGATGTCACAAGTCTGCAAACAGTTTTCAAATTTTCTTTTGTTTTCTTTCCTGTGACGCCTCAAACTCCTCAATCTCTCACTAAATGCATATAAATCAACATCAACATGTTATATGTTGCTACTAATGTAAAATATATCTTTTCATGACATTATAGACATGTTATCTGAAAACTATGGTGAATAAAAATGGTGTCACATGGCCAAAAGTGTGTGGACATCCAAACTTTGCAGTCATATCCTGTTTTAAAAGCCTCCACTTGTCTGGTTTCAGTCTTTTCAGCAGATGTTGAACAATTTGCAGAGGTTTACTCCCATTCAGACATCAGAACATCAGTGAGATCCAATAAAGATGGTGATCAGGTGTGCATCAAGGTCAATGTGCTGGTTAATACCAAAGGTGTTGACAGCTGAGGTCAGGTTCTTCCACGCCAAACTGAGGAAAACATTTCTTTTTCATGTGTGATCATTCTTTTCTTATCGGTAGTTTAAATATAAGTTGATAGATCACCAATAAAGTGAATTAATGTAATCACACAAGAGGGGGGCGGCATCATGCTGTTAAGTTGTGGTGCAGATCTCCAACTAGATAATGGCTTGGATCTGATTTGCAAAAATCATATTTCCTGTGTGTTTTTGTCGTCCTGACCTTCTAAAATCATCTGGATACCATCAGGAGATGTTAGTAGGGCTGCACAATTAATCGCAATCGCAATATGTCCTCAAGTGATGCCACTTGAGTGAGATTTCAAGTTTGAAAATGAAAACAAACATTACGGTGGTCAGATGTCCTGGTTTATCTGGGAGTGTCCTGGTTTAAAGCTGGGTGTCTCAAGTTCCGATAAATATCTGTAAAACACTGAAATGTCCCGGTTTTCAGCATTCACTCCCAAACAGGCTGCAAGGCAGGTCCTAGGTGCACTAACTGCACAGAATTATTCTTTTATTCTTTCATACTGATGAAAATGCATATTGTGGGTTGGGTTACACTTGAGTTTCGACAGCAAAGTTGCATTGTGGGTAATGTAGGCATCAGATTTGTACAAGAAAGATGCACGTGTGGAATAAAAAAATGACTATTTCTGATTCCACTGCATCAATTTTGATCCCATTTTTTTTAAAAGTGTCCTTCATGTTGTAGAACTGTGATGTGAGGTCATGAGACGACTGTTATGATTAAAAGAGGCCAACACGGATTATCAACGGGAAACTGTTAAAGATCCAACGTCACATAATTTCCTCCTGAAGCTCCCAAATGGACAAGAATCATTGTTCCTACAGCCGCTAGGGGGCGCTGTCACTTCTTGTTGGGTGGACAGTTTCTGAGAATAGTGATGATTCAAGTCATGTTGTACAAACACACCTTACACACACACGCACACACACACAGACACAGACTAAGTCTTACTCACATACACACACTCCAACACCTGTGCTAATGAAGCCGAGCTGCAGCACACACTGTCCTTGAGTCTGTCAATCAAGTGCTTACTAATGGGCCTCTACACTCCACCTCTGCACACACACTCACACACACTCACACACACACACACACACGCATATGCACAGGAGGGGACACACAACACACACTCAGCGAGACACGTGCAAACACTCAATAACGCACACACACACTCTGTCACAGCTGTACCTTCCTTTTGAGAGGAGGGTTTCATTGAAAAGGCTGTAATCTGCCCACACACACTCTCAACCAGCAGGATAATAAGACAGAGGGTGGGGGCAGGGGGGGTTGCATTTTAACAAAATAGTCAAGATATAAAATGAAAACATGTAGAGAAATAGAGAAATAAAATAGATATGAAGAGAAGGATGATAGGCAGACTGATGTCAGAGTCACAGTCCCTATTTTAGATCCTGTTCATGGCAGCTATTCAGGGTATTTACATTCTGTATTTGACTCTCTACTGAGTATTTTTCATCAGTGCCAGAGTCCATGTTATGTTGGGAAGAGACGTAAATGTATTTGGAAAATTAGACAGAACACACATAAGGACTGTGTCCACCAACATGCAGAGATCTTTCGGTCTCGACAGACAGAAAGCGGCAGATATTCACTGACAGAGTAAAAACAGAGATGACGATACTTTTACACCAGCGCACGTGAAAAAGAGAAAACCCAATAACACCATTTGCATCATATTTGATAAATGAGATTCTGACACCTCTTAAACATCAGTATGATCAATACGTTCCTGAAAAAACTGTTGCACGTCTTCTGGCCTCTGGTGGATCATCACTGCACTACAGGCAGCAGCCGACCTGTGAGTGCAAAATCCAACATGGCCGCCCTCACGTAGGGAATCTTTGCTAATTTGTTTACTGCAAGAATAATATTTAGATTGCAAGTAAAATTACAGAGTGACTCTAGTGAAACAACCTGTAATTACTTAATATTTTGTACCATATTTTATAGTAAAATTATGTTGGAGATGTGTATATCAAATATGATAAAGCTGGTACATAATGAAAGATGCTTTTGCCAACCACAAGGAGAAATAAAAAGGTTCCTGTTTGCTTTTAGAAAATTTGACACATTTCAATTGGTTTAGTTTTTTTTGTTTTTTTTCAAAGAACAATATTTGTCATTGTTTCTAAAATAAAAATTGTGATCAAATATGATACACACAAATTATCACAAGTAAATTATAAAGAGATAGAATTTTCTGCCAATTATTTAATGTGTCAGGCTTTACAGGGTTAAGAAACAGAAAAAAATGCAAAATTGAGAATGGATGCAGTGGCCGATGGAGCAACTCTGGATAACAAGATCAACAGTAGACGTTCCACCAGTTTCTGTTGAAACACATACTGACACACAGACAGTGTCCGTGAGCTGTTTGTGTGTTTGTGCCGTCGCGCTTTTCCTCCGACACAAAAACATCATCAGATGTCTGGAAGCTTCCAGCCGCCGTCTGTCCTCAGAAAATCAAACTCCAGCAAACAAACCTCCACCTTCAGGAGCGTAATAAAGAAAAATTAATCAAAGATTTCAACACTAGAACAATATTTTAAAGACACCTTTTGGTCAGAGAAAACATCACCTAATGAGGGTTTACCAGCTGAAACACAGGAAGGAAACACGACTTCACACTTTCAAATAGTGCAAAAGGTGACACACGAATCTGTCCCATTAATGACTGTGAAGTCAGGTGACACTCGTGGTTCACGTATAATGATGACTATTTGGCCTTAGTCACAAAAACTACTGGGTTAGGTTTAGGTAAAGATCATTGTTTTGCTTAAAGTAAGTACTTTAGTGCATAAACTTCAGTTACATAGGTGAGTAAACCAAAGCTAATACAAGCATACAATACAAAGAGCTGATACAACACAAGCAAGGATCTGGTCAGGAGAGGACAGCACGAGTCAATGCCATGAAGCAAAGATCAAGTCTGACAGGACGTAGGTGCCTACAGGCAGTGCTGCTGGCAGTGTACATGGAGCACATGAGATGCATTTTTTTAAATATATATACTGTATGTCTTGTGCAGTCAATCAAGTGCAAAGTGTTCACGAATCAGCTGGGTCTTCAGTCTTCTCTTACAGACTGAGAGGGACTCTGCAGATCGAGCGTAGTTTGGTAACTCGTTCGACTCTGGACCCTGTTACGGTGGTTGAATCAGGTGTCTTCCAGACTTGGACTAACACCTGGATGAGGGAGTACAGGCAGACCGGAGCAGTTTTAGTTGCCGTTTTGAAGGCGAGTGTCAGGGTTTTGAATTTGATGCAGCGACAGGAAGCCAGTGGAGCGATCTGAACAGTGGGGTGAACACGTGCTGTTCTTGGCTGATTGAAAATCAGACGTGCCGCCGCGTTCTGGATCATCTGCAGAGGTTTGAACGTGCATGTGGAGAGGCCTCCCTGTGAGGAGTCGCAGCCGTCAGTGTGTGACTACTGCTCCTCCATATACAGACTTTGTTGCTCTTTTTGTTATGTCACCTGACATAACACTGTTACTCTTATTGATATCAATATATCAACCAAATATGGCATCTGTGACTATTTTCAATCAACCACAAAAAAACGGAGCTGCAGCCTAAATTACAAGATAAAACTTAAAATAATTATTTGTGAGATTGACTTGTGTCTCAGTTTGACAGTGCAGAAAATGTTAGTTTAGCAAGTGGTGGTTATAATCAAACAGTAAATACTTTAGTGGTATTTTGGTGTTGGAGGGGGCGGGGCCTCAGGGCACCCATACGTATTTCTTTTTGGTAAACAACAGCGCTGCATTGGTGCAATAGATTTTCTTGGTGGGCGTGATGGTGCGTTTAAGCGCACAGCAGCAGTCTGACAAACAACAACAAGGCCGCGTCCATGAGGGAGGGAGGAGCGAGCTGTCAGCTGTAATTTGCTGTTAAGACATCAATCAAGAGACGGAGAGTGGTTTCAAAATGGCAGAAAGGGAGGCTGGGAGGGGAGCTGCACAACAGAGACAGGGTTGTCACGGTAACAAAACAGCAATTGGTTGTTTAGATGTCAATCAAGAGGGATGTGAGGAAAACAGGAAAGAAGAGAGGAGTATAGTTTTATTATTTTCTCACGTTTTATTGACATATTTACATTTAGGCTATATGTATATTTATCTAGCTGATAACACATTATAATGAAAGTTCTCTCAATGAGTTTAATTCAAAACTCACATTTATTTTCACTCAAACAGAACAGAACATAAAATGAACAATGCAAAGTCGGGCTGAACAATTAATTGCAAGCAACAATATTGAAGCTTTCTGTTAGAAAGGTGATGTATGTTATCAACACTTTAATGTGCACACGGAGGTGAATTTGTTCAGTTGAGGTTCAAGTAACGACCGGGCCGACCTGTGAGCGCAAACTCCAACATGGCCGCCATCACATAGGAAATCTTTGCTAATTTTGAAAATGTTAATATTTCAATATTAATATGTATTTATTTATGTTGAAATAATGACTGAATCTGTCACTGATTATGATTTTGTGATTATGTGCACCACCATGCAGACCACTGTAGCAGAAAGATGCTAAAAAATAAGATGATAAGACAGTAAAATGTAAATACAACATTATCTATCAGTAAGAAAGATTTAGCATCATTAGTTTCAGGTTTTTAACTCAGTTGTAGAAGTTTTCTCATTAATTCTGTTTTATATTTGTACGTATGCAATAATGTGCATTTGTTTTCTCTCACACACAAACACTGTAAACCTCACCTGCTCTGACCACACTGTACTTAATTATGATCATGACAGTCACGCAAACTTGAATATGAAAAAAAAAAAAACAACATGAGGGACGGTGAGAGAGAGAGAGGGAGAGACAAACAAGGGTGGGGTGGGGGGGTGATCGAGCAGTAGTAATTGGTGTGAGGCTGTTTGGGAGGCAGATGAGAGCAGAATTAACGAGCTGAGCCTCCAGCACCAATTAACCAACAACCTGCAGACGTGGACAGAACAGAGCTGCTGCAATTAAACATACACACACACAGACACACACACAAGACTTAAGGTGATGTGTCGGGAGGAGGAAGTTGTTTCTCAGCTAGAGTTTTTTATTCCCATTCTACTGAAACAAATAAATTAAAAGTCATTTAGAGACTTCACCTCATCCAAGTAAAAGTCATGTGTTTTGTTTTCTTATTAAGTTGTTTGTTTTGCAGAAAGAATCATATGTATTCTATACCATGCCCTCCGCTTATGACAATCATGAATAAAATCTCTCCACACAATGCTGGTCTCACTTAGTTTCTCAGCTGAATTGCTATAGTTTGTGTTGACATAACTGTCGGGATGTTGGTGAACTGTTTGAACCTCTGAAGAAACAAAGTTTTTTTTAAAAAAAACAACTTTCTGTTTCTTCAAACAGACGTCACAATATAACAGACTGTCATCAACATAGAGGCAACGGTTTATCTGCAAAGTTATATTTAAGAATTTTAAAAACTATTTCATACCACATAAAATGCAATGTACACCTCCTATGATCATACCAGTCATACTACATAAGCTGTGAATTATATTACTTTTTTTCACTACATAACTTTAATTACTTTTGATATAATTTGATTTTTGCAACCTGGACCCATATAGGCTGCATTAAATTAACAGAAGCATTAACCAATTAAAAATAATGAATTCAGTTAAGTTCATAGAAGTTTTTGATTACATCTTGAGTTCTTGCAGAGCTTTGTAGTTGCAGTGTTGACAGAGGTCGACTAAAACTCCACAAAAAATGTGTTAAACAGCCTCCTGCAACACAATCTCACCGTTATAACCATCTGACCGTCTCCTGACAGCCAGCAGTCACACACAGAAACATTTCAGGACTAACAATCCTGCAAACAGCAGCCAAGAAACACTTTTTGTAATTAAAGACTTTTAAACACTTTTTCTAAGACCTGCAGATACCTTGTTAATCCCTGTCTCTGTCTGAAGATGGCCACTGGCATCCTGGCTGTCCAGAATCTTGATTCCTCAGGTTGTGATTTATGTTCCAGTGCCAAAGTTTAGTGCTGATACAGCAGCAGTATGATCTTTGTATAGTAAGTTGGAAAGTATCAGTGTTGGGGAGTGTAAGTAAGGAGACCAGTCATATCCTGTAATCACAGTGTTTTACTGCCTAACTCTAATCTATTTAACAGATGTATGCACAGGAATGCAGAACCTGTTGGCAAGGGACAATTTTTTTATTATCAGAAGCGTTCTGGTTTCCACTTATAGTCCATTTTTAGAGTTGTACTGACCAGTCATTTTTGAGTGGACTTAGTTTGTCATGTCTGAAGCTGCGACTCATGCTGGAAACCAGCGTAGAACGTGACTGTCCCCAAGATTGGCCGTTGCTCCCAGAGGTTACATCTTTGTTGATGATGGGTTCCTAACATACCCTAGTTGGACTATGTCCTCCACATTTGTGCTTTCAGATCTGACACCCTTATTGGCAGGAAGAAATAATTTGCCTGTACCTAGCAAATGGTTATAATCGCCAGTTAAAAAGAGAAATGAGCCAAAGGTTTGGATGAATCCCAGTGGAACTCTCTGAGGTGACGCCATCTTTGCAAAGATTAGATTAGCAGCTTGCTTCTGCTTCATATCTTGTATTTGTCTAACTTGTAACAATCAGTCACACAGGAAGCCAGTGCAGTGACATAAGGACCCATGTGATGTGCTGCACTTTCAGCTCGATCCAAAATGCTGCAGATGTCTGATTTTTAACTCATACCTATAAAGGCACCATGATGGGATGCCGCTCCACGTCTCCGCTGACCTGACCTGCCTGCCCCGTTGATTTGTTTGATGATTCAGCGTCAGGTGAAGTTTTATTTTCAAAACAAGCTGACAAGTCGAGAAAAAGGGAGGAACGTTTCTCCTGAAGGTTCAGCATCGAGTCTGAAGACCTATAAAGGCACCATTACAATAGTCCAGCATGCTGAAAAAAAAATCAAAAAAGGCTCTTATTATTACAGAAATCCTTTAATTGTTATTATGTTTTTAAGAAGCGATCAGCTGATTTAGTAATTGTCTTTATGTGATATTTAAGTCTTGTCCATATTTACACTAAAACTTAGAAATCAAGCCAGAAATGTGGTGTAACTTTTTTCTTTGTTTTTGGAGCCGAAAACAGCTTTCATTTGTAGAAAATTCTGGCACATCCACTTAATGATTTCTTCAGTGCGCTTCTTTAGTAAATGTAGGTGGCTGTAGTTATTTTGAGACACTGTTATGTAGAGTTGTGCGTCATTTGCAAAAGTATGGTCAGAGATATAGTAGTATTCCAACATCTGAGCAAAGGGGGAGCATGTAGATGTTGAATAGAAGGGGCTTGAGACCGGACCCCTGAGGAACTCCACGTGGGATTTTTTGTTTCCTCAGGAAAGTAATCCCTGTCTTATAAATAAGATTTGACTCTATTTAGCACAGTGCCAGAAAGTCTCACTTCGGCTTATCAATTTTCAAAAAATATCTAATTGCAATTATTTTGACTGATATTGCAATTGCGGTATGATTTTGGATATCAGAGAGAATGCTAATTTTTACATTATTATTCTTATTTTGACTGAAAAACTTGTTAAAATGACTACAGTATGATTTTTGCAGGAATCTGTACCAAATAAAGATGTTTTTGAGTCTGTAGAATCTGATTTTTCAGATTTTATTTCCTTCATAACTGTGAACACTACAGAGTGATCATCTGTCTGTCTCTGACCTGAGGAGGCTTTAAAGCTCGCTAATTATTACTGCTGCTGTGTTACACTGGATAAAGGTGTGTGTGTGTGTGTGTGTGTGTGTGTGTGTGTGTGTGTGTGTGTGTGTGTGTGTGTGTGTGAAATGATAAGGGCCTGTGGGACAGATAACAGTTATTATGGCTCTCTGTGGACACCCCCCCTCCACACACATGCACACACACACACACACACACACACACACACAGAGGTCAATTTACAGCTAGCAACTGTAGACTTGCTCATGTCCCAGCAGGCTCTATTACCTTGTGTGTTGGGCCATGTACTGATTTTCTACACACGCACAGACACACACACACACACAAACAACATGGGCACAGAGGTGGGTATCCAGCATGCAAACACACACATTCTGGCAAGCAAGAAAACATGCAGTAATATGTGTACACAGTCTGACAAACTGTGTGTGTGTGTGTGTGTGTGTGTGTGTGTGTGTGTGTGTGTGTGTGTGTGTGTGTGTGGCAGTGCAAAGATGAGTAAACAACCATAAAACACTCGTACACAAACACAGAAAATTAAACACACGCAAGGTGTTACAATGAAAACACACGCACACTATAAATGAGGCCGTCCTTTGTTCACATACACACCTTCCACATAACAGGCATGTTTTCTCATCTCGCCGCTCAGCATGATGGGATGCCGCTCCACCTCTCTGCTGACCTGCCCGCCCCGTTGATTTGTTCGATGATTCAGCGTCAGGTGAAGTTTTATTTTCAAAACAAGCTGACAAGTCGAGAAAAAGGGAGGAACGTTTCTCCTGAAGGTTCAGCGTCGAGTCTGAAGAGAGAAAATGAGAGAAAAACTTTAACAAATAACAACAAGGGGATTGGATTTCCATCAGCTGCTCGTCACAGCCCTCTCATATTTACACTAACTACGTCTCGCCTTTTAAGCACCTTTGTGAGACTTTTTTATGAGCAGAGTGTGTTTTTGATCACACCACTAGGTGTCACCGAAGTCTCACGTTCTCAAATCCTGCACCAAGGAGGTTATAACATTATATCTTATCAATATGACTTTGCTGTTATTATACATAGGAACGTAAAGGGACAGGTATTTTTGGTTTGAGTTGCAGAGTTTTTCTTACCAGCAGTGTCTGTTTTCAGAAATCATGACCCTGTTACTCAAGATAATCCACAGACCTCGTTGTGAGCAGTTTCATGGAGCAACTACTTTCTTTCTACCAAAAAAAAAACCCATCCACCCACCCATTGTGTCACCATGCAGAGAAAAGTGTGAATCTACTGAGCTCCATCTTTTCCAGCTTCACCATTAAAGTGATGACAAATGTGACCCGACAATCCCCGACGAGGTGTCTGTTAGCAGGAATTAAAGGACAGCGCAGAGGCCAGAACAGTCCGTCACACAGAGGTCTACATTTATTCCTCATAATGGAGACAAATAATAAAAAAAAATATGTGACCATTCATTTTCATTTTCATACATTACACAAGTTTTTCACAAGTCATAACTCTGTTTCCCAGGTAACACTTGATGGATGGATTGACTAAGACCTAGAACAGTCATTTCCATCCCATAAGGTTTTTATGCAATATGAATGTTGTTCCCCTATGGCTGCACATATTGATTATTGCCAATTAAAGGGATAGTTCTCTCAAAAATGAAAATTCAGTTATTATCTACTCACCCTCATGCTGACTGAAGGCCAGGTTTACTTTTTCAGGGGGAAAAAAACACTGCTTGAGTTTCACAGGAGAACAGTGTTGCAGAATAACAAACAAGCAGGTTACAGTCATCCAGTTCCGTCAAGTAGAAAGTGAATCAGACATGTCTTGCAATGACAGTTTACTTAAGGAACTGATAAAAGTCCAGCTCTGTTTTAACTGATGGAGTTTCACAAGAGAACAGTGCTGCAGAATCTCCAGGACAATAGGACTGATTGGTGACCAGTTTTCAAATGTAAAAAACAACTGGAAAAAAAATCATAAAACACCTCCATAGTGCTTGTAATATAATCCAAGTCTCCTAAAGCCCCAACATGCCGTTTGCACACCGTCACGCCACACACACCCAGTTCAGTCAGTGTGCAAGTGAACGTGGCTCCACGCTGAAGATCTACAGTGAAGATTCAGACTAAAAACATGGTGTCAATGATGTCTTTCAGCTTTAATGTTGGGGCTGTAGGAGACTTGGATTACACCAGACGAGCAGGTTGGAGGCATTTTGAACTGTCACTTTAATCTGCTTTGCTTGCTTAATTAATCCTGTTACAGTCCTGTCAGTTGGAGTTCACTCCATTGTAAATTTTACACACATGTAGACTTGATGTACACGCATGCATAGACACGCAGACAGCGACACCCTGAGCAGTTATGCATGTCACATCACAGTTTTGGCCAAATCCCAGGTTGCTCACTTGTGCCTATCTATTGCAAGCATGCAACGATGTCATTAATAACAAAGATTTTCTGAAAATTCCACCATTAAGTTAACTTTTCCTTGTATTTCTACACTGTGGTTTTAATACTTTTACTTAAAAGATGAGAATTTTTCACACTGTATTTGATGTAACTTATCGGTAACCGTAGTAACACATATGTACATGAGTGCAGGGATGTTCACTGATCATCAGAGAATAAAATGTCTCGATCACTGTACAGGTGTTTGTTATTGTTCACATTGATTCCACCTCCTTCAGTCCTCATCATCATCCTCATTAATATTAAGCAGGACAAAGTAAAATGTGTGTGCGCATGTGTGCACATGTTGCACGTAATGGACAGTTGCAGCTTGTTCCCAGCTTGCTAATGATCACTGCCTGACACACACACACACGCACACACACACACACACACGCACACGCACACAGCCAATTAAAGTTGTTTGTCAGAGAGGAAAAATAATTAAAGGAGCCTTGTTGCTGCTGTTGATGTCGCTGTGTGTTCAGGGATACTGCCGGTGTGTGTGTGCGTGTGTGTTACATATGGTTTCATCTGTTGCTCTTATTCAATTTACTTCTCTCCGTCTGTGTTCAATTCAAATAATCTTTATCAACACAGCAGTTAAAATGCACTGTTGCATGTGTTATGCAACAAGCTTTGTGATGTCATTGTGACGTTGTCATACCGTTATGTGCTTTATGTAATATACATGTGAACATCAGCTGATTGCATCTTATGTTTAATATGCAGCCCTGTTGCCATGGTCACAGCTTCAAATAAATGATAAATTATATTTATATATATATATATATATATGTATATATATATATATATATATATATATATATATATATATATATATATATATATATATATATATATACAGTAGCCTATATTAAAATTATTTAACCCTTGATTTTTGTAAAAAGAAAATTTCAGCAGAAATCAAAACATATCATCACCATTTAAATTTGATATGGATTTGTTAGTAAACAGGTGCTTATTTCCACATTCAGCAGTTACAGAACAACAAAATGACAGATATAGATATGTTAGATAGTTATGAACAAAATGAAAATAGTTGAGTACACAGAATAAGAGAATCTTTGTCAGCCTCTATAACTATTAAGATAAATATCTATAGAATATCTGAAAATATAAAAAATATATGCGAGAACAAACTTTACTAAAATGTGAAAATATACAAAAGTAATATACAAGGATACACTGTATTAAATATAAAATACATTATGTAGAACAAAACTATACAAAAATATCAAAAATGCAAAAAATATGACGACTTTTAGACACAAGACACGTGCAGTGAGGTAGAGTGGAACTGGAGACAAGATGCATAAAAATAGCCATCGATGATCAATGACCTGATGAATGTTTGTCCCACATTAACTCTGAGCTCTGCATTTGGTCTCCACCAACTCCTCAGGGACATATCTGTCTCTCTGGATGCTAACTGCTTTAGTTGTCTATTTAGAGAACATGGTGAAGTTGCACAATGAACGGTGAGTCAAGGCTCAGATGCTAAAATAGCATTACATTTGAGCGAATTATGACTTTTTTTAGGACTCAAAACTTGGGATTTGACTTTGAACGTGAGACATATTTGTGACGAGCAAAATGACGATTTGACTCCATCTGTTGTTCAGGAACAAAATCACAGTCTGTTGTGTGAAAGTCCTGAGTTTGACACATCCCGACCTCCAAACTACACAGACTCTGTTGCTCGTTAGAAAATCGGATCGGAAACACTTGTCTGCTCTGAGTGCAGCTACCAGCACTTTTTTTTCAGCTTCTGACGAATATTCACAAAAATCAAGGGAAAAGTGCAGATTGCACAGAAAGTTTGGCTGATGGATGCTTTGAAATGCACAGACAAGACGGAGCCACAGTGTGGTGTGAACGCTGTCGTCATACGAGTGCGATGCTAAACATTTGCAGTCCAGACGAGGGCTTGGTCGAATATTCATTCTCTTTTTGCTCTGTTTCTGGACTCCACCGTCGTTTCTAAATGCTCTGCTGTGTTCACCAGCTCATCTTTATCTGTCTTTGTCTGCTGTTTGCTGCTGAGCAGGCAGTGTGCAGTGGCTTTTTGCAGCTTTTTCTCTGAAAACCAGAAGCTGCAGATTCAGTCATCTAATACAATTTTCTTTAAAGTGATAATAATGGTGTAATTTGGTATTCTTTTATTTTTTAGATTGTATTATATTGACTTGAAACCAACTCTGCATTCTAAAATATTTTACTTTGCAGCAAGAAGCAAAAATATATGAGCTGATTTTTCTTTCACGTCTGTTTCCTCATCTGAAAATAATAATAAAAAAAACACTGACATAAATGCATTAAGTATCATATAAACATATCAATATTAGCACAACAGAGCTGCGTCCTGCTGTCAGGGCGGCAGCATGTGAACCCCGGGGCTTCACAGAGGTGTAAAATGTGCTGATCCTGTATGATTCATATACGTTTCACTCCACAAACATACACGTGCTGATGGTGCGACGTGTGCTGCAGACTGTGATCCGTCCTGCTGTGAATCACTTATCAATTCACAAACACTGATACACATCACATCAATACATACCGCCCTGCAGGGATCAAACAGGCGGCAAGATGGAGATAAAGGGCTGGGATTCACATTTAAATCTTACTTTTTGTGATTTAATGATAAAATAAGTGTTTTTTTTACAGAGTTTATATTACCTGCTGTGATTATATTGAGATATTGAATTGTGCTTTTTTTTTAAATCTATAATAAATATTTAACATTTTCCCTCAACAACAACAATAAAGAACAAACAGCAGCAACAGAGTGGAGGTGAAGCTTTAATCAGACTGTTATGAATGTTAGAGTGATTGAGTTGTGCTTAAGAAACAGACCTCCCACTGGAAACACACACACACACACACACACACACACACACACACACACACACACACACACACACACACACACACACACACTCACGGCACACTGCTTGTTTACAGACAAACATTTGAGAAAAACATGATGTAAAATAATCATCTGGAGAAAAACAACACTTGCGTATAATCAAAACAATTCACAAACACATGATTTCTGAATTGGTTTGAATGTGACTTTGTGTGCGTTTGTTTGTGTATACGACAGCCAAGTGAAATTTATTACACTTATACATAATTACAGTTAAATTAAAGGATAAGATCAGCACTGGGTGATGTTAGAAACTGTAGTGTTTCATATAAAATTGGTTCTAAATATGTAAACTGCTCATGAAACTTTACACTGTCTCGTAACCTATATATGTCTCCTTGACACCACTCTGAAATGTGTCACTTAAGCAGCTATAATTAATATTTCTATGTTAATGATGTATGAAATGACAATGTGACGATCACGTGACGGTGCGTTTGGTGTCTCTGGTCGTGATGAACTTCCAGAGAATAATCAGCTTTATGCAGCTTTATAGAGAGTTTCAGCTCATCATCCATGAATCGTTTGTACGCAAAGATTTGATCTTAAATTGTGCGGCTAATAATTTACGAACTTTTGCGGCATTCAGCAATATTTTAGTACTTTCTGTTAAGACTGTCCCAGACCACATGTGAGGCAGTGAGGCAACGTGAGACTTGCATTTTGTGCTGTGAAATATTAAGAAAAAGTAAAACACAGACAATAATGCTTCCAGAGAATAATCAGCTCGATCTGCAGCTTTACAGAGCTTTATAGAGAGTTTTAACTCATCATCCATGAATCGTTGGTACGCAAAGATTTGATCTTATTTACTTAGATTTGATCTTTTTTTTCTGCTGAAAACAAGTGGCCAAAAAGTGAGTTCTTGCAGGTTTAATGTAGGAGTAGAAGCTGTAAAATGTCATTGTACACTACTTGATCAGTGTTTCATCACTTAAAAGAAATCTGTTTACAGGCTGAAACAGGCTATAAACAAACAGGCTGTATGTACAGTGAAGGATTATTACCAACTGTTCACATGTGCTCACGTTCAGTTTGATCTGTTGTTTGTTTCCTGTCAGACTTTGTTTGGGTGACGTCGATCATGATGTCCACAATTACTTTTAATTACCTTTAATTACTGTATGGATACATTTATTGTTGTAACTCTGAGGTTTTATAGGAATGTAACATGACATGAATCCTTCAACTGACAAAGTGCTACACTTAGAGTATACATTAATTACAGTTTAATAATCACATTCATCAAAAGCAACTTATACTGAGGTCAACAGCAGATAACACATCAGTTTTACTTTTTCAAATGACACATGCAGAGAATAAATGTATTTTCTTGTAATGCACAACTTCACAAACTCGATTTTAATGATAAAAGGTCTGCAGATGATTCAAACTCTGAAATTATTGTTGAATTATTTCTCTGATCTCTGATTTTTCTCTGCTAATACGCAGCTCATAAATGCAGGCTGTTTTGAGGCTGAATGGGGGTGATTTGTTGGTGCGCGTTTGTCCTCGTGTTATTTTTAAAGTACATTAACGAGTCTGTAACAAAAGGCCTCCTCAGGAGAAACAGCATTTTTCTCACGACATATGTTCCACTGCAACACGTTGGAATAAATTACCAAACAGTCTTTATTTAATCATCTCTGAGACTGTCGCCTCTTGGTGCTGTCGCTCGCAGCATCACATCCCCAAACCTGCACTGTAAAAGGTGACGGGATACAAATGATTTAACTTGACCGCCTGCCTGTGAGACATTCTAGAAAAAATATTTGCCTTATGAACATGCATCAAGAACATAAGCCAAATTTTTATTGAATGTCTTTGTAAACTTTTGGTTATTTTGGCCGTTTGTCTCTTCACTCTGGGCTCTGGGCCTTGCAGTAGCCACTTTCCTGAGTAAAATCACTGAAAATCTTTGAGATTGAAATAAAGACATTGTGTGAAGCCAAAAAAAAGATCACAGCCTTTACTACAAAGGTTTGAAAAATAGCACTCAAGTATGAGTAGCATCACTATGATTTGCACAGGTCTGTAATGAATCACACCAGTCAGGTTGGATTTAAACTACAGGGTGAATCAAACCATCATAATCAATCACATGACCAAGAATGAAAACAAAGCGATGAGAAAACAGACACAATACAGACATAAAAACATGGCTACAAGAGATATAAACATTTGTCTGATACTTGTTTGTCTCAAAATACATCCTAACCAGAAAAAACACTTTTTTATTTTGACAACAGAAGTTTGGTGGGGGGCTTGTCAGTGGGTGCTGCAAACACGAGCAGTTTGCAGCCATATACACAGCTGATTGGCCTGAAATGGTCGTGATCCTGTCCCAATTCTGTACAATTTAAGTCGACCAGCGGAACATCGATTCTGACGTATCGTATCAAAACAACCAGAAATTTTGGTAATTTTGGTGCCAGTAAAACATTTAATTCAGTAACGTTTATTTTGCAGCTTGATAACTCGTCTGGATGACCTGGGGAGACCGATGCTTCTGTTGCTGAAATGTGTCTGATGCTTTTCGATGATGTCAGCAGGGTCTATACATCGTCATTGACCTCTAGTGGTCATAGTAATTATGAAAGGAGCAGTGTAAACTGAGAAAGTTGTAAATATTATTTCATTCTATTATCTACTAATGAAGAAGTAGAATTGGGATTTCTAGCATGACTTGCACGACTCCAGCAACCTGGTCAGTTCCGCTATATTTCAATGTATGATACAGTAGGGACCCCTCTGGCATCACCACCCTTCTGCAGATGCCACACTAACATTATGGTTTGATATATCATCAGAGTACGTGGATGTAATATAAAAAGTGTTTGGAGGAAGTGGGGTGGATGGATGGGTCAAACACCATATCTCAAGGACATTTTTGGGGAATTTCTTCAAACTTGGCACAAATGTTCACTTGGAATCAAAGATTTAGATTTTGGTGGTGCCGGTTGCATCTGGCAGTTGTGGTGGCATTGCAGTAGGTGCTTCACTGTCTGTTGCCTGGTGATGAGATGCAGCTCAGAATTAGCAGGGTCCCATTTTCAGGACTAATAAATTATGTGATATCAGATCAGTGGAAATACCCACGTACTAGCAAACACCCAATCTAGCATTTAAGGCTAGTTATTGGAACAATCCTAATTTGATTTGATTTTATATGAAATATTTTAAAATATACCATAACATAAAGTTGTGATCAGCAGGTCTGTATCATTGCTGATTATGCTTCAAAGTGCTGTTCAGCCTCAGTCAACCTGGCTTGCTGGAGTTCATAATGTTTGCAGTAAATACATCATGTATGAATGAGTCTGTGGTTGAGTGTTTGAGTAGAAAACATTCCATTCTCAGTGGCTGGAGAGTCTCTTCAAAACACTCTGTGCTAAAGAGAAACGTTGATCCACACTGGCTCACAGTGCCAATAAAATCTGTTCAACACAGAGCCCACTGAAGGCAGGAAGTGATGAGTTTCATCTCATGTTTGACTCATGAAAACAGAACACTTCACAACAACTCCTTTACTGGCCCAACAATATTACAGTTTCCTGTCGTGGATGGAAACATTAGCATTAGCGCAGTTTGTTAGTTGACAATCACTTTCTGGTTGTCATGTTTGGATTAAAACCACAGGCCTGCTGCTTTTCTTGTGGTATTTCTGACAGATAGGATGCCTGCAGTCAAAAGTGAGGGAAAAACTCGCTCCGAGCTGCACCTCAGGAAGAAAAAAAAGAGAAATAAAATTATGAACAGAGGCTACTTGTCTTTCGTTCCAGAGCTGTAAACCAATTTGACAGGTTTCACCACAAGATAAAATCACTTGCAAGACTTGTCACCTTTTGCAGCGCCACTTCCATCCTCTTCTTCATCAACATATGTCGAAGGAAATGAAACATGAAAGCTGACAGCTCCTGCACTGTGGCTCGGCTGCAGGCGTCGACACTCGTCAATATTTACATAAAGCTCACCGGGGAAACAGCTAGCATGGAGGAGCGGGTGTCATCCTCACCCTGTTCACAATGATGTGTGTGTGTGTGTGTGTGTGTATGCCTCTGGGCTAGTGCTGTAAATTCTGTTTGCTGTAATTCAGAAACTTCAGGAGTTGTAATTATTGTATGAGAAAATCCTGAAGACACCTCGTGAACATGACTGAATCATCACAACACATTCTCTGCGTTTGTACAGATATACATTATGACAACATGACTGCGATCATGTGGCAAAGCAAAATATCGTGATACACTTTGTGTGTTGGATCTAATGGAAATAAGAGCACTAGTTTGTTATAGAAATGCACACTTCCAGTTCCACAGTGGGCATCGGTTAATGATTAATGATTGGCCGGCATCATCATGAGGTGAGTAAAGTTAGTCTTTTGTTGTGGTGGGTGCTGGTTGTTTGTTGATGTCAGATTTCATTCATCTTTCTTGACCCTCTCAGTCTTTCCTGTGTTTAAAGTTTTCAACATGGCAGCCTTTTGAGTAACTTTATCTGCTACACAATCACTAAAATGTGTTTCTGAAAGCATTTTACTTACAAATACGTGATGCAGCAGTTTGATCTGAGTTTTAGGAGTCTCCATTGGAAGCAGTCATGTCTGGAGGGAAACCATAGAGTTGTTAAACTCTTGAGAAATATGTGTATGTTTTTCATTCACTGTGCATGTTGTACAAACTCATAATGTTTACTACTTTGCTTAAGATCTGGGAATGTTTAGTGACAGAAAACACTCTGTTATTGTTTGAGAAAGATCATAGTTTGGATTAAAATGATTACTCTGAGATCACTGAGATCTTATGCAGGTCCCTTCTAGATGCAACCTGGTTACAATCTTCCTTGTTTTACAACTGAAGAGTCACTAAACTGTGTTTATGAAAACATTTTTGGCAGGAATGGATGATGCGGTCTGTATTTTGATCCATTTCTGATCAACACTGATCAGTTTGATCTGAGTTTCAGGAGTCGCCATTAGAAACTGTTGTTTCTTGAGGGAAACCCTAGATTTGTTAAACTTTCATGAGATTTGTGTGTGTTGTTTGTTCATTGTACAAACTCATTATGTAGCCTAATTTGACAGTTTGATCAGAGTTTTTTTGACCCCTTTCTCCTATTTCATTGAAAAAAAATAAAGCATGCATTTATTTTGGTCTGAGACACTGGTGCTCAACAGTGACCTCTCGGGTAAATGTCATATGCAGCGCCTTTAACCATGTGATTAGAGGTCTGGTACGCCTGTTGCTCGTACTTGTGAGTCATTGGCAAATCTGTCATTTATGACGCCAAAACAGATTTATTTAATTTTCCAACTTCAACACCAGCAGACAGGGACTCAAGTGACATCACTTGAGGACATTTATCAGACACCACACAGCTCTGTCTAGAGAAACCAAAAGCCTTAAAACCAGTGTTTTCCAAACTTTTCTCATGGGGACCCACTTTTGAAGAATTACAAACCATCACGACCCAGTTTCTCACCATTTGTACTTCCATTTTCACATTTTCTTATATTATCTTGACTAGAGCTGCAATAATTAATCAATTATTAAATTATTTTCATAATCAGTTGATCAGTTTAAGTAATTTTTGAAAGAAAAAAATGTGAAAATCCTCTTATTTCAGCTTCTTAAATGTGATTATTTTCTTGTTTCTTTACTCCTGACAATAAACTGAATATCTTTGAGTTGTGAAAAAAACGAGAAGCACTGATTGACATTTTATGGAACAAACAACTAATCGATTAGTGGAAATGTTTGGACTTATTTTTCATTTGATAGGTTGTGACAGGATTAATTAATTTTATGATCCAAACAGGTAATGGATTAGTGAATTCGTGTGTTTTCAGTGTTTGAGGACAAACTTCCAGCAGTAAGCCGAGGAGGGCACCGTCACATCAGACAAACTGAAGACAAATAAGATGTTTATTAGGAGGCTGTCAGGTTCATTTACACTGTCAGGTGAGGTGCTGTCAGTCACAGAGGTGTTTGACTCACCTGCTTCACGTTACAACATGTCACATCAGACAAGCGCAAAAACCTCAATTATCAACATTTGGGAGTGTGGAAGTCAGAGGTGCTTCAATTAATCAGATGCTAATGTGGCTGATCATTGATTACAAAAGAAGCGATCGGTGTTCTTAAGATTTGCAGATGAGAATTAAGACTAATCAGTGGTGTCAGTTATTGTCATCGCCCAGAGCGTAACTGAAGAAACTTCAGCTCTAGTTTGCTTCTCTGGTGCATTTTGTCCAGTCACTTTTGAATCCCACAACACAGCTCACAAACAACATTTCAAGTCTATCATTAACCCATTCATGTCCACGGTAGAATTTTATAATGTCCTCTACAGCCGTCATTCCCAAAGACTGGGACAGGACTCACAGGTGGGTCACAGGCGATTTTATTTGGGTCCCCAAATAAATTAAAGACTCTGGAAGAAAATCTGCAAATTTAAGATTTATATCTACAATACATATTTTGTAAAGCATTTAAAATGTGTTTGTTGTTTGAAGGAAAAACAAACAAGTTTGTTTATTCCGTCTAAATGCACTTATACTGTCTCATTTATGAAAGAGGCTAAATTGCAGAGGAGAACCCTGAGGGCCCTTGAAGGTCTAACATCAGTATTTCAAATATTATATTTGATTTATTTCATTTAATTATTAGGCTATTCTCTTCTAATTTCAGCCTCATTTTCTGTCAACTTTGCTTCAGAAATGTCCCAAAAACAGTAAAACAGAGTTATCCAATTAATTTTTTTTTTTTGTTGTTGTCTCTAGGCAGAGAAAGGTTTGAGTTGGCTCACTCATTGGTTAGGACTTCATCACTGGGCCAGTGTGTTTGTCCTCCAGGAAAGCCTAAGATGATTATTTTTAGTCCCACGCTGTCACTTTCTGAACAGAGACATCTCACTCGAGACAAAGAGGTCGAGACCAATGCTGTTGCTAGGTGGCTAACATTCACAGCATAGTGGAGCAAAGGACTGTGTTATTTAGAGACTGAAATTGCACTCAAGTGTCTGAAAACAATTTTCAGACACTTGAATCTTCTTTTTAAAAGCTCCCTCCATCAGTGCAGCTCAGCAAATGGAGTTGTGTTGGTAGACAGAAATAATAGAACTGGAGATCTATGCTACATGTAACTGTGTGTGAGGGAGAAACAGAGAGATTATTACAGCTATTAATATCAAACACAAACTGAATCATAACTTATCCAAACAATAGAAACAGAGTAAATGGCAATTATCTACTTAAGTAAAGAATACTCTAGAAAAAACATTATTTATTCTGCTATCATTGTGTGGTGTTTGCTGCCCTCTACTGGGTTTCTGTATGTGGCAACTACACACAACAAACACACATCATGAGCTGCCTGCTGCTTATTTCCTTTTTGGTTTCTGGCTAAGTTTTGACTGAACTGAAGTCTGAGCTCTTATAGTCATGATTCACCACTGCTAAGCCTAAATTAACTCATGTTCTCATTTCCTAAGTTTTAACGTGTGTATATGTTTTCAGTAAAATGTCAAGATGCAGAATTGGGAGTGAAAATGGTCGAGAACATTTATTTATGCACAAATGAAATCTTCCCAGAAAGGTTCATCAAATGCATCTTAAATTTAAATAATATAATTTCAATAACATGTCTTTATCCAGTGTAAACGTGACATTAAGCATTGATAGTTAATGTTAAACTTACTTTGTGATTGTCAAAAAAAAAAAATCTAATCAAATTTTCCTGCCTCTAACAGGGGTTTTTCCTTAAAGGACCAGTGTGTAATAATTACAGGAATTTATGTACATAAATGAGATATATTATATATAAGTATGTTATTTATTATTATCAATCAACGTAAACTCATAATCTATATGTTCCCGTTACTTTAGAAATAGCCATTTATAGTTACATACGGTCGGGTCGACTTATGGAGATCATCATTCTGCGCCGTCTACGGCAGCGCAGAGCGGACAAACTGCACTAACAGTGAGTCTTGGGAAGCCCATGGCGACCTTACGTAGACGCCGCAGCGTAAACACGGAAGTAGACGGGGAGGATAGATGCGGGTGATTGCTGGCAGACCATTTAGCGTTGTGAACCTTGACTGGCACAGTTTTGACAAATGGAGGATCATACATACACTGTACCAGAACAAAAAGCAGCGGACAGTGAATCACGATGGAAATCGCTGATGGAAGACAAACTTTTTTCACAGTGACGCCGAGGTTGCCTGTTTTCTGCTGGACAGGTAATTCATCCTACACACATAATTGTAGTTTGTTGTGAGATAGCTTTCGCTCGCCATTTTGTCCGCTGACGGCCACCGTACTCTTGGTGAGAGAGGGGCGGTGTCGGGGTAAATCCTCTTAGTTGCAATCTAAGGTTTGAAAGCTAGATGCCACTGGAAATCACACACTTCTCCTTTAATGCACTAAATTTAGTAGTTTGTCATTTGTGGGTCAAGACAGTATTCTGCAGGCCGACGTGGCCGTCCGTCCTCGGTGTGCAGCAGCCGTCTGAGCTGCAGCACATTACTGCCTTTAAAAGGAGAGTGTAATTACCTAACCAGCACCAGCTGTGCCAATCAACTCACCTGACACTGCTGTCATGAGTCATCTCCACGACTCTCTGTGCTGCAGCTGAATGCCAACACTGCTCACCCCCACATCTCAGTAAATGTACATATATGGATTTAAATACTTTATGTCCAATCTTCAGAGTGCAGACACCTTGAAACCAACAAGTCCTCAAAATCACTCAGTGTCTTAAAAAGGAAGTCATGGTGGTTATTCAGTGTTTTGGAACATAAATTTTCTGAAAGGAGGAGCAACCAAAAACGAGAAAAGATGGCAGTTTCTCATATTCTGGACGTCTTTAGAGACACCAGGGATGCATATTTTTGTTGAAAAACCAAGAAACAGTCTATAGCTTGAGGATAAGACTGAATCAACACTTTGTTTTACTTCACTCTCACATCATGTTCATGTTTGCATCATTTTCAGTGAAAAGCTGGGGTCACGTTTGCTACAGGTAGTTGGTGTTCACAACAGTCAATCTTTAAAGAAACTTTTTTTTTTCTGTACATCTGCGTCCAGATTTGTTTCTGTGTTCGGTGCCATTTTTTGACTGATTCAGGGGGCAAAACAGCTTTGATAGTTGGTCTAAAATTTCTAGTCAACTGTTGTAATCAGTGGTCATTTTGCATGGTTTATAAATCCTTGTTGACTCAACAAAATGCAATTTCAATATGTTTGTCTTTCATATCGTACTCTTATATTTCATAAAATTCTAGTTTACAATGGTCATCAGGTCGCCCCACTAAGTTTGCCATTCAAATACCTGTTTAGCTAAAAGGGGCTGGATTGCAAAAACTTTATGGGTTGCTGACATGTCCTATCAATTTTGCTCAACTTACCTTGTTTTGTTGGTTATTGAGCCTGTTTATTCTCTCCCTATGAACCGTATCAGGCGCATGGACGTAATGTTACGGACCACATTTGAAAGAAAGATATGACAGCGACTGTAAATTTGCTGTACAAGACATGAGACATAAGTGACGGCTGGGACTGGGCAGTCATGACTGTCATGACCAGCGGCCCGAGGGAGGGAGAGGAAGGCAAGAGACCCCGACACTGTTTGCAGAGTAAGTTGCTACATTTGTGCCGACTTGCTTTTAAAGTAAAGTCACCAAGAGGGTTTGAAAAGTTGCTAAATGTGTCGGCTACACTGGCTGTGCTTTGTGGACGAGTGCTGTTTTCTGCCGCCTTGTTGTGCACACATCTCTGTGATGACATTGCACTGAAACATGTCCATTTAACATGCATGGGTGATCTGATCCCAAGTGGACAGCTCTGAGTACAGGTGTGAATGCCCCCAAGATGCACCAGTGCCATGGCGCATACAGCTGGTGTCCTTTTTTTTGCCCCTTTTTCCAGACAGTCTGATTCTGCTACTGATATGATGTATGCGTGTGTGGCATGAACCACAACTCCTTTTTTGTTGGACAACTCTGTGTTGTGTAATGACTATGAGTGACCTTGATATCCTGATATCTTTTTCTCTCTGAACAAGGGGAGAAAAATCATGCTGCTTTCTGGTGACAGCTCTTCTTCTCTGCAAAACACTTCTGCAAACTTAACATTGAAAGATCAGCAGGAGCAGTGCTGCAGCATCAGCGCTGTCTTGGACACCACAGATGTGCAAGCTGACGCAGTTCAGCGAAGTAGCCATCATGCACAGGTACGAGTGCTGTGGCTTGAGTGTTAAGAGCTGTCCACTTGTGATCAAATCACCCAAGACACATGTTAATACCAGGTGTAAAGCGGGTGACGGTGATGCGGTCAGTGATTCAGAGGTCTGGATCTTCTGAATCTCATTAAAACTTGTAGTGGGGAAAGGACCACTGACTGTGGTCTCAGATTGAGTCGCTGTCCTTCGGTTTTCTCTGATGACGCGTCAAGGAGGTAATCCGTCTTCAGCTGAAGCAGAAGCTCCAGAACAGTCGGGATATTTTTCTATCTGAGACAGAAACACACTCACACATGGCGTCTCAATAATGCCACGTGTTTGTGTCAGTGTTCTTAATGTTTTGTGAAAGTGAGGTACAGTTTCACAAAATGTGAAAGTAATTAAGACAAACTGTAACATGCGGGAGGCGTGACCTGTGACCTGCAGACTGACACGTCTCGGTTTCCCGCGGCGCGCTCCAGCCCCTCCCACCGCTGCCCTCTGACTACTGTTGTACCTCGCCACGCGCCGGCGTCGGCAAACTTCCCCTCAAAACATTTGCACAACAACATACAACAACGACAGCAAGTTTACTGGGAAGAGACGGCGGCTTTTTAGCACTTTGCCGCATCTCGCACACCCCCCGGTGACGGGAATAGCACCCATGGAGGGAGGAGGGGGCTGTAAAAATGTAACAACGGGTGGTGAGTGTCAAATCTGTCAGAATGGTGTTTGTTCGTGTGTGTGTGTGTGTGTGTGTGTGTGTGTGTGTGTGTGTGTGAGAGAGAAGGGTGTGTGTTCAGCTTTAGTGAAGTATGAGTGTGAATGAACAGTGTGTGTTCGTGTTGCCACAGTGGTGTGTGAATAACTGAGAGTAACTGAGCGCTGCGTGTGTGTGTTTTGAGGTGTTGGAGAAAGTCTGATCTGAGCGTGCTCAGTGCGGCGAGGCAGACAGCCACCATGTTGGAGGAGAGAGGAGTCACTCTCATGTGAAAAGTCAGACATTTAAATAACAGTTTTTTTTAATCAGATGATTTATTTAACAGATTGTATAATGTGGTGTTACTGTGTGTTATTAAAGGTATTCGCTTTTGTCTGTTTCTCTGTTTTAATTGTGTTTTTGGCTTGTGTTACGAGCCGCCTCCACACGGAAACTTCATTACAGAAAATTTGAATGTGAAACTGGAAAACTGAAATCACTCTTCAAGGTATTAACAGCCGCTGTCTGTCTGTCAAAAACAAAACCATCTTCTATGATTTCAGCATTTTACACTTCTTATTCTACACACCTGCACAAGATTCCAGTGGCATTATCAAGTTTGCAGAAGATAAAACGATGGTTAGCTTCAATGATTTGGCCTACAGGGAGGCGGTCCAGAATGATGTTCCTGGTTACTAATTTCCCTGTTGATTAAACACAAAATTTAAATTAGACCAATCAACTAGTCTAACAGTAAGAAAACAGTTAAAATTGAGCACAGCTTATCGACTGACAATGATAAACAGTCTGAAAAAAATACTGTGTATTAAGAGCCATTTGAAGAAGTTAATCAGTCTACAATCACCAAATTAAATGCAGTTAATGCTGAACATGAACGTATAATCCATGACAACAGCTCACAAAATGCTTCACCTTTTCAAACTGAAAATGATCACAGTGTCTGCGGGTAAATAACATCGGAGCTGACATTAACGTTAGCGGTGCTAGCAGCAGCTGCTCTGCTTGCAGGTTGATGTCCATGTCTGTGCTGAACATGGTCACATGTTGCTCCAGTTGAGTTGTTTTATATCAGTTAATTCTGATGCAGCCAACACACAGCCAGGTGAAACGGATGCTTCAAGATTATATTGCTTTTCACATGTTCACATTTTACTTAAATCTGCCGAACCAAAACTTGCTGACCACACAAAATAAATCAGTAAATAACTTGGCAGATATGATTCTGACACACTACAGGCTGTTTTTAATGGTTTCATGCGCGATGCACGTGACAATAATGGCTTTTTTATTAAAAGGTTTGCATGTTATAAGATTTTAGAACTAAATTTTGTTCTGGAGATCGCTTGAAGATGAGGATGAGATCAGTCCTGGAGCAGGTCTGTCTCATTTCTGGCCTGATTTAGCCTGATTTCAATGGTGTCATCAGTGTCACTCCATGTGGTCCAGTGTGTCCTCAGTGTCTCTGTAGTTGTGACTCTCAGCTGAAGTGTTTTCACACCATGGTCCTGTTGGTTTCAGGTCCTGCACAGTTTCTGGACCCACAGATGGACCACAGAGATCTCTCAGAGTCTCTCTGAGCTGTTAATGTCACATAACACACAGTTACTATGAGACTTTAGTGAAGACAGTTCAGTGTCCTGAGCTTCAACTAAGCTAAAACTGAAAATCTGAAAAACTGATTAACTGATTGGCTGCCTCTCTTACTGACTCATTGGTTGGCTGACAGACAGGCAATTTGATTGACTGATATATTGACTGACTGTTGTTGATTTGCTGTTTAATTGGCTGCCTGATCAGGTTTAGTTTATTCTGACAGCCTACCTTCAACTTTATTTTCTGCCATCTGTCCGACTTTGTTGATAACAACATCTGGGGTTGGGTCGTCCATCAGGACATTCGTGCTGGGTGAGAGGGGCTGCCATCTGTTGGGGCCACAGCCCCAACTAGTGGTGGGTGTCTGCATATCAGCTTCGAGACAACAGTTAACTGGATGGACATGAATGAAATATTGATAGTTCAACCGACTAAGATTTTTGGTGTCAGCTGGCAAGTGTGGCAACATCCTAAGTCCTAAACCAGACAAGTCTCCGCCACCCTGGAGACTTCAGGTGTGGCCTGCTGGACATGAGCCACATGTCCTCCTGTCCACCATGGAGACCTCAAGTGTCACTTGTTGGACCTGAACTCAGATCAAAAGTACACTGAAGCATCAGGACAGATGACCTGACACGTCAAATGGTTTGTTTCACAGAACCATCTCGGAAGTCGTCCTTAGACACAGGTTGGAAAAAGGCAGGCACTTTCAAAAACCACTTGGCAGGTGATTGGATGAACCATCTGTCTTATCATGTCTAACACGGGCTAACTTCAACCAATCAGATCAAACTCTTTCCGAAGCCGGTCAGGAAAAGAGTGAAAACATATTTTCCATGGAGAGCAGAACTCTTTTCTCATCTATTAGCATAGATAATCTGTTCAGAAGCCACCATTTTTTGTTTGAGACAAGACATTTCCATGGATGCGTATCACTGTTGTCGTCATTTTGTCTTAACAAAAAAAGTAAAATGGAAATAAACGTGTATTGGACAGGGGGCAGGACAGTGTGCATGTGTGTGTGTGTGTGTAAAAAAGCGACAAGGGGAAATAATTGAAACAAAAACTAATAGAAAGAAAGAGAACAGATAAAGGACAAGAGAGAAAAAAAGGAGGAGATACCTTCGAGCAGGGGAGGCTAGTGACATTTTATTTTAAGGAAACCATAACTGTCTAACTTTAAGAAAAATCTTAACTGAAGGTGTTTTGTGCAGCTGGTGCTTCTGCCAAGACTGACAACACACTAGCCTAAATTTAACAACAAGTGCAGGACATGAACTCTGTTCTGCGTTCCTGCTCTGTGTTCCTGCTCTGTGTCAAACCGCCTGCCTACAGGTTCTGTGTGACACAAGAACTTCACTTCCTGGAGTGGAAAAAACAACCGTGACCATGATCCAGGTAGCTAAGATGTTTCTGCTCAGGCTGCTGAGATAGTGAAGCCAAAAGCAGACAGAGCAGGAGACATAAAGCAGTCAGATGGTATCTACTGTAAATACTGAGCTGACATAATGGAGCAGGAAGCTGCGATCCAGGGATCGAGACTTGAGAGGAACAGAGAGAGAAACTATCCAGAGAAACTAGAATCTGCAGTGTAAATAAATATGAATAAATAAATTTTAAGTAGAAAAAAAACATTTCATCTTTTTTGGTAAACTCAATATAATAATAAATTAAAGCTTTTTTTTCCATCTCTTTAAAATATTTGTTTTAGGGACCTTATTTCCCTTATTAATTCAAAAAATTATGAGTTTAAGAAACAAAAATAAAGAAATTTCTTCTGACACTCAACATTTGTAAGTTAGTAGGACTTCTAAACAGAAGCTAAGTTTTCACTGTTTACTACAAGTAGGTGTTTTGAGCATTTGGTTTTTTCCGTGTGGAGGAGGAGGCTGGAAGCAGAACAGAAAACTTGACCAAACGCAGAGGATGAAACAGGGACTGGTGTCAGGACTGATCTACTCCAGTCAGTTGGAATTTCCCACTTGAAATTTCCAATGTCTGATCTCAAAGTGTTCTTGATGTCAGAAGTAAACAAGAAACATGGCTGACTGTAACAAATGAATGATTTTCTTTGGCAGCTACAGACACAACTAAACTTAATCCTCAGTAGAGCAGCGTCCCTGCATAAACAACATAGAGAAAAAAAAGATGCATGAGGAAACAGATGAACTCGGTACCTTTAAGGCAGCGCTCTGCAAAACAGCCACATCTGGAGCTGCAACTGTTAAAGTCTCTCTTTTCTCTGAAGACTTTTCTTATTTTCTTATTTGGCTTCCACAGTGAGCTCAAGAAGATTAGTCACTTTTTCTTTAATTTGGTGTATAAGCTACAGTTAGAAAATGTAAGAATTAGTTCACATTGTAAAAAAAAAATGTTTTTTGAGCCCACTGAAACTTTTTGACTTTTGAAATAAACTTTAAAAAGTTTTGCTGAGTTGAGATGATTTTACTTTCCTTCTTTATAAATCTGCATCTTTGAGTTTTAGAAATTCAAAAACAAAAAAATATTTACAGAAATTTATCACAGTGAGCTGTGAACCTGATTTGTCATTATTTTGGTACCTGAAAATTAAATTGTTTTAATTAAAAACACTGTATAAAAAAATTAAGCACCATTCACTTTCACTTCAATGCATTTACTCTGTTTAGTTTTTGTTTTATTTTTCAAAATACATAATTTTCATTCTCATTTAACAATGACAAAAAGAAATTAAAATGAAACAATAAAAAAAGAAATAACTGTTATTCATTTCCATGTAATTCTTTGCCAAAATCACAGGGAGCCACTGGAGTGGACATAAAAAACTGCATGCGGCTCCGGAGGTATACATTGTAATATCAAAACTTTTCCAGCCAGACAGTATCTGCATTTTAACCTTTTTTTTTTCCAAATTTATTTATTATATTTTTTTTTAGAAAAAAAAAAGTTTGTCTTGTTTGGCTCATAGTCAGTCACCAACATGTGATTGGCCCACAGCTGCAGCCACATACAGGCCCTTTATCATTTCACAGTTGGTGCATCCTCGATTCCTCTCCTCACCTCCTCTCCTCGTGTCTTTGTCCCTCCTGCCTGAGAGAGAGACACACAGTGAGTCGAAGTGTTTAATAAAATGAGACATCTTTGCTCCTGAGCTGCATTATAAGTGACATTGATTAAAGATGACAACTGCATCATCTGTCTAATTGTCTAGTTATCTACTGCTGTATTATATTATCTCTGTCAGATGAGCATAATTAATGACATTAATACACTTTTAATTCAATTAACAAAGTGGCATAATGTTTTGTATGTGTAGCACCTTTATATATTTTATCGTGAAATGAACTACAACTGTTTGTTTGACACAGGCTCCAGTGTAAATAAAGAGTGACATATATATATTTTAATCTCTCACGTATGATTATAGCAGCTGAACAGGGTGCAGAAGACATTCATCAATAAAAAGCAGAAGAAATGTCAAGGTGAAATGTCATTAAAGAATGTGGTTAGAGCGGCTGATAAGGCGCGACACAAACAGTGAAGAACATATAGTTTGAGTTCATATTTTATCATCTTAAATAATAATCATATATGTACACTGGAGCAGAGGGGAACCACACTCTGATACTTTCTCTCTCCAAGTGAGGAAAACGAATATTCACAGTTCTGATTGTCTGTTTTTGAAACAACTGAAACAGTCAAAGTGGCTCTGTAATGTTCTCAGCAGGATGAATCTCTTCAAAAAGTCAGTCCTCCGTCGTGATCGTCTGCTCAGCTACAGTTGACTAATGTGCGTAAACCTGCCACTGTGGTATGAGCTGTGGTTAAATGACCTGAATGACCTGAAGCGAACACGTGCACTGATGCGTGCGTCACAGGTGCGCTACACACCTGTGCTTGTCATTGTGCAGCTGTGTCACAACTCGTGTTTTTGTCACGTGTGCTGAAAAGACCTCTGCAAAGGATGGACCTGTGCATCCTTGCTCCTAGCTCGTCCACCAAGCCTCCTCGATCCTCTGGGTGCATTTTAGGAATTGAGACGCCCTGCAGTATGGAGGGATTGGATTTTTTTGCAGTTAAGTGTGCAGAGATGCCACCAAAACGTACAAAAGTAAGGAAAAATCTAATGAAGTACACTTTTGGTATCGATATTACTTTAAGGGTTCTGATATTGAAAACAATATCCAGCACTAACAAATACCATCATATTATATTTTACTTTACAGCACTCAGTAACATTGGTGACATTTTGACATCAATTACACACAGCAGGTTTTATCACATGAACTATGTGTTATTTTAGATTTCTGCAGGTGCTGCCATTGTTGTGTGACATCAGACAGCTGCCCCAGTTCACAAATAGGAGTCTAATAGGCACGGGGCCGCAGGCTGGGTGCACACCGCACCAACCAGGCCACCAGGACACAAAGGGGGAGGTATCTGAGTTATCTGGATTGCAGCATAAGTTACTGATATATAATAATTACAAGAATGATAATAATAACTAGAAACTTCAAAAAGTGACTAAGATTACATACACACAGTCCAACGGTTTTTGGTCTTATTCTGTGAAAAGACAATATTCCTACTAGGCTTTCTATAGGGGTAATAAAAGTGAATATTCCTCTAGTATTCCTGTTACAAGCAGCTGTGCATATCTATCTATATATATATATATATATATATATATATATATATATATATACATATATATATATATATATATATGTACAAATATACAAAATCTTTTGATATCAAATGTTTAAAATAATGTTTAAAGTTTGTTTCTTCCTTTAACCAAAAATCTGGGATTTTCTTTTGTGCGTGCATCTCTGCTCCGGTCTGATAAACTGTTGTCTGGTTGGTTTGTTTACAGCGTAGATCTGATTGAAAATAAGCAAGAGACCGTGTGTCACAAACTGCAGAAGGCTACAACATTAATGTGTTGGCGAGGTATAAAGCAAAGGTTTTCAGTGTTTCTTCTTCTTTTAACTTGGCTACATCAGGTAACTGATGCTGAACTCATAACCTGGTCCGGAGCAGGTTATGTTCTGAGTAAATCAGCTGTAAAAGTGCTTTGGTTTGGTCGAGGCAGCTCATGCAAAGAAAGCCTGACTGTGCTGAGCTTCGTCTGTAGCACAGCTGTCAATAAAAACCCCAACTGAGATGCATATTCTGAATTTGCTCTTTACATGTTCAAACAAAGCTGCTTAAATCAGAATAATAACAGCATATCCCACATGTCTTAATCAGAATATACCCCATTCAGAATAAAGCCTAATTCAGATTATCCAATCAGAATCTGCTGTTTACATGACACATGTCAAATTCTGAATATTGCAATATTCAGAATGAGACTGGAAAATTAGTGTGCATGTAAAGATAGCCACTGTTAGCAGAGTTTATGATCTTGCACTGAATGAACGAGCTGGACTGAGGTACTGCCAAGCTGATGAGCTGATGGAGGACAGGTGGGCAGGTTTAGCAGGTGAGATGAATGATCTGCAATCAGGAGGGAAGCCACACCCACACTACTTACACACACACACACACACACACACAGAAAGAGAGAGAGAGAGAGAGAGAGAGAGAGAGAGAGAGAGAGAGAGAGAGAGAGAGACGGGAAACAGGAGAGACTGGGGAAGAAAGAAACAGGGATACTCAAGGAAAACATACTGATACTCGTTTCCTCTAAAACATATTTAGCTAAACAAATCAGTAGTCTATGAACGTCATTTGAAGAAGATAAGAGATACACCAAGAGTCTAATAAAACCTCCTCTGTGGTCACAGAAGTGTGAAGTTATTTTTGTAATGCGGATAAAAACCGAGCAGGTCAGAGAAGGCTGCTGGTCAGGAAGAGTTTCAGGCTCAGAGTGGGAGTCTGCATTTCCTCAACTGCTGAGTCACCTTACATTAAAGTATGATTCAGATAGAAAGATTCCTCTGTGTGTGTGTGTGTGTGTGTGTGTGTGTGTGTGTGTGTGTGTGTGTGTGTGTGTCAGCTCACAGCAGCACTGGCTGATGTTACACACACACACTGATACAGTAAGAGATCTGTTTATGGACATCCTTCAGTGATTTCTGAGTCTAAAAAAAGCACAGATTGACTTCAGATATCATCCTCTCCTCCTACAATCCTCCTCCAAATCCTCAGATATAAAAAATGAATGAACTTCTTTTTCCAAAATGTTTCATTTGACTTTTATTGAGTTCAGACAATTAAAACTACATAAGGAACGACTGATTTCATGGTTAAACCAACACTGACTGGAGATAAAACAAGAAGCAAACGTTGATCTTTGCCATTAAAGTCGTGTTTCATACCAGACCTTTTTACAGACCTGCATTCATACAGTAGCAGTGAAAAGCTTTGTGTGGTACTACTTCAAAAGACTAAACCATGAAGATGTGATGTTTGACTGAACAAGAGATCAAATATGAGCGGTTTGCTGCCACATTTGGAATCTCAGAAAAAATTCCAAGTGAAAGACTTTTGAGACTCAAAATGACCACAAACAGACGGAAAGTCAAACGAGTTAAATGAGTCTTTGAATACTGGTGGGTGACATTAACATGTAATTTGTGTTTCTGTTTATAATGGACGTCCTCTTGTTGCATCTTCGGCGTTTAATTCAACATTCACAGTTTCCAGCATGGCTACAAGAGGTCAAGTGATTTGCACAAAGGACCAGTTTTCTCTTTCGTCTTTGCTGCTGACAAATAAAGTTCTGCCGTCATGAAGTTTAGAGCCAAAGCTTCGTCTGCTCTGACTCATCATCATCATCGTACTGTTTTAACACTCTGCGTCTCTATAAATAAGGACGATTACTACACTGCACATTTCCAGCCTGGGTGGACGCACAGCAAGCTGAACCCTGGCAGAGTGAATCACTGGAGGAGGAAGACGGCGGACGTGTCTGCCGAGATGCGGATTTTACAGCTTCGTATGCGATGATGTACAAATCCTCAGATAAATCAGGAGGAACACACTGTTAACACCTCTTTTGATGGGATTATTGCCGCACGTCATGAGAATTCAATCTGACTCACTCAAACTGGAGCAAATCATCTCCTCTAGTTCAATCTGCCAGTCAGGACACGCAGCACCTGGATGTGGATTAATCCAGACGTGATCTGGAGATGATTTTTTTTTTTAAATCATGTTGAGACCTGACCCTTTAGACCTGACAGATTGAAGAAGACCAAACGCAACATGAGGACTGTCAGCAACACAGTTTGCATTATTCTCTCTGGAGTCTAAACTGTCCTCACCCCACATGTACAGTCTTTAAGTCAAACTATAACTGCCATTTTACACCACATGCAGCACGTATGCAGCACAACTGCTGTACATCTCTTGCACAGCATCCACAGCAGCCAAAACACGTGAATTAGAATGGTAGCAGCTAGCATTTATTTACACCAGAAGCGAATGCAGCACGTAGCGGCTGCAGCAGGCTACAAGCAAAGATAGCAGTTTCTGCAAATCTGACCAATCATTTCCTTCCCACGGGTTCTACCAATCATAGCAGTCCATTGTGCAAAACATGTATGCCTCAATAAACCAAGTGAATGTTTAGTTTCATTATTACCCACTAATATTTTTGCATTTACATGTTTTTATTTTTATCACGGGCACTGAAAGGAACATTTGTAAGTGTGACATTTGTAAATGCTCTGCACACATTCATGTTTTATAATTTTCTACTGTTTGACTGAGTTTGAGTTCCAAAACAGATTTTGCTTCTTTGTGGAATACCCCCCGAGGTGCACTCCTTCAGCAGAATTTGTTAGAATTTTTGTAATCCTGTGCCTTTTTGGTAAAGTTACAAAGAACAGTCGAACAGAGTGCAGTTTTGTTCTCCTTGGAAAAGGGAGAAGTTTTAATGAAGTACATAAAAATAAATCACAACTTTCTTTTCCAGTTCTCACTTGCAAAAAACATCTAGAAACATCACAGCATGCATTGCATTTTTTTTTTAGAAATCAGGTATATAGACTGCAACAATCCCACAAACATCCCAGAGGGACTCAGCTGCTCACAAAACTGCTTTAAAATGTTCTCTTCTCTGATTTTTTTCTAATCATATTTGTGTTTCCTGTAAATAAAATAAACATGTATAATGCATAATATAATTTTTACCTATTTTAAATCAGTTAATGCTCTTCATGGGAGATGGAAGCATTAAATATTAAATGTTGACAGACACACACAGATGTTCATGGACAGAACAGCTGACAAAATGTACAATATGTGTAAAATGTTGTCATCTTCATCCAAAGACCGACCTGCTGACCTGACCAGGAGCCTCCTGTCTCTCTCTAACACACACACACACACACTCTCACACACACACACACACACGCACGTGCACACACATGCACACGCACACGCACACACACACACCATATGCCATGAGTCTGGCATCATCCTTGGTAATAAATGGAAGTAAATGGCGGCAAGGTTGACGCGTGGGAGGGCTGGCAGTGTGTCTTTGTGTATACGTCTGTGTGTGTGTGTGTGTATGTGTGTGTGTGTGTCTCCTAGCAACCAACACACTTCACTCTGTCTGTACTGAGCCGACAGAGCAGCAGCACTCTGAGGAATCTGTGCTCATACTCAACAGGTGTGTGTGTGTGTGTGTGTGTGTGTGTGTGTGTGTGTGTCATAAAACCTGTCTGCATCTGTGGATGGACAGACAGACAGACAGACAGACAGACAGACAGACAGTTTGTACAGCTGCTAACATCTCACCCTCACTGTATCTGGCTCTGATAGAGGACGATGATGTCCCTGTTGTTAATACAATGCTCTGATTGGCTCAGTTGTTCCTCTAACAGGTGGAAACATCACACGTTTGAATTAGTGAACCAATCAGATGTGTGACCAGCAGCGATTCAGAGGCAGGAAACAACGTCCTGGTGGCACTACACTACACTACAGAAATGGTCAAAAATTTAGAAAATATCATGCATCAGTGAACACACTTCTTTGTTTGTCCATCCTTCAAATATCATCCGTCCGTCCTGCAGTATGTCCTTCACTCTGTTTTCAAACTTATTTCAGGAGATTATGTCGATGCAGTCCACCTTTTTTATTCATCCACACAGATCAGGGTCATATCTGCCACTGAGCACAAGGAAGGAGGTAATTTTTCAGGTTTATTCTGCTATTTTTTTTTACCTGCTCTGACTGCATCCAGCCTTAATCAGGGAGTGAAAATACCCAAACTCATTTTTGACTTTCTGTTGTCATTCTGTAGTTAATTCAGTTGATAAATGAACAAGGAAAGACTGACTGTTGAGGTGGAGAAAGAAAAAGCAGCTTTTCTTCTCTTCTGCTTGTTGTTTGGTGGTTGGTGGGCAGACAAATGGAGTCGGTTCTGTGAGTCGGTGTGAAATGACATGCAGCTTGACGTTCTGCATGTGGTGTAAAATAAAGAGCCTTTAGTCAGACTTCTCATCTTCTCGGTTTAACAAAATATAAAACAAGAACCCAAAATGCAACAAAAATGACTAAAATCTACAAATCTTCACCGATCATCACTCAAAAAAGTATTAGAGAACTGTTCTAGGTAGGAAAAAATACTGTTTCATTATTTATACACAACAAAAACATAAGAAATAAAAGAATAATGCAGGATATTAACTTGTTTTTGTTCCTGTTTCACTGAAAGTCTCTGAATGCTTGTGAATCACTAAAAAAATTGGACATAACTGAGATATTGTGTGAAACTTATTACAAACATTCATTACAAAAATTACTAATAAATTTACAACCCAGAATCCCAAATCACACTTTGCCTCAAGAGGTTTTATTAATGTGAAATAAAAAAAGAAAGCAGTGCTTAAGAACTGGGCAACCTGGTGCTCTAATTTTTTGGGGGAAAATAGAAACAAAGTTCTGCTATTTAGTTGCGTTTTGAAGCAGATGGGATTTCCTCAAATTTAATAATTTAAAGGTCCAGCGTGTCAGATTTATGGAGGTCTATTCTCAGAATACATGGAATAATGGAATCAGTGAAGGTCTCCATGTTGCACCACCATGTTTCTACGGTAGCCCAGAACGAACAAACCAAACTCTGGCTCCAGATGACCAGCCTCTAGCGTTTTTTGTGAGTTTATGCAGGTTCTCCTACAGCTGGCGGCTCACTGCTCGATGAACTTACAATTTCATCGAGCAGACTCAAAATAATTTTAAGTGTCTGGGGAGTCAGAGGGTGGGGGGTGTTTGACTCATGACCTTCTAAAATCCTGCCTACAGATCTGAACCAGGGCTCAGGATTTGGGACTACTTTTGGGACTTTTATAACTTCATTTTTTCTTTAGGGGTGCAAAATATGGTAAGAAAAAATCATACTGCGATTATTTTGACAGATATTGCAATTGTGATTAGTGGCAATGATCATTTCTCCATCATAATTTTCATTTTCACTGAAAAAATAGATTAAAATGTGACATTTGCTGGAGTCTGTACCAAACAAAAATATTTTCTTACATCTGGAGAAGAAGATTTTTAGGTCAGGTCATCTCTGCAGCACTACAGTAACTCATTATAATGTTGTTTTCTCACACTTTTTTCCTTTTCTGCCATTTGGATATTGCAATTATTGCAATAGTGATCAGTTGTGCAGCCCTAATTTGGATACTGTGATTACTTGTTCCGCCATAAATAAAAATTTAGACCCAAAATTAGAATTCATAAGTTTCTCTCTCGAAGATCTGCAGTTTATTTGAGGCAAAACCACCTAAAACCACCTTAAAGGTGAAACTCTCTTTTTCAAATTGATTCAAGACGTCAAATAAAACCCAGCTGTGCCTCCTCAGCTCCATCTCTCCCACCATCCATCCATCCATCATCCATCCATCAGTCCGGGCGCTTTCCCTCTCTCCTCTCCTCCCTCCTCCTCCTCCTCTCCAGCCACTGTTGACGTCCATGGCTCTGTCACCCGCATCAGCGGTATCCACGCTGCTCTCTGGTCCAGTCATGTAGTCATTATGTGTCTTCTAATTCCCTCTGTACTCTCGTCCTGTCTCTGTTTGTCTTCTCGCGGCTCTTCTGCGCTCTTTCTCTCAGTTTTTGTCACAGTTCGTTCATAGTCAGTCGTCGTTTCTGTCGGAAACTCTTGTTTTTGCGCTTTTCTGTCGCTTTGGGGAGTTTCCGCGCGTCCGAGCATCCCGCACCTCCTCCGGCTGCTCCACCTGGACCCGTCGCCGTTAATTTAATCACCGGTGCGGTCACTTCTCGTCGTGACTCCTAATTGTTTCCTGGCAGGTTTGAAAGCACCGGGGAAAAGGCTCATATGAGTGCGCCTCCGCTGATCCGCGCGCCCAGCCCGCTCCCATTCTCAGGGGGGACAAACAACACCAACATCGGCACCGGGGGAGGAGGAGGAGGAGGAGGAGCAGGAGGAGGTGGTGGAGGAGGAGGAGGAGGAGGAGGAGGTGGCGGTGTGATCTCCTTCCACCTCCAGATCGGTCTGAGCCGGGAGCCGGTGCTGCTGGACGCCGCAGAGCTCAGCCTCAGTCAGGTGCGGGAGGTGGCGTGTTCCATCGTGGACCAGAAGGTAAACCAGAAGCGTGTGAGCAGCAGGACGTCTAACTCCTGCAAAAGTTTTAATCATGTGGCAAAAGTTCAAGTATCAAAAGTTAAAGGAGCCCCAAAGCAGTTCACTGTTGGTGCATTAAAGGGAGATTCAGTAGTTTTGTTTTTATCATAAAACTAAATATTCATACTACAAGACCTACAAGTTAGAGCTGGACTGATTCTGGGTTTTTGAAGCTGATGCAAGAAAGATATTAGGTTCTTAAAACATTGCAAAATTAATAAATTGAATATTTATGAAGAATAAACTATAGACCTACAGAATAGGGTTGCAACTAATTATTATTTTCATAGTTGATCAATCTGCTGATTATGTTTTTCAATTAGTACTTATTTGATCTATAAAATGTCAGAAAATGCTGAAAAATGTTGATCTGTTCCTAAAGCCAAATGTGATGCCCACAAACTCAAAATCCAAAGATATTCAATTTACTGCCAAAGAGGAGGGAAAAAAAACTGAAAAATATTCACATTTAAGAAGCTGAAATCAGAGAATTTTTTAACTTTTTTTTTTTAATGAAAAAATGACTCAAACCGATTAATCAATTATCAGAATAGTTGACGATTCATTTCACAGTTCATTAATAAGCAATTAATCATTGCATCTCTATCACAGAATTCAGAATAAAACACATTTTTACAGTGATCCCTAAAATATGGTTACCATTTGTGAAATATACTGGAGGCAGGATGTGTCACAAAATCTACTGTTCAATATAACATTGACACTGAAACAGTAGCCTTAAATTTGACTGGTGTTTTTTTTTTTTTTAATAATAACATTCATAATAAATAACTATGACAGAAAAAATGTGTGTGGGATCATGTACAGTGGGAAGGTTTACACAAAAAATTAAACTTCAGCAGGGTGATGCAAGAGCTTGACGCGAAACGGAGGGGTTTTAAATCAGCCTGAAGGAGTTTATTTGCCATAATGACCTGCTCACTGTACATTATCCACAGTATTATTGCATTGCTACTACTACGACATTTGAGTACATGCAGCAGCCGTCCCAGCTAAACAGAGAATAAATAGCAGACAGGGGGGCATTCATGTGGGTTCTTCTCGGGAACACAACCTCGTTTGAACGCACCATATGATCAGAACTGCGTCCATAGCAACTATCTGTTCTTCATAGCAATAGTCACTTCTTCATAGCAATGGTCTGCTATACAGAAATAACAGACCTTAGAATGATGTAAAATCAACTATTTATATATAACAAAGCTATATATATTGAATTTGTACTTAAGAAAAGGAATAAAATATACATAAAACGTTAAAATAAAGTGACAAAATAAAAACAACTGGTATTATGTTTTCAAAAAATGTAAAAGGTTACATAACTTTACACATCAGTTGGTGATCTGAGGTGGTATGAGGGCGTACCACCCCCTTTGTTAGCCCCTCCATCCCTTAGGAGCAGAGTTCAGGAGCAGAGGCGTTGTTGGTGGGCAGACAAACGGATGTTTAGCTGATGTTAATCTACGCTTCCTGTTAGAGTCTGTGGCCCCGACCGAGGCTCTGAAATGTCTGTGGTGTGACGTCTCTGTCCTGATAAATCCATGGTGCTGTCCATGGTGCTGAAATGGCAGACATAACTTTACGATTTTATATGAGTCTTTCTGTCACTTTTGTCTTGGATCTGTAATAGTCCTTTATGAGAAAGCACCATATCACCGCTCTAGCTAGTTCAGTGTGGCTAATGTCACAGCTCAGCTGAGGAGAAAGACATTAATGTTTACATCCCACAATATCACAAGCACAAGCCTCTCGTCTATGAGTAGATGCACACTTCCTCCTGTGTGGTGACGTACTGTTTTTTTGTCAGATGTAGTTTGACAGAAAGAAAATAGTTCCTTCATGAAACTGCTCTTAATAAAGTCTCTGGATTATCTTGAGGTCATGATTTCTAGAAAGATGAAGTGCTGTTAAATTTTTTAAATGTATAAATGTTTTTATACTAGAGAGAAGGCAGAAATTTCTACAGCCAATAACTCCAGAACTCAGGAACTCACACCAAAACTATCTAGATGGATAAATAGTGCTGTCCCTTTAAAAGCACAGTCATGTCAGGTGATGTACTTTAGTGCATCATACAAAACAAATGAAAATCAATTCTTGACCTTGAAAAGATTTGTTTGAAGAGTAACTTAAACTGAAAATGTTGTGGTTTAACTTTTCATTTTGCTGCAGTGATGTACAGGTGTACTCCTGGACCCTGTGACATCACTGATGGGCGTGGTCAGAGGTGAAACTTCCACCCAGAGAAGGCAGCAAAAAATATTAACCAAAAGTCAAATTTAATACAGTATGTACTGTAGAGTAATCATCATAGAGTACTGTTTCAATGTGTAAATATCACCACACTTTACCACTTCACACTAATAGGAATTTATATAACAAGTGTGACGTCAGATTTGAATCAAACTGCAACTGGAAAGCTTCTCCCAGTTAAACTTCACAAAGCGACTGGGAGCTGTGTCACCACCGCCCACAGTTTATTCACATTGTTGTTCAGCTGTGAGCTGCTCCCCCATTTCCTCAACTTCATTTATAGTCACTTTTCCAGTGTGACTGCACTAAAAATGTGCTCAGAATCAGTGTGTAGTCTAGACCTGGGGCACATCAGCGGATGGAGTTTGCCCAGTTGTCATGGAGATGACTGAGCTGAGCTATGTATGGCGCCTCGGTCACCTGATGACCTGATGCAGACTGTATCTGCTAAACAAAACTGCAGATGGGGTTAAAATTATAAGTAGAGCGGATGTATTGTCTTGTTTTTTGTGTCAAGCCCTTGCTGTTAATCCAGTCTTGCTTCTAATCCTGTGGTTTGAATTTTGATGCAGCTACACTGACTGATGCTGTCAGTGACGTTCAGGGTTATAAGTATGATAGAGGCAGTGTGTGAGTTTGTGTTCAATGTTTCTGAATAGAACATGGTTTGTTCAGGGGCCAAAGATCTGTCTGTCAAAGGCATCTGCCCCCCCCTCCTACAGGAGTCAGAGGTGATATTATATTGGCTTGATAGTATCACATCCTCTGTATGAGTGCACTGTTAACATTTATATTTAAAAGTCAATGAAAAGTGGGCATAAAAAGATGAAAAATATCCACAGAGACTCAAAAAAAAAAACAAAGTGATGCCACAACCTCACAAAGATTCAAAGCATCCACAGAGATACTCACAGTGACTGCAAACAACCTCAATAAGACGACAAAGACAAACAAAATGACCACAGAGAGAAGCAAATCAATCACCAACAGCCTACAGCGACCACAAAGGAGTCAAAACAACCACAATGTGATGTGAAATGACCACAAATTGATGGAAAACCACAGTGAAGCAACTACAAAGACACTCAAAACGACAACAAAATGATGCAAAAAGGCCGAAATGTAACTACGAAGAGACTAAAAGCAACCATAAAAAGACCCAAAACGACTACAGAGAAACTCACAATCACCACAAAGTGACACACACTACCTCACAGAGACTCAAAACACTTACACAGACACAAATTGACCACAAAAGAAAATAAGAGAAATAAAGAGACACAAATCAATCACAAACACAGACTGATCACAAAGAGATCATATTCTTGTGTGTCTGATTGTGACTACAAGTTCATTTCTACTGATCAGGAGGTTTTGGAAAGACTGTCTAAAAGGTGTCTTCACTGCAGGACAGTAAAGTTTGACCATGGTGTGTCAGTGACTGTTGATCTCCGCGTGTCATATCAACCCTGGTGTCGTTACAGACTTGGTCACAGATCGGAGAAAAATCGATATTTGGACTTTGCATGAAATTGACATTGACATTTGGTAACCCCATGCAGACGGTCCCTGTGATGATGATGTCTGGTGATGACAGTCTGTGACGTGTCACTGACATTTTCCTACATATATACATACGTGTGTGTGTGTGCTGTGAGGGGGGAACATTCAATAACTGACATGTATGGATAATGTGCAGTGCCATAGGCGATACCCTCTATAGTAACACTAACATTCAGTCAATGACACAGCTTTAACCTTGGTGACCTCCTGGACCTTCATGCATTAACTCTGACTGTGTTGAGCCGTAAATGTCAGTAAAACACAGGAAATTCTTAAATTCTTTTGATTCTTTCATCTTCCACATCAGTTTTTCTTTTTTGTTTGCACTGTGTCTCAGGATCCATTAAATCTGGCAAATTAGACCGATAATGAATTTAAAAAGTGACACGTTTGTTCGAGACATAATTTTTCCAAACAATGAGGCAAAAACAGTGAGTCACCTTGTTGACAGTGTGATGTTTGACTGGAGGTTTGAGACGAGACATTCAGTGGTGCAAACAACATGAAGCCTGAAGCAAGTGTGTGTTTTTTTGTTTGTTTTATTGTGTAACTGGGGTGAGGTGAGGTTAGAGGAACGTCTTCTGAAACATTGTTAAATATTAAAACTCATGATGTAACAGAAAGTCACTAAGATTTCATCCAAATGTAGAGCAAATTTTGACTGAAGTTTGAGAAAACCTGGTAAAGAAAATGCAAATTAATTAACTTTTCCATGTTAAATGAATACTGGGAGATGGTTCGTTCAGATGAACAGGATTGGTTGATCAATATGCTCTTTTACAAGTTAATTCTCATTGGTCGGACAGTTGCTGGTGTTACTTTCAAAAGAAAAAAACACTTCTTAGTCCATTATTTTGGGTGGTGGGCCATGCAGACCTGATTTAATTTGTTTTGGAGTGACAGACTATTTACTCAACATTCTCTCGGTTTCAAACTAATTGTCACATGGCTGGGCAAAATATCAATATTATATCGATAAAGAGATATGAGACTAGATATTTGGATATTGCTATTTCTGAATATGATGTAATTGTCTGTTCCTGGTTGCATTAAAGTTGGTTACATGTCTTTTGGTGCACCAACTGATGGGAACATTTTAGAATGTTTTATCCCTGTTTCACACCGGCACTTTTAGCCTCGGGTTTATTGGATTTTCGGGAGACAACCCCACAAACTCAGGACTAACCCTGCTCTGGAGCAGAGCCAGCAAGCCCTAGGCTAAAGTCGGGCTCAGCCAACTTTTTAATATTCCAGGATTGTGCCGATGTGAACAGCTCCCTTAGCCTGGGGCTAAGTGCAGTGTGAAAATCCCTCACAACTTTCTTTAGTTGACAGCCCTAAACAGCTGGTGGCACTAATTTTCCACTGGGTGCCATTACATAATTGTAGAAGAAGAGGGTGCAGCAGGATGTTGTACTTAAAAGATCTGTAGTTAAACCTCAAACAATGAAAAACAATCCAGAAAATATGATGGAAATCTGACATTTCTGTTGTTTTGTGTATTTATGTGAGTATTTGTAGCTTTTCAGTGGCAACTTGATGGATTTCATGTGTGTCATGATTTATTCACTAAGTCTGCTTCCATTTCACTTGTCACATTTTGCTTTTTTTTTTATCACTGATACCTCAGCCAAGCTTAAAAACTTGTTGTTGTTGAAGCACAGGCTGCAGGTGTGCTAATGTTAGCTGTGGCTCCTGCAGGAGACTTTTGTTTCAGACCAGCAAACATGCTGCACTCTTGACCTTTTAGATGTATTTTTGTGTGGCCCAGGTGTTTCCTCAGGTTAGACGTGTGTCTGAGTGTCGTCTGCATCAAGTTTTGGAAAGGTAACCGAACATTAGCCGCTGCTTTTGGCTCGCTATTTCCCTGCGGGAATAACCTTGCTCTCTTTCTGTACCCTTACTCTCTCACCCAGATGCACTCTTAGAAATTTGTCACTGATTGACTCGGTCGTACCAGCGTAATTCAATCCCTCCTTGTTCCTCCATGATGGAGAGAGTTGCAGTTGAGACTTGAGATATATTTGTAAAGCCTCTATAAACATGTGAACACACAACATTTCTCTGATGGCTTGCAGTGTGTTTAGCAGTATTTCCCTCCATGTGTAAAGCGTACAGTATGTGAGCCTGGAAAGCAGCGATCTGCTCCAGTGTTAGTCAGTGTGGTGACTCACTCTGAGGCTCAGTCACTTCTCGTTGGAAACAAGATGAATTCTGCCTTTGTTCGCTCGCTCTGCAGGGGTTTCTCTGTTTTTCTGGCTTTTACTTCATGAACTAAAGCTGTTGCCAAGCGTTCGCAATTAAACTATGCGGAAACACACACAGACAGTGTCAATGTCCTTATGAATGTGATAGATGTCCTCTTTCTCACATAGACAAGTCAGAAGTTTGTGAATGTGAGCTTGTTTTTCTCTCATTTACACAAATAACAATGATGTCATTAGGAATGTGATCTCTCAAAACCAACACTGATCAAAATCCACAGTCTTTTTTCATGCATGTGACACATCAAACCCATCAAGGCAATATGCCTGGAAAGATTACTGAATATATATTTTTGATTTATCAGATATCATTGAATTTCTTTTGTCAGTATGAAGCTTTTCCTCTGGTATACACTGGGAGAAAATTGAGGTGGGATTGTGACAGGACCAGGATCAGATTGAAGGACAGGATCATTATGGGGTTGGACCAGGATCGAGGTGGGTTCTGGATGAGATCAAAATCGTACTGGAAAGAAACCAGGACGAGATCGTAACAAGGTTAGGATTGGGTCAGGCTGGACTTGTGACGGGATCATGACAGGATTGGAATGGGGCCATTGTCATATCTTAAAGTAGGGTTGTGACAGTATGGATTTTTTCTGACCATGGAGGGATGGTGGTTTACAGCAGCTGCCCCAATAATTACGTTTTATTGAACTTAACTGAAGCAAACTGTCATAAGCATAACGTTAACAATGAGGGTGGTATTTAAGTGTGTGTAGTGCAAACCAGTAGCAGACAAATGACAGTGTTATTCATAGTGGATCACAAAATTAAAACTTAACACAAAGTTGTCAGTGTGGCAGTAAATGTACAGTTCAGGTCACAGTGTGTTGGTCTGTAAACTGCAGCTTCTTAACACCAAGAAAACTCTTGTCTGTTGTTTCCAAACGGCTGGAAAAATGATGAAGTAAGCTGAGCAGGAAAAGCTAACATTACGTTAATGCTAATGCTAGCGTTGTATCTTTACAATATCAGCTTGGTGCAGTCGTTTTTTGGAGACATGGTCCAATAAATCCACAATGATAAATCCAACACTGAATAGTTTCGTTAGTTATACACTTTTCCACGGTGAAAACAGTGGTTGTTGTTGTTAGCATGTTGTAAGCCTCCTACTGGCAATCCCAAGATACCTTGGGTTGAGTAGCACTGATTTCAACGTGACATTGACCCTTCAAAATAAAATTGTGATCACGGTAATGAGCTCAACCTCAAGGTAGACCGAGCTGCAGCATTTCATAACATTAATCACATGTTAGATCACATGTTGCAGCTTGTGCCAAGGGTTGGTCCAGAGGCATTTTGGACTGCATCTGTTGATAACTCCCCACGGAAATAAAAAATTAACTGAGAGATCCAGATGCTAAGAACAAGCCAGAGTGAAGAATATTCTGTCTTCTGTAACACTTCCTGTACACCGTCCCACTGGTGTTGTGCTGAAGTCTGTGCAACAACATGAAACCAGAATGTCAGATTTACTCGCTCTAGAGAGCAAATTAGAAAATGGTAGAAAACACCTGCTTAGTGTGAATACAAGCCTAAAATAAACATGAAAAAAGGCAAATTTATGGAGATTAGTGTGGTCACGTTCTCTCTTGCACACTCACGCACACACATACACACATATTCAGGATGTGATGTGTCCATTATCTGTGCTCAGATTCACTAATCGTCTCATTTCAGGTGAAAATCACCTCATTTCCCCACAGTGAGACTTTTACACCTGAACACAACACACACACACACACACACACACACGTACCTGAAACCCGAGAGCCAAGATGGTAACGGGTTGACACCATGCGACACACATACACACACACAGGTTGTTGTTTAAAGTGTTTATTAGCAGGGTGTTTGATATTCTACAGAGGAACATAAAGTACAGCAGGTCACCTCAGCACCTGTTCACACACCAAACCTGTGTGACACCGCTCGAAACATGCAGCACTTAACACTTCAAATGGCACCAAATGAACTGATTAACAAGAGGAAATGTGTGTGTGTGTGTGTGTGTGTGTGTGTGAAAGCAGGTGTGTTTGAAATGGCTTTTTATAAATGTTATTAAAGGTTTTCAGAAACTCGACCAAACTGTTTTCTCTGCAAAAGTTTCTCTTCCTCTAAATATTTATCGGAGGTCTAATCAGAGCTGTGACTGAAGTGTTTGGGTTCTGTCGCTGCCTTCTTGTTTGCTCAGATAAGGCTGGTGGTTTGGAAAGAGTGCGGTTGCTGTGCAGAGATTTGTGGCTGTTTTGGGACAAATCTTGGACTCTGTTTGGGTTGTAGAAGTCATTAAATCTGTAATAACTGATTTTGTTCACTTGTTTTCAGCAGAAACAACACTGACACGTCACCATCTTTTAAAGTTGATATGTTGGACTAAGCAAACAGCAGCTATTACTTACTTAAGCCCTTTGCTTCTCTAGGGAGCATATAGTAGGGGTGGGGGAAATACTCGATTCTTAGATGCATTGCAATGCGGACGAAGAAGATTCTCAAAATCGACTTTCTAAATGTTGATTTTTAATGAACCGAAAAAGGCAGAATTCAGCTGCGAGGGCAGTGCAGCACCCAGACCGTCTACAGAGCGCACACTTGCAAGAGTTATCGGCACTTAACAAGGAGAGATGTACTTCATCTTCTCAAAAGGCAGTGGGTGTGATTGCGTTTTAATTTAGTGTCTAATGAATTGCATTTACCAGACGCAGGTGAAGCGTACTGTGAATACTTTTTACGATCACCTGGAGACATAAAGACTTGAGGAGCGGAGCAGCGATTAACTGTAACAAACAAGAGCAGCTGAGCGACGCACATCATGGCATTGCACAACTTAAAACACTGCTGTGGTGAAATCACTCTTTACTCAGACTGTTCACCTCTAAAACTCTGAAAAGTCATCGCTGTCCAACATGCAGCTCGATGTCTTTCCTCAGAGCTCACGGTGCAGCAGAGAGGCTGCGCTCCACTGCTGGAGACACAACGATAATAACAACACACAGCGAAACACTCTACCTCCCCCTCATTTTGTTATTCTCATACAGGCAGGAGACTTTATGATGCTTTCAAAATGATTCATTCATTAATTAATGCAGTTAACTCTTTGAAAATAAAAAGGTCTGCAAAAAGTCGAGTCCTGTCCAGAGTCCTGCACTGGTCCAGCTTTGATAACCCACCCTTGCCCACACCTGCAAAGCTGAGATGCAGAACTGACCCACAATTTTCTCAAAGTCAAATCTGCACCAACAACTCACCTGTAATTAAACACACACAGTCACTTGTGTCCTGAATTGGCGCAGCACCTGTGCTCCTGCAGCTGTTGATGTGTTTCCATAGCGATGAGGGGCCTAGCTTGCAGCTATCAAAAGCTAATACTTTTTGAAACTTTTTACAAGCATCAAAGTGACTGACACTGTTATTGTCACAGTCTTTGAGAGCAGCACAATCCTCCCAAATGTCTGACTTTGCCTTTGTCAATGTATTGTCCACAGTTTGGTGTTGTTATTTTTCCTTCCATTTGCACTGCATCCTTTCCATCCTTCATGTCATCCATCTTCACCAGCCGTCAAAGCAAACTGTGACGTCCTCGTGTTTCTCAGCTGTTTAAAATCCTGCACAATCATTTTCATTTTTGATTTCACCAGGGAAAAAGATGTTATTGTATCATATTTGTTATATTATGGTTCTCGCCAGCTGCCTGCCTTAGCCAGAATTTAGTGAGTATATTTTACATAGTGTTTTTGTGCATCAGCTGTCGGGTCAAAAGCTAGTACCTAACCAGGTGCAGGACTGAGGACCCATCCAACCAGCCCACCTTGTCCATACGTGGACCCTCTCACTCCTTATCCTACATCACGTGACAGTTTTTTAAATAGGAAGGATTGGCGTATGACCTGCGTGCATAATTGGACTTTAGCGAATGCACTGCAGACTATTTCAAACTCTAAAGTTGTCTTATTTGCCTAATAATTGAGGGGAAAGGGCAGGAAAGAGCAGTTCATCGTGTTTACAGTGACAACAGGACACTGTGGTGAGCAGAGTCTCTCCTGTTAACCTTGCCATCAACAAGAACAACACCTGTAACCATGGTAACGGTAAACAACAAAGATTAAAACTAGACTAAAACTGACAAATACCTGAATTTGAATAAAAATAATGTTTTTAAAAGATTAAATGTGGAACAGGTGCAGAATAAACACTGATGAAAGAAAGAAACCTCTGTGAGATAATATTAGTTTTATTTTCTGGGCTTCAGCTCTCTGGAGGTAAAGAAAGACTTTTTTTTTCCTCTCAGTAATGACACAAACACTGTCCAACACTCTGAGTGTCACTGAACATCCCTGTTTCCTCACACACATGCGCACACACACACACACAAACACACACACACACACCTCTGCCACTGTGTAACAGTATAATAAAGCCGTGTGTGTGTACTGTGTTTCTGTCGGTAGCAGTTTCTCCTTGTTGCCTGGCAACTGATGATGATTGCGGCTGTGAAGTGTCCTTCTGAGGGCCATTATGAGACAGGCACACACACACACACACACACACACACACACACACACACACTGAATGAAGCAGAAGAGAACAGATGTGTGTGTGTGTGTGTGTGTGTGTGTGTGTGTGTGTGTGTGTGTGTGTGTGTGTGTGTGTATGTGTGTGCTTTCTGTCATTGTTCTCTCTCTTTCATCTCCTCACTTTTTCATCCATTCATGTCTCTTCATCTTTCTCTTCATCTCATTTTCCCTCTCTTCATCTCCTCCTTTTATTCCTTTCAAGTCACCTGATATTCTATATTTTTCCTCTCGACATCTTCAGACTCAAACCAGCACTGAAAAGTATTGTGTGTGTATATCACACTCTGTCATATCTTCTTCTTCTGTGCCATAGAGTTCTATTGTTGTCCAAAAACACACCAGTGACACGGTCCCAGCTGTCCTGAATCAGTCTTTTTTTGGTCTTGAATTTCCGATAAAATCAAACATGTTTAATATTATCTGACGGTCCCTCCAGTACCAAACAGGAAGCAGGAAAGCGGGTAGTTAAATGAACGGTTACACACACACCCTTTCTGTATCTTTTGGAACCGTCATCAACATTTGACTGATTTGGCCTCAGCAAATTTGCAGATGGAACAGGCATACTATTCTACATAAATGATTAGTAAACAACCCAGTTAGCTAGTTTTTCTCTAACATTAGCTAACTTAAGATGTGACTATGTGGCCAGAGACTTGCTTTTAACGATGGACATGCATTTGCATCACGGCTGCCTCATGTTTTCTGAATCTGTTTGGAGCAAAGGTTGTGCACGTCCTCTAAAATGTGTACATGTGACTGCAAACGCAAGGTAAAAAGCAAGAATATGTTCGGCCTAAGTCTGTTTCACTTGTCCCACAGCAATATGTCAAGTGTTCTTTTCAGCATATATGAAGAAACTTGACCAAGGTTCCACCAGGCACCAAGTTTACTTAACTATTTTTGCAGCAAAGAGCAGGTGTAGAGTTTATACAGAAATACAATTTGTCTTTATGGAATTGACAAGAAGACTGTAGACGTGACGCCTTTAATCTCGTGTTTCTAAAGATTTGTGTTTTTACAGACATGTAAGGAATTTTTAATGTCAGATTCCTTAAAGGGAGTTTGGTGTAATGTTTTCTCCAGAGAGTGCAGGGAGCTTCAGTTTAATCCAAACTCCTCCTGTGTATATTTTTTAACATTTTGTCACCACTAGAACACCAGGAGAGTGTGCGATCTCTGAGGGGGTGTGCACAATATCTCAATACTTTTAAATGCATTGTTTTGTATTTATTATTGGCACAGGTGCTTTGTCACATAGTGAATCAAAATCAGTAAAAAAAATAGTGATAAATCAGTAGTCTGGTTAAGTAGCCCCTTGATATTGGAAGGGACATGTTTCAATCTCTACCTAATTCTGTGCTCTATATAAACTGAGCTTTATGATAGTTTATCAGTGTATGAACACAGAGGATACACACCTTTGTCTTTCTGTCAGCCTGTAAAGCTCATACACACGTGTTCATTCACTCAGATATCACTGAATCTGCTGCTGCTGTCGCTGCTGATGTCACTAAATAATGATCACACACACACACACAAACACACACACACACAAACACACACCTTTATAAATGGCATCACGCAGCATGCCCTGTCGTCATGGTGATAGCCCTCTCTCATCCCCATTAGGTGTTGTAAGTGAGGGCCAGTACATCATCAGAGTTGTTGTGTGAAAAAACAAACCTCACAACTCCAGTCTGGATGATTTTCACGTTGAAGCTGCGGTCTGAGGATTCGGCTTCTGTCTCACTGTCTTTTTAAAAGTCAGTCTGAAAAAAAAAACAAAAACTTGTGGTCAGTCTGAGACGTCGTCTTTAGCGGGCAGTTCAGTTTGGAAAAGAGGTTTGCAGCCTCAGTAACAACGTATTCCTGCGTTTATCTTCACTGCACTTTACAGGCAGAACCACTGATCCTGTAAATAAGTGACACACACACACACACACACACACACACACACACACACACACACACACACACACACACACACACACAGCTGTGAACAGGCACTGACGCTGTAAATCTAACAAGTGTCTCACACATTAAATCTACAACTGTGCTGGGTTTAATAGACCTTTTTACAGCAGGCCTTTTGACTTCTCAAGTGGGGCTGTGTGAGTTACTCATCCATCGTCAGTCCAGTACAGTAGGTAGTGGCTGACGTGCCCTCAGTTTGGAGAGGCAGCAGGAGTACCGGTGTAGGAAGCTGAGCGATGTCCTGCTGTAGACAGGGTCAGCAGAAAAATCAGTTTAAGTGCACACTATATTTAGAATATTTTCACCACTTTACCTCGCTGACAGACGGACCTTTCTGATGGGAAACTGAAGTTATATAATCCAAGTATCACTCTCTCTCACTCAAACTATTTTAACAAAAACAGTCATTTTACCTGACAGGACGCAGGACTTACTGGTCTGCTGCTGCCTCAGATTGGTTAGTTAGTTTGTGTTATTGTGTGTCTTGAGAGAATCTGAACTAACCTTTTAAACAGCAAAATCACATAATAACTGAAATGGAAGCAACTTTAATAGCTGAGATAACAAGTGTGACCAGTAACATACTGGTGATGAAGTGGTCTGGTCAGAGAGCAGGACTGGACTGTGTGTGAGCTCTGTTAGTAGGTCAACTGTGTGTGTGTGTGTGTGTGTGTGTGTGTGTGTGTGTGTGTGTGTGTGTGTGTGTGTGTGTATGTGTGTGTATGTGTGTGTGTGTGTGTGTGTGTGTGTGTGCGTATTGATTTCTTGTTTACAGCTCTGTTGGCTGAACTAAGCTCCGCTCACACTTATCTTACAACCTCCTCTTCTTCTTCCTCTTCTTCTTATGCCAGGTCTCCCTGCAGGACTCAGTCTTGATCTCAATGAGACAAACCTGATTAAATAAAGTCTGAATAATCACTTTGACACGTAACACTTTTCTGAACAGTGAAAACACTGAATAGTCCAATTCATTTGTTTTCCCTGAGAGTGAGACATTCAGATGGACTCAGTCTCATGTCTATGTGTTCAGTACAGAGCTGGGGTCAGGTTGTGGTTAGCCTAGCTTAGCATAAAGACTGGAAGCAGTGGGAAACAGCTGGCTTGGCTCTGTCTAAACTTCAGAATATACCTACCAACATAGCATCTGATTTGCTGAATTTGAACACAAAAGAAAAGTTAAGTTTGTGGTTTTAGACATAGATTGTATAATGAGTAGTGCTCTCACAGTATGGTGAGTAAGCCTGTCACTGTTTCACCAGTTGGGAAATAACAGATGAGACTTAAGAAGCTGCAGTGTTTATTAACTGACACACTGTAACCTGAACTGTACATTTACTGCCACACTGACAACTTTGTGTTAACTTTAAGTTTCTGCTTCACTGTGAGCAGCTGCTCACTCTCCCTCGGTTGCAGTAAGAAAAAAATCCATGCCGTCGCAGCCTTACAGCTTGTCAGCTACATCTATGAAAATCAGAAACAGAAAAATGGCAAACAAAATGATGTTAGCTGTAAATGTTGCTGTAAGTGATCTCATACTGTTAGCAACAGTATGAGACTCTGCTAGAAAGCCTTTTTGTAAAACGATTAATGTTGGGAAATGGTTGGAGTTTGGGTGGGTTTAGGACAAAACAATTAAAGGGAAGTAAAGGGATGTTCAAGTAAAATGAGATGAAATTGAACACGAATAAATAAAGAAGCTGGCAGATCTTTTGGCGGGTGGCAGTAAAGCTCTGTGTGGCTTCAGTTCACCCGCAAAGAAGAAGAAGAAGCTTCAATCTGCATTTCCAGTAAGGACACAACTGCTGTCCTCAATTTGAGACAGAATTACCCTGTTGAAGTTTTCACACTCACTCACTTGTGTAGTGTGCAAAGTGAACTGCATGACAGTGTACTAATGGAAGTATCTGAACTGAGACACAGTAACACTCTTTTGCTACTACGGGTTTTCTTTGTGGACATGGTGAGAATATCTTTAATACACGTCTTTTTAATACATTTCTCTTGCTGTGTTGTGGCTGCCAAATTGTTCCAAGGGGCAAACATTACGGGGTCCCCACTGTATTTTCTTTTTATCTTCCAAGGGGTCCTTGGCTGAGAGAAAACATGAGAACATCTGCTTTATTCTCTGTCCAAAGCCTTGTCTGTGTCTTTCAGCCACAGACAGGTACCTTGTGCATCTGTATGAGTCGCTAAAGAGCAAAATGTTGGTGTTTACAACCTGGGAAGAAGAACAGGCAGGAAAATCACTCATAAAAACTCAACATGATGTCGTTAGCACCCGTCTGTATGATGTAACATGTTACATGATGTAACTGGTTTGTTTAATGAGCTGGTTTTAGAGATGGAGCTACTTGTTGATGAGGAGAACGGAAAAGATAGAAGCTAAAAAGGAGGAGGAGAAGGAGCGGGGGGGGGGGGGGGGAGGGGATGCTGAACGTTAGGAAGACCAGACTGGAACAATGATGTGGAGGAAGAGGAAGAGGAAGAGGAGGAGACTCTTCACCTTTCATGTTCTCACTCATTAGGCCTCCACCTCTCTCCCTCTCTCTCTCTCTGCCTCTCAATAAGATCCTCAACAACAATACACTTCATAGATACATCTTTATGCATGTGTGTGTGCTGTGTCACCATAGCAGCAGTGCTAGTCTTGTTGTCATGGCAGCGAGAACTCAAGGCTGCTCCTCTCCTCTCCTCCTCCTCCTCCTCTTCGTCCCCTTTTATTCAATTTGATTCAATTCAGTTCTTTCTGTACTGAATGTACGATACCGTATATTGAACTGCAGCTCACCTGACTGCCCTGCAAGGCACTGTGGGTGTTGCAGTCCTGGTTCAGAGCAGATGCACAGCTGACTGCTTTTGTTTAGATCTGAACTTGTCAACTTGTTGCTCAGCAAATATCTCTAAATGGTGATGGTGCTACCGCAAAATACTGCCAAGGGGGAACTTGTCTTGGTGGAACATCTCCACGTCGGGAAGTGAGTTCTGGTATTAAAATGACTACATCGCTGCAAAAGCTAACAGCTGTTAGCTTGTTTATGTTGATATTATTAGCGCCCCAGGTGCAGCTCAGAGGTTGTTCTTGTTTCCTGGGGACTTTGAAAATGTAGATGGTGGACGCTGCGATGTCAGACTGTGTTCACACTGACTTCTTAAAACTATAAAATTGAGTTCGCACACCAGAAGCTGCTCCTTATAGCATTTTTAAAGGTATACCACCACATGTGACAAGTGAGGAGACACACCTCCATATGTACATCCAGTGGTCACCTTACAGGTCACGTGATCAATATGTCAATACAATACAAAACACTTATGCAAAGCTCCATAGTAACTTAAAAAGTACAAAAATCAATCAGCTAGTCACCCGAACACCTTGAATATCACATGACTGAAACATCCGGTCAAAACCATCGCAATGATGTGCAGTATCAAGGAGAAAATCATTTCTTAGAGGTGCTTATACCACTGTAAAAAGTAGTGATAATAGATAATCAGTCATGAAAAGATCCCACAGAGATGTGTAACAAAAGTCTTGAATAGCATGTAAACATAAACACGCTGACTTTTTACAAGTGAGCGTGAAGTTATACAGACTGAAAAGTAGCTCACTGATTGCACAGTTTTGGTGATTGTCATCCTGCATCATCAGGACCAGCTTGGGGAAGTCAGATTCTGGTGACTGACGGAGGTTTGTGCAGCACTTTGATGATTCTGATGTGTAGATTTATGCTCTTTGCTGTGTCAAAGAGTTCACGAAGAAATAAGTGATCAACAGCATTATTGATATTCGTCACATGATGACAGACAGGTATGAGCAGGACAAAGAGGAGGCGTCTGGTACAGTGATGATTCAAGGCTCATGATTCTACACATGATTCATAAAACCACACACACAAGTAGCAGAACACTTCAGACCTTTTGCAAAATTAAACACATCATTCAAAACTATTCAATAATTTGTGAAAAACCAGACTTTGTCACCTTATGACACGCACATGGTTCATAAGAATAATAACAGAATAACAAAAGAATAAACAAAACAAAAATACATAAAGCATCGATTACAAAAACCCTAATCCTCATATCTTCAGCTAGCTGGATCTGGTCAGTGGGCTTCCAGTTTTTTACGATTGCTTACACACTAAAATTAAAAATAAGGCACAGTTAGTGAAAACAAATGCTCAGCCCAGATCTGCACATTCTCAGCCTCACGCTTTCTGCAAATCACTACACACTTTTCTCTACATTAGACACAGAAATCTGACATGATGTAACTTCTTTACCATTTCAAAGCACTGCCTTTAAAAAAACAACACTGTTCAAACAATCGATCAAACATGGCCGTTAGGTCCGTGAGGACTGTGACTGCACCTGTCTTCAACACAAAGGACCACAAAGGACCAAATTTATCAGATGCGATTCAAGAGAGTCTGGACAGAGAGTTCAGCTCAACTTCAGCAGATCTGCTGTTTAAACATTTGGACATGAGCACAGGTGAAAAACCACTTTTCTCTAAAATCAGCATATTGTAGGTCAGAGCCTGAGTGAGAGAGTTCATGCTTTCTTTTTCATCTCCACAAATGTTGTTGTTGTGTTTATGTGCTATTAATAATGTTGTGTTCTGATTTTCAGTGCAAAATGCAAACGTTGCAGGTGCATGGTTATATTGACCTGTAGAGAGATATAATTATTTTCATCAGTGTGCAGGACTGTTTTCTGTGTCATGTTTGATCCATATATTCATGTATTTTACTCTGACAACATCACTAAAAAAACAAACAAACTTTTTTTCATGGAAAAAAGTAGAAATTTTAAACATGTTTTAGAATGAGCACATCAGTGTCTAACTGGTTCAAACAAAATCAGTTCGTATGAACTGTGTGTGTGGTATTATCTAATTATTATATAGTTTTGAATGATCCGAGGTGTTCTGCTACTTGTGTGTGTGGTTGTATAAATTGTGGGTAGTGTTTTGACAAAATGAGTCACATGACAGCGTGCAGAACGCTGTTTCAAACATGGAACGTTGATACCAAAAGGAGCGATTTTTTTTTTTAAGTTTTTTTTCACTTATGCTCTTCTCAGTGTCCAACATTGTTACAGCGTTTACGTCTGATTGGTGGGTTTACAATGAAGCAGCATCAGTCAGATGTAGGTGAGGTATTTTGGTTAGATTTCTGAGTCTAATGTAGACACCTGCATTTAGCGATTTGCAAAACACCGTGTGCAGTGTTTTGCAAAAAGTGTAAGGCTGATAATGTGCAGATGTGGGCTGATGTTTTGCTCCTTGAGTGTCAGGTTTCACTAACTGTGTTATTTTTAATTTCAGGTGTAAGCAATTGTACAGAACTGTGCTACTGTGGGATCACTATTCACACTTTTTAATCTTGAAAACAACACTGAGAGGGATGCAGGCACAGCAGTTTGAAAACCTTCAGGAAACAAACCTGCACTGATGTGCATACATGTAACAAAATGATTTGCATAAACACACAGCTTATAGAGCTCAATTATACCATCACTCCTGAGCAGATGTACACTGTAAAATTGAAAAAGTTGAGAAAAACTCCCAAAAAATTCCAAATACAAGGCAACATACAATAGATTTTTTTAGTTTTAAGTTTTGAAAAAGTTTTACCAAGCACTAATCTTTTGATGAAATAAATTACTTTTCTTCTTTAGATAAACTTTGAGAAAACTCTTTGAGATTTAAATTTTTAATATTGTCAATTAAAACCATTTCTTTTTCAGGCACAAACATAATGTCAAATCAGGTTCACAGCTCACTCAAGTTCTATCTAAAGAAGAAAAGGAAATTATCTCAACTAAAGATTGTAGGTCAGCAAAACTTTTTTTTTTTAAGTTTATTTTAAAATTTAAGAGTTTGAGTCCATTTGTTTGGTTCGCTCCAGAGTTTGATTGACAGCTTTCATGTCAGCCCAAATAAACTACATTAACCTGTGTGATTTGGTTAAAAAAAACAAACTCAGGTCTGTTTGCCTGGTTATGTGTGAAAGCAAGGTCTGAACCTCTACAGCTTATAATATTACATAGTATTTTAACTAAAAGACCGGGGACAGCGAGAGATTGCCCGGGACTCGTGCTGGAAGTGTTGTAGATAATTTAGCATCTCTCAAACATCCCCCTCTGCATGTAATGTACAGTTCATGTGTGTAGATCGAGTTTATGTTGCTGTACTTGAGCAAAAGTAGGACAAAGAGAGAAGTCAGAAGTGTGTAGCACAAGAATTATCAATCATCACAATTAAAAAAAAGATTTTTTAAACCTCTTCCTGAAATAAAAGATCCCACTGTACAAAACTGAAGCCTTTCATGGCTTCAGTTGGACAAACTATCCAATGCATCTCATGTCTGTAGGCACCTACATCCTACCAGACTTGAACTTAGCTTCATGGCACCGACTCGTGTTGCTCTCCTCTGGTTAGATCCCTGCTTGTGTTGTATCACTTCTCAGATGTACATCACCTTAGATAAAAGCGTCAGCGTAGCAGCTGCAGCTTTTTATATACAGTGTGTATCATTCACCTAATGATCAGACTGAATTGCCATTTTGTAAAAGCTAAATGGGCTGTTTTTATAGCACTCTTCTTGTCCTGCAACCACTCAGAGCATGGCACGCTACATGCCAATATTCACCCCATTCACACACACACACACACACACATGAGTGCGGTCGATAGCTGTCTCAGCAGTGCTCTACAGTTGTGCTGCTCGTTTCAGTGACACCTCATCGATTCTCAACATAACAGCGAACTGCACCTTTAACTACCTGTGGATTAATTCCACTGTGTGTGTGTGTGTGTGTGTGTGTGTGTGTGTGTGTGTGTGTGTGTGTGTGTGTGTGTGTATGTGTGTGTATGTGTGTGTGTGTGTGTGTGTGTGCGTGTGTGTTGTCGTGCTGAAGTAATAATAATGACATTAGATGAGTTTTAATAAATTTACATTTAAATCTTTTTAAGGCAGAAAAAAGTATCAGAGCCCCACTGAACTTTCTCCTGCAGAATGATCCTCCTCTGTACGGCTCACCTGTAAAATCAACGTGTCCAAACTGTCAGTATTTGTTGCCAGAATATGTGTGAATCCACGCATCTGTGTCATTTTCTCTCCTTCATCCCGCTGTGACACAACTGACATCTTTAGTCGTATATGTAATATTTGCGAGATGATGACTAATGTTAACAAAACAAAATGCAATAAACCTGTGAATATAATGAAATGCCAGATAATATATAAGACTGTCACACTGCTCTTTATTATTACATGATGAAGCTGAAGTTCATCATTTGATCCTGGTGGCTTCACTGTCTGTAAACATTAATGTTTTTGTATTAATTTATTCTGTTCGATTATTCTGTCCATCAGCTCCTGATGACAATTTGAATGATTTATTCATCTGCTGATGAAGAACAAAGCTCTCTCTGTTATCTCTGTCTCAAATTTAAATTTGCTTTATTGGCACGATCGTAATTAACGGATTGATTCAGGGTAAGAAGATCGGTCTCCTCTTTATCATCAGCTGAACTTCTGAATCCATTTTTCTGCACAGAGCAAGCGCTAAGGATTTTGTTCTCCACCTCTTACAGTGGAGTCACATGAGGAAGGCATCACTTTACAGCCACAAATTTAGTATTATTATTATTATTGTTGTTGTTGTTATTGAGACCAGAAGACAGGTGAATTTTCCAGGTTCAATCATCAGCGCAGAAGACATTAGAAAATATCTGTTTTTTAAGTAAAAAGTCAAAGCCTGTAGGTGTGAACGGGGCCTCAGTCTCTGGTCACCGTGCCTGGATGATCTGAACTGACCCGTTCGCTGCTCTGCTCTCTGTTTCCGTCAGATACCAGAGTGTGTTTTCTATGGGATGTATGATAAGATCCTGCTGTTCCGTCATGACCAGACGTCGGAGAACGTGCTGCAGCTGCTGCGCTCGGCCTCGCAGATCCAGGAGGGAGACCTGGTGGAGGCCGTGCTGTCAGGTAAGAAAGACGATCTTAAACGGAAATGGAGTTAAGCATTGAACCAGACTGTGCAAACAGTAGTAAAAGTGCGTAAAATATAAAGTAATTTACACAATGAATGATAAACCCCTGGTGTGAAGATGTGACTGTGACAAAAAGCAGCTGCACGACGTCATCAACAGGCCAGGATAGGACACATCCCTGCCAATGTCCAGGGTTTGCAGAATTGTCCCTAGCAATAATTTTGATGAAGAAATTAAATATAGCAACTGTTAGTCCCTGTTAGTTAGTGAGATTCAGTATTGTGACAAAGATTTTGTGCTAACTAAATGCAAAACGAGTTGTGTTACATTATGTTATGTGTCCTGCATCTGTTTTCACTACATCAAATAAACAAAACACTTTGTAAAACAAACTTCATTCAAACTCAACAGAAAAACATGTAAAACTCATCAAAACCATCTTTGTTAGTCTGTCCACTCCTCCAACAATCACCATGTCTGGTTTGAATTAAATCCTTAATTCACAGCATGAAAAGAGTGCAAAGAGCCTGACTCTGCAGGCTGTTTCCCTCTCGCTTCTCGCCCAGCTCAGAGCACTCATGGTCTGGCTGAGTGGGCATGTCCTGCGTAGCTGTCACCCTACCCTACTACTGCTTATAAACTAAAGCCACACGTCTCTTCTTAGTGCCAAAATATTTAATATATAAATTAAGCAACTAGTGACAAATGAGTTATTCAGACATTCAGGGGGAAAGTGAGAAATACGTGCAACATCGCAATTTATTTTCATACATGCTGTAATCTTAGTCAGCACTCCTCTGGCAGCGTTTCTCCGTCTCTGCCTACACCATCCACCAGAGAGATGAGACTGACTTTGCAATAACAGGCAACAGGAGAACAGAGGAACAACACAGGAGACCAAAGTGGTAGAGAGTGAAGCTCCAACAGAGTTTGTAGTGATGAAAAGAAATAACCCTATTCATTCCAGTCGTGTTCCCCACCACCTCCCAGCTGGGTAGCATGGCCTCAGACCAAAGAGCTGGCAGGGTTAAGTCCAGGTCAAAGAGTGCAAACATTTGCATTCTCACATACAGCTCCTCTGGGTGATGTCTGGATAAGTACAGGGCTGCAGTGCAAGTGTGAAAGCAGCTTGGAGCTGCAGACGGTCGGACGAAAACGATGTCTGGGTAAAACATGCAGTCGCTCTGCCAAATGTCTGTAAATAAAGGGAATAACAATCAAGTACGAACAGACCTGGATTCAAAGTGAAGTTGTGTTTGTGTGTGTTTTTGTCCTGACGTTGTTGTGTTTGTGTCTGAGCAGGAGGGAGTCGAGTATTTGACTCTTCAAAGGTGTCAAACACTCAGCGGGTCACACTCCATTTCACCTCAGCTGATGGATCAGTGTGCGTGTGTGTGTGTGTGTGTGTGTGTGTGTGTGTGTGTGTGTTTGTGAAGATGTCTCACATTGCTTTCACCTCCTGAGTGATACTCTCTCTCTCTACACACACACACACACACACTCACTCACTTTGTAAACATCACACTCTTCCTCTTAATTTTCTCTCTGTTCCAGTTTCCATTGATGGAAAATAACAAAGTTATTATTATTATTATTATTATTATTATTATTATTATTATTATTATTATTATTATTATTATTGTGGCTCCAAAATCAACACAGTAGAAAAGTTGCTTGTAGTAGCTTTAAGTAAAACAACAATCATTGCGAATCACAAGAGGATTCTGGGTAAAACTAGTCAAAAATAGGTCTAAACAAACCAAACCAAAGAAACTGTGCTGCAGGTATCAGCTGACTGTTTAATTGGTTTGGTAAACAGCTGTGGCAGCCTGATAAACAGCTGACAGGATCCAGATGTGTTTAATAAAGATCTTCATCTCAGTTTGGTGTCAGACTCGTCTGTCTGGCTGCCGTCCAGCTCAGGACTCAGGTGTTCACGCCCCAATACGCTAACCGTCTGACAGCTGCTGCTACCCGCAATTTCCTGCCTCTCTGTCACAGTACAGTGTCTGTGTGGTGTGTGTGTGTGTGTGTGTGTGTGTGTGTGTGTGTGTGTGTGTGTGTGTGTGTGTGTGTGTACATTTGCATAATGATTGTCTGCATTTGTGTGTTTCTTTTAATGAATGTGTTTGTACTTTTCCTTCAAACTACTTATGAAAAGAGTTTTTTTAAATTAATACAGCACACTGTCATTTTGTGTAATTGTTGGGTATTTTATTCCTTTTCATTTTTGTATTCTCTTTAATTTTCTGATTTAATATCGCTCATTGCATCCTGAAATATTTTAATCCATGTTCAACCACGTGAAGCACTTTCTAACTTTGTTTCTGAAAGTGCAGTATGAATAAAGTTTATGACTGCTATTATTTAAAGGATCATTTATGTGCTTGCTTTTACAAAAAAGTTTGAAATATTTAAAATTTGCTTGTTTGTCATAAAAACTTCAGTCTTTGGAGCTTCTGATGCTTTCTGAAGGAGTAATAGCCAAAGTTGAAGCACTGAAAGTTGAAATTTAAGATCTTAAAATTCTAGTGTGTAAGAAATGTATTTATTTTAAATGAGTCTTAGTCTATTTATTTTGAAAATTGTAAACCAAATTACATCTTGACAGCAACAGGCTGAAAAAACGAATATACTTAAAACCTAATTACGTAGTTAATTGTATGAAAACCAGAATTTTTTATTTCAAGTCTCCTGTATAATACACGTCTGAAATTTGTAAAACTGCTTGAAAATCCATTAAAAATTCAGTGAGTTATGATGATTTTAATTAAGGACAGACCTCCTGCCTCCGTAGGCACACATGCATCAGGAGACACCACCACCCCTCCCCAAGATGGCGGCCAAGTTTGACGCACAAAAAATGCATTGTCTGCATCTGTCTGTTTTTGCCAGTAAGGAGGGGTCCGGCCGGTCTGCCCCGACCCAAATCTACATCCTTGATTTAGTATAGGAGAGACACATGAATCATAAATCACAGATTTACATATTTTAAACTTGTTGACGACAGACTCTAACCCCCCCTACAAGTTTTATTTGAAGTGAAAGAGCTGAAAGAAGTTGAAAAGTCATTTTGAAGTACAAGGAGTGAGTTTGTGTGAATTTAAACAGAAGTTCTGGAGCAGCAGATGAAATTGAGCTCTGAAATAAATGGAAGAAAGTTATAAAAAATAAGCAGTGAAAGGAGCTGCACTTGTACTTGACTTCTTCCTTTTCTTTATCTTCATTCTCTCCTCGTTAAGCTTCTTTTTATTCTTCTTCCTTCACATTTTCCTTCTCTTCTCCTTAAATGCTCCCATCTTCCTGATTATTTCCCTCCTCTCCTTGTCCTCTTCACCCCCCCACCCCACACATACACGCACCTTCCTCCTCCTCCTCTACCTCTTCTCCTCCCGCCTCCTCCTCCTCTGTCAGGATGCTGACACTCAGTTAAAAACACTTTTGTTAACAGCTTTCTGCCAGTCCCTGCGACAGCTCGAAGTGTGGAGGAAACAAACAGGAAATTGACTTTGTACGGTGTAACAGGCAGCTCCAGCCAAGCGAGCTGATTGGTCACGAACGACCTGTAAAAAAAAAACCATCCTGATAATTCCCCGAAACACTCGTGCAGACAGGTTTTATTGGCTGTGATTTGAACCAGGCACCTAGTTGACAAACTGTTGTTTCCTCCTGTATTTTTTTTTAATCAGCTCACATGTTGATTAAGGTTGTTTACAATCTACAATAAACCCCGAGGATGATGGGACTTCAGCGCTCCACTGATGATTTATTGTTTTCATTAAAGTTGTTATGAAGACAAACATTAAAATTCAACAGCAGGAAAATGAAAAAGAAAAAAAAAAACACGTATTCATCCATGTAAATGTGCAAACATATATACCATAATTACAGTAAATAGTGTAAAAAGTGTCCATATAAACATTCAAATTGTTATCATGACTATGCAAACTTTTATTACTTAAAGCTGTCATATTTCTGACTTGACAAACAAACATGGACGCCTCAAATCAGACAAAATATGTCATTCAGGGTAATTAAATCCAAATTTAGTGCATATAGTGTCTTATGGTGCAATGCACAGTATATTTACCAAACAACCACCTGTGCGTTTTGGGTGATCCAATCACAAGTGGACAGCTGTCAGTTTACATCTGGCTTTGGAGCGCGTCTTCACAAGCGTCTCTCAAGTGACCATTTGTGGATAAATCTCACTTCCTTCCTTTATTTTCAAATAAACATTTATTTATTTATTTAATGTTTATTTGTAGAGACAAGTATGTAGCATAAATCAACACCAACACACCACAGCATTTATAGGCTAATATGCACTGCCGATCCCCAGCTGTGCCTTTAAAGTAAAATTACAAATACACAAGAGACAGAACAAAGCATATATAACTGTATCGTCCACATACATCTGAACACCTGCTCCGACACATGACTGTGATAAGTCATAAAGTTAAAAAGAAGGGGACCAAGAACAGAACCCTGTGGTTCTCCTGTTCTAATCTTTAAAAGAGAAGACTTCTCATTATCAATAAAAACACACTGTTGTTGGTTGGACAGGTAAGATTTCAACTACTGCAATGTTTTATTGGAGAAATTAAATTTGGAGAGTTTGTGAATGAGGATATCATGAAGTTGTGTCTGCATGCTGTTGTTTTTACCTGAAGTTGATGAGTTTAAAGTTCATGAGAGCACAAATGAGACCAGGATTGACAACTTTACAACTGTGGTTCACTGATTTTGGTGAAACTGGATCATATTCCCTGTGATTACTCTGTTTTTGGAGGACAGTGTTCGTAGCTTGTATTATTGTGTGTTTCATTTGAACTGGGGAATCGGAATTGCTGGAGTTCCCAGTTGGAAGGTTCAACTGGAACGCCCCCTGAAGTTGGTTTTCTGATTTGGAAAGCTTTTGGAAATAAATGCACAAACCAGCTTTTCAGAGTGAGACAGGAAACATCTAAGTTTTGATCTGTTCCTAAGATGATAAAAGGCTGTCTTAGATTTATTAGAGATGATTCTGGAAGTTAAGATCAGCATCTAAAGTCACACCCAAGTTTTTGAGATGCTCACATGGTTTTATAGACAGTTTAGTCCAAAATCTGATACCTGCGATCCACCGGATGAGATGATCTACTGGTTTATTGGTGGAAACAGATGTGTGTCATCGGTGTATAATTGATATGAAATATTACATTGCTGTGTTATGCACCCAAGTGGAAGCATGTACAGATTAAACAACAGAGGACCCAGGATTGACCTCTGAGGGACTCCGTCACCAACAGACAAAGACAAAAATCTGAACAGTCTTCAGGTCGCTGAAACTCAGACAGCGTGTTTGTACAATAGTCCATTTTGCCTGTTCTTGTTGCTTCTTCATATTGTTTAAGCATGTGACGCTGTTGCCAATCCTGTGTTTCCATGGTTACAGTCAGTAACACCTCCTGACCAGCATCATCACATGACAAAAACAGGAAAATGTGGCGGTTTTCTTGTTGGACCAGTATGAGAAAGGAAAGAGTCTGTAGAGCGGGGCTGCAAACAATTGATTATTAATTGGTCAATTATGTTCCTGATTAATTAATTAATATTGTTTGTTTTAAAATGTTGTTAACTGTCATACCGTTAATTTTCATAGAGAAGTAAAAAATATTCACATTTAAGAAGCTGAAATCAGAGAATTTTGACTTTTTTTCTTCATAATACTCAAACCTGTTTATCGATTATCAGAATACTTTTACTTTTTTGGTCTTGGTGCCTATTTTCATATTGTTACATCTTTTTCTTGTGTCTTTTATGTCATTTTTGTCCTGTTTCATCTTTTACACTGTTTTCATCTCATGTCTTTTGCGGCATTTTCATCTTATTACATCTTTTATGTTGTTTTTCTTCTTGTTATGTGTTTTACTTTATGTCTAGTAATTGATTAAGAATCAGTTATAGTAATAAGCTCTAATGTAGAGACCTCAGTAAGCTGCTGCAAACATCCAGCAGCAAGGACATCGTCAGTCATCTGATCAGCTATCTATTAGCCACATCCCTTAATGCTCTCATCAAATAAAGAGAAATATGAAATATCACAAAAATGCAAAAGTACACTGGAGTGGGGCTTTAACGGTGAAATATTCTGGGGTTTGTGAGCTCTGTCAGGTGCTAAAATGTTTACAGGATGTTCAGAGATTTATTAAAACCTCTGTGACTTGTTTTTTCAGCTAGTCGCTGGATGTTGCCATCTCATAATTAAAGTTTAGTCTTCTGCTACACATAGTTATTGAGCTAATCATCTAAAACAGGAATATAATTATTAGCACACCACACACCGCAGCTCCACCACTGCTGGTTCACAGTTTCTCCACCCGCAGTGTTTGTTTTCTGGTTGTGGGTTAACAAGCCAGCAGCGAGCGCTCCTTAACGCTCCTAATTCCACCACACAGAACACACACATAAACACAGGCATTTATATTCAGACAAGGACTACCTAGGAAACCCTCACACACACACACACGCCACACACACACATACACACAAGTCATTTTCTGAAGCATATAATAACAGTTCGGGAGCTTGTTCAGACTTCCAAACGTATGTTGGCCCTCCAAACAAAAGGCATAAACAATAATTTGAATAAATGGAGGTAATTTCCTGCAGCAGAATGTCTAATCAGAGCCGTATTCTACTGGAGGACCACAGCACAGGGCGAGTGTGTGTGTGTGTGTGCGTGTGTGAAAGAAAACGAAAAGGCGAGGGAGATTCAGAAATAACATGCAGAGAGAGAGAAAAAGAGAGCGAATACGATATCCCAAACTACCCATCATGCCTTGCCAAGCCTGCTGGCCAACCAAACAAACACTTGGTCCATCTGCGCCCGCTAAGAGCCTCTCATACCTCCCAAACATTTACAAAATACCCGCTAACAACCCATTCATTACTCTTTGTCTCTGCTGTTCTGTTTATCTCCCTCCCCTCTCTTCTCTCCCTCCATCTCTGGCGAGTTAAAGGAGAACTCAGATTTTATTCTGTATTTTTCTTCCGGCGAATCCGAACTAACTCTTCAAAACACCAACGTCACACAATAACACAAACAAACTAACAGATTGAGGCAGCGGTAGACCCGCAGCTCCTGTTTTCTGAGAGGTGAAATTACAGTTTTTGTCAAAGGAGTGCGGTTGCTTTGGAGGGAGTGATATTTGGCTCGTGTAACAGCAGTTTCCTGTCAGAAAAGGCTGTCTGACAGCAAGACAAAGCAGTGAAAATATCCTAAATGTAGTGTAAACTTTAAATACAATGCTTAACTTCCTACTAATTCCTTCAAACTGCCGCCCAGGCAACTTAACATTTACTTTCATCCTCCATGTTTGAGCACCAAATCTTTTTCCAGACTTTGCAAGTTGTTCTAACATGTAGATTTTCCCAGTCCAGAGCTCATTTTCCCCATTATTCTGACACCACATAAATGCAGCATATGTTGAGAATAATGTGACTAACCTGCAGGAAAGATAAAGGAGCGAGTTTCCCATTTTTAACAGGTGCAACAAAGGTGGCAGATTGTGTGTGGAAACGTTAATGAAGCGCAGTGTTTGCACCCACTCAGTCCTCAGAAGAGTCTAATCAGGCACAAAGAGTGGAAACACCTGTGCTGGCCTGCCATGTGCCTGCAGGGCCTTCAAACAGTAATCAGTTTATTTGGGAAATTTGGCATCAAATTTGCAAAAGATTTTCATAGAAAGACATTTATATTTCTTAATGTTTGGTATTGTCTCATTAATATCCAAAAATGTAAACAATATCCAGCTGATGAGCTCTTTAGTCACCAGTAAATTATCTTCAGGCTGATCAGATCAGTTTGGATTTCTCTGGTTTGTTTTTCTTGTTGCGTCTGAATTTTGAGAGGGAGGAAACAAATTTCTGAACCTGCTGCATTAGAAACAGGGCTTGAGGCACGAGACGAGACAAAATTTGTGTTTGTTTTCTGAGCTGCTCACACAGGCCGGCCGATTCTCTCGTGTGGTGTTGTGGGTTCGTCAGCAGGAGCTCTCGATGCTGCCAGAGTGCCCAACTGAGTTTTTGTGGAAACAGCTGGAGGATGTTTAGGCTCAGATGGCCATTATGGCGGCCGGCCCAGTCGCCTCCCGATCAGCAGCTGCTCCAGTCAAATTAAATTTGTTTTAAATATTTCATGTGCAGTTCTTCAGCAGAACCATCCACGGGTGTATTATCTTCAGCCTGCTGGGTCAGATAAATGATTGCTTCATTTTGGTTGTTGAATTCACTCGTATCCTGATATTGTTTAATTTTCTGCAGCTTCAGCCACAGTGGAGGACTTCCAGATCCGTCCACACTGTCTGTTCGTCCACTCGTACCGAGCTCCGGCCTTCTGTGACCACTGTGGAGAGATGCTGTGGGGACTCGTACGACAGGGACTCAAATGTGAAGGTACGAACTTACCGATGTAGATTTTGTTGTCCATCAGTTTTTATTTGAGATTCTGAGTAATAACTGTTGCTGCTGTGTGTCTTTGTTTTCCAGGCTGCGGTCTGAACTATCACAAGCGTTGTGCCTTTAAGATCCCCAACAACTGCAGTGGAGTGAGGAGGCGTCGCTCGTCTAACGTCTCCCTGACGGGGGGGCTGGTAAACCTGGGGCGCCCCCTCTCTGCTGAGCCCTCCCCGCCCCACTACACCGACGATGCTTTACTGGTCAGTAGGCTGGGATTCAGACTCATCATACATCCTAAACATGTCTGGGTGACGTGCCTTTTTTAAAGAACCATCATGTGATGTCTGCAGGTAGTCAGGCCAGTTCACTAAGCTCCGCCTGCCTTAGTTACTGTTGCTATGACTCTTCTTCTTCTCAGGCTAGAACTGCACATGTCTGTGACAGATTTACTATCAAAATTCATTGTTATTTTTAAACAATGGGTCCTTGATATCAGACAGAAGTCGACAGAAGAAGCTTCTTAGTTTTAATCATCGATCATCATTTATGCCAGATTTTATTAGTGTGACCAAGCTAATTAACACGAGCGACAGAAACAAGAATCCTGCAAATGGCTCCTCATTTTTTAGGCTACTTGATGGTGCATTTGCTGGTTGTGATGGCAAGCTGATGATCCCTGCTGCACACAAAGGCTCTTTTTTTTGATTGATAGGAAGTTTACCAAACATGAAATACTTGTTTTTTATTCTTAAAATTAGTCAGTTCTGTCCTGTAAAGACACTCTAACTTGAGATAATTTATCTTTCCTCTTTAGATAAAATTGTTTTCTTGAGTTTAAGAAACTTCCCAAAAAAATCATGTTGTAAAAATTGTTCACAGTGAACTATGAACCTGGTTTGTCTTTATTTGGGTTCTTGGAAATTAATGGTTGCAACTGAAAATATTAATTAATTAACCATTATTCACTTTAACAACTTTTGAAATAAACATTTTTTGGTTTCTAAAAGTCAAAAAAAGAAAAAGTTTATCCAAAGAAGAAAAGAAAATTTGCTCAACAAAACATTAGTTGGTAAAAGTTTTTCAAAACTCAAAATCTATTGAAATAAGTTGCCCTGAAATTTGAGTTTTCTCAGCCTTTTTCTTTTACAGTGTGTTAACTTTTTGCAATGAATGAAAGTTACATTAACTGAAAATATTCGAGTTGGCTTAATCATTTTAATTTAACTGCAATCAAAGAGTACTTTAAACACTAACTACATTTAAACTCTCTTCATCTCCAACTTTTAACTTTATCAACTCAAAAAATGTGGGTCTTTTTTTTAGATACTGTTGACTAATTTGGGTTTACAGTGAAGAAGAATAAGAAGAAGAAGAAGAAGAAGAAGAAGAAGAAGAAGAACCTGTTTCTGTCTGTTTTGACTGTCGCATGAAAAAATAACTACATAACTACTACAATAACTACAACTTGCCTGACGGAAAAATAAAATCCATTTTTCTGTTGCAGATGGTCGAGGCGACTGCTTTTGTTCCTTCTTTTTTGAGGTTTCTCTGTTTTTTACAGACACTCAGCAACTTTAACTCCACTTTGCGTAGTTTATTTGCTCCAGTTGATTAACATCCACCTAATTCACCTTTCTTTCCTTTTACACTTCATTTAAAAAGTTTTAAATGAATGAACAATGCTTCACATTGGTTTTATAATTAGATGGAACATGGCTTGTGTGTTGAGTAAAAAGAAAGACATCATCATCATCAGTTATTTTTTTTTTTATATGAACATTAAAACCAAACTCCAACTATTTTTTTTCTTTCTTTTGTTTTCTCTCATGTCCAGTCTCCAGTCAGTCCCAGCATGGAGGTAAGTCGCACCACTTTTTGATACTATAAAAACAAAGTGAGGGTGTTTAAATCTGATATTTGTTTCCTCCATTAATTTTAGTTTCAACTGGTCGATCAGTTTGTTATAATTTTGGGGCTCTGAAAAACAAAACAAAAAAATCAGAGATTAGAAAGATATTTAATTATCATAGCAGTTTGAGTGTTTGGTTTGAGGACAGATTGATGGTTTAAAGTCTTTGTCTCCGCCTCTCCTCACAGCAGAAGAACCAATTAGATTACTTCCCTGGTAGAGAGCGGCGCTCCAGCTCCCAGTCGTACATCGGCCGTCCCATCGTGCTGGACAAGATCTTACTGTCGAAGGTTAAAGTTCCTCACACCTTCCTGATCCACTCGTACACCCGACCCACCGTCTGCCAGCACTGCAAGAAGCTGCTGAAGGGCCTCTTCAGACAGGGCCTGCAGTGTAAAGGTGAGCAGCTTCTTTAAACTTTTACACACATTTGGTGAATGATACTATAACTCTAAAGCCTGTAGTGTCACTGAAGTGTGCACAACAGTCCTCTAAGGAAAAGAGGACTTAATCAACTAAATCAGAGCAAGTAAACATAATCAGACGGGCAAAACGCTCTGAAATGCTTCTGAAACGCTGCTGATGTAAATTGAAGTCGCGTGCATGATGGAGCAAAACTGCAGCGCAGCCGTGACGCAGCGCAGGCAGGTTTGCTGATTTTCGCCATTATTTTATTTTTTTTTTTTTTGCACACTGAAGCGAAAAGCAGGACAGGAAAAGAGCGAAGGGTTTTGAGTATTAACTGCTGAAGCTCCATTGGCTAACAGGCTAACAGCAACATTATGCAACCTTTTTTTACTCTTACTGAAGCCATAACGTAAATTTTCTCCCGACCAGCTTCAGCATGATTTGATCTGATTGGTTGAAGTTAGCCCATGTTAGGTGTGATAGACACATCCAATCACCTGACAAGTGTATTCTAAAAGTACTTACCCTTTTCCAAACAGTTTCTAAGAACAACTTTTCAGATGGTTCTGCAATTTGAACAAGTAACCAACGCAGTGTGAAACAGACTGTAACCTGCTGTGACTAGATCTCTGTCCTCCTTCTGTGTTTCTTCCCCAGACTGTAAATTTAATTGTCATAAACGATGTGCTCCAAAAGTGCCAAACAACTGCCTGGGAGAAGTTTCCAAAAATGGAGGCAAGTTTCAACTCATGCGGATAAATACAAGGACACTCGTTGATGCTCATAGTTCTAATGTCCTCACTTCTGGGTGTGTCTTTGTTTCGCAGAGCTCCTGAGCCCGGGGGCAGAGTCGGACGTTGTCATGGTGGAGGGTTGCCTTGACGACCATGATGTGGACAGGGGCGGTGGCCTGTTGGATGATATGGACGAAGCGCTGACATCAGAGGGGGGTCTTCTGCTGGAGGCGGGGCCAAGTGACCTCTGCGACATGCACGACCCCGACCTGGACGAGTCCAACAGGGCCATCAGGTACACACACACACACACACACACACACATACTGAGAAACACACACACACATGCACACAGATGACAGGCTTTGCTTTGCCCCGCCCCCTGCAGCCCGTCCACCAGTAACAACATCCCTCTGATGCGAGTCGTTCAGTCGGTCAAACACACAAAGAGGAAGAGCAGCAACGTGATGAAGGAGGGCTGGATGGTCCACTACACCAGCAAGGACACTCTGGTACTACACCTGTCTGTCTGTCTGTCCACCTGATGACTTACCTGTCTTGTCTACCTGTCATGATTTTTCTGTTACTTAACATTATTTTTAGCCTTTTTTACTTTGGGTGAATATTATCTGTGAACATGCTTTGTTGATGATTTCTAGTCCACTTTGTCAGATTATTTTATTTATTTCATCTTATTGTTTGTGGTTATCTTTTGTTCGCACATCGGCCGGCCCATCCTCTGTTAGAGCTTTTGTTCTAAATAAAGAAATAAATGTGCTGATAACTAGATGTGACATGAAAATTAGGCATATTATTAATATCAGCAAGATGATTAAATTAGTAACATAAATGGACAGAATGATGATTCTGTCAGATGAGAAAATATTCAAAGAAAAGTTTTTATTTTGACTTTATAGAAACAGTTTCTGCACGTGGTGGTTTAGTGTTGATGCAGATTAATTTTTTGGCAGATCTTCCATCAAAACTGAGACACACTCGAGTTTTTTTTTAAACTAGAGTGTAATAAAATACATATTTGTTTCTGAGGAGGTGTTGCTGCTCTGCAATTCTATTAGCTCTGTGTGAAAGTTGAAACTACACTCAACAAAAATATAAACGCAACACTTTTGTTTTGCTCCCATTTTTCACAAGTTAAAGTAAAAGATCTCAGACTTCGTCTGTGCACCTAAAAGGTTTATTTTTCTCAAATTTTGTTCACAAATCTGTTTGTGTTAGTGAGCATTTTACTTTTTAAAATAATCCATCCACTTGACAGCGTGACAGGTGTGTTTGGACTGGTCACAATAAAAGGACACTCTAAAAATGTGCAGCTTTATCACACAACACAGCCTCACGCAGCAACATTTTCTGAGATTTTCTCTTCATTTTCTTGATCATAAACTGTTATGAGCATCGATAACAGCTCCTAAAAGGGCAGGTGTTGTGCCATGTGCCAATAATATGGTACATGCCAAAGAATTCACCCTGTGCTAAGTGATGGCCTCCTTAGTTAATGTTGCTATGCCTGTCAACCTTTTGCTGAAACATGAGGTCTTTTAGCTAAAAAGTCCTTCTCCAGTGGACTTTTAAATGTTTCCATCTGACACATTTTAAAATAAGAATCCTGTGAAAGTGTCTTATGTGAAATAACCTAACAGCTGTGTACATGATATAATGTTAATGCTAACACACTGAGGCTAAAGTTAGCTGACACCCAGCAAGATGGTGGGATGGGGAAATAGGACAGGTATGTGCGAAAAGGAAATGCAGGGACTAGATCAGTGCAGCAGACCTTGAGACAGGTCATCCAGGCAGACCAGCTGGGTTGTGACCACCCCAGGAAGAGAGCCAAGACAAAAGCTAAGCTAACAAATCTCAAACCTAAGACAGCTAGCCAGAGAGACGAGCTAGCATTAGTTAGGTGGACATGCTAATATTTGCAGCTTACATTTCAGCAGATAAAGACAAAGTTCAATCCATTCCCCACATGTGTGCTCTTGTGTTTCACATTTTTGAGAGACAACAAAAAGACACAGGTATCACTCATCTCAGATCCTTCTGCACACCACTTCAACACGGAGAGACATGCAAAACTTGACAGGCCTGTGACTCCCTAGTGAGGGTTGTTAATCTATGGTTGGACAGTTTGTGAAGTGAAGAGTCAATTGAAGAGACACCACCAAAATCAACTGTAAGAAGGTGAATTAGCAGTGGTAGACTTACCAGAGCATCAGTGCTGCTGAGACATTTACAGACAGATGATGAAGGTACATGTTGCATGTTCCTTCAAATAAATTCATACACATACTTTTTTGCGGCTGATTGTATCTGTGATCTCATTGTTCATGTCACTACCCAAAGCTCATGACCATAAGTGAAGGCTGGAACGTAGAGCAACTGGTAAATCAAGAGCAACGCCTTCCGGCTCAGCTCCCTCTTTACCAGGACTGTCTGGCTCAGCGGACCAATCCGCCTGTCGATCTCATGCTCCATCTTACTGTCACTCATGAACAAGACCCCAAAATACAAGCAACTCACTCCCTTCTTCCCCCTCTTCTTCTCTTATGTTTCAGAGGAAGAGACATTACTGGCGGCTGGACAGTAAATGCATCACACTGTTTCAGAACGACACAGGAAGTAAATATTACAAGGTAAGACTAGCTCCATCTCCATTTCCTTTGAAAAAAAGTCAAAGGACAATCCCAGAGTGCTTTGACTTTTCACTCTTTTTATACATTGTCTTCTTTGTTGGTGCGGAGGAGTTTCTGACACATTTATTAGCAACTGACTTACTGTTGTTACACCTGTTAATCTTTCTGTTCAATGATAATGTAAAAATTCCTTCTAACTTTTGAAACAATGGGTCCTTGATTCTGGACAGAAGTAGACAAAAGCTGTGTCTAATTTCCAGCCAATGGCTGTAGATTTTGTCAGCTGAAAATACAACTGTCACTGGCAGGTTTTATGGTGCCATGCCATTGTTCCGATGGCTCATTATTCCGAAACCCCGATAGTCAGAAAAATATCCCATTGGGCAAAAAGCTATTTGTGAAACAAAAACCAAATTACCATTGATGCAAACCTACATACATAACTAAACTGATGTGTCTTTCTTATTTTAACCAACCGAACATCACTTGACTACGACTGGAACTATGACGAGACATCGTCAGACTAATTTTCACTATGAATCGGTCTGGAACCTCTCGGGTCATTTTCAGTTTCCAAAGGGTGTTATTAACCAGACTAAAATTCCTCTGGACACAGTTGGATAGATCTACAACCAATCAAAGCAACAAAATGTCTGATGTAACTGTGCTCAATCTGCACTCTTTCTCATATTACAGCTAAACAGTCCACTAAAATATGTCTCTTAAAATATTTTAGGTGAGAAATTTGCAATGTACTTACAGAATGTCGACTTCATATATGATCAGCACTGCCTAGTTTAATAGTTTGATCTGAGTTTGGGAACCTGAAGCTTTGAAAATGAAAACTTGAGCTCACACATTCGTCTCGTTCCCAGGCTACAAGAAAATATTAAAAGTTCTTTAGTTTTCAGGATAACGGGCACGTTCTCTCCCAACTCCAACTGGTCTGGTTCTGCTCGAGTTGTCTGTCTGTTAAAAAAGAAGTTTTTCCTCCCCACTGCCGCCTTCATACTTGCTCTTGGTGTGAATTGATGGGTCACTGTAGTTAATATTAATAATGGTTGCAAACCGGTTATAATGCTAACTCAGCAGTATGAAATGATGCAAAATAAAGACTAGAGTTAAAGCAAACAGTTTGCTCTAGTTTAGATGAATTACAATATTAATGCAGAGTCTTAGAGTTTATTCATTTCTTTGTTAGTATTTTGACATTTCTCAAGAAAAGGTTTTGAGGATGAGGGCAAACCAAGTTGAAGCAAAGTTGAGATGTGAAGCTGGTTAGGGATCATGTCCTTTTTGTAGCACCAGTGACTGATACAGTTTGTCTTTGGCAGTCTAAAAGTGGAAAAAAAAAGAAAAAAGTTAAAAGATAACACACTATATTGCCTGTCTTTGTTTGAAGGGATCTGTCTGAGGCACATCATTAGTTTCACATCTACGTACCCCCTCGATGGGAAGACAAATGTGTTAACTGCACCAGGAACAGATTTTTGTCTAGTTCTCAACCTTCCCTGAGAGAGTACTGATATTTTTTCCTTCATCCTCCATCCTGCTTGTCTCTGCAGGAGATCCCTCTGTCAGAGATCTTATCTCTGGAACCGGCTCAGACTTTCTCTCTGCTTCCTGACGGAGCCAACCCTCACTGCTTCGAGATCGCCACGGCGTCACTGGTTTACTACGTCGGAGAGAACCTGCAGAGAGCTGAATCATCTGTGACTGGCAGCAGCATTCTGGTGAATAATATGATGATCTGTTTATAGGCAGTTAGATCAGGTCAGGATGTTAAGCAGCTTCACAGCATCCTCTTCTCCGTCTCCGCCTCCAGAGAGTCCGGCTTAACTCCACCTGCAAGCACTGAGCTGGACTTGTTTTAAAGCTACACTGGATCATAACTGTGACATGTGCAATATGAAGAAAAGTTTGGCCCTCTTTATTAATCACATCAAGTTAATCACTGGTTTTACTGGCTGGTTTCAGGTCAGCGGGGTGGGACAGGATGTGGCTCGGATGTGGGAGATGGCGATCCAGCACGCTCTGATGCCGGCCGTCTCTACAGGAATCTCCCACAGCTCTCACCACAGTGGACACAGTAAGACACTATCATAGGTCACATAAGCCACGTTTCCACCCAAAGCACCTGGACCTTTTAGTCCCAGGAACTACCACCAAACATAACTTCGCATACAAAGAGAAATAAAGTGTCTTATGCCTTAATTTTCAAGAAAGTAAAAGGTTCCTTCAACCTGTTGTTGTCTGAGTGTCTGTTGCTGTCAAAAGACTTGCAAAGATTTGGCAAATTAGTCTGCTGATGCATGAAAAAAGTGTTTTTTTCACATCATGTTTGCGTGCAGCGTTGGTCAGTCATATGTGTTCTTCTGTAACTTCATGCTGATATGCTGAGGCACAATAAAAAAAATAGTTTCGCAGCTGCAGATTTTTAAAAATGGTGTCTGAAATCAAATGCTGTGAGTATTCGACCACAGAGAAATCTTCAGCACTGCAACCCAACCCCAAACTTCCTTTTGGGAAATATTAACCCCCCAAATTCTTCTAAAGGTTCCCAGTCCCTGAGGATAGTTCCTGCGATGGAAATGCATCAATGCAGTTTTAAATCTGTACACGTATTATCAGTGGTGTTTGCCTTTAAATCTGGTTCTTTGTATGATCATTTAGGTTTTGTTTTCATATTTAGATTGTAAAAGGTTTCATCCTGTCTTTGGAAGATAAAGACAGTTTACCCAAATTGACTTGACCTGCTTTATTGGTCCCAAGTAGGAACAAACATTTCTGTTGAGTCCCACAAGGTTTAATTCACACCATTGGATCCCTATGCAGACAACACTCAGCTCTATAAAGCTGTTGATCCTGATGACGTGAGCCTCCTTAATTGTCTTGAAAATTACATTTGAATTGTAGGCATGTTCGTGTGGCTGTATCTTTTTAGACTTTACTATTTTGGGCAGAACATTTGTTTGTTCTTTCCTGTTTTGAGCCTCACAACATGAGCTGAATCAACCAACATTATCTTGCAGTCTGTGCAGTCACAATCATCTCTGCAAAGACATTTACAAAACCCACAGAGACAAGGTATCTCAAGAAAATTACAGTATCAGCCTAAGTTGGTAAAAGTTCATGTGAAGATCCCAAAGTTTTCAAGCATACCAAAAAAGTCAGGCTGAGATTTGGTGATATGTGTGTTAAATAATGCACAAGACTCTGACACTTTCAGCCATCAAAACCATGGAGAGGTGGAATAACATGATACACAATATATGTTTCATGAAACAACATGTTCTTTCTCCCAACTCATCAAATACAGCAGCTTGCTCAGTTGTCTTAACTGGTTAATTCCACCAGTCACAGCATGTTAGCCCCACGGTTTTAATCCATCCTCCACACATCTGCATTTCAGAATAAATTCACCAGGGGAGCGTTTTGCCTGCTTGGTTTTGTTTACTTGCTCAGACTTTGTTGATTTGGTCCTCTTTTGTTGCTCTTTGTGCTTCTACCATGGATAAGCGTGCTACGTAGTTCGATCGTGAGTCTGCACAGGTTCTTTTATTTTGAAAACTGCTGTGCCTGCTGAAGTTTTTCTGTAAGATTCAAACTATGACCCCTCTCTACCCAGTGTCTCCTCCAAGTCCCAAATAAGCCTCATTAATAAATTTTGGTGCATATATTTCCTAAAATAAATAAATAAATAAATGCTTTATATTGCATATGTTAATCTTAAAATTGCCAGAATTTCCTTTAAAGTGTTTTATTTATTTGGGGACCCAAATAAAATATGCTGTGACCCACCTGTGGGTCCCGACCCAGTGTTTGAATGACTGCTGTAACGCCAACTTTACACGTGCAGGGCTCCGTGGTAGCAAGAATAAATCTGCAATGATTGGGTACACTTTCAAAATAAAAGCACAAAACCTACTTTAGGTTTAGGAGAAGATCATGGTTTGGGTTAAAATAAGTATGTTAGTTACATAAGTGGACATAAATTATGTAACTTATATACATTACATAAAATACATATATAACTTAGGTATAAGTTATGTACACAATGTATTTATAAGACATGAAATGAAAATGTTGACCACTGGACATGAACCCCTGGATGAAAGCATTTTTTTGACTCATCCATCCTCTTTATAACACGTCACCTGACTTCAACAGAAATATAAATACTAGAAACGACAGTAGAGGGTACCTACAGCGGCACAGCATGGGGACACTGAGCAAGCCGTCGTATTTGACGTGTTGGGAGTGAGGACATGCTGGATGATACTGTCAGAGGAACGAGGAAATGAAATGAGAAGTGGATGTCGAGAAGGCAAAGACTGCCCTGTCAAACGCAGGCTTCACTTTCATCGCACTTGAGACTCTGTCAGGAATGAAACTGGACAAATGTAAATGTCATCATATTGCCTGTGAAAGGGACAAATTTTCCAAGCTCAGGTATTAATAATGTTCACGTTGCCGCTGAATTCTCCTGCAGACTCTCAGATCCCCTCAGGGCCATCGACGCCCACACAAAACCCATCAGAGATATTTCAGACCTTCACTGACGTCAAACTGATCATGACTAACACTTCACTGTGGTCTCAGTGCCTTCTGACTGACTGTGTGTCCACCTGAGGGGATAAAACACTAAAATAATACAGTGTCTCCACTGACAGAAGGCTGCAGGCTGCAGATTTATAACACTTATTATTAATACACACAGTAAATATGCCGCTCAGACAGAGTAAATACACAGGTTAATATACTTAACAGAAGCTACTGGGAGCATATTTATTATCCAAAACCGTTTTTAAGGGTGACATTTAATTAGTTTGCACATTTTTTATTCTAAAATATTATGTGTCATTTGGAGTTAAAAGCTTAATTCTTAATATCTTTGATTATGTGTGTTTCTTTAACGATGATTCATTCTGACTGTTTTAACTCATCATTTTTGTGTTTCGTCAACAGAGGAAATTTCTATCAGTATTTCTGTCTCCAACTGCCAGATCCAAGAGAACGTGGTGAGAAAACACACACGCGCGCGCGCACACACACACACGCACACACACACACACACAGAGGTGTAGTGGTGTATATGCAGGTATATAACTATGTCTGCCATCTGTCATCTCTCCCCAGCATGAGGATTTACCACATATCTAACTAAAAATAGCCAGTGATATGTTTCACTGTTGTTCAGTGCTGTAAGAAGTATTTACATCATTTAAATAAGTTAAAGTACTGATACCACAGTGCAAAAATACTTAAAGTAAAAGTCAAAGATGTTATGAAAGTACAAAACTAAAAATATGTAAGTATTTTAGGCGAAATGTACTTAAAAGGAGGTTTTTGAGGAGTGGTTGTATGAGGTTCTTCTCCATAGTCAGTTTATTACAGTCGATGGTACATATTCACCATAGCTTCATTTCTATCAGCTTATTTAATGTCACACCATTTATTTCTGTCCAGAGTTGCATTAATTTTTCACTCAGATCTTGTATTGATGATGGAGAGTCGGACCGCTGTGTAAAATCTCCTCCAGCTCATCCCAAAGATTCTCAGTGGGGTTCAGGTCTGGACTCTGTGGTGGACAGTCCATTATGTCTCCTGCTCCCTGAACCTCTTTCACAGTTTGAGCCTGATGAATCCTGACATTATCATCTTGGAATATGTCCGTGTCATCAGGGAAGAAAAAAATCCATTGATGTAAAAACCTGATCATTCAGTATATTCAGGTAGTGAGCTGACATCATAACGATGCTGAACCTCGACCTGAGCAACTGAAGCAACCCCAGATCATAACACTGCCTCCACAGGCTGGTACTGTAGACGCTAAGCATGATGGGAGCATCACTTCATCTGCCTCTCTTCTTACCCTGATGCCCCCATCACTCTGGAACAGGGTAAATCTGGACTCATCAGACCACATGACCTTTTTCCATTGATCCACAGTCCAATCTTTATGTTCACTAACAAACTGAAACCTTTTTTTCTGATTATCTTCACTGATAAGTGGTTTTCTTAAGGCTACACAGCTGTTTAGTCCCAATCCCTTCAGTTTTCTTCACACTGTGTGGAAATGTTCTTACTTTCACTATTAAGCATAGCTGTGAGCTCTACTGTTGATTTTTTATGAAAAAAGCTGTCTGAAAGCAAGGTAAAATGATGAAAATATTATAAATTTAGCATATAGTTAACTTATATGGATATTTTTAGGTGTCGTTTTTCTGCTGACCCTGACAACAGCAGCACATTGCTTAGCTTCCTACACCGGCTGCTTCTCCAAACTGGGGGCATGTCAACCACCATCTACTGTAGGTGATACACTGACTATGGAGTAATGGCTGTATAGTACCTCATACATTCCCACATCAGAAAACCCAAACTACCCTGTTAACTTTCTGTCATGAGTTTATGATCATGATAAACGTCTACATCCTCTGTGCACAGCTCCTCCTGCTTTCTCTCACTTTTGATTGATTTGCATTTGAAGACTTGCAGGAGATGTGACAGAGTTTGAGGTCAACGTGCATCAAACACTCTGTACATTTACATCATAAAGATTTACATAAAGCTCAGATGTCTGCAAACTCTATTCATGCAAATGTAACCGCAGAGAACATCGAGTCCCAGCTCCATGCAGACGTGCTCACCTCGCCGTCTCCAAGGTGAGCACGTCTTCAAGCACCTCAAATGGAGATTACTGTGATTACTCACTCAGCCAAACGGTTTCCATGGTGACGGATGGTAATTAGGCAGCGAGCTCGGGGAAGGGGGAGGAGGTTTATAATATTGTATTTCTGTCCTCTTTGCTTGAGGTGTGATATTAGGCTGTCAGCTAACAGGGGAGAAAAGGGAGACGTGATTGCAGACAAGGAGAAAATATTTAGCAGTTTTGGTGTCAAAGCTGTGGCAGATCACTGACGCCATGTAGTTACACTCAGGGAGGCGCACAGTAGGCTCCCTTGTACAAAACCCCGCTCTGAAAAGTCCTCCACCAGGTGATGAATTGACGCAGTTCACTTTTTTGTTGAACCCACTTTCTGTCAACCAGCCTCACCTTCCTCCGCTTCACTTTTCCATCACAGGGAACTGAACAGCTTGAGACCTGAGGTTTTCATTTTCAACCAAGACTTTTAAGGCTTTGTTCAGACTGCAGGTAAATCAGATCTTTAAAACAGACTGTCACAATTATTTTAAAGTGATCGGATCAGATTTGTGTGTCCAGATATCACCAACCCACCTGCATCATAATGTGGTAATGATATAGATGTCAGTAACCATGTACACTACGTCCTATATCTCTTGATAGATTGTCTTGTTCCGGTTGGTTCCTTCCAGCTTTACCTCTACATATGTTTTCCCCCATAGTTTGTGACAGCAGACAATTTATTTCAAAGTCTGTCCTGCATGGATCCAGTTTTAAACCAGAGAAAATAGAACCAGAACCGACCCGTTACTCGCAATTATTTCCAAGTAAAATATGCACTTGCCCAGAATCATGAACATAAGCCTTTTGACATTGATTAAACACACAATAAACAGTCACCACTCCTGCAGCTGTTGATGTGTTTCCATAGTGACAACAAGCTTAGCTTACGACTATCAAAAGCTAATAACTTTAGAAACTTTAAACAACCAGCAACGCCACTGACACTGTCTTTGAGAGCACCAAAATCCATGTCAAACTTGGCCTTTAACAATGTTTTGTCCACAGTTTGCAGCTGCTCTGGTTGCCACAGTCCAGACCATTGAATCCACCCACTTCACAGAGTTGACTGATTCTGGTCTGGCACTGTAACATTAAACAGTGATATCTCAGTTGTGATTGGTCTAATCAGCACTGATGTCAAGCTGTGCACCAGAACTGAGGAAGAGTATTACGATACATGTATACAAATCAAGTCCCTTACAGAAATGACTGCAGGCAATGGGCCTCATGCATGAATTGTTCATATGCACAGATTTGATCTTAAATTATTTTTGCGTGCAAACTTTTAAAAATTTTGTGGCATTCATCAATACTGTCAGTCAAAATGTTAGAGTGCCCATGACTACTTGTAAGCTAATATGCACGAAAGTCACCTCACAGACACCATGGACACGTGAGCTTCACAAAATTCTCCAATTGTTTCCATTCGCTAATTGCAAATTTCCTGTCAGGTGCATTCAATTGAAGATTGAACACAAGACATCAGAAAACATTCATGCAAGAGGCCAGATTGTCTGGACTCTTGCATGAATGGTCTGATCAAAATCACATTTCAAACCACCTCCAAACATGGATCCGATTGATACGAATACAGTCTGGAGATGCCAAACAACAGATGTGGGCTAACAGTCTGAACAAGGTCTTAAAGCTTTAGGCAAATCTGCATATTTCCAGTGTGGTTTTAAGACCTGAGACAGATGAAATTTGTGTTTCTGGGAACAATTGAAGAGGCTGTGAGTCCTCTGCAGCGGCCGTGAGTTCGACTTCCACCTGCAGTCCTTTGCTGCATGTATTTCCTCCACTCTTTCTCACTCTTTCCTGTCATTTCTTCAGTTGTCCTACAAATCAAAGGTGTAACCCCCCATCCAAAGATATGTCTTTTTTAAAAAGAAGACAGGATAACAGCTCCCCAAAAGTGAATCTCAGTCGCCCCCTGGTGGCTGGCTGCAGTATAAGTCATAAATCCTGCCTCCCAGTGTTAATAGTTAGCACATGGGTTAAACTAAAACATCAAAGTACTCGTCAAAAAAAAAAAAATCTTCCCAAAGATGGTTTCTGTCATTTTAGGTAGTTCTGATCACACTTATGTTGTTTCTCCTCAGTTTGATTTTAGTTTGTTGTTTGATGATATAAAAGCAGGGCTTTATGCTGTGATTGACAGCTGAGCTCGGCTCACCATTGAGTCAGCTGTCTGTGTGGGCGGGACCTCGATACCGCAGCTCCAACACTGGTCACTACTGCACAGACTCTCACTCCAAATGACGTCACCGGCGCAAAAAAAAAAAAAAAAGATGGCAGCGCTCGTATCCCTGATATTTTGGCTTAATTTTTGTACAGTTGGAGGAAGTGGAAATGTCCATCTTTATTTACCGTCATTGGTCCAGACATTCTAAAATCCATCTGGACATGCAAAAAAAAAAAAAAAATTGGGCTGGCAGTCTTCTGGCTTTAGGTGCATCTGCACATTTTCAGAGAAGTTTTAAAACCTGAGACATGGACTTCATGTTCATCTCCATTGTTGCCCGGGCTTCTTGTATCACTGCCATCCATCGTCTGTCAGAAAGACCGAGGCTGGTGGCTGGAAGGCGTCATAAAAACACACTCAAGACTGGACCTCGTAGGGCTCAGGGGGATTTGACCTCGCTGGCCCTGGAGCAGGTGCTCAACTCTCCTGGATCCTTCAGCAGCAGGTTCAGTGTCTCCACAGGCGATCTTAGTGATTTCCTTTAGTTCAGAGCCTCTACTTGACTCTTTTCTTGAATCATATCAAATGATTCATGTGAACTCAGAACTGTTCTTCTGTTTTTCAGGATATCAACTCTGTGTATCAGATCTTTCCAGATGAGGTTCTTGGCTCGGGACAGTTCGGCATTGTTTATGGAGGTAAAACACACCTGCACCAAGTGAAGACAGACACACACCATCGTTAAACACTAATGAAAACTATGTCTACAAGTAGCATCATTCAGTTATTCACCAGACAGAACACTTTAAAGCTGCAATAACTAATGTGTTTGATCACTTCAGGGCACAGGAGACTTTTTGACAATAAACTGGAAGTATTATGTTCTTTTCTTTGTGCATATATTAAGATAAAATAATAACATAAAAATCTGCACAGGTGAGATTAAAAAACATCTGAGGCTTGTAACTGGAAGTGAAAGTAATATTTAGAAAATAAAGAAAAATACTTTCCCCAAATATCTGGATAGGAAACTAATATTTTGAGAATGAAGTTTCAATATATTGTAGTTTACTTTTTTCTCAAATTATAGTTTACTTCACAAAAAATCACACGCTTGTCACAGGCCAGGAAGGGTATGAAATACTGTTATCTGAAAAGTAACTAGTAACTTAAGCTGTCAAGTACATGTAGTGGACTAAAAGCTGCAGTACTTGCCTCTGAGTTGTAGTGGAATAGCAGTATGGTTGCATAAGATTGAAATACTTTTCTAAGAAATGTACAAATACCCTGAATTTGTCCCAAAGTACGGAACTTGAGTAAATGTACGCAGTTACATTTGACCATTGGAAACAGCTGAGTGTGTGTATGATGTTGACGTTTGTGTGATTACATGCAGGTAAACACAGGAAGTCCGGCCGAGACGTCGCCATCAAGATCATCGACAAACTCCGTTTCCCAACCAAACAGGAGAGTCAGCTGCGCAACGAGGTGGCCATCCTGCAGGTACACACACTCACACACACTCACACACACACTCACACACAGCGGTGCTGCTCAGGAGCCTGTTGGCAGTGAGTGAGACTTCCTGTCGTGAACGACTTAATTACCGTGGCAACACCGTAGGGGTGTGACATCCTGTAATATTCCAGCGCTGCTCAACCTGCAGACGCTGCTGCTGCAACACACACCTGCACATAAAACACTGTTCACTACACTTCAGCTCCGCTCTCTTCTGCTGGGAATATTATATTAATATGACAGTTTCATTTCATTTCTTCAGGTTGCAGTTCACTTTAATATCAGTTGTTTTCACAGACATGTTACACGTTACAGAATCCAAATCTGTACTGAAGATGCTGCCATTTTTAAAATGAGAAAATGACTTTATTTAAAAAAATGTTCCTCTTCATCTGCAGGCTGCAGTGGTGCAAAGAAATGCCTTAATAAATTTGCTCAGTTTTTTTCTGTCAATTTTTAGGGAATTTACTTTACTGGAGTATTTTCATTTTATGCAAATATTGCACTTTTCACATACTTTTATATTGTATTCAATATCGTGCATGTGCAATATTACTTTTCATTTTTTTCTCACGTTTTTTACTTGACTTATATTTTTATTATTCCATTGGGAACCGCAATTTACTCCTTATTCAATTTATATTACAATTAATCTTATGGATATGAAGGGCTGAAATGAAAACAAAACTAAAGAAAGAAATGAATAAATTACTCAATAAACTAAATTAATATGCCATGAAATGCACTAAAATTGAAAGTCAAAATAAATGTAGGCTTTAATTAATTTGTAAAATGTGATATAAATTGATATTTCTGTTTTAATCTGCTCCTGTATTTATTTATGTTTGTATTAATTTCCCTTTGTTTACTATCCTATTTAATGTTTTATTTATTCATTTTTAGATGTATTTATTTAGTCTTCTAAGAGGACTGTTGGCTAACTGAGCAAACTGCATTTCTGTTCCATTAAACAAATGATAAAGATATATAAAAAGGCAAAGGGAAAATAAATACATAGAAAAATAGATCAAATGGAAAATTAAATGAGAAAGTAAATAAAAAGTTAATAGAAAGGTAAACTAATACAGAAGAAAATTTCAACAGAAATGTCAGTTCATGAATGTGTACATAATATTTTAGATGCATTTAACTGTATTTATTTAATAATTAATTCCTTTTTTTATGTATTTTTGTTCATATTTTGCGTATTTGAAGTGGAATAATCACAGACAGAATAAATAGCATTTTAAATCCTGATCTCGACCCTCATGAGGCTTTATGCAGCAGCAGCTGGCAGATCTTTAGATGAAGATGACTTCGTCTCCTCCTCCTCCTCCTCCCTGTAGAGTTTGCACCACCCGGGCGTGGTCAACCTGGACTGCATGTTTGAGACACCGGAGAGAGTGTTCGTCGTCATGGAGAAGCTCCACGGAGACATGCTGGAGATGATCCTGTCCAGCGAGAAGGGACGGCTGCCTGAGAGGATCACCAAGTTCCTGGTCACACAGGTGACACACACACACACACACACACACACACATACACACACACTGTGTCTCCATCTTTGTTTCCTCAGCTTCATGTGAATCAGAGTTGGTCCTCCTCCAGTCCAGCAGGAGGTGGTGATGCACCTGAAGCTGTTTGATAACTGACAAAAACACCAGAAGAAGAAGAAGAAGGAGGGGCTCATGTTTATGAACTACAGTACTAGAAGTCTGACAAAAATGTTCTCGCCTCCACAGACTCACACCACTCCCTTGTAGATCATTCAGGGATAACAGTCAGAAATGATTTGAACAGAAACAATCTAAATGTCCTCACACAGTGGATGAAACCTGTTGAATATGATTCTGATGTGACCTTTCCTCTTGAAGAGTTATTTTCCTGTCCTGTTATTAAATGTTCGTTGTGTGTTTTTCACCGTCAGATTCTGGTGGCTTTGCGTCACCTCCACTTCAAGAACATCGTCCACTGTGATCTTAAACCTGAAAACGTCCTGCTGGCTTCTGCAGACTCTTTTCCACAGGTACCGAGTGTTTGTGTGTGTGTGTGTGTGTTTGCCTCTTTTGATTCTTTTTAACGTGTGTTTCTTTTATTTATTTTCATGTTCCAAGAGGATCATGAATAAGGGAAGTTTTCAAGTAGTTTTTAGTTAAAAAGCATCAGAGTGCACAATTGTGTGTGTGTAGTAGTAGTATTTTTTGAATTCATGCAAAAAACATGTTGACTTGGTGTGCATTTTACTATTTTATTTTATTATTATTATTACAATTATTATTTCACAGTGTATTATGAACCTGCCTCATATTTAACACTTAACACTTTCAGTTATAAATCAATTAACTAGATTTTTTTTTTATGTTTTGACAAATTAATTCAGGAATATCAGGCTCAAACTGGACATTTTTGAGATTTTGTGATGGATGGGGTGGATTTGAAAGTATGTAAGCAGGTAAAGAAGACAGAGGGATCATGGAAAGGCTCAGTTATTTCAGGTTTGAACCCAAAAGCACGACTCAGGTGAGCAGGCTGGTAAAATAAAAAGTTTACTCAAGGTCAATACCAGGCAGGGATTGCAGATGAAACTCAGTGCTGCCCAACAGACGATGTTGTGTCTGTTACAGGGCTGATGGGGAAGTGAGAACAGGTGGGCAGGGGATGTCAGGTGATGGGGAATGGAGGGGACGGAGAGGTTACTGCAGGACAGGTGGGAGTGAACAGAAAAAAAAGGAAACTATTTGGCCTAAACTCCGGATGCATCCTGACAAAACGTCAGCAAAAGTTATTAAAGTCAGTGCAGAAATGCAGAAATGTTTCCAACCATATATCCATCAAACAAAAGCTGACAGAGACAAACAAGACAAAAACAGACACAGACGGTCCATTAGCTGTCAGTGTAACTATTAGCAGCTCTGCAGTGATTTTCAGTCTCCTCTCCAGAAATAGCTGTTTGTGTCAGACAGACTAACTGTTAGCTCTAATGATGCATCAGGCCGGCTGTTGGGCTCAGGATTCCTCACACACTTCACTTACTGTGGATCCTCTGCAGAGGCTGCTACTCCTGCTAATATCAGGAAACAAACAAAATGCTAATGTCTTAAAGAGCTAGTCTGGAATTACTACATTAAAATGCTTTAAAGCTAGTTAAGATATAATATGTCAGCTAATGAAAACACTTTAATGAACATATGAAAATCATTTCCGTTGCTTTCCATATTTGAAGATGGATAGAAGTGTCACCTCTGGTGTCCAGTACAGAGATTGGTTTAGGTGTGTTTAGCCTAGCTTAGCATTAGGACTGTAAGTAGGAAGAAACTGCTAGCCTAGCATTAAAAGAGAGGGATAATCCAAAAAAATGCCATTATCACAATGTGGAAGGGTTAACTGAATTAGCTAGCAAGCTGATGTTAATTTTGGTGTACCAGCTTCATAAAGCTTTTTAAATGGATTTCTGACCCGCAAAACATCAGCAATGCTAATAACATTTTTTAGCTGCAGAGCTACCATTGTCCACTGGGCACATCAGCTTGCTAGCTGAACAGCATCCAAAGGCTATTCCACTATTCAGCAAAATACTCTTTTCTTTCTCTTTTCACATCATTTTCGTCACATATTTTTTGTTACATCATTTTCATCACGTCATTTTTGTCTAGTTACGTCTTTCACATCTTGTTACATCGTTTTCATCAAGTCATTTTCATCACGTCGTTTTCGTCAAGTTGTTTTTGTTTTGGAGTGTTTTGTTGGATCCTTTACATCCTGTTGCATTGTCTTCGTCACGTTGTCTTCATCACGTTGTCTTCATCACGTTGTCTTCGTCACGTTGTCTTCATCACGTTGTCTTGTTTTCATCCTGTTATGTCTTGTTATGCTGATTTTCATCTTGTTATGTCTTTTTGGTCTTTTTCTTCTCGATGTTGGGAAGGCAGCACACTATCATGTAAAATAAAAATAACCAATAATCAAAATAACAATCACATTTCAGCACAGATACCTGAAATACTTACTTCCCACCTCTAGATTTAAGTAACTTTACGATACATGTTTAGCTGACATGTTAGCTTTACAGTCAACATGCAATCAAGGGGAATATAAAAATTTGTCGTTTGCTGTCAGATAAGAGGAATCAGGCTTATCTTTTTCAGTCCAGGACAGAGGCACATCCAGGACACGTGTAGAATAACTTAGCACAAAGACTGGAAGCATCAGAGAAGAAAAACAGCTCCCAACAACTCTAAAGCTGATGTTGTATCTTGTTTATTGAACAGGTGTACAAGTAAAATCATAAAAACGACATTTGGAATTTAGCAGCAGTTAGCTTCGGAGCCATTTGATTGACAGCTGACAGTGTGACAGCTACAGAAGACAGTCTATCACAAAGTAAGAGAAGTCCAGGTACAGGCGATGATACGTGTCAATCAAGAGAACAAATCTGAAAAACAAAAACAATGCTGCCTCTCTGAAGGTCTGACCAACACAGACTCAAAACCGGGTCGGTCCACCTTCGTTTGAATCTGCACCTGAATGAGGAGCGACGGCCTCGATATCAGTAAAACCCAAAATAGAAGCGAGCAGCAGGTCAGAGTCGATGCTGAAGAGAACTGATTCATCACAACACGACTGTGAGGCGAGCCAACGTATCTCTGATCACTTCCATCTTTCTCCTGAGCGCGTGTGAATCATCCAGCACAGATAGCAGCCAACAGCTCTTCACTGTCAGCAGCTTCATCACACTCATCCTCCCTCCTGCGTCTCCATCCAAACAGAGACGCTGCTGCAGAGCCAACAGGAGGATCGAATTAAAATTTATGATTCAGATTAATTAAGACGTTCCCTTGACCTCCCCCCCCCCCCTGCTGTGGTTGGAATGGAGCAAAAAATATCAAATATCACGCTCATTTTAAATTATTTACTGTGTGCTGTATGGAAAGACGAACAGGAGCAGCAAGCTTTTCGTGTCCAGGATTCTGTTTTTACTGTAGAGACAAATTAACATCCAGCCACGAGAACTGACCCTTAAATGTTGACGATCGGACTCATCATCATGAACGCCCAGTTTTAACCTCCAAATCTGAAGTACTTTTACTCCTGACATTTTAACACAAATATCTGTACTTTTTACTACTTACCTTTTCAAAACAGGCTTGTTACTTTAGTTTTAATGCATTTGAGGGGAATTATTGATTCTTTTTATTTTGCATTATTGTGCGTCGCCCTCCCAACATCGAGACTTACTTCAGCCTAAATGGGCGAGACGATAACACGTGGACAAGACAATTCACTGGTGTATTAATCATGTGCTCACAAGAAAGAAATATACAAATGTGGCACAAAAATATGTTTATTCTTTCATACATTTTTGTTTGCTTATTTTCTACAGATTTAATGCTAACTTTACATCTTCTGACCTCTAAAAATGATCTCAATAAAAATAAACTCTTTGGTTGTAACTGGTCAAAGCTGATTTTCAAAAAACTCAGTGACGTGAGATCTCCAGTAGACATTACTTCATTTTAAATCATCACAAATAAAATATCTGAATAATAAGTCATTTCCCAGAAGCACGAAGGGTTTAGTCGAACACGCGTCTGTCCTGTCGTTTCAGGTGAAGCTGTGTGACTTTGGTTTCGCCCGGATCATCGGTGAGAAATCGTTCAGGCGTTCGGTAGTCGGCACGCCGGCGTATCTCGCTCCCGAGGTCCTGAGGAACAAAGGCTACAACCGCTCTCTGGACATGTGGTCGGTGGGAGTCATCATATACGTCAGGTAGGAGGGTCACCTGATGGATGATTTTTTTTCCTGCATGTGGCAGCTGCTTTTTACTTGTCAAACATGGTGGTGTGCTGTCAGTAGTCTGGTCCACATTGTGATCGGTCAGATGCTGCAAACACAGCGCATCGATCTATTAATACACCTAAGGATCGCCACTGTCACACACAAGTAGGGAACACAACCTCAACTGTTTTCAAGACTGCAAAATGGATTAAGAACTAAAGAATACATTTGGGGGCTGTATTTATCATTATGGATTTATTTTACCACGTTTCCAAAAAAGATGCTGCAATTCGAGGCTGGATTACAAATCCTCTGAGAGGGATCTGACCGCACCGAGCTGATGTTGTGAAGGTACAACGGCATGAGATTTTTCTTGGTGTTGAGAAGCTGCGGTGTGTATTAACTGATGCACTGTAAACTGAACTGTACATTTACTGCAACACTGACACAAGTTTCTGCTCTGATATGAGCCGTCTGCAGCTCACTCTCCTTTACTTGTAAGCAGCGACACTTACAAACCGCCCTATTCCTTACAGGAGCTGATGAACACTTATGATTGTATCCTTTAATTAAGTTTAATAAAGGTAACTATTGAGACAGTTGCAGTAAATCACCAGTAGGATTTGGGATACTAATGCCAGAACAGTGATACGGTTTTACCTTGTAATTTGTATTGATCACCAGTCACATTAGAGTGGTTGTGTGGCAGGGGCACGATGCTGGATGGGTTACTCTCCAAAGGGTTTTTCACACTGCATTTAGCCCCCAGGTTGAGAGAGCAGTTAGCCACAGGCTAAATTAGCTGTTAGCCTAGGGCTAATAGAGCTTTCAAAATGGCACAATCCTGGCATGTTCCAAAGTGGGCTAACCCAAACTTTAGCCAAGGGGCTAGTTGGCCGTGCTCTGGAGCAGGGTTAGCTCTGAGTTTGCGGGGTTATCTCCAGAAAAACGACTAAACCCCAGGGCTAAAAGCTGCCAGTGTCAAACGGGGCTAAAAGAGTAGATGAAGAAGACAACCACCTGTGTGGGTGTACGGAGGCTTTAACCCAGGGCTAGAGGAAGAGCAGTGTGAATCACTGTGCTTAGTTTAACCCGGGGTTAACAATGTGTATGTGAAAAGGAGCTAAGTTATCCCGGGGTTAACTCTTACACAGGGCTAAGGATAGGCAGTGTGAAAAGTCCTCAAGTGGGTAAACTCTCAAGGGTCTGATTCAACCAGACTAAACCAGGCTGGTATAAACCCGCATTTACTGAACTACAGGTTAAATCTGTCAAATCTGTAATCTACTAATATAGAACTCATTGTTTTGGTGTGCTCTCAGTCTCAGTGGGACGTTCCCTTTCAACGAAGATGAAGACATCAACGATCAGATCCAGAACGCTGCCTTCATGTACCCTCCTCACCCCTGGAAGAAAGTTTCACAGGAAGGTAAGTAAAACATCATCCTCAGATCAGGATGCATCCACCTTCGTGTACCAACAAATATAAACAGTGTGAACGCCCACTGTAATGCCCTGAGGACGAACGCTTCCTCTCACCTTCCTGTCGGTGGTTATTTTCTGTCCCCAAACATCAGCTCAGGTTATTATTTCTTTGCCGCTGCAGTCTGATCCCTCCTTGAAGTCAGTCTGAGCCGTTCCTCTCTGCTGCTGCTGCTGCCGCGTGACTCATGTTGTTGTCGTCATTGTCTCTAAAAACGTCCGCCCTGTGTGTTGGCTGGAATTGTCCTGTTGACTACGAGACAGATTTAAATCAGCCTGACTCACTCGCTCCTCGGCCGGATCCCCAAAGCGCTCTTAACCTTCCCTCTGCCACCTCCTCATCCCGCCACGGCGACTTCAGCTGCGCTTCAAAATAAGTGTTGTAAAAGTCGTTTCTGTCAGCCGCAGGAGGATTAAATGTCAGAGAATAAACTCTCAGTGCGTCAACAAATCTGCATTTCCAAAGATCACTTTAAAAGAAGACACGTTAAAGGGCTTCTGTTATAGAACTCATTTTTCCCTCCGCCCACGTGCAAACACGAGGCGAGTGTTTCTGTTTTTTTTAATAGAGACACTTGAATAAAGAAGTTAAAGTTAGGGCACTTTTGAAACTCCTCTTTTATGACGTCAAACACCATGATTGATTTTATAAACAGATTCAAAAATATTGTGTAGTGTTCATCACAAAAACATGAAGAATGAAACAGTTTAATTTGAAATCAGTTAAAAATAGTTAGATGACAATAACTGCCTGTGACTGTTTTGATGTGTTCAGGAGCACAAACACAGATCGTATCAAGGGTGTCACGATTCTTCAAATACACAGTTTGACTTTTTGATTTAAACTTTTTCTTTGCACTTACAGCTCTGCTATTAACTCTTGATTATTAATATTATTAATAACCTTTCTTTATGTAGCACCTTTCATGACAGAACATGCAACCTTAAGCAATTTACAGTGTGGGAAAGAGAATTACAAAAGATAAATTATTAGAAATGTATGATCTAATAAAAGGCAGAGAAATGAAAGTAGTAAAAGTGACAGAGCAAGCTTGACATGTACTACATTAAAGGGATCATTCACCCAAAAATGGCAAGTGATAAAAGTTCCTGACCATGGGAAAATCTGGCTGAGTGCTGAAGATAATCGTGCTCTGAGCGTATGTTGGATAGACCGACGTCGCCATCCTTCAGCCCTGGTTTAAAAAAAAAAAAGTGCATATTAAAGTCGGTCATGTGACTCTCTGACAAAGAGGACTGAGGGAGGGGAGAAATATGTGAGGAGCAGCGAGAGTGCGGGCGGTTCTTGGAAAGAGAGAGCGACAGACAGATTTCAGGGGGTATTCATGTGCTGCTCCATTCATGTGCATAATGCCAAGCGATGGAGGCCCCTGCAGACCTGAGGGGCCTCGGGGTCCCAGAGCTGTTCAGACCGCTGACCCCTGAAGAAATGTTAACATCATGTTAGCTTTGCTCATTAGCCCCGGCTGGCCCCTCGCCACAGGAGGGGGCCCGACCCTACATCCTCCTCTTCCTCCTCCTCCTCCACGTCTTCATCCCTCCCTCTGATGGACGCTCGACCCTCGCCTTACCTCAGCATTTCCTCGCTCATCACTTCCTCCTTTTTCTTTCTTTCTTTTTCTTTCTTTCTTTCAGCGATTGATCTGATTAACAACCTGCTGCAAGTGAAGATGAGGAAGAGATACAGTGTTGACAAAACCCTCAGTCACCCCTGGTTACAGGTGAGTTATTTAAAATTTTTAAGAATAAGTTTTGGGGGCATTTCTGAATTTATTTAAACATTTAATTAGTGTAAAACTACTGTAAAAACTGCTGTTAACACCAGATTAGTAAGTATAAGTCTAAATAAGTCTAGACAAAATGTTAAAGGGAAAGTGCGGTCCAACAGTGAACTAAAAACTTAAATTTAACAGTTCTGGAGTAAATAACTCAGTAATGAAACCTGGATACAACAAAGCCTCAATGTTTGCAATTTGCATGTGTATGTTTTATGTTGTCTCTATTAGTCGTGCATTCACTGTTTTGATTTGACATTGTGTTTAAGTTTAGAAGAAATGAAAAATACAGATGAGTGTCAGAATTCAGTGTTTGACCCTGGAAAGTAGGTGGAGTTGTTTTTATAGTTGTGACTGGAATTACTGACCATATTGTGAGGTCATGTGATGAGCGAAATCCTCCTGTTAAGGAGGACCATGAGAAAATGGTTGAAAGCTCCAGAAATAACTACTAAATGGACCTTTAAAGAAATATGTAATACATTTACTGTTCTAAATCATAAAATGAGCGCCACACGTCATCAGAGAGTAAAGGAAACCTGTTAAGATGAAATACATGCAACACTACAGCTGGTATGTTGTCCTTTGAAATTTACATTTCGATCTGGGACGTCGTGGGATGATGACGCCCGTTTCGTACATATTCACTTGTACGATCTCACTTTGATTGGTGCAGCTTTGTGCAGCAGTTCCACGTGTCTTGCACTCCAGCTGCATCTGATGGGTGGAAACGTTCTGAGGTGTTTATTTAGACTTCAAACCTTTTTTTCAACAATGCGCGCATAAACGTAAGGCTGGCGCCCAGTAAAAAAGGCATGGAAAACGTTTTTTTTTTTACATTTTGCAACCGAGCCAGAGTAGAGTATGCTTCACAGTCAGATCTGCTCACTCTGCTCTGGTTTAATCTCCCTTCACTTCATCCGGCAACTGCGAAAAAGCTGGAGAACTTTGTCTGCAGTGTTTCTGTGGTCTAACTGTACATTTACTGCCACAAGACAACTTTAATGCTAAATTTGAATCCCTCTGCTCTGATCGGCAACATCTGTCTGCTCCCACCGGTGCACACACACACACACACACACACACACACACACTGTGGTGATTATGCCTCAGTCATATGCATCATGTTGATGGGAAAATAGATCAGAAATATTCACATATACTGAAGGAAAACTTCTGACTGTGCAGAGTCTGGCTGCTCGTTCGCTGCTGATGCTTTGTTTTCCCCACCAGGACTACCAGATGTGGCTGGACCTGAGGAACCTGGAGTCACGGATGAATGAGCGCTACATCACCCACGAGAGCGATGACCTGCGCTGGCATCACCACGCCCAGCTGAGCGGCCTCGACTACCCCACGCACCTCGCCAATGGCCCCCACAGCGATGGCGGGCAGGGGGTGGAGCGTTACCAGGAGCAGGAGGAGGAGCTGGAGACCCTCAGTGAGAGGGTCAGTGAACTCTGAGGAGGATGGGGCCACATGTTAAAAAAAAATTAACTCTGACAGGAGACAGAAAAACAGCGACAATAACAAAATGAAAGAAAGCACAAAATTAAACCAAGTGAGGAGACACTTTAATCCAGACTTTTACTAAAATAGTTAACTGAACATCATTAAGAAACTAATTTAAATTTCCTTCACTGACTACATAATTCACAGCGCTGTAAACGCTCTCTATGAAAGCACATTGCACTCACCAAAAGAAAAAAAAACTCTTCATATCATAAGGAGAAAAACATCTCTGCAAATGAGCTTCAGAGAGGATAAGGATAACAGTTTTTTTTTATCTTGAATTTAATTGGTACATTTCTTGTTTTGTTTTGTAATCTGAATTATTTAATTGAATTTTATTTTATTTAAGTCTCAAAATTATTTATTATTTTGCAGGGTAAGGATCTTTTATTTAGGGCTGTTTTATCTTGTAATTATGATCCTTGTTTATTAATCTTAAAAGTAAAGATCATTATTTTATCATCTGATTATGAGGTCCTTGTCTTTAAGTACAAGATAAAGATCTCATAATTATTTAATCTCATAAAGTCTTTGTTGTAAGGTAAGTATTTGTGATTATTGTATCTTGTAATTAGGATATTAATCAAAGAATAACTAGATAAATAGATAAAGAATCAATTAATAAGAATAAATAAAATAGGATAATATAAAATAGGAATAAATAAAGTCATGAATTACAACGTAAAGATCTCAGTTTGTATCATGAGGCATAGCATAGCAATATTCCAAGAAAAACCCTCAAAAATAAAATCAGAAATTTACACCAAAAATATTCTTTGATGCTAAAGTTTTTTGATGATGTTTGTGTATTTATGAGAAAAATCTCACACTTTTTTGGGAAAAAAACTTAAACTTCTCTGAGAATAAAGTCACAACTTATGAGGAAAAAAGAAAAATACTGCTCCTTTTTTTTTTTTTTTTTTTGCCCTCAAATTCAGAAGATAATCTTTTTTCTAATAAATATGTTTTTACTTTAATCTTGGAAATTTTCTTTTTTTCTCAGAGTATTATTCCTCCGTTGGTTCCATTTCAATTTTTTTTTACCTAATGGCCCTGATATGCCATGTTCATAGTTTTTAAATTCTTCTCATAAAATTTTGTCCCTCTGAGCCACCGTACTTTTTACTAACTTTCTTTTAGTTTTAAGAATATTTTATCTCATAACAATAACATCCCTGTTTTGTGATTATGAGGATTTTATGTAGTAATTATGAGATTCTTGCTTTGTTATTGTAATTATTTATTCCAGAATTAGGAAATGCTTGTTTTGATATAGAGATCTTGTAATTATATTATTTATTTCTATTATCAGATAAGGATCTTTTAATTATTTCTTCTCATAATTACATTACAACTTTTAGACATGGCTGATTTGAGTATGTTTACATATCTGCTAATTATGAAATACTGGGTCATAACTACAAAATAAAATCTATATTTTATATTTAATATTCTTTCTTTTATATTCTTTGGTGATTGTGATGTACTTCCATAATTTTCAGCCTCGACCTGCAGAGTTATTTATCAGAGAGGCTAAAAGCAGCAACTTCTCCTTTAAGACAATCAGAAACAGCAGCTTTCACATTTAGAAAACTTTAAACCTCCCAGTTTGTGCCTCTTGTGTAATCGTCACTTTTCTACAAACTCTCTGTGACTTTGCACTGATGATTACAGTCAAGTTAAGTTCAGGAAAAAGCCACGACTTTAAATTAAATAACACAGAGGCACATCATTTCTATATAGATATATCTGTTCAAAACGAATGAAGAAATGTTTTCATATTCTTCTCTCACTTTACTACCATACATTTTACTCTACTCTACTTTCTTTTATTTGACCTTGCGTGGAATAAATGTTTAAATGCTTAATCGATAAAATAATTTCTATATTAATCACCAGTGAGAATAATTGTTACGGCTCTAAAGCAGCAAGCACCAAAACTAAGAAAAGCGTCATTAGCGTTCATCTTAAGCCCTGACAAAAAGTCTGTTTCTTTGCGTGAAAAGTATAATAAATATTTAAAGCTAATTGTCTTCTGTTTATAAAATTTAAACTCTTCTAAGGACAGTCGACTTTCATAAATGTTTTTTCTGATCTTTTACTTTGTAGAAATGTCAGGAGTTTCATTCCAAAAGGAGATATCCAAAATAATAATGAAGTTATTCACAAATAAATCGACTACATTCAGGAAATAAAAGTAAATAAATAATTGGATTACTCTAAAGTTTCAGATACCTTTTTTGTTTTCTGGAAATGGATATGTAGCATTTTGGAATGAAAATCCTCAAATCGTTCAAAAAAACAATCACAGAACCAACAAATACCAAAAACCGCAATTTATATTTTAGTTTTTCAGTGTTTTTTTCTGGTTCTGTTTTTTTCTGAACACTGTATCTACAGCTCTCCAACAGCGACACACAGATTTTATTTTAACAAACCGGTCAAGGTGTTCTGGACCACAGGGAGGCGACAGCAGCAGCAGAGCTCCTGTCTCACTGGGTTTGACCTGCTGCAGTGTCCGCCTGTCGCTCAGTCTGGACGCTGTTCAACATCCACGTCTTTTTATTTTTCTGAGAAAACAGTTACATGCATCAGTTTAAAAAGAGGTGTGTTTTTTTAAATGACATACAGCATGGTGTGTCGGCTGTTTCACCTGAATGCTACGTAGCGTCTTCTGTAAACTGTATGAATGTTGTTAGTTTCTCTGCAGCCCAGATACATGCTGTTCTGTCTCTGTGTGGGATTTAACTTCAAGAAAAATTTGCAGAATCCGCTGCATCTTCATCTGAACGTTTAGTGCTAGTTCCGACCTGCCAGCGCTCACGTTTTTCCTTGTTTTCTCTCGTGTTGCAAGGCAATCTCCCAGCGTTCTCTCATTTTGTTGCTTCTTTCGGGAAACTCTTTCCGCGAATAATTGTCATGCAACCTAGTTTGAGCAGTGTGCAGGCAGGGAGGCCAGCTAATTTAGTGCTAGCTGTTGTCAGCTGTTGCAGCAGAAAAGGACGTATTTTGGAATCTACGTGTTACCTGCTGTTATGGCCGAGTTAGCTTTTTGGGAAGTTTAGCTGGATTTGTGTTGAATATTTAAACTGAAAAGTCAGATTACAAAAGGTTAAGCATATGTTGAGTTCTTCAATGAGATAATAAACCAGTAGGTGGATGTTATGATGCTTTTACAGAGGAGGAAAAAAGCTTCATATCTGACCCGACGTGGCCTGCAGTTAACTGTGTCGGTCCAGTGTTTTGCTTTGCTGACTGATGGAAACTAAAAGTAGGAAAGCTCCTCTGTTTTATTTGCATTTGAGTTGCAAAGTTAAACAAAATGCTCTGCACTTAAATCAATCATGACAACAGAGTCTTTGCGATTAGTGGAACTGCTGTGCAAATTAAAAGCAACTCCAGGTAGAGTGTGTATTTTCACAAGCCTTCGGAGCAGTTGGCTGTCGTGCAGAATGGACTTTCGTTCCAGTGGGACATTTTTCAGACTATTGGGGTTTCCGACTAATGGGCTATTTGTGAACTTTGGAAAATGAAGCTTGTTCTGTTGAAATAATTACAAGTACATCCCCTTCTGGCTTGTTGTATTTCTGGCTTTCATGCAGTAAAAAAAAAAAAAAAAAAAAAATGAAGAACATTCAACAGGGTTTTTTAATTTCTGCACTGAGATCATAGAACATGACTTCAAACCTTTTTTTCCAAATCATTTGATAATTTGGCACTTCGGTATTCAAATTTTCACTTTTCCTCCTACAGTCTTTTTCCACCAAGAGCACATGGTGGGCGGCTGCAGTGATCGCTGCAAATTAATTTTAAAAGTTGATAGTTTACTGCCCTGTGTGCAGCTCAGCGGACAGTAATGGTTCAGAAAAGGCCTCCCGTCATGCTCTACAGGACGTCTGTTTACCGATAAGCAAGGCAGAGTTGAACTGCCACATTTTGAACTCCTCCCATACAGAGACAAAGGCGAACAGCATGTATCAGGGTTATTATATTATTATGATACTGCCATAGATCTGAAAAATAAGGGCTCTTTCTCTGAAGCCTTCATGGCCTTGTCTTCTTCGTGCCTCTCGCTGATCGATGCTTCTGTCGCCTCTGAAACCGACATTTCAGCTTCACCCGGAACAGAAATGTCACCTGTCTGTTATGTTTCTCTGTAAAGAGGTGATTTATCAAGCATTTGTTGAAATTCCTGTTTTGTAATTGTGTTTTTCAAATGGTCCAACAGTGGTGTGTGTGTTATTTATTGCAAAGAAACTGTAGACGACTGGAGGTAAAAGAGCTCTGGGTTTTCATCCACGCAGCTGCAGTCTGCTGCTGAAGGTGTCTGCAGGGAGTTAGGACTGTTAAAAGGACAGGTGAGATTATATCAGGTGACCAGGTAAATGTACCCAACAGATAAGTCTGAGTTCATGTTCTTTGGAGTTTGAACCCAGGAGTCCAAACTGGAGGAAACTGCATCCATGAGATGTGGTGATACACCTGTTATTCTTAGTATAATGTATATTTATAATATACATAATCAAATATCATACACCACAATGCAGATGTTTGATTTCTTTCATATATATTTATGAATTTGTATTGAAGTGTTGTTCAAACTGTAAATATGAAGAAACAGAGCTACACAAAATCTGCTGCTGTACATTTAGACAAAACAATTTAGCAGCAAAAATGATTATATTTTGACTCTGGCATATACATTTGAAGTACAAAAGTTAGTATATCTATATATTTAAAGACTATAGAGACAACAGATCCACCAGTAAACTCAGTGGGCACTTGGAGAACGCAGACCTCCACCAAGACCAAATGCCCAGTCTCAGAATTTTAACGGAAGTAAAACATAATTTGTGTATCCGCTGTGTGATTCGGATCCGCTCCAGAATTTCTTGGGTTCTTCCTCGGCCCGTGTCACACTTTCCTACCAAGTTTCATTAAATTTAAGACGGTGTTTTTCCTGTGATTCCAAACAGACAAACTCCTCGGTGGAGGTAATAATCAAAGGGCTTCTTAGAAAAGACTGTTCTCATCATAAATGACAGATGTTGACTGGCAGGTGATCTCAGCAACCGGCTTGACATTTATTGATATTACAGGCTGCAAGTAAGTCCTCTCCAAAAAAACGCTGGAGAGTTTCGGGTCCCACACAGAGTCTCTGCTGGGTTCACGGAAACCTCATGGTGAGGACGAGACTGAAGAACAGTCGACACATGTAACCCTCCGCAAAAACCCCAGCTTTATGACTTCACGTGTCACTTCAGCCCAGTTTTTCAGCTTGTGAAATAGTCAAGAAACGAAACTGACTTTTTTTTTAGGACAGCATGACTTTCAAAATGATAAGGAGTAAGGTAGTATAAAGAGCAGGACGGAATTTGGTTTTTATCCCAAACCATGATATTTTCCTGAAGCTAACCGAGAAGAAAAAAAGAAAATTTGTGTCCATGCATATAAATTCTTATTTGATCGAATTTTGCGACTGTTTTACAAACTGCTGTTGAACTGATTCTCCTGCTTTCAGTCATTGTGTTAAGTAAACTAACCGCGTCCTGATTCCAGTTTTCTTTCAAACAGAAATATGCAAGAGCAGTATCAATCATCTCTTGTAATCCTCTGCAAGAAACATCAGTATTCTTGAAATGGAAGTGTACTTTCAAACCCTCATCCTAAATTTTACTTCTACAGATTAATTCCAGTTCTTGTAGTTGAGTAGAATATTTTCATATTTGGGGTTTGGGTAACTACAGATAATTTAATAAGCTATTAATATCCCCTGGTAGTGGATAATAGTCAAGATCTTAGGATTTCTTTTCAATAGATTTACAGCTACAGCTGGCATCATGCTTCTGTTCCAGTGGCCCGGTTATTCTGCAACCCCAAAAAGTCCAATAAATGTCCAGCCTGACATCCTGAAAAAGAAACGTCCACTGCTCTAAAGGCCCATTACTCCAAAAATACACTCCCCCTAACCCCAACCTTTGTCTGCAACAGTAAAGTCTCTTTACGTTGTTTTCTATAAGCCAGAAAGACGAAAAAACAAAAATCTCTGACAATTCAGTACCATGAGCAGAGAGTTTGTCTTTTCAGAGAAATGGGCCTTTAGAGCCACAGGCGTTTGTTTTCTGGATAGGGAATGGACTTCTGGTCCAATAGGACATTTGGGGTTTTGGAGTAATGGTGGACTGATGGGCAGCCTCTAAAGCCCGGCCTGTTGGTTAGAAGAGCTGGTCTGTGTGTGAAAGGTCACAGATTCGATGCTGCGTCTGTCTTTAAGTTAAAACAGTGACTGTCTCCCCCTCTGGGTGCGTTGGCAGAATCCTGCTCTATAAAAGTAAAACCTGAACAGCTCAGTGTTAGTATGGGAGTGAGGTGGAACGTGTTTAGCTTCAGGCTCAGAGCTGTTAGCCTCCTGTGTTGAAGTGTGTGTCCGTGTGCTGAATGGTCGACTGTTTCTCATGTGGCTTCACTCCTCTGGCGTCTGTGCTCCGAACAACCTGCCTGAAGTGCTCACAAAGTGTTTGCTATCTGCAGGAACTTCAAAGATGTATTTTTTTCTGGATCATGTTTAAATAAAGATATTTTAAAATCAACCTGGAGGTGTGTACAAGTCATTGTCAGTTGAAGCTGACAACATGAAGCCAGAGACTGAAGTTTTTTCACTGCCTGTCTCGCTGGAGTCTTGTGTGTTGGATCTTGTCAGCTCAGACTGTGCAGCAGCCTGATCCAGGATTCTGCAGAGTAGGACACAGAAGTCTCTGGTTTCCAGAGGTTTGTCCTGTCCCATATTGTCCATTTCATTTCCCTGACTAAGGCTTTAATCATGGCTGCAAAGTTTGGCCCGTCAAGGTCCGATAAAGACAAAATTCTGTCCAAAACCGACTCAAACCCGACCCTCATTAGTGTATTGTAGCCCAAATCCAATTACAGCCCAATATTTTTCTTTACAAGCTTCCCTCTATGCACCAAACAGTAGGAGTTTTCAGTGACAGAGACAATATATGCAGGAAAATGGAATTTGCAACAACTAAACTGGGGAGAAAAATGAAACTAAATAAATAAATGGAGTGCAACCCCTTATCCAACAAGTGTGAAATAAGTGAGAAATAAGACTCAGCCTGACCCAAACCTGTCGGATCCTGCCGGGTTTGAGCACAGATCTTAAGCTTTATCTCCTCCTCTGCTCCTGCACAGCGCTGCCTCCAGCTGATCTGATCACATGTTTGTTGATCGTATCAGTGTCCGCTGCTCTTTGATGCAAACCCCACATCTTCATTTTCCAATGCCAGCAAGAGCCTTTCTTTCAGAGGAGATGCACGTTACACCAACGAAGCTGAAAAAATCACAGATTAGCACGCAGTGACAAAAAAAGGCTCTCATGTCGACTTGTGGCTCTGCTTCAACCGTGTGAGAGTCTGACGACGGTTCAACAACGTTTCTGAAATGTCAGAAATCCATCTGAACATCTGACAGCTGTCAGGGTTGGTCCTGTTGGCTGCTGGTCCTTGCTCCACCCTGTACACTGCACAGAAAACAAAAGCCTGATGCAACTGAAATTTGGGATAACTTTAAAATGAGTTATGCAGCAGAAGTTGCAATATACATCGTGCATTTATGGAGATTATTTTATTTTACACCATAAATGTGAAATCTGTCTCAAAATCCTCCGCAAGTCAACATTTTGCAACATTTATAAGCTCATTTATAAACCTGCATCCCATTCATATGGCTCTGAACTTTTGTGATGTGAAAGTGATAAACTTGAGAACATGATTTTTTATAAATTTATATCATAATACAAAGCATTGTTTCCTCTCTAAAGACAGTAAAAACTGGGTTGAAGACAGGCTCATATCGTACAGTGTGTGAGCAGTTTAAGTCAAAGCTGTGAGCATCTCTTCCTCCTGTGATGAAGCTCACCAGGCTGCAGGAGAAGCTCCATGTCAGTGGAGGTTTGGTTCTCGGTGAGAGCCTCTGGTTCTCCTCCTCGTTCAGGTTTGATGTTAATGTACGACGACGGAGGAAAGGCCTCGGGGGGGAAACGGGGAGGAAGCGGCTCTTTAGAGAGACAAGTGGAGAAGGTCACAGACGGGTTAGATGGCGAGTAATCCTGCAGCTCACAACGAGGAGAGACACCAGGACAAAACTTATGATGAAACACGACAGTTTTCATATTTTACATTTATTAAAACATGAAACAGTTTATATTAGACACACTTGAGCTGAAGAGAAGTACAGAGAACAGTCACTCCTATAAAAGTACTGTGACTATTACTTACACTACTGATGCTGCTCTGCTAGAGGAATACTGCAAGAGTGATAAATACTACAAGAGTACTACTGCTGCTACTGTAACTACTGCTAACATTACAATATTACTACAGCAGTTTAGCTTCACTTCTCCAGCAGTACTAAACCTTATTGTTACTGCAGCCGTCAATACCACTACTGCCATGCTAAAAGTACTACAGGAAATACATGATTACTTACTGCTGATTAAATCCTTCTGGTACTGCATCTACTACTACTACTCTAAATACTGTTGTACTACTAATATTATTATGAGGACTGCAAAGCCTAAAATAGCATCACTTCTCTTAAAGTACTACTGATACTTCTGCTGCAGACATTAGCACCACTACTAATACACAACAGGAACACTGTAAATACTACATGATTATTTATTCTAGTACTACTTCTACTACTGCTGCTGTTAGTACAACAACTACAACAGTAACTACTGCTGTTTGTGCTGCTACAACTATGAGGCCCAGACTGCTGTGACAAGTACTACTCCTGCTATACTACTACTACTGCCGCAGCTAAAAGTACACTGTCAATACTACTGATTAACTCTTTCTAGTTAGTATTTCTACTACTGCTACTCTAACTACTGTTGTACTAATATTATTAATACAACTGCATAAACCATTGCTACTCTTCTACAGTACCATACACTGCTTCAGACAGTAGTACCACTGCTGCTGTACTACATGAATGAATAAATACATTAAATACTACATGATTACTTCTTCCAGTCCTGAATGTACTACTGTTGTTACTACTACTACTACTGCAGCTGTAAGTACTGCTGGTATCACTGCTGCAGCTGCACTGAAAACAGAGAAATGTTGGACCAAATTTTAAAAAAGTGTTAACAAGTTAAAATGAACATAATTGTTTTAAATCCGATTAACTCAATAATCTAAATCCTTTCAAATCAATACTTTACATTAATGCAACTTAAATTAAAAGGCAGGAAACTTCAAAGTTTCCAAGTTTCCAACTCGATTATTTGCTTTAGCCTAAAGTAAAATACTGCAACTTTACAACATAACTGTATGGATTCAGGAAAAGTATTTTTATTGTAACATTTTTTCTTTTTTAGTTTATTATACATCTAATTATTATAATTATAATTTAACAGGTGGATAATTTCATATCTAACAAGATACATAATTTAACACAAAATGTAATTTTCTTGCGTTAGACTGAACTTTCCAATTTATATATATATATTCCAAAATATTTCCAAGAAAGTTCAACAACAGAAAGTGGCAACTTAAAAAAATCTAGTCAGTAATCAACCAATCCAAGTATCACAACATTAAAGTAATGTAATTGATTACTTTCCGTTATTTTTGAATGACCTCAATATGAAATACTGTTTAGGCTGATATAATGTTTTTAGGACTGCAACTAATGATTATTTTCATCATTAATTAATCAATCAATTAATAGTTTGCTCCATTAAATGTCAGAAAATGGTGAGAAATGTCCAAAAGTCCAAGATGACATCCTCAGATGTTTTGTTTTGTCCAAAATATTCACACTTAAGAAGCTGAAATCAGAGAACTTTTGTTCTTTAAAAAAAGATTCAAAATGATGAATCAATTATCAAAATAGATGCAAATAATAATAGTAATAATAATTGTGGTTGATTAATAATAGATCAATCATTACAGCTCTAAGTGTTTTACTGTATGGTCATTGTATTTCATTACAGTTACAGATAAAAAAGGTGTAATCAGATTACAAAAAGTGGATTAATAGTAGGATTATAATTAAAGTAAAGAACAATATCCTACCGTGCACAGTTCACACACAGCTCACAGTTCATCATCATGACCTCCAGTGAAAAAATACTTCACTGGAAATTTCAACATTTTTTGTCTTTTAATCAATCAATCAATCAATCAATCAATCAATCAATCAATCAATCAAAATTGCACATAACAAAGGAAGGAACAGCTGGACAAACTAATAATAACAATTTGAGCATATTTTATGCTGATGTGGTCCAAAAGTAACATAAAATAAACAAGTTAGAGGTAATCAGTAACTGTATCAGGATACATTTTTAAAATAATCAACCTCTGGATAAAACGAACTGGTTCATCTTGAAAAAGAAATAAAGATCTGAGGGTCAAAACTTCATCTGAATACAAGAGAAATCAAAACGTATAAATAAACATTTATATAAATATATTATAAATAGGCATTTAACATCATAAATTACAATACGTCATTCACATCTTTTCCTCAGAATCATCAAACAGAAACAAAATAACCAATAAAACTTCTTCAGAATTTGAAAAACACTTTTACCGACACACAGATGTGGAAGAAGTCACATTTGAACAGGAATAAAAATCACCAATAATCAAACTGCAGGGTTCTGCTGCTCTGATGGTGGATGTCGCCACTAGATGGCGCTCCATGAGAAGCAACTGCCTCCATCTGAGTGTGTGTGTGTGTGTGTGTGTGTGTGTGTGTGTGTGTGTGTCTCACTTACAGTGTGTGTGCTTCTCTGTGAGGATGTGTGTCTTTTTTTGTGCGTCCTAACGGATATTTGTCTCTGTGTTGTGTGTGTGTGTGTGTGTGTGTGTGTGTGTGTGTGTGTGTGTGTGTGATTTCCCATGGTACGACTCTTTGTATGTTTGTTGTCTTTGTGTGTTTTTGTCCCTGTGTGTATTTCTGTCTTTGTCATCTATTTTGTCTTGTGTGTTTCTGTGTGTTGTTGTTGTTGTTGTCGTGTGTGTGTGTGTGTGTGTGTGTGTGTGTGTGTGTGTGTGTGTGTGTGTGTGTGTGTGCGCGCGCGTGTGTGTGTTTGCGCCGCCGAAAGCGCCTCCCAACACCTACCGCGGTGCTTGTTGGGACACCGGGGGCCACATGAACACGAACACACACATTTAAGAAACAGCAGACAACAAAAACAAACAAGCCTCCCTATATGCCAATTAAAAAAACACAGAGACACACAGGCAGAGAGAGGAAGGCGGGTTTAAGACAAAAAAAAAAAAAAAAACTGAATTATTTTAGACACTCTGCAGTGAGAGAGAGAACAGAACGACGACGAGCGTCTCAGAGGCTCAAATCCTCCTGAAATATCCAACATGACAAACCACCACAGAAGAAGAAGAAGAAATATGTAGTTTTAACTCAAACGGTTTGTTCGGTTTGTTTCTCTGCAGCAGAAACACATGTGGACACCCGAGCTTCATGTTTTCACACCACACACACACACACACACACACACACACACACACAGAGAGAGAGAGAGAGAGAGAGAGAGAGAGAGAGAGAGCTGTCACATGTGTGTAAAAGAATCAAAGCAGCTGCAGCAAAAAAACATCTATAAATACTTCTAATAAAAACATAACCAGCAATAATCAATAATCAATTTCAACCTGTTTTATTAACTTATTATTATTATAGTAAATATGTATTTGATCTTAATTCAGTTAGAATATAGAAACTTTTTTTCACTAGTTTTTAAGTTCATTTCTTTGCATTATTCTTTATAATTATAAATATTATATCTTATATTGGTATTTACTCTATATAATTTACATTTTTTGCATATAATTCTGTTTTTGTGATTAGCATGAAGGGAACAACTAGCATCTCACTGTTCAACCCTGCTGTATATAAAATGATCAATAATTGAATCTTGTAACCCAAATGCAGGCAGATTACATGTTTCTGTGCCAAATAATTAAGAATACACATTTTATAAAACATTTAAAATGCTTATTATTACGTATTATATTTTTTTTGTATTAGTCTTCAGTTACTTTAAACTAAATGCAGGTATTAAACACTCTAATTGTATTAAAATCTCTAGCAGCCATATTAACTTCATGTCACATTTGAAATAAATACATATATTTTTTTTATTATTATTATTATTTCAAATGTGACACAAAATGAGCCAGATGATTGGTGGTATTTGTAATTAATAATCTGTAAAACTTATTATGTCTGCTTACATTCGTAATAATAATATTTTTATTTTTTTCCTCTGATTAAAAAAAACAATTGATAATAAAACAATAACAAAGGGTAATGAATAAACTGTTGTTATTTATTAAATTATACATGTATATACTAAAACAAATAATTGTTATTTTAATGACAAAAACATCAACACCTATTTATAACCAAAGTAATAACAACAACACTTAAAGGGTCATTATTAATATTGTTAAAATGAACAATTGTTAATTTTATTTATTTACTTGTTTTTGTAAATTGCTTTGTTTTGTTTAAAAAGCCACAAAAGAAAACTTGCACATGCTGGATGTTTTATGAGCTAATTAAATTCTTTTTTTGACTGAATATGTTTAAATTCAATGACACTTTGGCCAAATAAAATAATAAATAAATCAGTGCTTCAGAATTTAAACCCCCCCCACATTTATTTATAGCCTATATCTTTCTGGCAACGTGACAAAGACTTGACAAACAGCACGGAGAGCTGAAAATGAAACAGACAGAAAGCACAATCCAACAATTCACTTGATAAAATATATATAAAAAACAATTAAATACATTAAAAATTCATCTTTATTATTACCATTAGGAGTAGAACAATGTTGCACTATAAAATATCTTCAGAAGTAAATTATATTTGACATTTTTAATGTTCTTTAAATGGGTGCACTGTGCTTTATTTTTGTGTTTTAATTCATTAAAATGATCCTTAATTTTAAATTGAGTTTTTTCCTCTTTATTTTTTTTCAGATTCGTCTCTTTTCTGTCCCTCTGAGGTTCGTTGATTCGAGCCGTTTGTTTCTGCAGCAGAAAGAAAGAAATAAGCTTCAGTCTGTTCAGAAGGAGAAGAAGAAGAAAAAAAACCACACATTCTTTGTGTTGAGACTCTCGTTAAGCGTCCGCCTGCTGAGGCAGCAACCAAACCATAAAGAAACCTACATATAACACCTCATCAATTATTCTATAGCATTTACAATGAACGCACTACAGGGAATTCAAGCTGCACGCATGAGAACCTTCAGAGCACATACACACTTATACACACACACACTGATTTCATGTGTATGACACTATAAAATATCTGCAGTTCAAATAATTCAAATAAGATGCAGCTTTTTTTTTTTTTTAAGATAAATTCACATATATATTATTTGCAGTGAGCAGAATTTTAAAGTTTGTATGAAAGCAGGCAGCTCATTTCTCCAAAAAATCCCAAGAAATAAAAAAATAAAAACACAAAGAGCAGAGGGATCACGACATTTCTGTGCAGCAAGTGTTTAAATTTAAAAATACAACATATATGATATATTTTTATGTGCATTAATCCTATTTATATATTTAATTTCTTTGTGTGAACTCACTGCTGCTGTTTCAGCTTTCAATTCTGTTTTTCATTTGTAATATTTTGTTATTTTATATATGTTTGATTTTAACTTTCAGCAATTTTGTTATTTTTATTATCATATGGACAAAGACACACCACATTCATAGATATAATTATTTGTATTATTATTTTATTATTATTTTAATTGTTATGGTGAATCTACTTTGTATTTTGTTTGTTTATTGTTTTATGGTGTTAAATATACATTACTTATTGTTGTATTATTGTTTACTTAATGTTCACATTTTTGTGTGGGGACACCTTAAAACACAAGATGACACATTTAAAGATATTTATCCTTAAATTTTGAAATAAATGCAATAAAAGTATTTAAATACCTTACTTCATATGTAAATATATACAGAAATGAAACAGTTTCCCTGTTATTTTTCTTCTCTTCTTTCTTTTTTAATATAGATTTAAATTTATTTTGACATTAAAACATTAAATTAAGACATCTGTGCAAAAATAAAAATAAGTTGCATGAAAATTACAGCTTTTATTAAACATTAAATAGATATGATATGTATTAAAGCCCTGCTATGTGCTTTCTTTTATTTATTTATTCATTGTTTCAGTTTCCTTTTTTAAAAAATGTCTTTGTTTTCCTGCTGTGATAATTCAGTTAATCCTGTTTAATCTGTGATTTGTTCAAAGATTAAATGTGTGTATTTATACACATAACCAGAAGCTAAGAAACCGATTCAGCTCATTTTAACTGTACATTTTATTCTAGTTTTTATTTACTAAATTCTGATTTATTCCTTCCTTTTTGTTTAAATGTGACACGACACACAAGCCTGAACGTACATTTCACACACAGACCTGCTGCTGCTGCTGGTTTTTACCTTTTTTCACTCCTGCCTCGTTCTATTGTCTCTTCCTTTTATTTCTATTTTTACATGTTGTGTTCCCGTGTTATTCAGAGCGGTGAGGCGAGCTGTCAGCTCGACGCCGCGAGGCAGAAAAGTCTGCAAACCACCAGCCACCATATGTCTCTGCTCTCTCTCCTTTTCTCGCTTCATTACTCTCCATCTCTCTCTGTTCATTCCTCTTTTTTTTTTCTCTGATTCCTCATCCTGCTCGCTGGATTGATTTATTTCTCCTTCTTTTATCTTTTAATCTCTCTCCTTCTGCCTTTCACTCTCTGATCTTTAAATTCAAAAGGAATTTATTGCACATTTAGACAAAAACCTGCAAAAAATGATATAAACTTACAGTATTTTGCAGTAAATCAGCTGATATTTTATATTTTTATTCTTTTTCAGACTGAATTTATGGACTAACAAGTATCATGTGTGTATCGCAGCCTGATTTATCTCCTTCTTCTGTGTCATAGAGCTCCATTGTCCAAAAACTATTAAACACATCAATGAGCCACTCTGTTGCACTGGCTGACATGTTCCTTCATCAGCATGAACACACACACTGAAGTTTATCTCACACACACACACCGTCCTGCTGCCCCAAAGACTCACCACAGCACCAAATGTGGATTAATACGCCGCTGAAAATAGTCCCCAACAAAACCAGATAAATGTCTAATTACAACAAAAACTAAAATAGCTGCACTGTGACAGAGAGGAGCGGTCACACTGTATTTAAAAGGTCCAAAGTCCCAAACAAATGTGCAATTAATCAAATTACAAAAACTAATTGACGAGTAGTGAAAGTGGGACCTTTAGGGGCCCCTCAGGGTCTGCAGCAGGTCCCCCCTTTTGTTTGTAACCCAGCGTTGAATACACAGTATTGTTAATGTGTTCTTTAAGCACAAGACGACCAAATCAAACAAATTAAGTCTGTCAGAAGTATTGACACTTTATCGATCATAGGTGTTTTAAACGACACAGAATCAGTTCATTATCTCAGTAGTTCAGTTCAGTCATTATTGTTCTGTCAGAGATCAGAGATGTTTTCTGCACCGTGTGCAGGTTGTTCATTAAAAGAAAATAAAGAAATCAGAAAAAAGAAAAACAAAAAAAAAAGAGTAGAGTTGAAGATTGAAAGCACTTTCCAAAATCGATCACTGGCAACATTAATGATCAAATAGTCAATTAATTGCAATTAAAGAAACAGATTTTGCTGACACCAAATAAGAAATAATAAAGAAATAAATACCAAATGTGTTTTTTTTCTTATTAATCGAAGCTTTATTGCCACAGCAACATGTTAGCATCACACAGCCCAGTTTTTCTGCCATACCCCCCCCCCCCCCCACACACACACACACACACTTCAGAAACCAAAAGAAGTTTTGTACCCCGACACCCCCCACAAGGATTATTAATAACTAATAAGCTGATAAATAACTGAAGCAACTGATAAAGAAGGATTTACATTGAATTTTAGTGGGAAACCAAGGGTCAGTTTGTTTATTTCTTTACATAAATCATATTTATTCAGCTTAGTTTCAGTCTATAATTCTCCCCTGGCCACCCATGAACCCCCCTCCCCTGTGGTGGCCTCAGAGGGGCCCGCCCCCCCCAGTTTGAGAACCAGTGACATACAGCAACAATATACAGGCCACAGATGAAGAGACCTACATATTAAACACATACTGTGTAATTAAATATAAGATAACATGCAGAGTGCACTCATACAAATCATTTCTGATACATTTAGGATCTTTATCGGATCTTAGATTGATTAAATTTTACGCAATTGATCAAATTCTTAATGATCGTCAATTAATTGTCATCATATTGGATGTCTTCTTTACTAGGATTGTGTCAAAGTTTCAGATTCTGATATTGCAGCAAATCAATAACACATATTAGCATATTGGTAATGAATATAAATCTGAGTGATGCTGACTTGTGTTCTCCACGTCTATGATGCATTATAAGCATATAATATGTTATAACTTATAGTTCTGTCTCATTGGTCTGAGTTCTCCTGAGGTCAGCATTGATGTTTTCTGGTGCTGATGTTGATGTTGGAACAACTTTACCTTTGGACTGATGTCATGTTTGGACACCATTGTGTTTGTTGTGTTTATTTGTTGTTATTTGTTTTATTTTTGGGCTCCCTCCTAAAATAAAAATTTTAATAAAATTAATAAAAAGGTAAAGATGAACGTTTTCACAGCTGTAACCTCTGCTGGACCTCAGTCAGACTGAGGCCCGGCTCTTCGGTCTCAGTCCGGATGAAACTGAACCATGAATCAGTTCGTTTCTTGTGTGAAAACATTTTTTATTATTATTTTTTGGATGGTTTGGACTTTTGGACCAATTACATGAAAATCTGGCAGGACTCAGGGAAAAAAAAAGAAAAACAATGCAACAAAACAAAATGAGCCGCGGTCGCACATGAGCAGAGGAAGACAGTAAATGTTTAAATGACATTTGGACTGACGACTTCTGAAAAACTTTTCAATTATTCTCTGACAGGATAAGAGAGAGAGAGGAGCCGAACTGAACACGTCCAACGACGGGTGCACGCCGTCTTCAAACCAATCGTCATGCATAAGGAGACACATCTCTTCTAGAGGATGACAAACCCTTTAAATTGACAGATTTTTGAATGGGGTTTGGTGTGAAGTTCAGGGCAACAGCGATGCTCATGTAACACAGTAAAACTAATGTGTGCTACCTCGGTTTACGATGGATCAGAAATGTGCAGCAACATCACAAACAAAGCCAGAGACCAACTCAGTCCCTCCAGGAAGTTGCGATGTCACGATCACAACAACTTACACAAATTCAACCGATCCCTGTGAACTCTTCCAATCAGAGCAGACCGCCTCAGTGTTTGGTGTTTTCACTATTTTCTCTCTCTCTTTCTTCGCAAAAAATGCCTAACATCAGAGAAACTGATAACGTTATCTCAGAGCCTCACTGGGCGAGGACTCTCTTCCTCCTGGAGTATAATCCAGGCTTTACTCTCTCTGGGTCGCAGTCCACAGCTGCCTGTTCTCATTGCAGGCGTGTTCACCGAGCAGACAGGACAACTTGACGTAGTGGAACGATTTTACTCCAGAGAGCAGTGTGAAAGAGAAAAGCGCTCACTCTGCAGCTACTTTCTGGAGACGTTTCGGTCCCCAGTAGAGAAAAATAAGAAGAATCTCAATCGACTGAGGCATCTCATGATTTGCATCTTTGGGATCAAATCTAGTCTATGCAATTTAACAAAAACATGAACCTCAGTTCAGGTGTGAAAATAAACTTGGTTCCATCACCCTGACATCCACCTCTCTGCATGAAGGACACAAGATTTTCTCTGCTGGTTCCAAATGTAAATCCTGAGTTGCAGAATCTTCTAATATGAACATAATTCTTATTAATTAAAAACACAAACTCAATCATTTTCATCATCTGCCTTTTTTCACCTGTGAAATAGAGACAATAAAAAAATTAAGACTAATTTTGATGGTAAAAACTTTTATTAATGAATATAAACAAGAGAGATGTTAGGGAGGGGCGAGTTGTGAAGAGATCCAATCAGAACTGATCTCTCTGTGTGTTAGTGAAGTTCGATGCACACAGTTGGATAGAAGTGGGAAAGAAGAGGAAAGAGAAGAAGAAACATCTGAACAGTTTTGGTGTCAAGGAAAACAAGAACCTGTGTAAACCATATGGAACGACAATCAGCGGTAAAAAAAATAAAATAAAACAGAACATGAATCTGAGGGAACATTTGAAAATGAGTCATCCTGAAATTTATTCCACCGTAACATTAAATGTTTCAAGTTAACATTATTTTATCAGCTGGTGTGTTTTCACTAAAGCTGAATAACAAAACAAGCTAAAAGAAACACTGTAAATTAAATTAAAGAGTGTAAAGCTTCTGCAAACTGAAACTAAAACCAGACAAAAAAGTAGAGTCAGTGTTTGAAGAAAACTTTCAGTTCCTCCTGCAGGGCTCTGAAGAACTGTTTCTGTCTGAATACATTAAATAAAAAATATTTTAGAATCAACAGCAGCGTGTACTTTATTTGTATTTAAGTTTTCAAATCACTTTAATTGAAACAGTGAAATGACTGTAGATGCATGATTTCTTCAGTATATTTTCAGTTTAGGATATTTAACAATAATTTAAAAGCTTATATTTCACAGAAGAATTCATGCTTTACTTTACTGAAGGCGTCTGACTGTTACAAAAAAATATGGTACAAAAAAAGTTAAGTAAAGTTAAAGTATCCTAATTCAAATAAAGTGCAAAAAAATACATTTACAGGAAAAATCTGTAAAATAACAGTGTTTCTCTGTAAAACTATGAGTGCTATCACTTTATTGAAAACAGGTCAAATGACTGGCAAAAAACATTAAAGTATCCTTATTCAAATAAAGTGAGACAACAATAAATGTACAGGAAAAAACTGTAAAATAACTTTCTCTGTAAAACCTTAAATGAAATCTTCTGTAAATGTATTGATATTGATATTATTGATAGATACTATTTTATTAGTCCCACAATGAGGAAATCTGCAGTGTTCCTGCAGCAAAGTGAAATTACAAGAACACTGAGGAATTAAACAAGAAATATAAAGAGGAGGAAATATAAATTATAGGAGCAATATAGAGACGAGGAAATGTTACAAATAGGAAAAAAATATACAGAATATAAGCATGAGAAAAGACAAACAATGAAATATAAATTGCAAACAGACTACATCTGAGTGTATTTGCACATATTCATATATTCATCTTATATTCAATCAACTAAAACTACTAACTAAACTAAAATTTAAAAAATCTGATGACTAAAATAAGACAAAACTAAATGGTGTTTTAGTAAAAAGACTGCGACTAAAAAATTTATTTAAAAAAATTGCATTTCCTGTAGAAAGAAGAAAAACTTTATGTGTATATAATAAAAATGTAACAATTCAGGAGTTACAGTGAAAGTGCTCTTTAACACAGAACTGTAACAGCGTTTTTTTTTTTTTTTTATTGTTTTCTTTTCTCCTTTTTGTTGGAAAAACACTCAGAGATTCTCAGTAGAAATGAAGAAAGAGAAGATGACAGGACGGTTCTTTCTCTGGCTCTTTATCTCTGTTTTCAGCACCTTTCAGCCTCTTTTTATTTCTCTGTTTTCTGTCGCTGTCTCACACAATCTCTCTCCTCCACTGTCTCTTTGTCTTCATCTCTCGCTCTTTTCTCCTCTCCCTCCTCTTCATCCTCTCACCGTCTTTCACTTTCTCTCTCTCTCTCACTCTCTCTCTCTCTCTCTGTCTCTCTGTCTCTGGCAGACAGAGGGGATGATGGGTTTGTTGCCGTAGTAACTCCTCCATTCAGCCTCTCTCTGTTGGCACCGGCAGCATCACCCGATGACGACACACAAATACAACAGTTTTCCCACGTCGAAATGATTTAGTTGTGTCTGTTAGGAAACAAAATGAGGCTAGACAACATGAACACCCCTCCCTCCCTCCCTCCCGCCCTGCGTCCCTCCATCCGTCCGTCCCTCAATCCCTCCGTCTGTCCGCCATGCTCGCCCGCATGTTGATTACACACAGCGGCGGAAAAGACAACAGACGAGTAAAAACAAATGAATCGAGCCTCACAATTATCGCCCTGCCGTCGAGTCGTTTCTCATCTCGGCACGGCTGTTTCTCCTCTCAGATGTTTGTTGTTTGTGGTTTGATCGAGATGAGATGAAGCATTATTGATCGCAGCAGGAAGACGAAGGAAATGACCTGATGCACACGTACAGAAGACAGATGAGAGATGAGAACGAGGCAAGAGGCAGCATGTTGAGATGGAAAATCTGCCCAAAAACACTGTTCAAAAAGAAACACATTTTCAGTCTCTGTCTCAGTTTCATGTATTTTTATTTCCTGTTGATAACCGCCCAACATAAACAGTCTTTAAATGTCCTGCAGTGGCCCTGAAAATGATGACTCTTGTCTGTCGGGAGCAAAGACCAACAGTGTGATGTTGTTACTTCATAGCTAACAGGCCTTCTAAACCAAGGTTCAACCAGGGTTTTACCTGCGCTGATCAACCCCGCCTGGTGACCCACCTGTCAAAGATCAGGGTTGACTCCGGTGTGAACTTCCAGCACTGAATTTCCTGGTTTCCTGGATGGATGCATTCACAGGTGCCTGTTTGCAAATACACTGATGGTGAACGTGGATCAAATCAACATAGAGATTTGGCAAGATTTCGAAGCGCAGGAGCTCCTCAGAAATCAACAGGCAGACGACGTTGAGGGACATCGTTGTATCTGCGAGCACAGAAAAGGCTGCTGAACCAGAGAGGCATCAACCAATCACAAAAGCAAACAGACGGCACTAAAGAAACAATAAACCAAGATCCACAACCAAGTGGACTGGCCATTTTATTATCAACGCAACACTATTTCCAGACACGCTGCTCTCGCCAATCAAGAAAGAAACACCCATTCCATCGCCATCAAACCTCCTCAACAACCTCTTCTTCGTGTAAGAAGACGGAGACAGATGAGATGTTGAACATGGTTTAATCGGATACCCGAACGATTGAGGACTCTGACCTGTCAGACACTAACCTGATGCCTCAGATGGGGATTTGTCCTAAGAAACTGATTGGAAAAGGGCAAGCACTTTCAAAAAAGCACTTAGCGGGTGACTGGATAAACCAACCAAAATTCAACCAAGCAGATCAAACTCTTCCTGAAGCCGTCAGGAGAAGAACAAAAGCATCTTTTCTATAGAGAAAAGCCTTCAGTGCCGATCTTTGCTCTTCTTTCAATGAACTGATGCTATCAAAGTATCCTTTTGGATTTTGCGTCTCTGCTGCTGTTTGGAGGATTTGAAATTATTTCATCCAGTCTGAATACACACTGACCGACCCACAAGTACTCTACTGCAAACCTATAGATCTTGGTGTGTGTGTGTGTGTGTGTGTGTGTGTGTGTGTGTGTGTGTGTGTGTGTGTGTGTGTGTGTGTGACAGACAGAGACAAGACTGAACCTGCTCAAATAATGTTGATTTTTTTAAACAGGTAAATGAAAGCCTGTTTTACAAGTTTTACTTTTTTTTAGTTAGCTGTTGATACAAACTGAACACTTCCTCCATGTTTCTTTGATGTCTTGATAAATAAATCATTTTTATTTCTACAAAACACAACAGTACAGCAGAGTTGTGTCGAACTCACCCACAAGATGTTACTCAACAGTCTCAACTATCATATGATTATAAATTAACTTTTAGCAAAAAGGTAAATCATAAACTTGAATCATCACTACTCCAGACGAGGAATAAATCAGAAAATAGAGATCAGACTCCCCGATAAAACATTTGCTCCTGAACTATTCAAAACCCCAGATTATGTTCAACTTTAACTTTTTTTCTCATTAATTATTTCCACAGAGCTACAGTTTTGATTAGAGGCAATAATTTAGTGATTTAATAAAGAGAGAGATCATAGTTGTGGTAAAAAAAAAAACAGGAAAGATGAACAGAAGTCAACTTTACCTTGATGTTCTGAGATGTATTCAAGACTCTCTCAATCCTGTTTTAAGGCCAGCGTTGCAGTTTATCTTGAATGTTACCGTGTGCATGATCAACCTGATAAAATCCTGGGTTTTGGCAGGTACATGGATCTATGCACCAATCTGATCTGTTTTGAGCCCCAAAACGGGACCCTGCTGCTCCCCAGCAGTGTTCCATACACTACGTTTCTTTAAAACCTGACACGGGCCATGAAATGATAGAAATCACTTTGAAGGTGATGCGAGCTCCCATCACCCTGCACGGGTCCGGTTTTGCAAATAAGAATTTGTTCGTAATGATTTGCACGGTTAAAAAAAGTACCAGAGTACCAGAACCGACCTGTTACCCGCATTTATCTCCAAGTCAAACCTGGACCTGTTAATATAAGTCCTGCAACTTTACTCATAACTAAACACACATGCACAGTCACTTTGTTGACCGCTGAAAAACATCCCACTTGTCTTACAGCAATTTATTGTCAACAAATCTGGTACTCTCCCTGTTCTCCACTAAATATTTTTGCCTTTTTATGTCAACCATTTTGATCAGCTGGTCTACACCGCCGTCAGATCAGCGACGTTCCCTTGAAAATATTAGCTGATGTAAATGTTGAAAATGCTGCACAGTCAATTAAATTTTGATTTTTCAGAGAGATAAAAGTAAATAAAAACAGATTATTGTTCTCACTTTCTGCCTGTCTGCCATTAGTTCGTTTTTGCTTTAAAATTTATTTATTTACTTTTTGCCATCACACAACTTTTTTTAAGGGTTACCCAACAGGTACCATCAGGTGCATAACTTCTGATGTGTTCATGTCAAAGCAGATGTTGTATCTAACTAGGAACAGCCCATAACTGTACAATATACACAATTAACTAAAGTTCTCCTGACTCAATGTTGAAAATGATGGATTAGTTTCATTTTTCTGCACACTGAATTTCACAGAAATCAATCACACTGACAGTTTATCCTGGAAAATGATCAACAGGAACACAGGTGACAAAAAATCAGCGGTCTGGTCCTTTAATACAGAGAGCTGTCAGGATGGAGGAGAAATCAAACAGCCTTTTTTCCTCTCAGAGTGACGCGGATGTTTCTCCTTTTGGCCTTTCTCTCCTCTCTCTCACTCCGTTTAAAACAAAGCACTGGCTGCTGTCAATCACTCGGTAATAGCCAGCGAGGAGAGGCGGCGAGGTCGTTATGACTTCATGAAGCGTCTGCTCACGAGCTGATTGGATGAATTAGTGACCGTAATCGTTAGCGGCCGTGCTTCAGACAGACTCTTAATGTCTCTGTATTAGCACTAATGGAATGCAATTTCAGCTCTCCCTCTGCTCTCCATCACCCCGCCCGGCCACGATCCCGGGGGCACCGCCGGACCGTCGTCTAGGTAACTGTAATCACGTGCCGACGCCCGGTTCCCTTCCTCCTCCTCCTCCTCCTCCTCCTCCTCCTCCTCCTCCTCCCATGAACCCCTCGGTGAGACAGAGAGAAAATTAGAGATGTCTCTTAATAAGAGTCCTGGTGCTAAAAGAAAATGACCAATATTCTTCCTCCGGCAGGGAAATGATTTGAGCTGCAGCCAGTTTTGTGAAGGAGCAGCAGGGGAGATTAGCTCGATTAAGGCCAAATCAGACCTGCTTCCAATTTGATGAGAGAAGGGAAGATAATAGCTCTCAGATTGGTTTCTCATGCAGCTCCGGCCTTCACTGAGGGAATTAAACCACTCTTTGTCTCTCCATCTCTCAGGGTGACTCCACTCCTCCGAACCAATCAGAGATGCTAGCTGCTAAATTAGAAAGCTAATATAACCTTTTCTCCTGAGAATTACCTCCGTGTCCAACTTGGTTTCATTAGCTAAACAATTTTTTAGGGGGGGATCATGTTTTTAACTTCTACCATGGCTGCAGAAAATAGTCGTTTTTTTTATATTTCACATCAAATACAGATCTGTTCAACAGTTCAAGAGCTCAAGGTATATACAGTATTAACCTGCTGGTAACCATAGTAACCACACTGATGCTTCAGGCTCTGTTAGTTAAATGACTGGTGAAACTAAACTAATCTATCAAGCTGGAGGTCTGATTTTCTGGGCTGAATATAAGGTTGATTGTTTCTTTGCAAAACTCACTGAACCTCCCCTTTTCTCCATCAGGGAGTCGTTATCTCGTTATGTCTTTTCTGTTACATTTTATGTTGTTTTCATCTTGTTACAGTGTTTTCATATTATGTCTTTTAGGTTACATCTGTTACAGTACATCTTGTTACGTTGCTTTTTTCTCATTACATCTTTTACGTTTCATCTTGTTACATTGTTTTCATCTCAGGCTGCAAAGTGACTCATAAAGTGTCATCATTTCAAATATGTAGCTTGGGGCCTCGACCCAGACGGGCTTTTAAAGTGATCAGTAAAATCTGTTATAAAATCAAATTTATAACACTCAGAGAGCCAATGGAGGAAAGCTAGGACTGAAGTGATGTGATGTCGTCTGTTAAAAACCAATAATAAGCCTTGTTCCTGCGTTCTGAACCGGCTGGAGGCAGGAGAGTGATTTTGTTTTTTTGCCAGAGAGTTCTTGAGAATATGAACGTGTGAATTACTTTTAGTTACCCCTAGACCTCTGGTGGTGGAAGTGACATTTGTGGACGGGGGACCGAGGCTGTTTTCAGGGAGATTAATGGGATATGGTGGACTGAAGTGTATGACTTCTGATCGAGTTGTTGAGTTGGAGAAAGTTCTGTGCAACAATTCAACAGCTGATATGGTTGAGACAGTCTAATAAAGCAGCGAGGCCTCTTGGGTCATCAGATCTCAGAGGCAGGAATATCTGTGTGTCATCTGCGTAGCGATGGACAGACACATTGTGACGGATAAACAGAAAATTAAACTGGACCTAATTACCTTTGTACCTTTGTAATTACCCCAAAGATTCTGTCTAAAATGTAGAGAAAGAGAGGCGAGTTTCACTACGTGCAGTTTGATTGGTCAGATGCACTCATATATATTGCTCATTAACTAATGTGAAAGCCTGAATTGACGTTTGAAAAATACTAACATGTGAATTAACTGCATAAAAAACACATCTGGTGTGTAAAGGCCTTTACCTGAAGGTTCTTCCACTTCAACATTCTTCTGCATTTCAAGTTTGCTGTCTGAAGTCTGAGGGTAATTCACAGCAGCCTGGTGTGATTTAATGAGATATTCAGGAGGTTTCTTCTTCCTCTTTCCGTTCTCTGGTGCTCGCTGTGTTTCAGAGGGTCCTGAGGTGAAAAAAAAAGTCATTTAGACAGAGAAAAAGAGTGAAACGATTGGATGTGACCTTTACAGAGACGATGAGAAGATGGAGATGAGGAGGTGATCAGAGAGGAGAGGAGCAGTAACAGCAAGAGTGGAGACCGACTGTTCCTGTATCGCACTCCGCTCACTTTACTTTGACATTTGAGTGACGTCACATGTCCACATGTTAACTCTGTGTGTGTGTGTGTGTGTGTGTGTGTGTGTGTGTGTGTGTGTGTTACACACACCTGTCTGAGTGAGTCACAAAGTTTATTTTTGTCAGAACTGATTTGATTTTATAATAATTCAAGGGTCACTTCAGAATTTGGTCCAAATACTTTTGTTATCTGGGACACAGTCATTTATGGAAGGTCATAAAGACATTAATCATACAGGCAAGTGAATACCTAGTTGCAGGGGTGTAAGTAACTAATTAAAAATACTGAAATTACTATAATTGAACTGAGTACAATTTTAATTAATATCCAAACCTCTCATCTGCATATTTGTAGCCAATCAGGTGATCTGATCACAAACCCTGTAGCACCTCTGTTTTGGATTATGGATGTTAATGACTGATCATAACTTGATAAAATGCTATTAAGAATTTTACAAATTTAAAATGTATTAATCAATATTTAATCAATAGAAAAAAAGACCAAACAGAAAAATACTAAAGATGAGACAAAAATTAAACCATGATCATTAGCAGCTTCAACTATCAGTTAAAGAAAAAAAGTAACTAATAATCTGAGTAGATTTGAAGAAGATTTTACTTCTTCTTTCTTTACCTCTTAACTCCAGTACTAATACCAGTACTTTTAACTGTAATTGAGTAATATTTTGGTAATGTAAGAGTACTTGTACGTGAGTACAGATTTTCAGTACTCTTTACATCGCTACCTAATTGTGAAATTTATTTATTTAATACTTAATTTAGAGCAGTTAAATAACTTTGAAAACAGTTGATCCTGAAATTTATATAAAAAAAAGAGTGAGCCATTAATCAAGTCGACACTTCATTCATCAGATCCACTTTGGTTGAACTAATCAGAGAGCAGAGAACCATGAAGAGCTCATAAGTTCTGTTTCTGAGCTCCAGCTGGAGAAAAATGAGCCCAGAGATCATTTTGTTCACGTAGAAAAGCTACGAGCTGGTCAATGAAAAGGACCTGTGGTTTGTAAAGTGTTCAGGTTAAAACTACAGACTTCAAACTTCACTCAACATTTGAAGTTGCACAAAGAACAGTAAGCTGAGGATAATTTTAACATAGTTAGTGAGCTAATGCTTAGCTAATGTTAGCTCAACAATGTTGAAGCCCATCAGCGACTGTCTGATGAAGATTTAACCTCTGGGGACAACGTCTCAGCAAAAAGGGGACTTTGGAAACGTAGATGGTGGACGCTGCAATGCCAAATGAATCAAGCGACCAATGGCAGAACTTATACCAGCGGTGTGCATCCGGTGAGTCAGACTACAGTCCAATTAGCAACTTCAGACATGACAATGGAGTTAGAGGCTAAACGGCGTGCATATATTTATGCATATGGATGCAGCGTAAAAACCAATAAAAATCTAAATTGTCATCAGGCCATAACCAATGAGATTTGAGACATACGGGATCAGTCACTACTACGTGGATACAAACAGCAGACATATTCAGATATCTGTTTATAGAGATTAACAGCAAAGTAACTGTAAATCAATGAGGCTGGAGACTCACTGTTCCATTCTGACTTGACAGACTTGAGATGTACTTGTGATCTGCAAAATAATGACTTGGTCCTGTCTCTGAGGTTTGGATATTTTTTCCTACAAAAACATTTTTGATGTTGGATAATTTTGTTACCTAATTAAATGAATAAGTAAATGAAGAGGTGTATATAAGTAATCCAAGTCTCACTTGAAAGACATCATTTACACGTGTTTTTAGCCTGAAGCTACACTGTAGCTTGGAGCCATGATCGTGTGTGTGTGTGTGTGTGTGTGTGTGTGTGGTGTGACAGTGTGCACAAAGGGCTTTAGAACAGTGTTCCCCACCCTGGTCCTCAGAGCTCACTGTCCTGCATGTTTTAGATGTTTCTCTGCTCCAACACACCTGATTCACATGATCAGGACCCCATTTCCCAGAGCCTTCGTAGCGCTACGTGCATCGTAAGTTGTATTTTAAGGTCTCCTTTAAGGTTACGAGCTGTTTCCCAGAGTTGGGACAAACTAAACCTGATCTTTTTGATTCATTTTAGGTCACATTTATGCAGAAATACAGAAAATTTAATGGATTCACAAACTGTATTTTATAGATTAAACAGCAATCTGACAATAGGCAGAATAATTTCTCACATTTCGAAGTGAATTGATACACTACAAATAAACTCAGTCAGCTCATTGTGTCAGTTTTGTTTCTTTTAGTAGATTTTTTGCTAAACTTTCATTATATTCATTATTTTGGTTCCATCACTTACAGTTTAGGAAAACACACAGCTGTAGTGTTCCAACAGAAAAACAAACGGAGGTTAGAGACGCCTGTTTTTTTCTCTGTGAATAAAATGTCAGACGCTCCTGCAGTCGACTTTAGTTGAAGTTTGTTGTCGAAATGTTTTTTTTTTTTTTTGTTCTATTTCGGGGGCGAGATGATGAGACGATGATCCCCGTGGGGAAACTGGATATCACAGCTGATGTCAGAACGTTTCAGCGCTTCTCAGCTTTTAATTGAAAGTAATGTTGAAAAGTAATTTCAAAAGCAAATTTAGACTCTGAAAAGTGAGAAGTGGAAGAAAAACAACAGCGTCATTAAAAACTCCACCAGCCTCCTATTCTCTCTCAATTAGAATATGATTGGTGGAAATTAGACTGTAATTACTCTGACTGCTGCTTTCAATATTTTTAAAGCACAAAAACAATATTATACATTTATTTATTACATTTTTCTCCTGATGAGACATGGTGCAAATGTCTTTCTATAGAATATCAGTCATTTAGAGATAATTAAGTGTGACGTTGCCAATATGTTTTATCACAGTTTATATATGAAAAGACATAAAAGTGACATGCAAATGAGACATTAAAGCTTTAAATCGGTGGCTGCTTCGTCTCCAGTCAGCAGAGTTCAGAGATCAATAAACAGTAAATGAAATTTATTTTCATTTATGTTAACTGGTAGATTGACAGGTTGCTGTTTCTGAGTGTCTCTCTGTCAGTTTGTTTAACCACAAACTAACAGAAGAAATCATTTCATTCCATTTGGCCCCAAACAACATGCAGAAATAAAACATATTTTTATCATATGACAACAAACCAAGTACAGGTTTTGTTTATTACAGTTTAAACTGTACACACATTTATAGACACTGCAGCAGTCTTTGGTTCATACGTCAACGCCGCTGCCATATTGGACACGACAAGATGGACCTGTGAGCAGATTTTATAACTTTTACATTTCTCAAACTATTTTAGTGAGATATTTTTACATTCAAGGGTTAATTATCTGCACAGATTAAGTTAGAAATAAAACTTTTTCCTACTCGGTGTAGATCAGAGGTGGTAAAAGTATGTATTCTGCACTCAGGTAGAAGTACAGATACTTGTGTAAAAAAGTAGAAGTACTGATTCAACTTGTTTAATGCAGTAAAAGTGAAAAAGTTCAGGTTCTGAAATGTCCTCAAAGTGTAAAAGTAAAAACCCTCTTTTTCTCATCTTTACATCTTTTTTTTTTGTCTTGTTATGTTTTTTTCATCTGGTTTGTCTTGCAGTGATTTTGCATCTTGTCAGGTCTTTCACATCTTGTTATGACTTTTATGACTTTTTTGTCCTCATCTTATTTTTTTGCATCTTAAGTCTTGTTAGGTCTTTTTTGTTTTGGTTTTTATCGACTTTTTTGTCTTGCTGTGTTTTTGTGTCTTGTCCCGTCCTTTAAGTCTCATTTTGTTTTTTACGTCTTTTTTGTCTCATTATGTTTTTTGCATCTTTTTATCGTCTTGTTATGTTATGTTATGTTATGTATATTTTGGCATGAACTGTCCCTTTAAGATGTTGGGGAATTTTCTCAACACATAAAGAAGCACTTCATCCTTCAGTTTATCACCATCAGCACATCTGCAGATATGTGGTTCTCACTGGACAGGAAGGGGCTGAAAAACTGTGATCTGAAAAGTAACTAGTAACTAAAGCTGTCAGACAAATGTAGTGGAGTAAAAAGTTGAGTGTGAGATGTAGTGCAGTAGAATGAAAAAGTTAAAGTTGAACTCTGTGACTGAGCAGAGTAACTCGGAGCTTCAGACTGGACGTGACCTCGTCCTGTTTACATCAAACATTCCTGTTCCTGCCTCGGCTCCTCCATCTTGTTTTCACGCTGCCTGTCTGTCTGTTTCCCGTCTCTCTCTCTCTCTCTCTCTCTCTCTCTCTCTGTCTTTCACGCACACAGATTAAACGGTCTCGAGACACTTGGACGGGCCTCCGGCTGAGGCGGGCGGGGCTAAGCGCTGTCACATGTCAGCGGCGGGGGCAGCAGCCGATTGGTCGGTCGGGTAAGCGAGGGCAGCTTTACTGTTGTGTTTCCCCACATCAAACACCTTTTCAACCCGTTGCTTTGACAACCGTCAGCCAGCAGCTGATTGGAGCTGACTGCGGCAGGTTCAGACGGGGCCTCCAGCTCTCCTCACACAGGACTGCTTCAGTCTGAGAGAAAATGCACCAAGAGGGAATCTAAGGATGGGATTTGAACTTATTATCAGATTTTTAACAGTTTTGAGGTTCTGACATGCTGATTCCAAAAATGTTAGTCGTGCAAAATCCTTTACTTAAAGCTCAAATGGCTCTCTGTCATGTGGACGTGTTCTCTAAGCCCCGCCTCCCTTAGTTACTGTTGCCATGCCTGTCAATCATTCCAGTCTAGCATGAGACACTAATGCCGGGTCCAGACTACACAATATTTATGTCTCTATGTTCATTTAGTCACTGTGTCAGATTAGGTGATTATAGAGTCATAAATTCTTAATAACCAATCACAGCTCTCCATTTTTTATGACCTGCGCTCAACTTTCAGGAACAAAAATGTAAACAAACATGGCGTCTGAAATAAAACATATTTTTTCTCATATGACAACAAACCAAGTACAGGTTTTGTTTATTACAGTTTAAACCATACACACATTTTGTAAACGCTGCAGCAGTCTTTGGTTCATACGTCAACACCGCCGCCATATTGGACACGACAAGACGGACCTGTGAGCAGGAATCTGTCCTGGTGGCAGACATATCTCTAGAAACAGCTGATGGTCTCACATGCTTCCGTAAGCCGTCAGACTGTTTCCTTATCAGTTAAAAACTTCTTGCAGAAGTTTTAATGTACTTTTAAAACACCAGAAAAAAAATGCAGCTGCAAGTGGAGATGGAAGAGGTCCAGATAGAACTTTAGAGAACTTGAAAAGTCAGTGCAGACATGTTCATCCTGGTGATTTGAACCTGTGACCTTTGTTCAGGTGAGTGATCTCACACTGTGAGCTACTTAAGACAAGCCTGTTCTGAGCCTTCTCACATTTTGAGGGAACAAAATGACGCAGACCAAACAGGAGCATTATGGTTATTTAAACTTAGGATGCTGCTACAGCGCCACCTATTGGCCAAAAGGCGCCAACAAAGCTCAAATATCACGTCTTACTCATGTCCACTAAATCTGGTTGCAAAAGCGCATCCTGTTCATCAGATATGATTTTTGTTTGAGGCCCTGTGCGCAGCATTTGAGCAAAATTTTTTCACCCTCAACTCCACTGAGAGCCCTGAGCAGGGTTCAAACTCACAACTGAGCACAGAGGTGGAAACATCTTAAACCACCAGACTAGAACAGTTCTCCACACACCTTCTTACAACGTGACACAAACCAATGCCACACAGAGGTACTTTTGTCTGTTTAAATTTTAAACACGTAAAAAACAAACTTTCAAATATTGGTGAGAGAATTCTGGAAGAAAAATCAGCTGGTTTGCTGCAGCAATCACAAAAATATAATCCTTACAAATATAAGAAAAATCCACAAAGTTCATCCGTCCAAAGTTTCCTGTCTCCTGATTGTTGGAGGTGAATCTTGTGCAGATTCCTCCCTCAGGCTGATCCTCTTTGTCTCTCTGGTTGTCTCACTTCATCAGTACTGAATGTGGTCCAGTGGGGAAGGATGTCGACCCTGTCCCGTGGAGATGTGGGAACAAACTCCAGCTCAGACAATCTGAGGTACATGAGTGTGTGTGTGAGTGTGTGTGTGTGTGTGTGTGTGTGTGTGTGTGTCTGGTCAAACCACTCAAAATCAAGTTCATTTCTTGTCTTGAGTTTCCATCGATTTCTCCGATTTGACCTCATCTGACCATCAAGGGGACAAAGAACAGGTAAGTGATGGTGGGTGGAGCTGGTGGGCTTGATAACAGCCAGCCAGTGAGACAGGTTATTTTTGTCTTGCTAGATCATCTAAATGATTTTTGATTTCTTATTTGTTTCAAAGATATAAAGTATGTACATATGATTTAAAACAAAACCAATTCTAAATATGGCACCAAGTGGCAATAATCAGACTCCAGATTGCAAATCTGCAAAAATTGATTGATTTTTATAGAAGAAGAGCAGATGCAGATGATTTAGGTGATTAAAATGAAATGAAAACATGGTTGCAGCAGATTTAAGGAGATGCTAATTAACATCTGCAGTCCTACACATAACAAGCAAACACACTAAATAAAATATAAAATAATGCAATATGAAATGCAGTAAATATAGATGAAGTAGATTTCCAACTCCCAGTTTACAGCAGAGGGTCTCCCAGTATTAAACCCAGTACCATGCAGTTCTAACTGGACTTTCAGCTCTGCTGGTGAACTTCCTGTCTTCAGAGTTCAAGTTATAGATCCAGATTGTTTAAAGGCACAAGAGGAAGAACAAGGGAGAAAAATAATCAAAACAGATACAGTTTCACTGCTTGGACACATTAATATATATAACCCTCGAGAACAATCAACTCCTCCCCTTTGTAATTCGTCTAATTAGTACAGTCCAAGGTCCCCCTTCCTATAAAGCCAGTTGGTTTGTCCCACTTCCTGTTTGACAGTGTGCAGCTTCAGCTGCTGGATCACCTGCAGCAAACATCCAGGTAACTGAAACTCAAACGTGTGTGTGATAAATGAATGTGAAGTTGTTAGCAGTTAGCATGTTCAGCTATAAGCTAACATGTTCAGCATCAGAGGTGCTGGACCACAACAGTAATAACTTTAACATTAGCTTAACGTTAGCTTAGCTGCAACGGCTACAACAACAGGCCTACTGTGGACATTTTACATCATTAGTATCATAAGTACATTCATTTTACCTGCTGAATAATTAGACAGATTGAACCTTTACAGTACTTTTATATGAACATTTCATTAGACGGAGACACGACTGAGCTACTAAATAAATCTGTTGTGTAAACATTTCATCGATGGATTATGAGAGAACGGGTCCCTGGGAACAGATGAGTAAAAGGCCCCGCCATCTCTGTAGGAGCAAGACAGACTTTTTGGTTGTTTGGCCTCTTTTTGTTGTCGTTTAGTTTCCCTTTGTGTTTGTTTTGCGTGTCTTTGTGGTTGTTTTCATCTCTTTTTGGTCATATTGTGCATCACTGTAGTGATTTGGTGTCTTTCTGTGCTTGTTTTGCCCCTTTTTGTCATGGTTTTGTGGCTTTCTGTGATCATTTAGTGTGTCTTTATGCTTGTCTTAAGTCATTTTGCGTCTCTGTGTCAGGTGTCTCTTCTCAGTCATTGTGTCTTTGCAGTCATTTTCAGTCTTTCTGTACAGGTAGTGTTGGTCATTTTTTGTCTCTGTAGTTGTTTTAATCTCTTTGTGGTCATATTGTGTGTCATTATGGTTATTCTCTGTCTCTTTGTGCATATTTTGTCCGTTGTTTTAGTCTTTTTGCATCTTTTTGAAGTTGGTTTATGCCTTTTTGAGGTCCTGTGGTGTCCATTTATGTATGTGTGGCCTTGTTTTGTCTCTCTGTGAGATTGTGTCTCTTTCTGGTGATTTTGTTTCCCTGCACAGGTAGCGCTGATAGTTTTGCTTCTCTTTGTGGTCATTTTTGTTTCTTTGTAGTTGTTTTAATCTCTTTGTGATCATATTGTGCATCATTGTAGTTCTTTTGTGTGTGTGCTTGTTTTGCCCTCTTTTTGCTGACTTTGTGTCTTTGTGGTTGTTTTGTCTCTCTACAGGTAGTGTTCTGGTGATTGTGTCTTTGTAGTCATTTTCAGTCTCTCTGTACAGGTGATGTTGATCTTTTTATTTGTCTTTCTGGTAATTTTGTGTCTCTTTTGTGGTTGTTTTAATATCTTTGTTGTCATATTGCAAGTCGTTGTTATTATGTGTGCATGTTTTGCCCATGTTTGTGGTCATTTTGTGTCTTTTTGTGGTCATGTAGTATCCCTTTATGCTTGTTTAGTGTCTATTTGTAGTTGTTTTTGCCTCTCTGTAGGTTTGTGTCTCTTTGCAGTGATTTTGTGTCTTTGTGTTTGTTTCAATCTGTCTGTACAGGCAGTGTTGGTCAGTTTCTGTCTCTTTGTAGTAGTTGTGTGCCTTTTTGTGGTCATAATATCCCTTATTGGTTGTTTGTGTCTCTTTGTGTCTCTTTGTGGTCATGCTTTGTCTCTTTGTAGTTGTTTTAATCTCTTAGTAGTCATATTGTGTGTCATTGTAGTTATTTTGTGTGTCTTCGTGCTTGTTTTGCACCACTTTGTAAATGTTTTACACGTCTCTGTGGCTATTTTGTGTCTCTGTAGGCTTGTGCGTCTTTGTGGTCATTTTGTGTGTCTCTGCACAGGTGGTGTTTTGTTTCTCTCACTGGTTATTTTGTGTCTCTCTCTGAATCAGCGTCTGATGGAGTGACGGCGAGTTAATTTTTGGAGGAAGTGAAACGCCTACAATCGTCTGCCAGAATCGCAAGAGGAAAAGACAAAGTGTCCGTTTTTAAAAAAGGTATTTATTAAAATCTATTGTGTGTGTTTCTCATGTAACACCACAGAGGCCTCCTGCCAAACATGCAGGTTACTCTGCAGCAGAGAGATATTTTTAGATCATCATCATCATCATCCTCATCAGGAGGCTGCAGGATGAATTGATTCTCCTCCTCCTGAGAGGCGAGGCAGTTTGATTTCTCCTGATCAGATGTCTCCTCCATCATCTCCATCACCGACCTGCAGCCTGCAGCTCTCACTGTCCCTGATTTGCACTTTGATTCAAGCACCACTGGGTAAAGCAAATTTCATCAAAGTTGTTTCCTGAATAAAAAATGAAGGCGTTTATTTCGCTCCGCGGAGCGCGCGGCTGACAGCTGACGGAGCGGCGGATCCATGTGAGCGAGAAATGTGACAAACGCCAACAAAACCAGCGCTGATTTGATCCGACGTGGCCGCCAGATTTAGAGGAATCTGAAGAAGAGGAGTCACAGTCTGGAGTGCCGCACTTAAAACCTGTCAAATTCTTTATATCTTCCTGCCTTCAGTGACTCAATCTGCTTGGTTCCATCCACAAAAAACAAACAGGGTCATGGGAAAAACCCTAGTGCCGACATTTATACCATTTAGAATCAATTATCACAGTACATCATGCACATTAATGGTGATAACTGAAGGCCTCCTCCTGTACGTGGCTTTTCACTTGAAGAAGACAGAACCTTCAGAAGTTTTAACATTTAGTTCTGCAAAGTAAAGGAAAGGATTCGTCGATGTAATCAACGTCATCGATTACAAAAATATGTCGATTTGCATGTTGTGCGACAACAACGCAATGTCTGCAGCGCTCTGTTAACTTTACAGCACGCGTCTTCTAACTGTTATTCTGCAGTTTTGTATTTTCTGTTCACTTCATCAAACACATATGAGTCAGAAAGAGCTAAAACTGTTACAAAAAATATTGAAATATTAACAGACAACTTTTTGAAATGCATTGTAGGCAAATTGATTGTTATATAATTGAATAATAACAAAAATAATCAATGATTAATCATTTCAAAAATAATTGTTAGATGCAGCCATAGTTACAGTATTGATTGGGTTGTCCACTAATCAGAAGGTCAGGTGGTTCGATCCCCGGCTCGTCCTGTCTGCTCTGTATCACTCCTGATGAGCAGGTCAACTCTTTGCATGGTAGCTTCTGTCGTCATGAATGTGTGTATGAACAGATGAGTCTTGACATCTGTTGGTTGATTGGAAAAGCAGGCTATTTATTTTACATTTGGAGTATTATTTTGAGTTTTAAATGAAGCTTCAGCTCGCACGCTGCAGGGCTCCAATTTTCACTTATGTCATGCATCAAAATACTGACGTTTCGAGCAACACCGCTCCTCGTATCCTCCTCGCATATTCAATAGGACTGTCCTCAACTAAACTGTTCAAACTGTCTTCCTCCATCTTTTTTTCTTCTGTCCTCGGATCTCCGTCATCTTCCAGAAAATTACGGAAAACACCCGTCCTCCTGTTTTCCTCGCAGAAACTATCACAATAAAAACAAACAGCAGTGTTGAATGTCTTTAATGATTTTGATAATGTTGACTTTACTGATCAGGCTGATTCAATTATCAGAATAGTTGCTGATTAATTGCTGAACTAATTAACATTTCAAGGTTTATTTGTCATTTGTGTAGTGAAATGTCAGTTGTGCTACACACACACAAAATGTGCATATACATATTTGAAATAGAATACAATTTATATAAAATAAAACAATATACACAGTATTTACGTACATACAGTATATGCATACCAGTAGAAAGTATGTACACCACAGACCAGATACTCTTTTGAGTCTGCAAGAGGAGTTTTCACCTGAAAGTTTTTAGATACCTAATGCCAGCATGAAAAATCATCAGATTGTCATTGTGCAGCATTGGGATCACTGCAGTAAAAACACATGCAAAATATACCTAATATATACAAAAATAGACGGGAACAAAAACCAGCACAGTAAGCAAACATCTGCAGCTGAATGACCAAAACTGAGAGCCATGAGCTGCTGCATCTGTGCATGCCTCCGTGTTTGGCTTTTCTGCTACAAATGCACAAACTGAACACTCCACAAACCCCACCTTGATGCAGCAGGTGATTTGGTACAGTCCACAGCCCGTATTCAACATTAACATTAACTGTATCAGTCCTCCATTGTTTTGTGAGCTTCTTTTGCAATTGTTGCAGCATAAAATGCTTGATTTCAAAGCAGCTTGTCTTGAAAACTGCCACACATGTTGCAATGTTTTTAGGCATTTTTATGGAATGAAATAGCGAGATCAAAGTTGCAAAAAAAGTTGTTTCTTTTTTGTATAATCCATTAAACAAGGCAACTTGTTCCAGGAAGAACAAAACAGCTCTCTGCTGTTCTCAGTAACCGTAACAAAAAGGCTCAGGGTTACAAAAATTCTAACAAAATATATTTTATTTTTAAATGAAGGTGTTTGGAAGCAAAATCTTTTAGGAGCTAAAACTCATTCAAAACAGCGACTGTGACAAACTAAAACAATATAAATACAAAAAAAGTAAATAATAAAACACAAAGTGCGTTCACTGAGACGTACATGTATGACGTGTGCGTGGGGGCTGCTATGTTTATTTGAACTTGCGAGAAGCAACCATGATGCAGAAAAGTTGCGGTGATTGGACAAAATGGCAAGGTCATGCACAATTCACAGGGATTGGTTGAATTTGCGTGAATTGTTGTGATCGCAACTTCCTGGAGGGACTGATCAGTCAGTCTTTTACATTTTTAAAGATAACAGAATCTAAATGTTGATGATACAAAATGAACTACACGTTTGTGCTTCATGTCATCATTATGTTCAGTGTCACTTGCTGTGGACCTCTGTTGTTTTTGTTCTGATTATTCTTTATTTCTTCTTCTTCTTCTTTTTTTTTTTTTTTTTTGCTTAGCGTTTTTGTGCAGCAAAAACTGCAAGACAAAAATTCACCATTTACTCACTGACCTCAAGGTGGCGCTTTAACAAACAAGTTTAGTCTTTGTCAGTATCTTTCAAACAGCTTAGCAAAGAGATAAAATTCTTTAACCATTTTAATCTTTCAATTCCTCTCAGTCTTTTTTCATTTAGTCTTCTGCTGGAAAACTGTCAACTTTTCTGACCTTTTCTTAGTTTTATAAAAATCATGTCATTGACCTCAAGGAAATGTAAAATCAAGTTTTACCAATTATCTCACATACAGCAGAGAGCCGAAATTTAAATCTTTGAAGTCATCACTGTCTGCTCTAGAAATGTCTTTTTTGCGACCTGCTTGGACCCTGTTAAAACCTGCTTGTCATTATATGTAACTGTAATCTGATTACATCTTTTTTTCTGGAATACAGTCACTGTTTTTGCCTGAAAAACTAGCGTTAGCTTCCCCAACATTGTTAAAATATCTGAAATTTTCCTGTAATTGAATTCTGCCAGTTACCAAATGTTTTCTGAAAACTGATCCCAATCAGAGGCAGAGGAATAAAAACAGATAATTAATAATAATGCTGATTAATGTGAGTTAGTGCAAAGTCAGATCTGTGTGCAGACCGTCAGGCAGCAGGAGGAGGAGGAGGAGGAGGAGGAGGAGGAGGAGCTGTCTCCTGTTTCCTGGTGTTTTTCGCCTGTTTGGATCCAAACACTCCGGCTGTGTGTTCAGGTTTCGGCCTTCGTTCTTTCCGAGGAGGTCAGATATCTGACAGTCCTCCACCTTCCTGTCTGATAACCAGCCATTAGCTGATTGGACGCTGTCGATGTGTAATAATATTCCAGCAGGCCGTCGGCTCCTGGAGGGGGGTGCTGGTGATACTGGTGATGATGGTGGGAGGAGGTGGTGGGGTGTGGGGGGGTCCATTCATCCTTCTATCCATCCATCCATCCGTCCAAATCAGCATTAATCAGGACGGCTCGCTTCATTCCTCCTCGTATCAAATCAGACAAATGATTACCGGCATTCAGCCGACGAGGGCCGTCGACGGCGAGGGGCCGAGCTGCGCCGCAATCAGGCCGCCGCTCGCTTCCTGGAGATCCCGCCGCAGAATCACAGTGTTTTTCTTTCCTTAACTAATCGTTTAATAAAAAACGATGATGATTGACACGCAGGAAATAAAGGAATTGTGTGTTTCTGGAGGAATAAACGCCCCGAGTGTGCACATGACAAACCTGAAGCCGGGAGTATTTAGATCAGCCCCGTCCTGAAAATACTCATCAATCAAGCTCTGTTCCAGCTGAGATAATTTCATTTCCACTGTGGTGTAAATACGGCAGACTGCCACCAACACCACAGAAGAAGAGGCAGGATTTAATCAGGATTCACGTTTGTGATCTTGTGAGTTCCAGTCGGACCTGCAGGGACGACTTCAGGGTTCATCTGTAGATAAAACGATGACAGAACCGTGAAGAAGATGGCAACTTCTTTGTGAGGTGTTTCTGAATCTAAACTCTGCAGTAGAAATGGTCAGGTGGTATTTTTGTGATTTGTGAATTCCTAAGTGTCTTGTATTCTTACCATCTTATCTTAACTTATTTTATCATAAACCAATAATTGTTAAAAAAAAATAGAGAGAGAGAGAGAGAGAGAGAGAGAGAGAGAAATTGTGCCGTAATTTATAACAGTGACATTTTTCCATCATATTTTACAAACTAAACACACAAAGCATATTGATTCAAACTATCTTGAATGCAGAAACATGGACAAAATATTCCTTAACACTTCATCAGAAATCATCTAAACTATGTGCAAATTTTAGTTTTTAAGATTTGCTCATTTTTATGACCATAATGTGAAGGTGTTTCATCTGCAATAGAAATATTTACCCGCTGCCTTTGTTGGTATTTATGCTTGTAGTGATGTAATTATTATCCTTAAACTGTTCCATATTCCTAAAATCTGTCCAACTGACTCAGTCCTTTTTCTCTCTGTCTCTGTTTGACATGATGTCTTTCTTCTTCTTCTTTGTCTCTGCTTTGTGTTGTCGTCACTGTTTGCACCACACTTTATGTAACGTCCTGACGTCACTTCGAGCGCACAACGTGATGAATTCCCAAAATGTCCTCACGTTTTTATACTCGCTCTCCAAAAATAACCTCACCTGCTGAAATCTCTGTGCCAAAATATTCAAGCATCAGACAAACTGTCCTCAGTTTGTAAAAAATATCCAGAACTTTCTCTAAATGTCGTCTCATGCAGAAAAGGTATCACTGTCCCCACAAAATGTCTCTGCTTTCCAGAGGAGTCTCTCTGTCTTTAAATGTCCTCAGATTGAAGACCAGACAAATGTCACTTTCTCTAAAGGTCAGACAAGATGACCCACTTTTCAAGACAGTCCTCGTTCTGAAATGTTTTGTCCCCTTCCAAATGTTTCCACTTTCCACAAATGTCCTCGCTTGTCTAAACATTTTCATAGTCTTTCCAAACTGTCCTGAAAGTGAGGACCAGACAGTATGTCAATGTCTCTAAACATCAGATAAGTTGTCCCACTTTTCAAAACTGGTGCTCTTTTCACAATGTTTTGTCCCTTTCTAAATGTCTTCGCTCTTCACAAATGTCTTTGCTTGTCAAAGTGAGGACCAGACAGATTGTCCTGACTTTAGGAAAAATTGTCCTGACTTTTTCAGAAAAGTTTTCACTTTTCTAAAATGGCTCCACTTCTTGAAAAATCTGTCTGTGCCAAAGAGTAGATCAGACACAACGTCCTCATCTCCTAAAATGTCTTTGCTCTCCAAAAATCCATCTCCCTTTTCCAAAAGTCAATCTCACTTTTCCAAAAATGTCAACCCGTTCTCACTCTCCCCGAACCCTCTCATTATCTTTACCTTTACCTTAAACTTTCTAAAACGTCTCTGTCGTGTGTCGAAGATGTTTTCAGAAACCTGTTGAGTGACACAGATGATCTGAGGGATCAGCCTCTCCTACACACCTGTCACTCTACCTGTAAAACTACAAATTAAAACAACAAAAATAACACATTTCTGTCGCGTCCTGTCAAACAGCTGATTAGTGGGACAGTCAGTTTTTCATTTCACCTGATTTCTTGTGACATTTTTTAAAAACAGCATCATTCAGAGCAGTTTGAGCCACAGATCTGTTACTTTTATTACGCTAAATATAAACGTGACACAAAGTCACACATTAATTATGTTAAAAACGGTGACAGTTTATTAAATGTTGATTGTTTTTTATGTTTGACAACAGAAACCAGAGACACGCTGAGTCTTTGATTTGTTGTGTTGGTTGTTTATAAACAGGTTATTATGAGGATGAAACGTGACTCCGGGTAGCTCACCTGAACAAACAAGACGGGGCGGGGGGAGGGGCCAGCAGGAGCCGGCGGGGGCCGGCGGGGGGGCTCAGCTGAGGCACAGATAAAACAGAGAGACAGAAAGGAGTCTTTTTAAAAATTTAAGCTGTGCTTTAGGACAAAAAATAATAATTATCAGCAGTTTCAGTTTATATTTCAGAGTTAGGTCTGTGAGGATGCCCTCCCAGCATGCACTGGGGCACAAAAAGTCTCATTCAATGTGTGTTCCAGCATTGTTGCTGCAGTTAATGTGGTTTATATTGTGTAATTTATATATATATATATATATATATATAATATAAATATATAAATGTGTCAAAAAACAGAAATAAACAATAAATAATGAACAGAGTGACAATGAGAATCTATCTATCTATCTATCTATCTATCTATCTATCTATCCTGTATTGCAGATGTACTTGTTGGCGTCATAATTTAAAAATTAAATCGATTTGAATCGACACACAAGCTGATGTTTTGCACATGTGACCTATTTAATGTTCTTATTGGTTGTTTTTTGTCCTCTGATGTCTGGTTTGACGCAGCTTTCTCTTTATCTGAGACAAATAAAGGAACCTTAACCTGACACAGCGAAGCTTACCGTCCAGTATGTCTTAGAAAATGTCAATGACAGCTGTGAGGACATAAAACCAGTGATCCATTCATTCAAATCATGACTTGAGAGTCTAACAACGGCAGAGCTGTCAGTGCAAAAAAACTTTAATTTAACTGAACGGAATCGTGACCTTCAGATTGAAAGAGAGACTGGAGAATCATGACACCCTAAGTGGCAGAAGAGTAGAAGTAAATGGAATCACTCGAGTAAAGTACAGTACAAGGACAGTTACTCAAAATAGTATGTCATAATTCTGCAAAAAAAAAAAAAAGTTTGCCTTGGCCTTAAAAATGAGTTTCAAAAATGAAATCACATTGAATCATTAAATCATGTCGATCAGGTCTGTGTCTCCTGGCTGGGTTCTGGTCTGACATCACTCTGTTCTACATGAGTCCGTGTCCCAGCTTTCAGAAAAAAGACACATCGTTCTTGGTTCCAGGTAGTACATTTCTGGGTTTCTTTGGGTTTGGCCAGAAATATTTGGACCTGTGAAGATGTAACCGGAAAGATGTATCTTAAACATCGTGAAAATATAGTTTAGTTTGTATTTTTTATCAAACAAACAGGAGGAAGAAGTGCATTTGTTGGGACTATTTTTATTACTCTAGCAAGTACTTGTGGCAGCAGGACGGTGTGTGTGGGATTGACTCACTACAGTGTGTGTGTTCATGCTAATGAAGGCACATGTCAGGAAGGTTAGTACAGTTATTTTTTTCCCACACTCCACCTGCTCCTCCAGGTCTCAGGGTGGGTGTCTCACCACTGTCCCCCAGGGACCACCTGTGGTTTTGGGCCATTGCTACCACAGCGGTCCCTGCATGGCTGTCTTAATCCCTGCAGCTCTGAGAAACACGGTGAGAAGCTTCTCCCAGACCGACCAGCCTGTCATTAAATCAGTGATCTGATCATTAGAGAGCACCAGTATGTAAGACACAGAGCTGCAGGGACACCGCTCTGTGTGCAGGACACGTCCTCAGTCTGTCTCAGCCACAGGTTCTTCATGTTTTTGAAAATGCAATAACTTTTAGTGTAGATGAACAAACTTTATGACCAAACGGATAAAAATAAACCAAAAAGCAGCTTCTAAAGCAGCAGGAGATGATCCTGGGACAGGCAGGAGGTGTAGTCTGGAGGAGGAGGAGGAGGAGGAGGAGGAGGAGGAGGAGGAGGAGGAGGTCCACAGGGAGGCCTGTGCAGCTCTGTGTGACAGTGGGAATGTTTGTTATTAGTGGGCCAAGGCAGTGCGAGCCCAGGTGACAGCAGATTGTGTTTCGGGATAATTGAAGGATCGGTGGATTAAATGTGTGACGGTGAATCAACAGACAGCCCAGAACGTTCTGTCACGGCGTTCTCACACACACGATCAGTCAGTCAGGAGGTTTGGAGGAGGCGGGGATACGTCTCAGGTTTGTTGTCACACACGAGGATCCAGCTGAACCGTTGGTCATTTACACAACATTTTGTAAACATGGAGACGATCATGTGACGGTGAAACAAACAGCTTCATGTTCGAGGTGGATGATTACTGACAGACTGACAGAGACCCTGAAGTGATGAAGAAAAAAACACAAAAGCAGGTTAAGGATGTGTTTATGTGTCCTGTAGAACGTAGGAAACAAGATGCCGGATGCAGATATGCAAATAATTAACGGGACGATAAGTCGAAACATTAGATTTTTTTTTTTTTTTTTTTTTTGCAAAAACTCTTTAAAAATATTTTTTATTTACTTTTTTTTTTTTTTTTTTTTTCTTTTTTTGACTTTCAGCCCTACTGGCCGTTTAAGAGGAGTGTGTTGTCTGTTTTTTTTTAGCTCCAGACAAATTTGACACAAACGCACACAACCAAACACATGATCTCATCAAAAATGCTGCAGATTGAAAAAAGAAAACAGGAAGCTTGTTTTTTTCTTTGTGCTTTCTCACTTTGCAGAATTTTTCTAAGTGATGCACATTTGTTGTCAAACTGGTGAATCGGTGTTGAGACTGTGACACAACATCTTCTTTTAAAGCTTCTCAAGTTTGGTTTTCCGTCATTAAAGATTTATTTAGTTTGTTGTGATATTTTTGGAGATATGGGAATCAATTAGCTCAGTAATAGTTGCACCTCAAAACTGTAAAGTAATTGAGTAAATGTACATAAAATGTACGCAAAATGTACATCCAGCCACTGGAAGTGTTTGGGAAAAGGAGTTTGACAAAAAAAAAATCCTAAAGCAAAGTCCATTTGAGCCCAATCCAGAGTTTATTTTAACATTACATCTTTCTACCATGTGAAGTCACAGTTTTAAACTAATGTCTTTTTTAATGTAGCCTAACTTTATTCTATTCCAGAAATGCCATGAAGAATAATTTTAATTTCTTTACTTTTTTTTGAGAATTTTCTTCATCTTCTTTTGGTTATATAATGAAAGAAATGACACTGGCACAATATAAATTTGGTAAGAAATTTTAATTTCACATGAAATTGCCAAATCAGAGCTTAACTGATTAGGTGATTAATCAATTAGTCATTTGAAAGGAAATTTTATCATTTAAAGATGTCAAAAATCATCTGATTTTAGCTTCTGAAAAGTGAATATTTTAAGTTTTTCTGATTCTAATATGATATTAAACGGATATTTTGGGTTTTTCTGCCACTGATCAAACAAAACAAGATGTTTGAATGCGTCGACTCGGACTCTGGGAACTTGGGATGTGTATTTTTCACAATTTGCTGACGTGTTATGAAGCAGAGCTGAACTTTAATGATGAGAACGGCAGCAGGACGTCTTTCCTCTGCATCAGTGAAACTTGATTAAAGACGAGACAACCAGTTTGCATCGGTCTCTCTGGTTCAGGGGCAGTGGACAGAGGGACACCGTAAACAATCCCACGACCCGATTTGGACCCCTGAGCCATATTTCTGGAGCGTCGGGCCCTGGGGGGACAGCGGTGGCAGCATCAGGGGCCAGTGATACCTGTTGGCCCCTCCCCTCTCTTCCTGATTGACAGATGGCTGCTCCATTAGATGAGAATGATAAGTGGCTCTCCGTCAGCAGAGAGGACTTCCTCTTGACCTCTGACCCCTGACCCTGACTCTTGACCCCTCTCAAGGGTCGACTGACACCCCGCCTCCCCTCTTTTTGTCTCTCTCTCTCTCTCTCTCTCTCTCTCTCTCTCTCTCTCTCCAGGCCTGTCTGTGTGATGGTCTCTCGGCCGTGCACAGGTGCAGGTCAGGACTAAGTGATGTGGAGAGCAGCTTTTGTTCCTCTGGAGGAGGAATCTGTTGAGGAGAAAGAAGACGGACGACAGAGAGGATGAAGAGGTGGAGAGTCCTCACAGACAGAAGACAGAGAGGACGAGACAGAGAGAGACACAGATTAAAAGAGGAACAGCTGAGGAAAGAAAAGTGAATGACAACTGGGAAAAAGGAAGTTTGGGATTAAAAAATCACCTTGTTCCTTTTATCATCAACAATCACTGGAATGTTTTCATTAGGTTTATCATTAATTTTGGCTTAAAATTTAAAGGCATCTCTGTCGTTATTATCTTCATGGTAAAACATGTTTTTAGAGCCTTAAAATTTTGAAATTGTTGACCTTTGACCTCTGACAAGCTTTGTTTCATGACTTGTAGTAGACAGTTTCCAGTCACATATTTGTATTTTTATTAACATCATTATATTATTATTATTATTCATGTATGTTTTTTGTTCTTTTATCATTAACTTACAAAATTAGTTGTACTGAGAAAACTCCACATCAGGGTGAAAGCTCATACTTGAACTTTTTTTTTTAAAACTGTTCAATTATCATAATAGTTTTATTTTTCTTAACTTGCAGAATCTGTCGTTCAGATTCCTAAAATCACAACGCTTCAGAGCGAGCGGAGCAGCTTTAATTTGCCAGCTTGTTGGAGAAGGTCTCTTTCACCTGCGTCATTATTATTACAGTAATTATTTTTATTATTATAATTGTTATTGTTGTGAGCTGTTAAAAAAGCCTGAGTACTCTGTCCCGCAGTCCAGGTTTGAGGCTCCAGCGGCGGCTGTAAACAGGCTCAGGTCCTCCAGCCGGCCCCGTCCGCCGCTCTGGACTCAACTAATAATTATAATAATTCAGCTTTTCTTATTGTTCTCTGCCTCTTTCTGCTTCAAAGTGTTTACAGTAATAGTAGCTGTGCCAGGAGTGGACCGACTCTGTCTCTCTGTATTAATAAGCAGTGCAGTACTCAGCACAGCGCGTGGTAAAGCTTCGCCATGATTACAGTACGCCATCAAGAAAATTAGTTGTTTCCCACACACAGCAAAGCACAGCGAGGGGTTTGCAACATAACAAGTTGCTTTTGTTTACAGCGGCTCGCTAGCTGTTTTCATTATGCCGAGACAAGCCCATAGACTCTGAGCCAGCTGCCACAAATCACACGTTCAATTATTCTGCTTTGCTTATGAGCATCCAAATATTTAGTCCACTTACCGCGAACAAAAACAGTAGTAAAGTGATTACAGCCGCCGAGGAGTCGAGTTCTCCTCCGAGAGGGAAACAGGAGGAAGAGAGGGATGGAGGAGGAGGAGGGAACCTGGAAACTGCTGGTTTTCTTTTTTCTTCAGCTCGTTCAAGCTTCACATGTGCAGACGTGAGGAAAGTTACAGGTTTGACATCGAAGAAGGGAAGAGAAGAGGTGAGAGAAGAGATGGAGGTAAAGAATCGGCAGGGAAAAACTACTCAAGTACACAAAAGTATCCAAGTATCGATTCAAGTAAAGCTACTCACTGAGAGGAAGAAGAGTTTAGTTTCACTGCTGCTGAAGACCAAAGGAACGTAGGAGAAGATGGAAGGTAGGAACAAAAGTAGGAAAAAGAGAAAGTCGAAGGAAGAAGAAGGGAAGTAAAGCAGGAAAAGAAGGAAGGAAAGGCAATATTGAAAACAGAAGAAACAAGCAAGGAAAAAAGGAATTAAGACAACTTAAGATGAAGGAGAAGTAGAAGGAAGCAGGGTCCAAAATGAACTTTCTGGCTCATCTGTTATTATCAGGTAAACTGAGAAAATTTACCAGCCGAAAACATTTTCCACTGGCCTTTAAACTTTGTCCTGTATTATCTGACTAAAAATAATTACCTAAAGTTTTTGGTATGCAAACTCATCTTTTCACATTCAGTAGGTTGACACGTTGTAGTACCTGAGCTTCATATTTTAGCTGGGATCTTAGAATATTTTCATCACTTTATTTTGCTGTCAGACAGCCTTTAATGACAGGAAGACAAATATCACATCAACCAAACTCCATAAAAGAAATTAGTAATTTTACTTTGCAAAGTCCAGCTTGTTAGATCTGTTAGATGGTTTGTTTTTCTGTGTTCTGTGTTATTGTGTGACTGAGTCCTAACTGTCTTTTTAAAACACTGAAGACATGTAATAAAACAAACTAACTAACAGACGGAGGCAGCGGTGGACCAACAACTCCTGTGTTCTGTGAGGTAAAATCACTAATTTCCTCTATGAAGCTTGGTTGGAAATGAAGCAAAAAAAAAAGTAAAGTTTTTATGAAGGTTGTCTCATAAAGTTAAACTAAACCTCTCTAGATAAAAGTCCAAAAGTTGAGTTGTTTTGTTGAGGTTATAAAACAGAGAGAAAGAGAGAGACTGAACTTAAAGGGAGACATGGACGGTGAGGAGGGGTAAGGGGGTCATCCTGGCAGAGGTCAGAGGTTGTGACCTCTGTTTGGTCTCTGGTCTTTGAAGGGAAAGACGAGCTGGTCGGGGCAGAGACCGACAGATCTTCAGCGGAGGAACGCAGATTTCCCAGCAGGCCTGCGGAGGAGGATTACACGCTTTGATAGAAACACTTTAAATATATTGTGGACTAATCCTTTAAAGGCTTTAACTCAGCGCTGAGACTTCCTCTGACTGCAGCTGCTGTGTGGGCCCAGCGACGCCCGACACCAACACGGTTACAGGTTCAGTTCATTAACAAGGAACTACTGCCTCTAGTGACAGTGTGCATTAGATTCAAGAGAACATCTGTGGAACAAATTACCATAAAATAATAGTTGATTTATTTCTAATTATTATTGTTAACAAATGACAGTAAATCCTATAAATATCCTGGTGACTGTTAAAAACCCCTGAAACCTTCTCTGTGACAAATAAAATCTCATTATGGACCAGAAGAACATCTTTTAAGAACCCACAAAACTCTTAAAGGACCACTGTTACTTCTAAATGGACTCCTAGAGCTTCCTCAGTGACAACTAGAACCTCCTATGGAGCCATGGAACCTCCTCAGTGAGCACCAGAACCTGCTAAAGGGGTCCTAGATCTTTTCAAAGTCCTTTCTAATCTATAGAGCCTCCTCAGTGATCACAGGAACCAGTAGAATCTCTGAAAGGACCTGTAGAACCATTGTTGTGACCATCAGAACTTCCAAAAGGAACGCTAGAAGATCTAAAATGACCCCTAGAACTTTCTTCTAGATCCTAGGACCTATTTCAACGTACCCTTAAACTCATCAGTGACCACAAGAACCTCTTAAAGAACTGTTAGAACCTCTTAGAGACTCATACAATCTCACCAGTGATGATCAGATCCTCCTTAAGTTCCAGTAGAACATAGTCAGGACCCCTTCCACCTCATCAGTGACTTCTATACCCTCATCTATGGTCACAATGATCTTCTATGGGATAAAGGACACCTAGAAATACTTCTAGAACCTCCTAAAATGCCTGGAACCTGCTCAATGACTGCTTTAACCTTCAACAAGTCCTGGAACCATCTTCAGGGACCAAAGAAATTCTTAAAGGACCACTGTAACTTCTACATTGACTCCTAGAGCTTCCTCATCAACTAGAACAACTAGAACCTCCTATGGAGCCCTAGCCCTGAATGTTCTCAAGGATTTCTAGACCCTCTCAAAAGACTCCTGTGATATTTCTAAAGGATGTCAGGAACTTCCAAAAGGATCCCTAAAACCTAATAAAGGACACCTTCATACGGATCTTCCTAAAGGAAAACTAGAAGATCTAAAGGACCCCTAGAAATTCCTCAGTGACCACTAAAATTGTATCGATGACCAGCGACAACCCAGGCCTCCTAAACATCATCTAGAACCTCATTGGAACCCTAGAACGTCTATAAGGGCTCTTAGAACACCTCAGTGATAACTAGAACCTCCTAAATCACCTATAGCACCACCTCAGTGATCATAACAGTATCTTTAAGGACGATTAAAACCTCATCTGTGACCATCAGACTCCTAAAAACACCTAGAACTACTTATAGAACTCAAAGAGTTATAGAGTACCCTTTAAAGAAGCCCAAAACCTTCATAAGTAACCTGTATAACCTCACTGTGACCACTATAACCTCCTACAGGACCCATAGGACCTCCTGGATAATCACAATAACTTCTTAAATGGTCAGTAGAACCTTGAGAATACCCACAATCCCACTAGTAACCATTACAACCTCCTAAAGGAACACTAAAACTTCTGGACTCATAAAACCTTCTCAGTGGCCAATGAAACCTCTTCACGTACCCTTAAACATCCTTAGTGACCACCATCAAAACCTCCTGAAGGTCACATAGAATCTCAAAGGAACACATCTAAAAGGAGTCCTAGAAGCTCATCATTTACAACTAGAACCTCTTGAAGGCCCCATAAACCACCTCAACAATCACAAGGACCTCTTACAGGCCATATTAAATCTCATCAATGACCACTAGAACCTCCTAAATGGCCACAGGACCCCCTCAACAATAATAAAACTAGGGACTAGTAGAACCTCTCATAGGACCCCAGCAATGTTCCATAACATCATCAGTGACCATCACAACCTCGTAAAGGTCACCTAAAACCTTGTAGGAACAACATCAAAAAGAACCCCTAGAACCTGCTCATCGACCACTAGGGAAATTGTTTGTGCTTCCATTCAAGAAGAGAAGTTTATATGAGCATATAGAAGATTATAAGAATGGAAATAGAAATTGTAAACAAGTAAAAAAAATATGTGTTAAACTGCCATATACAACAATATATAAAACAATAGAAATAAGAGGTGTAAAAATGTGAGATGTAAACAACAAACAATATACAACAATATATACAACAGTGGAACACATAATGGAGAACAACACAACAATAACTGAAGATGAGGGATAAGTGTGTGGACGCAAATATTATAAATTAGAGTTTAGGTTGGTTTAAATGCACAATATAAATACATAAATGCAGTAATGATTCCAATGTTACCAGTGTGTTGTACTATCAAATTTTTATTATTACACAGTTAAATTATTGCACATATAACCATGTAGTTAGGTCAGTATTGCATGTATGAAAATGTAAAAGAAATATAAATAATAATCAGCTTTTAAAATCTGTCTAAAAGTAGGACCAAAAATACAGATACAGGACTTGACAATGTTGTATTGATACTTTTATTTAAGTAAAAGGTCTTAATATTTCTTCCAGCACAGAGGAGAGACCAGGTTTGAGTCCATTTAGGAGGAATTATGAATTTAAAAACTCCTCCAAACAAGTTTTCTGGTGTAAAACACGAGGAACAGCCACTGACATACCTTCAGTTTCAGAGATAAGAGAAGAGTTTGACATTTTCTGTTTTCCTGGTGCATTTCACAACAAAAAAGCAACAAAAAAATTGAGAAACAGTTTGTAACCTCTGCAAAGACTCGCAGACTCACACCTCCACCCACACAAACAACACAAACAACACAGCAGACACAACAACACAACTGTTTACCAGATTATGTGCAGAGCCAGCAGCCATGGCGGACCCTGCAGAAAACCCCTGCACATGACTCATCCAGCATCCACAGAAACTGCATTCATGGGACTGACAGCATCATTTAAGAGTGAAAACAGAGTGGAGAGGAGGTGACGGAGACGGGGACGATATTAAAACGAGACTGAGAGACCAAAAAAGACGAAAAGCAGAAGCGAATCCTCCGGAGGCCGAGCAGGCGGAGGAGAAGAAATCTGAGCGAGGTCGAAGGTCAGACGCTGAATTTCAGAGAATTTAATCTGAGCTGTAAGACAATAATCGTCTCTGTCCTTCTGCTGCAGAGGTTAACTTCACTTCTCTCACTTCAAGTCAGGTGAAAACCTCAAATCTCCAAACAACACTGAATATAACCACTAACAAGTGTCGCGTCTGTGTCACAGCCTGATAGATCTTCTTCTTCTGTGCAGTAGAGCTCCATTAAAAACACATTGTTCAGCCACACTGTCGCACTGGCTGACATGTTCCTTCATTAGCATGAACACACACATTAGAGTTTATCTCACACACACCGTCCTGCTGCCCCAAATACTCACTAGAGCAGCATATACAGATTAATCCACCACTGAAAATAGTCCCCAACAAGTGCGCTATTTCCTGTTTGACGAAAACTTAAGTGAGAAGTTGTTTGAAGAAATTACTGAACCTTTTTAAACATGAAAGGATATGTTTGTGTTTTTAGAGAGAGCGCCCTCAAACAATCCACTGTCCAAAGAGAACTTACATTAAATTAAATATGGTGCCTTTTATTTGCAAGGAAACCCTTCTCCATCATGGTTGTCTTTTTATTTTGTTTTATTTGTTTGTTTTTTGTTAGAATAGTCCGCAGCAATCCATAACAAAATTATATACTTATTCAGTGTAAACTATTTTATTATTTTCTTTGGTACATTTGTCATATATAGGTATACTATGGTGATTGTTGGGTAATAGGTATGTTGATGTTGTCTCTATTTGATCATGTGACAGCGGTGCAATCCATGGTTCAGATAGATTTCTCTTTGACGTCTCTACTTTCCCAACACAGCAGCCAAAGTAACTCGTTCTACTGTAAAAACCTTCCATTCAAAGTGTATAATATAGGCCTGATGGTGTCCACACACCCTGGTTGGAAAGGAAAGAATGAATCTGATGGACCAGTGAGTATTTGCCATAAACTTTATCTCCTGTCATTAATCTGTCTTCAATATTTCTGATGTTGCAGGTTAAACTCCTTTGGAGAATAAAAAACAGAACAGACTGAAATCAATTTCTAATTCAGTAAAATTTATAAAATACTTTTCTAAAAACCAAAGATGCATCTCTGTAAGAATTTCATATGGAAAAAAATGCATGCATGTATATGCTTTGTGTGTATACATAAAAAATGCAATTTTTTGCATTTCAAATGATCTGATAATAGTAATAAAAGAGGCTTTATTGTCGTGTATCTGTATAGATTACAGTAGAGTACATAGAGGAACGTGATGATGTTTCTGCTGCTGCAAACCACAATGAATAACACAACGACGAGATACCAAACAAGGTGCAACCATGTCGTGCAACACACAGGACAACTGTACGAGAAATATTAAAATGAATACAATTTCTACTTTGCAGCTGTTAAAAATTTTGCGGGGTGGCGGTAGCTCAGCCTTTGGGGACTTGATTTGGGAACCAGTCAAGTCCAGCACAGACTAATCAGTACAAAGTGTGGATTGGTAGCTGGAGAAGAACCAGTTCACCTCCTGGGAGCTGTTGAGGTGCCCGTGAGCTTGATATAAAAAAAAAAATTACAATATCTGCACCCACAAACTGATGCTGACACCCACAGAGTACTTTTATATGTGAATGGAAGTGTTCCTGTGTGTAGTTCAGCCGTACTGTCAAACATTTTGGTGGCATTTTAGTATGCTGAGCTGTCAACTCCACCAGATTCACCATACTTGACTTCACCACGCTGTACAGCACACTGAAGGGTTCTAGCTGCAAATCACACATCACATTAAATCAAAGAATGCTTGCAGTGATTGGCTGCATGAAAAACCGTACAATAGTCATTTTTTTCCTCTGCTATATGGCAGCCCTGCAACTTTCTCCCCTCAACTGCAGACCTGTAGGTCCTGTATGTGCATATGAATATTTCTAGGCCTGTGTGTGTATGTGTGTGTAAACTGTATATTCGAGTCCAGAATTTCCACCTTAGAGTTTTGAAATATCCAAAGTAAGATTTGATCTGGATTCTGGGTGGGATTTGGTTACCAAATCCTTATCTAAATTTTGTAGGATCGGGATCACATCTCTTGGTTTTGAAATACCCAAATTTGAGATATAATCCTGTCCAGTTACTTTTGATCTAGATTAAAAGTTTTGAAATACTGAGCCTGTTTACACCTGGTATTAGCATGTGTCTTGGGTGATCAGATCACTAGCAAACAGCTGTGGATGTGTCTCAGTGACCACTTGTGATCTGATCTAACTTATCTGCTCTGTATGCAAATAAATATTAGGGTTAATTTGTCAGTTGTCCATTGCTGTCCGTGTGGCTGTTAATTATGAAGATTCGACAATTCAGTTCTTGTCTTCAGCTCAGCACTTCACTGAACTCCTCTATCAGACTACATGAGCCTCATGTTTTGCCTACAAAGCTCCGTGGTGTGCTGGGATTTTATAGTTTATAACTAAACTATGATCAGACTTATGCACACTTTTACTTTTTTTTTGGACTGTGTAGAAATCTAATGTTTTGACTTCACAGATGACAAAGACAGACATTATTCACAGAGTCAGAGAAAATAAAATTGTGCATACCAGTGTACCACAGAGCCTCTCTTCTTTCTTCTCTTCACAGCAACACAATGTTTTTTTTCAAGGAAAGAAACAACTTAATGTTTTGCATTTAGTGCCAAATTTACAAGAAGATACAACAGATTAAGAATTTGCCATAGCTGTTTCACTTCCCTTCTCTGCATTTGCATAATTGTTGTTTTTCAAGCAGTGGATCAACAGTAGTAGCCAACACGCTTAGACAAATGGACACACTGTTTTTTCCACAAAGGAAGAAAAAACTTCAGGTACAGTATATGCCGATTTTACAAGAAGGGCCAAATGATTAAAAATTTGTTGTAGATAGAGTTTCACAAAGTTGATTAGGTTTCTTCTCTCTCGATAACTCTCAAAATAGCGCCGTTTTTTAATGGAGTCTGGGATTACAAGTGTGTTCACAAGCATCCCCTGCAGGTAAGACCTCAAGCATGTAACACAAATTAAAGTGAACCAAATCATGGACTTTACAGGACGTCAGTTGAGTAGGCGGTCCTTCAGTGAGGACCCTTCATGCAACCCAGACCGCCTCTGAATGTGGTCTGAGCGATCAGTTCCCACCTGTACTCAGGATGCATGTTAACAGCAGGTCTGAACACGCAGTCATATTGGGAACCTTTAGTTCTTACAAAATGCATTTCTTCAAATTGATCAGAAATGTATTTTGAAGACAAATCAATGATTAATAAACTGGCAGCAGCACTTAAAAACTTCTGAAAATGTGACTGGATGCTGGTGTGAAACATTATGCTCAGTTCTCCTGTTCCTCGTTCTCACTGATGTGAACTTGTCTGATCATGTAAAGATCAATGTCAGTATTTCATCAATATACCTGATAGTGACGCTAAGATTGTAAATAAATGCTAAATAAATACAGCTTCTGGTTTTCCGGTGTTTATAAAAAATGTCTTCATGGTCGATCTGCCACGTTCAGACTCTCTGAACCCTGAAACCTTTGACAAAAATCACTCAAAAAAGTTCTGAGCTTCTGTCCGTGACAGCAGCAACAGCGGCAGCTCTGCAGTCGCCCCCTCCCTCCACCACCGCCACCACCACCCCACCCCTCATCTATCCATCCAACCTTCCCCATGACCCTCACCCTCCTCCCTCCCCCGCCTCCCCCCCACCCCTTCCCCATTAGCTGCAGCTATTACAGCCCCTGAGAGAGAGTCATTACCGCTCCCATAATCCATGATGATGAAGCTCTCAGCTCGAAACACCGGCAGCTTGTACAGCCTGCGCTTGATTGGCAGGATACAGGGGGTGAGGAGGGGAGGGTGGGGTGGGGGGGTGATGGAGGAGGAGTGGAGGTTTGGTATAGGGGGTTTGTGTGATGGGAACTCCACTCGAGATGTGAATTGGCTTTGCCACTCCAATCAGGCCGCTGGATGACAAATGAAGTGTGTCTCTTTCACTCTCTCCCTCTCAGTCTCACCCTTCCTCTTCTTCTTCTTCTCCCCCCCCCCGTCCTCCTCATCCTCCCCCCTCCTCCTCCTCCTCTCCCTTCACACTTCTCCTCTCTGTCCGGGTGGAGAAAGAAAAGGGGAGTTCATGTGGGAGCGCTTGACAGCAACACAATCACATTTCTATTCAGCTCCCCCGCCTGCCTGTTTTACCTTCCCGGCAGCCGGGCATGCCATGCACGCTAACACACAGGCCGGCCAGCCAATTAGAAGGCAGCGCAAAGAATCTGTGAAAGACACAAAAGGTCTTTAGAGGTTTGGACAGGTGTCTCATTTGGCCGCGGGACATAGTTTAGAGGGCTTTTTTTTTTTTTTTACATCTTTGGTCGAATTTGTGGGCAGAAAGCGAGGAAGGTTATTTGTCGCGCTGTCATTTTTTTCTTCTTTTTTTTTAACGCCCGTCTCGTTGTCTGTCTGTCGATCCTCGCAGCCCCCTCCATGGGAATGATGGGTAAATTTGAACCCGGTGGAGGTGGAGGTGGCGGTGGTGGTGTTGTAAGCCGAAGATTAAAAAAATGAAACTCATCCTGATTATTTCTCATGATTTGTTTGAGGTCACGCCGTTTTTGTCTCACTTTCTTTTACGGTGAAAACACACCGACTTCTTCTTCTTCTTCTTTTCTTTTTTCCCCGCGTACAGTAATTACAGTGGGCTTGGAAAAACAAGAGCAGAGATAATTGGTTTGTTGGTTTGCGGCTGAGTTTGTTTAGCAGGGTTATTATCCAGCAGCTCCATTATGGCTGGCAGCACAGAAATCCCTCATTAGCATACACAAATATATACAGAGAGGATGTGGGAAGAGAGAAAAATGCGCCCGTGTTTAATACCAAACGCTCCCTCGCACTCGCACACATGCCACGCACGAAAACATGCAAATACGATCCACAATAGAGCGGCGCTGACACTGCCTCCAGCTGTGAGGAGACGCAGGGAGGTGTCAGGAGGAGTAAAGAGGAGAGACGGAGGAGGGGAGGGAGGTGGCGTGAACTATTTGTTCGTCAGACAAACGGAGGAGCGAGGGAAGGAGAAGAAGAAAAAAAACAGAGAGACAGATGTAGCGGTAATTAGCGCGAGGGCCCGGCGGCGGTGGTTTTGCGGGTTTTGCCGGTGGTGGAGATGACAGCGGAGAGCGGCGGAGGCTGACAGTGGCTTTCACCCTCCACCATCATCACCACCACCTTCATCCTCATCATCATCACCATCATCATCATCGTCAGGGCCTACACACACACACAACAATCGCTGTCAGTCTGTGTCAGAGCGGCGTGTCGTCGCAGCACAATGGCTGCTGTCAGTGAGCTCGAGTTCATCTGGATCAACTCAGTTTCCTTTGTTTGTTTGCAGAAAGACGGATGTTTGTTTGTTGTCGTGTGGTTCAGTTTGTCGTGACTCCGCTCTGTTTGGCTGCTGATTATTTGGCTCGTTTGTGATGTGAACGCACGTTAAGTCTTGACCTGCGGAAACAACGCGAGTCAAGATGATTGAAGCTCAAACATTCTTTCTCAACAACTTGAAATATCTAAAAACAACCTAAATCAAACCAGAACCTGTTTGTTTATGTGTATTTTCTCACCTTTTTGTTCAATCTTCCATCGCAATAATTAACAAAAAGAAACCGACTGTATCATTACAGGTAGAATAAGTAGGACTTGTCTGTTGTTGTTTGCAAACACACCTGAAATATTGACATTTCAGGTTGGTAAAGTGTCCCGAGCAGCAAAATAAAGAGAAGATAAGAAGGTACAAGAAGGCAGGGATTATTTCTGTATGAGTCGATGCATTGTTTTGTCTGCACAGTTCGTCTTTAAATGGACAGTCCACTTCAAAATGAAAATGACATATTTTTCCTCTGGCCTGTTGTGCCATTTATCCATCTCAATAGTTTTGGTGTCAGTCGCAGAGAGATGTCTGTCTTCTCTTCATATGTAATGGAAGTAGATGGTACTTGGCTTCTGGTGCTCAAAGAAACAAACAAAGAGAAAAATATTTTTGGAAAAATTCAATTCTAGTGTCTCATCATGCTCATGCTAAGATTCTAAAGTATACCCAGTACATTGTACTGCAGAACAAAAGGAGTTCCTGCAATTTCTACTGCAACAAGAAAGACGTGACAGCAGAAGGAAAGTAGTCCTGGTACATTCTACTTCAGAAAGAAAGTTTTGGAGTCTACTGCAAAAAGAAAGACATTCTAGTAGAGCCTAAAGTAGTACTGGTTTATTCTAAAACAGGTCTGGTAAATTCTGCTGCAGAAAGAAAGTAGTTCCAGTAGATTCTAAAGTAGTTCCTTTAGATGCTACTGAAGGAAGAAAGTACTTCCTACAGGAAATTGCTCGCAGAAAGTCTGTGGACTATTTTGAGCAAACGGGTCATGATTTGCAGAGTTTAGGTTGGAGTCAGTCAGAGAACGAATGCTGCAACTTCTCAAAACCAAACCAAAGCTTCTGTGTTTAGTTTCCCAACTTCTGGAAATGTGTTGCTATGACAATTAGCTCCACCTACGTTGACGGGACACTATCTACAGTGCAGAATGAAGTGGAGACAGACTGTCCAGTTTGGTCAGATTTAGGCATCAAAACTACAAAGTTTTGAGATGGAAAGATGCAAAAAATGAACCATAACTGCTCATCTGGAGACTGTGATTAAAATCAGAGGAGGTGCAGATAAAAATCTACAATGCTCCTTTGGCCCATCATGAACTTTTGAGACGGTCCCTAAAGCTTCAGTATCTGATCCTGAGGTAAAAATAACACCTGGAAAACATCAGTTAAGCTTTATTTCACACTGCACAACTAATCTGGTGAAAACTGATGACAAATTACTGAGGATGAGCAGTGAGATGAATTTAATAACGTCACTGTTTTTAGTGGTTTTGTTTAGATCCTGGCACTTCTGTATTACAATTCAAAAAAAGGCCTAATAAATAAATCTTGGGAAGAGACAATTTGTGCATAAATAAACATTCCTCAGTGTTTTACTGCCAATTCAGCATCATCTTATGTTATCTTAATGTTTTATTGAAACCATACACATGTTAAATACTTTATAAGTGAGAAATGGATTTAGCCGGAGTTAACAGGCTGTTATGTTTTTGTCTCATCTGTAAAATACACTTTTTGATTTGTTAATAAGTGCAAAGGGACATATAGAACAAAAAGTTGACAAATTAGGCACTTTGAATCACAGAATCAGGTGTAAAATAATATATAGACAATAACATAACAAACAGTTAGTTTCTCTCTTTTCCCTTTTTTTTAAAAAAAGAAACCAGTATCCATAGCTTATGAAGACTCAAAAAGACGAGCCAGTGTCAAAATTTAGAGGAAAAGGCACCAAGATGTAGATGTATAGGCTATGATGGACATTTTAGTTGACAAAATATTTTAACTTTTTGTAAAAATTTGGTGTTTTAGGTGACATATTTTTACAGCTGGTAAATGTAAAAATCACTTTACACTGTAAAAAAAAAAAGCTGAAAAAAGCTAAAAAAAAAAAAAAAAAAAAAAAGCAAGGTGCTGAAATAGATGTTTGAGTTTTGAGAACTTCTAACTCTTAAGATTTGAAATAAACTTAAATCTAAGTTAAACTTGAATCTTTGAGTTTTAGATACTCAGAATTGTGTTTCAAAATTTGGTCACAGTGAGCTGTGAACCTGATTTTTTTCATTATTTTGGTGCCTGAAAATGAAATGGTTTTAATTGAAAATATTATTTTAACCATCGTTCACTTTAATCTGTTTGAATACAGTTTTGGAGGGTTTCTAAAACTAAAAGACTTAAGTTTGTCTAAGTAAGAAAGGTAAATTATCTTAACAATAGACTAGCTGGTCAAACTTTTTTAAAACTTAAAAGTTTGAGTTGGACTCAAAAATCTATTGAAGTATGCTGCCTTGAAACTTTTAGTTTTCTCAACTTTTTCACAGACCAACAATAATGGTAGATGAAAATTAAGTGTTCAAAAAAATAATAACAATAATAACCATTATCCGTTTCCATGTAATTTTTTTGTCAGAGTCACAGGGAGCCACTGGAGCTGCAGGTTGCAGACCTCCAGCCCAGAACACAGCTTGATGTGCACCTCTGCAGAAACACCAGAGCAACGCAGATCACAATCGCTGTGATTGGTCCGCTTCCTCATCTGCGTCTCTCAGCTACCAAACAAGAACCACGATTGGTTCAATCGTCACACACATAATCTCCTCTCACTTCTTCTCTCTTTTCTGTGTTGCAGTTATTTTAATAAGAATAAATGTTCACAGCGGCGTAGGCCACTTGTGTAGATTACAGCGTAGGCTCTGTGTCGACTGTGCGTTAATCAGTCTTGACCAACACACTCTCAACACATCTCTCACTGTTTCAGTTTCACATGGGACATGAACTCCGGTCTGACCTCTGTTTGCTTAAGCCATCCATCCAGCACACCTTCTCAACTCTCTCACATCTCGTCAATTGCTGTTTTCACTGTGAGGTGGTAGGGGGCGCTGTGATGGATCAGCAGCAGCAGAAGAAGAGGATGGTGCTATCTAGCATAAAAACATTGATACTCAGCTGCAGATCCGTGGATCTGCAAAGAGCAGGGCTGTTCGCGCTGCAGCCCCCAGACCTCCACAGCAGCCAGGACACAGGGAGGCTGCTCACACCGCAGCCCCTGGGACTCCACAGTGGGGGGTGAAAGCGCTCCAGTCCCTGGGGCTCCTGGACAGGGTTTCAGGTGGGGGACAGGTGACTTCACTGCCACACAGGTGACAATGAAGTCACACATGTAATGTGAAGTGATAAAAAAACAAAAAAGTGAAGTTGATATTCTGTTTAAGAATGTCTCTTTCACAAACGCTGTTTTCTCCGTTTTTTTTGTCTGAAAAGTGGATTTTCTGATGCAGCCAACCAACATTCATGTGCTTATAAAAAAGAATGAATGAAGCTTGAATAAAACAGTTTTCTGAGTCTGAAACTAGAAGATCTCTTCTTTCTTTTTATCTATTCCATGAATATTCAGTATATAGAACTGAATATTCAGTGGGTGTTGAGAAATCAGTAAATTTTGTCAAAAATGCTGGTGTTGGTTGGCAACATTTGAAGAAAAAAAAAAAACGCCAGCAGGGAAAAAGTTAAACTGTATCAAAAGCCTGGTGCATCACCTTCACCACCTTCTGCATCTGTATGAGTTGCCGAGGAGCATTTACAAATTATCAGTATCTGATGAATTATTTGGGAATGAGACTGGACTCGTCGCTCCAAAATCTCCTCCAGGTGTTCAGTTGGGTCGAGATCCAATGACTATGTGATTTATATCATTTTCTTTATGGAAAATCTGTGTTCCTCATGTTTCACCGCTAGATTTTTGAATTTTGAGTCCAACTCAAAAGTTTTGATAAAGTTTTACCAACTAATAATGTTTTGTTTTCTTCTTTAGATAAACTTCAATCTTTGAGTTTCAGACCCCCCCACCCAACAAATTGTATTTTTAAAATGGTTGTAAATTCATTGAAGACAAAGTTAATGACGGTTAATAATTATAATAATATTTTTACTTGCAAACATTTGACTTTTAACAACCCAAATAATGACAAACTGAGTTCACAATTACAGTTTATTTGGGTTTGTAAAACTCAAATATTCAAGTTCATATAAAGAAGAAAAGTAAATTATCTTAACCAAACATTATAGGTCAGCAACACTTTTGGTGTATTTCAAAACTTGGAATTATGAGTTTTCTCACCTTTTTTACAGTGTGGTTGGGTCTGATCTGGACTGGTGGGCTACCAGCCCGGTCTGGAAAATTATTATTATTAGTGAATTTTGCTTTTTGAAATGTCCGTCCACACCTGAGTTAGCTTCATTCTTTTGTTGTTTTGTTGACATTTTTACTGCAGAGCTTTTTCTTGTGACAGTCTGGTGTAAAGATCAGAGTATTTCTGCAGATTTTAGGTGAACTGAGCCTTTAGTTGTGTTTGGTTTTAGTTTCTTGTTGTTTCGTCGCAGTTTAATCAGGTCGGTCTGTGAGCTGTGAGAGCTTGCCCGGCTGCCCGGAGGGGGTGAGGACGGACGGGAGGACGGGGGAGGAGGAGGAGGAGGGGTGGAGGTTCAGAAAAGGTAATGTGAGAAAGCTGGAGGTGACAGGCATTGTGGGAAGGTGTGAACGACAGAGAGAGAAGAGAGAGGACTGAAAAGTGCTCCTTGTCCTGCGAGGAAGAGGGACCTTTTGAGGAGGACCTTCACCTCCTTCTTTCTGCCTCCCCTGCCTCCCCTCCTCCTCCCCCCCAATCCCCCCAATTAGACAAACATTAACATCAATTAAGGGCCCTCACGGGAACACAGGCTCTATATAATTACCTTAATGGGCGGACGCTTTCTCTCCGTCCCTCTCTCTTTCTGTCTCTTTCTTTGGACCCTCAATCTCTTAAACAAACTTAGAGGGCCTCAGTGGGAGGGGGAGGGAGGGGCAGCGGGGAAGAAAACGTTGATCGGCAGCAGGGGGGAGGCAGAGGGGAGGTGGGGGGGGTCGTTTCCCGTTGGCTTTTGTGGTGCTGGTCTTTCTAAAAAAGGCCCCGGCTGAATTGGACCTATTGGCCAACAAACAGAGGAGCTGTTCCCACAGAGAGCCGAGACCGGGACAATACGGACCCCCGACTGAGAGGGGGACACAGGGGGAGGACAGAGGACGGGGGAGAGAAGGAGGAGAGATGCAGAGGCAGGACAGAGTGATAAAATAGAGACGTTATCAGTGACAAGAGGAACTAAATGTGTCAGTGTTTGCAAGAAAATGTCCAACAACTTTTACCCAAATTCAGCCAGACTTGCTTTGTGTGTCTGGAAACTTTGTGATGCAAGTACCTCCACATTTTGTACTTAAATACTGTGCTTGAGTAAAAGTACTTAGTTACATTCCACCATTGATCATCTGACCCTCCTGACTCAGGCCTCCTCTCATGTCCATGTCCTGGTACTTCCTCTTTCCATCCTCTTATTCCTGCTCCTTTTTACACCCGGGACACACGTGTCCTGGACTTTCAGTTTGCAAAAGTGGCAAATAATAAAGTACAAATGCTTTCTTACTGTAAGTAGAGTTTTCAGGTACTTGTATCTTGAGTTTTTTTTTGTACCTTTTCTTTTTACTCCCTACATTTTAACACAAATATCTGTACTTTCTACTTCATACATTTTTCAAAACAGACTCATTACTTAAATTTCAATCCATTTGAGGAGGACTGGATGGAATATATATATTATATATATATATATATATAATATTTTGCTTTAAGTCCTTGTGTACCACCTTCCTAACATCAAGACCAAAGTCAACCCAAATGGACTGGATAATAAGACGATTACTTGTCGTATCCATCAGTGTGTTACGTGAGACAGATGTGAAGAGACACAACTACATAAAAGATGAAACAAGACCAAAACAAGGTAACAGGACAAAAAAATGAAAAAGACAAAACAAGACAAAAAACAATGTAAAAGAGACCACATAACAATAAAAAAGACAAAACAAGACACAACAAGATAAATGAAAAGTGTAAATAGACAAAAAAAACTAACAAAAAAAATGTAACGACAAAAAAAACATAAAAGATGTAACAAGACAAAAACTATGCAGTAAGATAAATAAAAAAAGTTGCAGTAAAATCTCAAGGCTCACCTGTATCCATGCAAAATAGCCTCCATAACCAGTCAACCAACAGAGGCAACGAGCAGCCTACTAAACCAATCAGTTCTCAGAGTGCAGGTAGGAAGAAAAAAATAAGACGTCCATCAAACAGACGTACAGATTTTACCTCAGAATTGGAAAATGAGTGCATACAAAGAACTGAAATAATAAATTGAAAATGTATTCATAATACTTTGTATTTGCAGTTGATTATTGTAATACTCCAGGTGTTCTTACACCTGGAACACCTGGACTAGTTTCTCAAAGTACTCCAATCGCAGCCCTCAGAAACACTTTGTGCCAGCCCCTAATGTGACATAAAAAGCATGCATAACATTTTCATCATCTGCGGTCCATTTCACTCCTTTCAGTGGCCTACACTGACCACAAAATTTGTTTGATTCGTTAGCATAGTCAGTCAGAGTGGACGATTCTCATTCCAGTTTGCTGCTCAGTGACTGGAACCAGTGGCAATAGAAGCTAAAACTCTGCACCTTCATTCTGTTTCCCTCCTTTAAAAAGTCATTACAAGTCTCCAATCACTGCACCTGCTTCTGAATTCACTTCTGTGGAACATGTTGTATATACTGTGTGGCAACTAGCAGCACCTGGTGAGTCGTAGGAGTTTTGTTCTCTTATCAGTGTTTAGTGTTGTTCGCTAAAGTTCGCGACTTTGGTGGAAGAAATGTCGAAGTGAATTGGAAACCGCACCGCAGAAAAAACACTGTATGGTTGAGGAGAAAAGATGATTTCTGGAAAAACTGATCAACTCTTACTTTGTCTGACCTCAGGGGACAAATAAAGATAAAGGTGAATTTGATGCTCAAGGACATGAGCCCAGTAACAAATCCTGTGCTGGCCCTCGATCAAATGCTGAGGGCTGCACAGCATATGACACTTAGTCATCATCAAAACTTTGAGAACCTGTGCCATGGACTGTAAATAAAGATGGACGACGCAGCTCCACGTCCTCCCACTGTGCAAGAATGAAGCCAAAATATCCAGGATACGAGCGCTGCCATCTTGTGCTGGTGATGTCATTTGGAGCCAGAGTCTGTGCAGTATCGAGGTCCCGCCCACACAGCCAGCTGACTCAATGGGGGAACAGAGCTCAGCTGTCAATCATAGCAAGAAACACCCTTCTTATAGCATCAGGCAACTAATGAAAACCAAACTCATGAGAAAAATGAACTACCTAAAATGACAGAAACTGGCTTTATGACCATGTCCCTCCAGATGTTTTGCTTTACATCTTGGGAGCAGTGGTGTCGTCCATCTTTATGTCAATGGTGTAGACTAGCCCTTTAATAGTGACTAAAAGTTGAGCCCATCGGTTCCCGAACCCGAACCCGACCCTCATCAGTCCAAACCCGATTACAGCCCAACATTTTTCTTAACAAGTTTCCCTCTATGCACCAAACCAAGGAGTTTTCAGTGACAGGAACAATACATGCAGAGAACTGGAATTGGCAACAACTAAACTGCGGAGAAAAATGAAAATAAAGTAAATAAAGTACAGCCCAAACCCGTTGGTTTCAGGCACAGATCTCAGGCTCTGGTGTAGACACTGAAACCGTATTGACAGATGTCATGTTGATATGAATTCGATATGAGTGACAGATCATTTTCATTGTCTGTTTTCGCAGAGAACCACGCATGTCACATCATGAAAAAAGTAGACAGGATGTCTCTCACACGGGCTGTATGGACGCCACATGGACTCTAAAATAAAAAACGCAAGAAGTTGAGCGACGCACACGCACTCCTCAGGTAGGCAGTGTGTCCCTGGTTTTCAATATCATTTATGCACCTCCCTCTTCTCCTTTCTCTCTTTTTTGTCTTCTACATATTAGTGGAAAGACTGCAGATCTGTGTAAGACAGACAGAGACAGAGACAGAGCTAAACTGGTCTGAATCCTATTTGAAGGGACTACTTTGAGTCAAAATGCACAAAAATGACATGGAATTCCTCAAGGCTCCAGTCTCGGGCCTCTTCTGTTCAACATCTACATGCTGTCTGTGTGCTGGCTCAGATTTAAAAATTATCGCTTTGCATTTTTATGCCTCTGACAAACCAGTCAATGAAAAGAGACATGGACTCCCCAGAAAGCCTCATTTGAGAGAGGTGGAGCTACAGTTATTTTTGGTGCCACTACATGAATTTATATTTTCCTGTATGCATAGGTCCCTAAAACAACTAAAACACTCTCAGCATGCATGTTTATTCACTCAACAAGAAGGCAGTGGCTGCGGCCTGATGCAGAATATGCATAGTATGGTGTCTTTTGGGTACATGTCTATAAAACATACAGTATAATGGTGTGTTTGCAGTGTAACCAGAATGTTTTGCTGTGCAGCAAATAATGCCTTTTGCATTTTGAGTAGCTTTTGGAAAAGTCTTCTTGCTATGTTTTCCATGAGATCAATACTTGGCTTTGTTGGCCTGTTGTTATGGGATATATATGAAGTCTGGTCTGTTTAACAAAGTAAAGGAAACCACTGCCACTGTGTGTTCACATTTTTATTGCTTCTCATTGAAGAGTTATTAAAAAACAGTGTGCAATAGTGAATAATCGTTCTATTTCTATGACATAAATATTCTGTTTCAACCTAAATATATTGATAGTATATTTTTCATAGCAAGGCCTGTCTTAGGCAACTGGACTTAATAACGTTCTTGAAGATGTTTCTCTCATCCAAGAAGCTTCTTCAGTTCTGAACTGAGCTGAAGAAGAGTCTTCAAGAACTCTATCAAGTCCAGTTGCCTACGACAAACCCTTTCTATGAATACCATGACCTGGATGACTGAGAATCTTCACAGACAGTATGTTTTTGTAGGCAGGAGCATGTACAGTGTGGATAAGCAGGCCTTCAGTATGCAAACACCCCTGAAAGATAGGGATCGCCTGAAATCCACAGTGTTATTCAAAGACTGATGGAAGTTATTGCTATATTGATGAATGATTCCAGTGAAAAATTTCCAACTCACCAGGGTCTGGGTGAATACTCTTTTCTGATTGGCCAGCAGGTGTGCTGATTGGATTGAAGTTTCACTTTCACCTCCAGCCAGTTTTATCTGGTCAAAATCGATGTGATGCGAACATCCTCAAAAAGGAACTTTTATAAGTCAACTTCCTCCATCTATATATCTAATTTACTCATCTGCAGAGGGGACAGATGTGGACAGTTTTTGCTCGTGTCACTCCTAGTTAGGAAGCTGTATTTCTCATTATCAACTGCAGCGAGCAGCTGAGTTTAATTGTAGAAGGGACGAGAATTATTCATTCTTGTGACAACAGTAAGCTTTTGCTTCATAACTTTGGATTTTGAGTGCAAAACTTTCACCAAAAAATCTACAAATGCATTTATTTCATATTGTTGTCAAATGACCATATAAGAGGAATAATCAATGCCAGAACATTTTCATATTCTAATACTAAATTTCTTACTTTTTTTTTCTCATGCAAACACGCCACATCAGATTCAGCAAACAGACCTAAACTAAGATAACTGTGTAAATGATCCGCATGTGTGTTTTTGAGTCCACATGCATGAGACTTGTAAATTAGCATAATTAACACCCCAATAATACAATATAAGGCTACGCCTCCTGCCCCATATGTCGAGAAGTGTTCATTCATGAAAACGGCATCAAAAAGTAAAAAGAACTTTCTATAAAGTTTCATAAAGGGAAATCTGTCGTTTTAACAGCACCAGCAGTGGAATTAAAATATCTGCTAAATATGAAATAATCACTGAAATAAAAAATAAATGTTTTGATATGAAAATGACCTCTGAGAAAAAAACATGACTCTCCACAGTAAGTAAGTAAATCAGTGGTTGTAGTTTGAGTAGATCACCTCACATCAGGTGATTCTTCACCTCTTCGTCGTGCCTTCAAACCATTTTAATGTACACCTACAGAGAAACCTCCTGTCTTCAGGACAGAGGAAATTTTGAAGAAATTGAGAAAAAAGTTTTTGTCTTCACGTGAATGGGACAGATGGACAACCCCAAAGACTCTTCCTCCTCTTTTTGTCTCCTCCTCTTCCTCATTCTCCTCCTCCTCCTCTAACGCCACCTTTATTTCTCTTCCTGCCCTGATTCCTCCACTTCTTCCCCCTTCATCCTTTTCATCTTTTTTTTTGTTACTTCTCCTCCTGATCTGGTCTGCTCATCTTCATCTCCTCATCTTCTTGTCTCTCCTAAATTGTCCCTCTCTCCTAATTGTTTGCTGTTACTCCCCTTCCTCCTCTTCCTCCACCACCTTATTTCACCTTGCCTTCATGCTGCCTTTACCTCCTCCTTATCTCGTCCACCATCCTTCCTTTCTTGTTTCTCCTTGCCTCCTCCCTCTCCTCATGTCCTGTCCTCCGTTCTCCTCCTGCTCCTCCTCTTCATCTCACCTTATTTTCTGTTTCTGTTAAAGTGGTCCAGTTTGAACTCTTTTCTTATATTGTCGTAACTTTATTTAATTATTGTTTGACTGCTGCACTTCAGACAACAGATAAAGTTTATATTTATTGCCTTAATTTTTCTTTTCTTTTCCAATATTTTGCGTCTTTCTCTTGTATTTTCCAAATATACAATAGACTATAAGGAAAGTTGAATCTAAAGTTTAAATGAATTAATTAATTATATGTAAGTGAAAAAACACTTCTCCGTAGTTTAAACTTTTCAACAACAAAACTTCATAACTAAGATTTTAGCTCAGACTGACTCAAATAACAGTTAAGTAACCTTTTCAGCTGTTAAATTGATGTTATTCCTCTGCAAAGTTTCAGTTAGCTGTTGAAAATCCTGATAAATTTGAGAGTAAAAATATAAAGAGAGCAGCAACTTGAACCCATGAAATCACAGTGTGAAAAAAAATCAACTGTCATTTGTGTCTCAGGGTGTATTTTTTGTTTTTGTTGTGTATTTCTGGACAGTGTCGTCTTCTTCTCTCAGGTGTAAGTAGAGGTTTCTTTGAGTCCTGACTGGTCGACCCGTCAGTCATCTGCCTCTAGAGGGCAGTAGGTGTTCAGGACCATGATGTGTATGTGTCTTGCCCTTCACACACACCAACACACACACACACACACACACATACAGTGTGCAGCCTGAGGGCCTTATTGAGTCGTCAGTTGTCAAACTGCGGCTCTGAACTCAACAGGCCTGTGTGTGTGTGTGTGTGTGTGTGTGTGTGTGTGTGTGTGTGTGTGTGTGTGTGTGTGTGTGTGTGTGTGTGTTGGAGGAGGGGTGTGAAAGGTAGTTGGTACACCACTGAGGCTGCTGGTTCAGTAAATGGTCAGACTGGGACTGTATCTTGGTGCATTTGTTTCCTTCCTGAGTTTTCACTTAAGCACGCTGTTCATCCAATAGGAGCAACTCGTCCAGAGAGATCGGTTTGACTTCTGTCCTCCTGTCTTGTCTCTCGCTTTGAGTCTGATTAAGTTCAGTTTGCACTTTACAAACAAACAAAGAATATACAACGAATATAACAGAAGTGAGAAGTCAAGAAGCTGAAGACTCGCTCATTACTGGAAGAAGTGTTCAGTAAAAGTACTAAAACCACACTGAAAATACTCCACTATGAATAAAAGTCCTGCATTCAAAACCTTAAATAAAAGTATGTATAAACAAAGAATTTGTTTGTCCTGCCTGTGTTATATTATTATATTATATTATTAAATTAGTGGACAGGTTTGAGGAGTAATGGATTACATGTCACAGGATTTTAAAAAGTGACGGTATTCCATTACAGTTACAGATAAAACAGATTTAATCAGATTACAGATACATTTAGCAAAAATGTGCCAATTTATTGGCATTCAACGACATTTGCTACACAGACTAACCATTAACCAGTGACTAAAGTTAGGTACAAAGATCATTCACTAACACTAGCTACAAAGACTAACCCCTAACATTAGCTACACGCTAACATTAGGTACAAAGATCAACTGCAAACAATAGCTGCACAGGCTAACTAATGTTAGCTACACAGACCAACAGTTAACATTACCACAGACCTAGCACTAAAGTTAGCTACACAGACTAACCAGTGAGCTAGCTAACCTGTCAATACTACTACTACCACTACTACTACTACTACGTCTATAGTACTACAAAATATTTTGGGACTATAGGTTATGATTCTGGTGAACAGGATGGTGTGAGAGTAAAAACAGAAGCTACAATAAGTTTATGTCAGTTAACTTGAGGTTTGAATATGTTAATGTGCATATGAGCATATATATTATATTTGGTATTGAGGTAATCCAAAAGTAACAGAAGGTAATCAAGTTTCATTGGTTTAATATTGTGATCCTTTACATTACTGACTGCATTTAGTGGGACAAAACATAAAATATAGTTTAAAAGTTACATGATTGCATAAAATGGAAAGAAATAAATGAATGAGAAGTTTTCATTTAGGTTGTTTTGGTGGACAGTCAAAAATATCTCCATCATACAGATTACAGGTGATCCTCAGTATTTCTACAATTGTATTTGAATGTCCCAGCTTCCTTGAATGCATCAAATTGACTAAATGTTGAGGGTCAAATAGAGCAGCAGCATGGATGAAAAGTCCTTAACGTGGTTCAGAAAAAACATTCAACTTCTACAAATTCACAATAACTGACAAAGATCAGGTAATATGAGTGAGAGCCTCAGAAGAGATACTAAATGCCCCTTGAAAGCAGCGCACATTTTCTTTGACATATTATTAGAATATTAGTCCTTATTTAATGTGACAACTGCAAACAGAAGGAAATCAAAGCAGAAAAAGTTCATAATTTGAATGTAAAAATTAATCTCATCTCTTCTCGCTGATGCTGTCTCAGAAATAACAAATAATTAGATGTATTACCAGTAAACACAGAAAAGTTTTTTTCTCTCTAACCCTTCCTGGGATTCTTTGGCAAACGTGAAACGTGACAAACGGTGAACATTTAGCAGTGAAGCTGTCAGCAGACTTAATTAATCAGACTGATTTCATGCAGCAGAAGTACAGTGATTTGAAAAGATTGCGGTGCGTTCGAGGAGTTTTCAAGGAGTTTCTGATGGTGAAAGTGCAGAATTTTTTTTCAGCCCCTTTTTTACAAATTGCAAGTAGAGAGGCTTTCACATTTACATTTCACACTTCAATCATTTCAGCTGATGGAGTTTTTAAAGGGGGGGTCAACAGCTGAAGACATTCTCAAATTCTCAGATCAACATTAGAACCAGAGACGAGGAGGTGGAACAGATTTTTATTCGAGGCAGCAGTAGAAACAGTTGAATCAGTGTGAGGTGGGGGGTCAAAGGTCACAGCAGCCAGGTGTCACTTTGTAGCAGGGACTCATCTCAGCTGTCCAAATTCAAATTCCTCTCGTCCAATCACAGCACACAAATATACATTTATAGGTGTGTGCTGAAGTGCCTGTGAAAATGTGTTTTCTTCATGTTTATCTAAGATTCATATTTACTTGTGTAACACTGTAATTTCTTTTATTTTTCATAACTTTATTTACAGAATGCAATTAACAACAAGTTCACAAATTCAACAACAGTAACAAGGCAATTAAAATGCTCGAGGTAATGCAAAGACAAACAAGCAAAAAAGATATATAAGAATTCAAATGAAAAAAAGAACAACAAATAATTAAAGCTGCAAGCAGCGTTGGATTGGCCCTCGCAGCCCTGTACCAGTTGGGGCCTTTCACCCATTTTGGACACTACAGAAAGGACTTTGATGTAACTTCCTGTCTCCACGAAGTGGCGCTATGACTGTGACTCCTGACTGACATGTAGATGTGTTCAGGGTGGAACTCGTGAAGGTGAAACGTGAAGGTTCTGCAGCTCTGTTTTCCTGTGAAACTCCAGCAGTGTGTTGCAGACTAACAAAATAAACCTGACTGTCGATCAGCATGAGGGAAAGTAGATAATGACTGAATTTTCAGTTTTGGGTGAACTATCCCTTAAAGCACACTTTTAAAGGAATATTATTCCTGCATGCATTTTTTTTAAATCTGCCACATCAATTTTCTTTTAGAGGCAGGGCCAAAAAGTAAATGAATGGAAAAAAACCTAACTTATGGATATTAGTTTATACCAGACAGTTACACAAGAGGGATGAATTATTCTATATTCTTTCCTTAGAATCAAAAGTAAAATTATTCAATATAAAATGCTGTGTGTGTAGTTATTATTTTGCTATTTTTATTTAAAAATCACCAAAATGCAGTAAATAGAGTCTGAAACTCTAAAGCTCGATTTATGCTGGTTGAGTGTGCAAGCACGTGACAAAAATGATGTCATATCCTGTGACAGCTCGGGCGCAAGGGCTCCGAAAGGTGCCGCGTCGCTTGGTCGTGCACCTCTGGATTTTTGTAGTGTTTCGGACCTCGGCGCAAACCGCACCTGTCATGTCAAGATGGAGGAAGACCGGGCGAGCTGATTCACATGTACGAGAATCACATGTTAAGAACACTGTGAAGTGATTGGACAGTTTGTCTCAGCTACTGAGAGATTTACTTAACTTTGATTGTATGTTTTGATCATGAGTCAGAGATCAACAGGACATATTTATGAATAAATGAACAAATATGACAACGGGATTGTTTCATGATTTCACGATTTCACGATTATGTACTTTGGGAACTGAATTAAGATTATCATATGGGGAAAAAGTTAAGCAAGGTTCAGGTACCAGCTGCTCTTTTGTCTGTATTTCCTTTTTATGTCTGATCAACGGGTCTCAAACAGTTCACCTTCACTTAATATGTTTATTTATTTATACAACCAGCTATATGGTTTGTCATAGTTGTGCATGTGTCCACCTGATGACTTTAAGTAAATTATTCACTCTGTTTTAAGTGTCTTTGGTCTTTAGCTGCTACATGTCACTGCAGCTGCATTTCCATGTTGATAGCATCAGCCACAAAATACAGCTGTGCTTTCCACTGCTGTCTCTCTGCATGGAAGTTAGAGTCAGAATGTCTCATCTTGTGTCGACTTTGTCATTTCGATGATGAGCTTCAGGCAACGGGAGCAGCCACGTTGTATAATGACATTCCTCCAGTTTGATATTTCGTCTGTGCGCCCCCTGGCGTTTCGGAGAACACTATGACAAACAACACGATGCAGTAAAACGTCTCCTTGTCGGCTCGTAGCCCACGCTCCATCCACGGGGGCCGCAGCACAGTGTCTCGTACAAACATAAACAAGGCTCAAGTTTTTCGTATCGAAATCCCCATTTTTGAAGTTTTAAAGGTTGGCAAGTATGACACTAGCAAGACAGTAACAGTAACAGTAAGTTTATGACAGTAGTTTGTGCTTGTTGTTCAATTTTAATTATTTATGTTTAGTCCTTTCTCATGATTCATATAATATTTTGTACTCTTGTGACAGTTGCTGAGGTTTTAAGAAAAACTGGGCGTTTGGGCATGTGTGGCAGTAGATAATTATCTTGTTAAATGGAAATGTTGTCTTTCTTCACACCACACCTACTGCAGTGGAAGAACTTCTCAGGTAAACCTCAAGTGTGTGCCTGCTGATTGTCACACTGTAGTGAACTGAAAGGACACCACTGGACGCCTGGAAGGTAACAGAAAAACCAGTTTGTCAATCTAAAAAGCTTCGGCAAGCTTTTGGATAATGGCGCAGAAATAAACACCGGTGTGATCCTTTAAAGAACAAAGCTCGCTATTGCTGCTTTCTGGCAATTTCAGAACTGTAAAGTGACAGTGAGAGGCCCCAGAAGAGAAGTAGTGAGAGCGTGCAGCTGAAAACAAGGTGACATTTGTTAGTGATTGGCTGATTGACGGCGACGAGTTTATTGTTGAGCAGCCAGTTGGACACACGGCTCCCACTAGAAACTTGGCTCACGCAGAGACAGCTGTATTGGAAAATGCAGCTTGTGCCAACTGTGGTAATATCTGTGTTCTCATTGAGGACGTGTTTGTGTGAATTTGTGCCCTGCATCCCCGTCTGCAGGCGCCTTTCTGCTCCAAACAGCATCTAAACTCATTCACAAGCGGTGCTGCTGCTGCTGAGGCGCAACACTGAGTATCTTTGTTAGAAAAGGACCAGAATATTCACATCAACTGTTTCCTTTTATTCTAGGTGTTCAGAGGTTCCGTGTGCTGCTGGAAACAAGAACACAGAAAATACAAAATAGGAGCTTTAACGAGACTAAAAGTCCACAGCAGCACCATGAGGCTGTGAGGCTCATTACACGGCAGAAAACTCAACTGTGACAACTTTTCTATTCTTAGATCCTCAGTGGGGTAAAAGACGTGAAGGTGGTGCCACAGAGGCGGCCATTTTAAAGAGTCGTACCTCACCAAAAGAACCAGCCGCATTAGTCATTTAGTCAAACCCTTAAAATGAGGCAGGCAAATGAAATACATCTCAGAAATACATACGCCTGTGTTCAGACTAGAACTCGTGTTAAAATAAAATTACCGTTATTTGCTTGAACTTGAAAAGGCAAACCCATCTTCACCACAGTTTCTTTCTGAATCTGAATTTTTGTCAAATACAGAATAGATACACTGATGACTGCTGGGTAATGTGTTGATGTTGTCCAGAATCAAGTCACTCCAGGAAGTTGCGAACAGTTAATGCAAATTCAACCAATCCCCATGAGTTCTGCACGACAATTGCTTGCAATTTTTTTTTCCAATCAATGCAGCTGCAAATTCAACCAAGTGTCATTTCACTGAAGCAGTTCAATGTTTAATTATTTATTTGTAATTTTTTTTATTTTGTCACAGGTGCTGACGAGAACACAAGGTCTGTCATTGGTACTGATTTTCTGCACACTTATTTATGTTATATATTCCTTAATTTTGTGCATTATTGAGTTTAAGTTTCAAAAAGATTTTGTTTTTTTATGTATTTCTTCATTTACAAATGAAGCCAATTTTGTTATAATTTTTGTAACATCAAGCCATTCTCACTCTCTCATTCTCACTGGAACAAAATTTGCAACTTCTTTTTGCAATTGTCACATGCACCTGCACCTTCATTGCAAAACAAATGGCTAAAAATTGCGATGTGCATCATAATTTTTTAGAAATATGCTGCAGTGAAATAGTGAACAATGGTGGCAAAGGTGAACTGAGGCAACAACATATCAAGTGCAGTAAACAATTCAGCTTGAAACTATTATGAACTCCATGTTTATGACTCCACTTCATAAATATAGAGACAAGAAGAAAAAGGTGGAAAAACTGGAGAGTTTCTCTAGAAACTTAATGTCAGTAAAGTTGATACAACTAACAGCAGACTGAGAAAATAGTCAAGCAGTCAATTAAACAAGCTGTGAGCAGCTTTTGGAACAGTTTCAAACAGAGATCTTTATGAACTGTTCAGCAGCACTTGACACCTCCTCCCTCCTCACCTTTCTGATGTCAGAATCGTAGGTCTGCGTCAAATTATTTTTATGGCTTTCAAAAACCGACAGTCTGACAAACAGTGACCGGTCGGCTGTGTGCAGGTGTAAAGCAGAGTCTGAATTCTCTCAGCACTCTTTTATATAGAATCACATGACTTGGACCTGATGACCTAAGACCCAACTTGACAAAATCAGAAAACTTGCTCATATAGTCTAATAGTAGTCAAAAAAATTTAGCATATGCATGTTGTGATGCATTTAATGTCCGCACAGACCACCATCATCTGCTTGTTTGTTGTTGTCAGAAACTTTAGGCTCATCTTCTTCCTCCTCCCGGTAACTTTTGACTCCGAGTGGCGCCCTCTAGAGGACATATTGCTTAGCATCCATGCCAACATAAAGGACACGTGGAAGTGTGTGGGCAGTGACCGTTACAGGCTGATTCCACAGAGGCTCTGTCTGTGCTATGGTTTTGATCCCTCCTGCACATGGCTGCATGAGCCCACCAGCAGTGTTTTGCTCACCTGATTATATTTACTTGTTCAGATTTAGTTGATTTGGTCCTCTTACCTTGCTTTTTGTGCCTTTTGTGAGTGATTGTGAGTTGCACAGGAGCTTTTATTTTGAACACTGAACGTTTTTTATCTGCTTTTTCTGTGTCCGACTTCCTGCCTGCTCGATCTGCTCTGTGCAGATTGACATGGCAGCCCTGGAAAGCTTATTTGAGGTGGATCAGAGCGAAAAGGGATGCACCAAAACGCTGCTGGTGGAATCACAAGCACTGTGTAGAAGGGCAGCGACCAGGTCCTACTGAAATGGTGCAGCTGTAACGCAACACAGCCATGCCATAATTTAAAATGGATGTTTCTGTTTTATACATAAAGGGGGAATAAACAAGGCTCAAGGCAAGGCTCTATTGTTTAAAAAGAAAGAGTGCATCATGTTTAGGACTTGAAACTCAAAGTTTAGGACTTGGTATTTGTTGGTCTTGGTTTAGGTCTAGGTTGCAAAGACCTGCAACTTGCAAGTGACTTTCACACCATGGATGTCCACGTCCACGAGAGACATGTGTCTTCTACTGTGAAGATGATCCAGAACAGCTTTGGCCTTCAGATGTTTTTGGAAAAGACTTCATTGTTTGAAGAAAACTGAGGTCTTCACAGAGTCGCTGGGTGACACAGCTGAACTTAAGTTACCCGCTGTGGGTTCAGTGAAGTTTACATGATTCTTTAAATCTCCATTCTGACATTTTTTAATCTTTTTTGTCATCAAATTTGAACAAAATCTGCAGCCAGACAGCCTCTATCTTCCTAACTGATATCCAAATTGTTCACACTTCAATAATTCCTTTTTTGCATCACTAACATCCTGTTTGAAAAGGGACATACATCCTGTTGCACAAGCTGGATGCTTTCAAACTTCATTTTTCATTATGACTGCAGGCCTTTCCTGTTCCCTCTCTGACACTTCAAATGCCTAAACTGTTATTATTTGTGCCGTTACATGAGAGACAAGCTGGTGTGTGGATGTTAAACTCCAGTCAGCGAGGTGAAGTTCGCTCGGGTTATGCAGTCGTGTAACCTGCTGTTGGTGGCGATTCAAAAACTGAAATTACTCCAGTGTTACACTTTAAGTCTCTGCAGCACATTTGCGCCTTTTATTTTTCCGCCGCTGAAGGTGATGATTTAAGCTGTCATGTTGCCGAGCAGTTTAACAATGGTTTTATAATAATATTTCAGAAAACTCAAAAAACATCCTGGACTGGGTCTGTAAAGTGCTTCAGTGTTTGTGCCTTTTGTGTGTGGCTCAGCGAAGGTAACGATTTAATCTGACATATTTCGGAGCAGCAGAATAATAATATTTCAGCGTGGTCTTTCTTAATAGCGGGAGAGAACAAAAGGCTGCAGGCCATTCATCTGGCTGAAGGCTTACTTTGACACCGGCTGCTCCGGGCTCGGCGGGGGCTCCGCACAAGGAGTCGGGGGGTTTAGACGAGCTGCTGCTCAAACACTCTGACAGGGAAACATTAGCTGCCCCTGCAGCTGGTGCAGATCACGAGTTTGATTCCACCGCTGCTGCGGCTCGTTCTGGTGAGGTGCTCTTGAGCAAAGTGGCGAATCCCTTCCAGCTGAAGTCTCTGAAAGTCTCTCCTGTACTAATGATCAGGATGAAGGTGGACAGTTACACTTGTAGTGTTGCAGGAGTATGACTTGGCTCCTCGTTACATGACCGACACTGAGCAATCACTGCAAATATGAGCCGCAGGTTGGGTGTCCAACCTGCGGCTCCAGAGCCACAGTGTGACTCTTTAGCTCCTCTCTGCTATTGGACACGTCAAAAAAAACTCTAAATTGTGGATGTATCTGTGTTGCATGCACATGCGTATCGGCTGATACGATGACATGCTGATATTATTGTGCAAAAACAGAAAAGATTCATCCTTTGGAGAGGAAGAATGTGGTAAGAAAATTTTGTGGCATTCTGTGCAAAAAATTCAGATATTTTCGTGGCATTTTAGGTCCAATGATGGCACAGCTGGAAAGGTCAGGGATCACCACAGATCATCCTCTGAGGTTGTTCATCTTATGTCAGTCTTTCGGGGTCACCACAGTGGATCATCTGTCTCAATTTCTATGATCCATATGTTTGATTTGGCTGAGACTTTTTACGCCTGACGCTCTAAGATTTGAACATTTGAACACAGTAACCACAATTTTGCACATAGAGATTGTTGCTGTTCTTCAGCTTAGAAGAAAAAGGTCCACTAACCCAAAATTTCAGTCTCTGTTTTGGTCCTGTGTTCACAGCGCTGTCCTGTCTGGAGTTCAGGGTTCAAAATCTTGTCCGACATTTTGCATCCATACGCAGATATCTGTGTATAGAGATTGTGTGTGTGGGGATTAGGAGGTAAGTACAGTTTGAAATTCTCTCTCTTGGGTTTTGCACGCTGTATATTCCGCGCCCACAGTTATCTTTAACCCTGGGATAACTTTGCCTCCTTTCACTCACACATTGTTAGCCCAGGATTAACCTAACCCCAAACTGGCACCTTGTAGCTATGTTTAGTCATTTTCCAGGGAATAACACCACCTGCTAATCCTGCTCCATAGCAGGGCCAGCAAGCCCTTGGCTAAAGTCAGAGGTAGCCCACTTTGGGATGTGCCAGTGTGAAAGTTTTCTTAGCCCAGGATAAACAGCTCTCTTGGCTCTGTTTGATGCATCGTGTTTCACTGCATGGATGTCGTAGAGGTGGTCTTTACAACATGTCTAACAGAGAGCCTGAATGATGCTAAATGATGTTCTAGAAAAGACGCCACAGTCATGAGAGGATCAGCATCAAAGTACTGTTTTTTAACATCTAATAATGTTTTAAACCTGCAGGTTGTTCACACTATAAAAGATGGCAAACTAAAACCACTAGATTTATAAGGAAGTAAAGGAAAGAAAGAAGGAAGGAGGAGAAAGGAAAAAGGAAAAAGAAGAACAGTAAAAGATGGAATAAAGGTTGGGATGAGGAGGAGAGAAACCCTCCAGATTCAGTTTAAAAAAGAAGAACTGGAACATTTGTTCAGTGTGATTTTCCAGCCGAGGAGAAGCCAAATGATGTTTTTGTGATGAGGAGCGTATTTTCGGCTGTTTTGTGTGAATACAGTCTTTTGGTGTTTTCTGAGGGAGAGGCTAATGATTTAAACTTGACATGTTGGAGCTTAATAACGGCAGAATAATAATATTTCAGCTCGCTCTTTCATAATAGCGCCGGCGTCGAGAAAGAGAGCGAGAGCGGGCCATTCATGCGGCATGATGGGTAGTTTGACACGGGCTGCTTTTCTGCTCAGCACGATGTTTTCCACTTAGAGACGACTGGCGAGCGCACACACACGCACACACACACACACATATTTGAAGCATGTATGACAAATGCACACGTGTATGTTCTTCCTAGGAAAGGCTAACAAATGCTAACATATGCTAACACACACACACACACTGCAGGCCTGTCAGTCTGTGCGTCGAGCGGGTTGATGAGGAGCATTTAAAGCTCGCTCTCCTGACACACACCCCTCATCTGCAATGACAGCCAGCAAGCTATTATTAACACACACACACTCACACACACACAGGTATGCACATCAAACTGACAGCTCAGCTATTAACCCCCGGCCCTGACTGAACCCTCATATACATCACAGCAGGGCATACATACATGTCTATCTGTGTGTATCTGTGTGTGTGTGTGTGTGTGTGTGTGTGTGTGTGTGTGTGTGTGTGTGTGTGTGTGTGTGTGTGTGTGTGTGTGTGACTGACAGCATTCTGCAGCCACAGTGTAAAAACACAGTGAAAAGTGGTCAACAAAAAGAGAAGCGTTCCCGTCGACGATGTCTGTAAACACATGAAAACTATGAAAACAGAGAAAACAAACACGCAGTTTGTTAAATATTCAAATGTCACCTGAGATGATGGAGATAAACTGCTGCGGCGCCCAAAGACGGGTCATCGCTTCAACGCCAGAGGTCAGGTACACGTCGTGATCGGCGTTCAGGTGGTTGTAAGTCACGAGAACTCTGTTGCTAGGCAACAACAAGGAGGGAAGTGTGAACAACTGTTGTGGGTTTTTTGCATGTAAGCATTATGTGTAAAGAAAAAAACATACACATCAAGTTAATATCTCAGATGACAGCTGAAGAAACAGTGAGACAGAACAGGGCAGAGCACTGATGTGTCACCATCAGTTAGGAAGCAGGTGACAGAGGCACTTCTCCTCTCACACCTGTGGTATTGTTTGGTCATGTGGTCCTGTGCAGCAAAGACGGATATCAAAAAAACTCCAGCATGAGCTGCAAGACGAGTCGAGGAGAAATTAAAATCAAGTTTCCGCATATTTACCAAAAATGAAACAGTAGACGGTGAAGCAGACAGGTCACCATGGGTCATCTTGAACTTCCTCAGCCTAAAACAAATCTGCCTCCACTCAAACACATTCTGCTAGAGGGGAAAAAACACCCTGCCGTGTTTGCATTTCTTTAAACCAATCACAAATGTTTTGGGCGGAGCTAAGCCCAGGATGCAGCAGTGGTTTTGCTGCAAAATAGTGATGAGGTGGAACTTCTTTTGGTGGAATATCAGGAGGTGAGCTCTGGCATTAAAATGACTTCATCACTGCAAAAGAAAAGCTAACAGCTGTTAGCATTTTTACGTTCATACAGTTAGCGTCACCATTTTAAGCATGTCGGTTGCAGCTCTACATGCTGCAGAGGTTTTTTTGTTGTTTCCTGGGGACGCAGATGCTGCGATGCCGCTTGGAGCAAGCAAGCAGTGGTGGAAAGAGGCCTGAAAATCTGTACTCGAGTACAAGTACTATCACGTTGCTAAATTAAAACTCAATTACATGCAAAAGTACTGGTGTTAGAAATATACTTAAGTAAAAGTACAAAGTATATGTCGCAAAAACCACTCTTACATTACTGCCATAAGTAAAGTTGAGTAAAAGTACAAATTTGAAAAATATACCATAAAAGAACAAGTACCCCAAAAAACTACTAAATTACAATTAAATTATTGCTAGTTGCTATAAAAATAGAAAATAAAATACATGGTTTAAACCAGGAAGTGAGACAGGGGTCCTTAGGGTATAGCTAACCCTTTTTATGCCTGATTAAATCAGGTTTTTGTTGATGGAAGTCTGGGACGCAAATTTAATGGGCCAACATTTTCATAAATGATTACAATAGCACATTTCTACACCTCTGTTATCAGCAGGTATTGTTAGTTTAAGAATTTGAAGGCTTTTAACACATTTTTAAATGGTTTAAAGTTGTGAATTCTTGTCTGGGTAAAGGCCGTTTACTGACAGAGTTTAAAAAGAATTAAAGCAAACTAAAACAATTCATTACATGTATTTCATTTATATTAATCCTTACAGAATAAAATTTCATTAACAATGTAATTAGAGTGTCGGTATTAATAATTTTCAAAGGTTTTTCTGTAGGACATGATTTGTCCCAATTCTCAGTGATTCTAATCGCTGTTTAACAATGTTGACAACAACTCCCATGATGCCATGCCACTACCAAACCCCATCTTTTGTTCTCGTTTTACTGTGAGAGAGCCCTAACAGTAGAATTTACATACTGTGTGTTTAAATGTGACAAAGAACAGGGCAGATGTGGCTTCAAATGTTCTTTTTTCAGGTGATTTATTTAACACTAGTCCTTTAAACTCCACTTTTTTACTCCTGCAAACACACACAAACACCTCTGTGTATAATAACTGGTCAGTTCTTTGTGTTTGTGTCACCCTTCTGTGTGTGCTTCATGTCTTTGTCATTGTACTGGTGTGTGCAGCGATAACAACATGAAGCTAGCTGTCTCATTAATCAAACATGGAGCTGTCTCCTTCTCAGACATTAGCACTCGATTAGCTGTTAATCTGGTGGCCACTCAGCTCTAATCAGTTCCCTGCTGTAATTAGTGGCCCGTCGTACGTGTTCAGCCTGCACACATAACAATAAAGTGATGGAAAATGAAAATTAGCATGTAATGACTACAAAAAAAAAAGAGAAGAAATAATGTAATTAAGTTTCAGACTCTTCAGAGAAAGAGAAGAAAAGAAGAAATTCAGTTTATATTTGGGTTGTGTTTGAACGTGTGGCAGCCTGTCAAAGCAGAGAGAGTTTTTAAAACACTCGTCGCTGTGTTTCTGTCTCTTAAAACCACACAGAGTGAATCCAAGGTGGAAAAATAAAAAACTAAAATTCAAACAGCTTTGACCTGACGCTCTGTTGTCTCAGCTGTGCTCTCATCATGTATGCAACGTATATTCAACAATGAAGATATTCTGCGTTCATTGCCAAATTAAGATGTCATCATGGCAGTGTTAACTTAAAACTTTTTTGGGTACAAAAAAAAAAAGTACAAATTTACATGCAAGAGTGAACTTATTCCTGACTCCAAACAGAACATTAAAATGAGCTACACTGTTTCCAACAGGAGCTACTTTCATTCTGCTCAGGCAGGGGTGTCCAACCTGCGGCTCCAGAGCCACAGTGTGACTCTTTAGCTCCTCTCAAGTGGCTCCCTGTGCCTTTAGCAAAAAAAATAGGGTTAGGGTTAAGGTTGTTGAAAAGGTTGAGAAAACTCAAAATTTCAAGGAAAACATTTTGCGGTAGATTTTTGAGTTTGAGCTGAACTCAAATTCTTAAGCACTGAAAAAGTTTTTATCAACTACTGATCTTCTGTTGAGATAATTTACTTTTATTCTTTAGATAAACTTTAACCTTTGAGTTTTAGAAAACCCACAAAAACTGCACTTAAAAAAAACACAATGCTTTATCTGTAGCTGGTGTTGGCTGGTTAGCTTAGTTAGCCATGGAGCTAGCTGCCTAGCTATGGGATGCCGGGAACATAACCCAGCAAGAAAACCATCTAAACAAACAAGACTCCTTCATGTTCATGACAGGTGTCATGACATCGTTATGACAATGTAATGACAGTCTTCACATAAAGTCTTACCACAACCTTTTTATATGTGTTCACTAGTCCATGTAGACAGATAAGTGCAGGCAGGAGGTTCCAGCCAAAGTCTTTTATTTTAAGGTAGTTTGAAGTGGGCACAGAAGAAAAAAAGGGGTGACGCTTCATTTTTCAGGACCCAGGATTTCATGGTAAGTGTGTGGTAATTACCAAGCAACATGTTTGAAATTTCTCTGAATTTCACATAAAAAACCACACTTGGGAATTATCACAAACTTACCATGAAATTTGGAGGTAATTTGCTGGTAAATTCTGAGAAATTTCAAATATGTTGCTTTATGATTAGCACCTATTTACCATGAAATTATGGGACCTGGAAATTTGTGTTAAGAATATTAATCTAGATCTCATGATTCCTGTTTCAAATAACTAATGACCCAAAACAGGTAATTTAACTTCAAACAATCATTATATAAAAGTAGGAATCATAAAATAACTTTATAGAAATTTAATAAGCACAGCAAAGAAAAAATACCAGAAATGTATTTAAACCAAAGAAAAGGAAGGAACATGTAAGGGAGTGCGAGGGGATTCTCCACAACAACACTGAATCACAACAACTGTGGGGTTTTACTTTTTTACTCGAGTATTTCTTCCTGCACTGCTCAGATGGTTTGTTGTTGGTCAGCGGCTTCAATTTCCCTGAACAAAGAGAACAGCAACTGTCATCTCTCTGATATGACAACATGAATAAACATGAATAAATCAAAGTGACGGTGGATTTAATGAACGCCCCCGAGCTGGAGGATGAGGCACGGCCTGCTGCATGTATACACTGTGGGCAGATCATTGCATTTTTTTCCCACGTTCAGATATTTGAATACATTTTTTAAACACTCTCACACCTCCTCATTTCATCTCATCCTCTCCTGTTCTCTCCTCCTGCACGCCTGCTTCACTTCACCACGAGAGAAAATACTACAAACTGAAGCTGACCTGGATAACAGCAGTGACTGATAACATGCAAGTTGTGATCACATGAAAACAATTGACTCAGGTGACAGATATTACCTGCATCCTGCCTCCAGAGCTACTTAACCACTTAGCAGCAGATTAGTGAAATCATCAGGTAACCCAGGAGGCAAACTGATATTTGGATTTTCCACAAAGAGCTCCAGTGTGAGCGCCGAGGCCTCCATAATCCTCCTGTTGATCCTGTGTCTGCTGCTGAAAACTGGGGGAAACCAACACGGTGATTCCCTCTGAGGAGGAGGAGGGGGAGGAGGAGGAGGAGGAGGAGGAAACAATGTAATCAGTGATTAATTTCAAAATAAAAGTCCAAGAGAGAAACAGGGTTGAGTTAAAACATCATGTTGTAACAAACTGTTGACTTAGTTTCACAATGAAAAGTTCAGCTGAGGTTGTAGAAACACACACACGTCATAAATCTGCTTGTTTTAACTCCCTTTTAAAGGGTTAGTTCACCCAAATGTAACAGAAACATATTTCTCCACTGATCTCCGCTGGTGTTGAGCAACATTTTTGTTTTATTTGCTGAGTTTTGACGTCTTTATTGCTGAAATGTCTCGATATCAAAGTAACTTGGAAAGAGTTATCATGTTTTCATTTTGATTTGGGTGAACTAAACCTTTAGCCTTTTGAGTTGCATGGCAGAAAAAACATTTTCCTTCCCTTTATCTTTTATTACTATACCTTTACATTTTTGGTGTAATCCCTGGCTCTTTGGAGATGAAGAAACACTTGATTTTAATAGTTGCAGTCAGGATTCTAAATGGATTATATTCGAGCTGCAAGTATCGTGTGTGTGTGTGTGTGTGTGTGTGTGTGTGTGTGTGTGTGTGTGTGTGTGTGTGTGTGTGTGTGTGTGTGTGTGTGTGTGTATCTGTCTGCAGCTAATCTCACACTACTGGACCCATCAGTCTGATATTTTTTGTGCACATTTATGACTGTATGCTCGAGGAAAAGTTTTGCATTAGGTGCTTCACCATCATGTTGACTGGTGGTGATCTGTATGACCTCTTCCAGTTTTATCCACATCGGTGCATCATTTTCTATAAGTTCATCATGTTTGTGGCGTTGCTGTCCTGTGAGAACCATGTGTCTCTGAAAAAGTTTTAAAGAGATGATTTATCTGAAGAAGGAGGAGAATTTTCTCAACTCATAAAGGAAGTCTTTATCAGGTCTGCCGACTTCTGACTTCAGCTTGAAGTGAGATTTGTTCCTCTGGGTAACAAATCTCACTCATAATGAGCATTATTTATGGTAAATTGACCTCTCTTTTACCTTCTGAACCAACACCTTTCACAGGAGACTTTCTCTTTTTGCCAATTTGTATTTGAAGGGTATTTTATATAGAGAGAGACAGTGCAGATACAGAAACAACTTTAGGTTTACTAGCTCAATATTTAACCATCACTGACTGGTTTTAGTTGTTATGCAGATGTAGTGAAACACTGTGAACAATGCTAACACCGTACGATTGCCTTCAACTTGTCATGCTCTGTGCCTCACAGAGTCTTAAAAAAAAGGGAAGAGCGGCTGTTTAAAATCTGTCACTCTCACCACCATTGAGTGAAATCCTGCAGGCTCTGACTTCAAACATGTTCACTGGTGTAACGAGGAAACTGCGCATGCTTGTCATCTTAAGATTGTGAGGTTTATTTTAACTTTCTGCTACTGTCACGTAAATGCACAGGTCTGCTCAGCTCACCGGAGCAGCTCTGTGACACAGCCTGCAGTGTTGGTTGGCTGTTACTCGGGAAGCATAACCAATCAGATAGAGCTGTGGGCAGGACATTGAGTGAGACTAGTGTGTAAAATTATTATACTGTAAAGTGTATAATAAATTATATATTATCTGTAGTATAGTAGGCCTACACTATAATACAGTATTTGTAGTATAGTATATACTATCATAAAATGTTTATTTACCTAAAAGGAAAACCAGTTAGTTGTTAATTTTAAGTGACTTGTCTTATTTTATGTTTTTATCTACCGACTACTGCTTTTTAATAACACCAAAATATTTGTATCCAATTACTTGATTAATTGATGACGTAATCTCTAAAATATTCGATTACTAAAATAATCAATAGTAAATCAGAGGAAGTTAGCATGAGAAAACACATGTGTGGTAGGAGATTGGCATCAGTTTGTGTGAGCCTCAAGCTGAATACTCGATAGTTTGCAGCCCGACTTCATCCTTCAGTTTAGCACAAATATTCAACATCTGGAGGTACCTGTTTTTTTACTGGGGTGTAAGGGGATGAAAAATTGTAATCTAAGAATTAACTAGTAATTAAAGTTGTAAGACAGATGTAGTGGAGTAAAAGTACAATATTTGCATCTGAGATGTCATGCAGTAGAAGTATTAAGTTGCATAAAATGGAAATTTGTTTTTGTTCAAAACAGAACTTGAGTAAAACAACAACCCCAGTTCCCAAAGATTTTTATGTAAAATGTATAGAGAATGCAATGATCTACAAATACTTTTTGACCTACAGTATATTCAACTGAATACAGACCAAATACAAAATATTTAATGTTCAAACTGATAAACTATTGTTTTTGTAAATATTCACTCATGAATTTGATGAAAAAGTTGTTGTGTTACTGTAGGGCTCATGGCATCATGTCACATTTGTGAAGGCCCCATTAAAGGGACAGTTCATCCAAAAATGAAAATTCAGTTATTATCTATGGTATCCACTTTTAAAATGGAAAAAACAACCAAAAAACAAAACACAAAATGCCTCCATACTGCTCGTCTGGTTTAATCCAAGTCTCTGAAAGTCCCAACATTGCCGTTTGCACACTGTCACAACACACACACACACAGTCCAGACAGTGTGCACGTGAATGTGGCTCCAAGTTGAGGATCTGCAGTGAAGATTCAGGCTAAAAACATGGTGTAATTTTCATTTGTTGATGAACTATCCCTTTAATGCTGAAAAGTTCATACAGGTTTTGGAGCAACATACGCTGCTATCTAGATGGCATCATTTTGCAAAGATGTCCTTTGTTATTTCAGCAAGACAACACCAAGACACTTTATGCACATATAGCACACATTGTGAAGTGTGAAATACAACGACTGAGACCCAGGACTGTTGAGTACACAAGAGAAAGAATTTCACTTTCACAACACCAATAATTAGTGTCTTCAGTTCCCAAACACTGACTGAGTGTTGTTAAGAGAAAAGCTGATAAGTCACAGAGGTAAACAGGCTCCTGTCCCAACAGAGTGACACTATTTTTACAAAAAACAATTAGGTTTTTCAGTTTGAACATTACATATCTGGTCTTTGTGATTCAACTGAATATAGGTTGAATAGTTTTTGAAAATCATTGCAATCTCTTTTCAACAATGTCACCGACTTTCAGCCAAATTGACTCTGACTTGTTTGGCGTGTTTGCTGTGATCTCGACTGAAATTTAAATAAAGTTTAGTGTGTTTGAACAGAGCTCATAAACAACATGAGTTAGTGTTTATGAGGTCTGTGTGTGTTTGTGTGCGTTGGTCAGACTACAGTCAGACGATGATGTGTCTGCCTGCGTCACTTTTTCATCTGTTTTCACCGACAGAAAGTTCAGAGCCAGTCGGAACCTTTTGTGCTCCGATTCATCACCATCTGTTTATCCAATCAGAGCCGCTCTCTTAAAGGGACAGTCTGCCCCAAAAACGACAGCAAAACATCCTCTTCCTCTCCCTCCTCAGAGCGGGTTTCTATTCCCGCTCCAAAACAAAACGGCGAGCGTCTGCAGCTTCAGGATGACAGAGGACATTAAAAATATTTCCACCTCCTCTTCGTCTCTCTCCTCTTCTTCCTCCTCGTCTATCAATAAAGGTGTTGATGGGAGCAGACTGATGAAAAGACAGAGAGACTCAAACACATGAACACAATCTGTCACACTCCTAAATATACCTCCAACACTCCCTCGCTTCCTACATCCTTACCTCCCCGCACCCTTCCTTTCCTCCCTTCCTTTATCTCTTTTATCCTTCCATCTTTTTTTACTCCATCATCTGTCCTTCCCTCCACCTTTCCCTTCATCTTTTCTTGCCTGTTTTGATTCGTCATACTTCCAGAACCTTCACTCATGAACTCCATCACCTTCTACCCATCTTCTCACACCTCTCAATCCCTCTTTCCTTCCATTCCTGTTGCTTTCATCATTTCATTCTTCCTTTTCTTTCTTTTTCCTCCCTTCTTCATCCCATCTTTAATCCTGGAATCTTCCACTGATAACTCAGAAATCCAAAACATCTAAAACCAAATCTAACTAAAATCACAGAATCTAAAATAAATCTTTACTGCAAGAACATAACGACTATGTCAAATGTTCTCCAATGGATACAGTTCGTCTTATTTCTACCCTTAAAAAGTTTATTAACTGCATATAATTTAATATATATTTAGATTTAATATATACACATCACATTTATATCTATAAATGCGTGTGTATATGCAGATTTTTGGTAGATGATGAGATGAAGTATTTATATAAAGGAAGATGCAATAAAGAACAGAAATCAAAAGTAAAATTAAAGTGTACTCACTGAAAAATGCAAATGCAAATACTGTAAATGTGTTGAAATGTCTCAGAATGTTAAATATTAGCATGTGGGATGATGTTGAGGAGTTGAAGTAACGGTGCTGAAGTGTAAGAGCTCAAAGTTGTTGAATTTTTCTTTAAATGCACAATATGTAAATTCTGCCACCAGGCTTAACAAAAGATGTAGTTTGATGATGTCATGAAGTAGCGTGGGTTCAGGGGAGTTGCTGTCTTAACTTTTAAACAACCATTATATAAAGTCATAGTTAGAAATAATTAAAGTTTTGTTCACAGTTTGGTTAGTCATGTATTTAAACTTCTTTACTCATTCTCTGATGTATCCCGTGTTTAGCAACCAGCTAGCAATGGCTACCAGGAAACATGTCATTATGATGAAGTAATTACAGATCATCACGAGACATTTGACAAAAATCTGCAACAGATCAGTTGGGAAGTTGAACAAAGTGTTTTCTCATCATTTTTTATCAACATTATGATGTTGTTTATTTATTTTTATTGTTTGAAATGTGACAATGAGGAAAAAAGCACACAAAGATCCACTGACTGTTTCTATAAGAGCTTAAAATGTTAAATGTATATTTTCTATAGTGTTCAGACCTGCATCAGACAGATAGACAGACAGAGATCAGCTGAGGCAGACGTGACCCCGTCAGCTCCATCTGCAGCCGTCCTCCATGTTTAGTCTCATCATATATTCAACACAGTATATATAGACACATATAGACGCACGCAGACTGAGTGCCAGCAGCACCGAGGCCTCCTCCTTCACCTCCATCTGTCTCCTCCTCCTCTTCCTCACCCCCCGTCCGTGTTTGATTGACAGCCAACCTCAGGTGGAGACGGGGGAGGGGGGGTGGGAGTGAGAATAGGGGGAAGAAGGGAGGAGGGGGGGAGTCAAAAAGAGTAAGTAAATGACCTTCAGCTGATAAAAGAACCAAAACTAAAAACAAGATGAAATCTGAACAAAACTTCTAAATACTTTATTTTAGCATTTTATGAAATATTCATTCATTCATTCATTTTCTGTAACTGCTTATTCCGGAAGGGTCACAGGCTGCTGGAGCCTATCCCAGCTGGCATTGGGCAAGAGGCAGGGTTCACCCTGGACAAGTCGCCAGTTCATCGCAGGGCTGACACATAGACAGACAACCACTCACACTCATATTCACACCTACGGGCAATTTAGAGTCACCAATTAACTTAGCATGCATGTCTTTGGACTGCGAGAGAACCCACGCAAACACGGGGAGAACATGCAAACTCCACACAGAAAGGCCCTGCCCCAAGGCCCTCAAACTCAGGACCTTCTTGCTGTGAGGCAGCAGTGCTAACCACTGCACCACCGTGCCGCCCTTATCAAATATTTCACTTTAATTGTTTCAGCAACTGATGCCAAATATAGACTACAAGACTTTGAACATGAAACTAAATAACTGATCTCAGGCCAGGAGTACTGCTACAAGATTATGTCCCAGATATGATCTTGCAACCCCAAAAGGGTATAACCCAGAGTTAGCTGTGGGCTAAGAGTCACACACACATCTGGAGCTTTTCCATTGGCGCTTTTGGCCGCACCAAGTCAAACTGCGCCGTGCTGATGTGCATTTCCATTACCACTTATATCACGCCATACTGTGCTCAAGATGGACCTACTCTGGAGCAGGGGGCCAAAGCGAGCTCAACCCGCCTCCACGCAATGACGTCTCGCTGGCTGCAGCCGACCCGTGACGAGCCACCTCTTCTCCCCCTGTTGATGTCCTCCACTCTGTGTCAGCATTATGTTTAATTGTAGAGATATATGTGGGGAATATACTGTGTGAATAAACACTGACACGTTTTTACTTTTCACTTTTTAAAAATTATTTATTTCAGGAACTTGATGTTTTAGAGCTCCCTCTAAATGTCTCAAAGTAGGCTTTCAGGGGAGCCCACGTCCGAGCTGAGCTCCTCAGCTCCCCCGTAATTTGAACCATGAATCCAACCCAGTGGTGGATTTTAAGAATAACTAATAATAGATAACAATAGATAATAATAGAAACAGCCATGTCCACTTCAGGCTGCAGCGTTTATCTAAAATATTTAGGAAGAAGGACCCCTGCAGCTCGAAGCTGCCTTGCTTCATGGCGACGGCAGGAGGTTTCTCAACTTTGACAGTCTTGTTGGAGGAACCAGGAACCAAGAACACACACACACACCTGAACACACTTTGATTTTCTTTGTGTCATTTAAACATAATGTGTTGATATGAGAGTGTGCAGCTGCACAGTGTGTTACCAGCTGTTCCTGTGTGTGTATGTTACCTTCTGAGTGTGTGTTTATTCAACACACACACACATACACACACACTCCTGCGGGTCATGTGGATGTTCGTCCAAATCTTCCTTCAGCTCCGATCACTGAGAAAATAAACTCTTTTTAGCGTTTATTATTCCTGGCCTGCCAGCTGTGTGTGTGTGTGTGTGTGTGTGTGTGTGTGTGTGTGTGTGTGTGTGTGTGTGTGTGTGTGTGTGTTGAAGTCTCTCCAGGTTTAAGCTGTTGAACTTGGCCGACCTCCACAAATCAATTTGTCTCCTTCATCTTTTTTTCCTCCTCCTCTCCAAACTTCTAATTTTCTTCTTCTTCTTTCTTTCTCTTTATTCATCATCTCGCTCTGCTCTGCTCCTCCCGTCTCCTCGCCCTCCTCTTCCTCACCTCCTCCTCATTCCTCTCCATCGTTTTGCTCCTCCTCTCTCACGTTAACCTGTCTTCATCTTCTCCTCCTCAGTCACATGGTAATGTTTATCTGCGCTGAAACATGACACAGTGCTCTGCACAAACAGAGAAGAAGAAGAATCAAACCAAACAAACAAAATATCGACAAAACAAGTCACAACATAAAGAGATTGTGTGAGTCGAGGCTGCAGCCTTAAAGCTCCCTGGTGAGTTTTGCTGTAAACAAACAACAGTTTCTGTTTACACTCTGTCTTTCTCTGTTTGCATCCAAACTGCTGAATTCGAGAAGCTGTGTTTTTATCCTTTAAATCGAGCTTCATTTACATCCATGTCTGCCAGCTTCTGTCGATCAGTGTTAGAGTGTGAAACGGCAGGAACGTTCAAATGGAAACATTGCACCTTTGAACAGTGTGACAGACGACAAAAATCAGGACTGTTTTACAAAGTTCAGCTTGTTTTAAAAAGGTGACGACACCCTCAGATACTCCTGGACTCCTCCCAGAGACTTCACATTATTCCATAACCCAAAAAATCCCATGTGTCAGCCTGTTATCGCAAAAACAAAAAGCTCTGAAGGACATTTGTTCCAAAAATATACACTCTCCCTGCAGATTTTGCGTTCTTTATCTTTGTGTAATTTGACGTGCAAACATCAGGTGACTTTTGTCATCATGGGAACAATCAAAACATCATCTTGGGCTCTTCTTTTTGGACCAAACAACTGATTGATTGATTGATTGATGGAGAAAATGGTCGACAGATTGATTGATAATGAAAATAATCATTACAGGAAAGACTTGTGGAAAGACAGTTAATCGTTCTGAGTCATTTTTAATTAAAAAAAAAGGTCAAAATTCTCTGATTTCAGTTTCTTAAATGTGAATATTTTTTTTGTTTCTTCACTCCTCTCTGACCGTAAACTGAATATCTTGTTGTGAGTAAAATGAGACATTTCAGGACGTCATTAACTAATTTTTGACAAAAAAGTTACTGTCTCTTTCCTTTGTAGAGCAGTATAGAGGTGGTATCATTCAATGGTAGCAGCTTAGGACAATATTGCACTCTAATATGAGATAAATAAACTTTCCAAAAATGCATGACCGCTGTTGAGAGACGCTTTGAGCCTCATCAAATGGAGATACCTCCTCTGCAGAAATCTGAAGTGTTTCAGTTTGTGGTTTGGATTTTTGGAAGCACCATCCAGACTGTTGACCAGCGAATGTCACCCACAGAACAGCCAAGATCCCTACTCCAGATCTGACTGACTGCCAGAGGTTTGCAAACAGAATTTAAGAGTGAATACATCCTGGATACCAAGCCTCTAGTTCAGTCCTCCACGTTTAGCAGAGCTGTTGATCATAGTTAACGTTACTGTTCTTTACTGGGCGCTTTTTAAACCTCAGCAGCTCAGCGAGCGCGTGCTGTGTGGCGCCACAAGCTCCCATCCACTATAACCAGCAGCCTGTTGTGTTTCATTCTGTGTGTGAACGGCCTGTTTACCTGAGTCTAACTTTCATTACAGACCTGCAATTGAATTTTTTTTCCTATTTTACCATGACATAGGGACAAAATGACAAACATAGACATGCACAAACCACCTACTGCAAACAACAATGACCAATGGACAGGGAAAAATAAATAAAAACATTTTATTTATTAAATGTGTGCATACCTAAACCTATATGCATCCTACACATTTATTCGATTATGCAGACAAAAAAATATTAAAATATCGACACCCCTTCATTAACCTTCACCAGTTTCCATGGATATCTCCAGTATCCACCTACGTTTAAATATTAAATTATGTTTTTTTTCTCATTAAAATCCTGTTTAAGAACCCACTGACTCTTTAATTGTTGTTGGCAACAAAAACCTGCAGTTAATCCTCTTCATCTTGTTATTAACTGTCATTATGACCTTTCCTTTAACTTCACCGTCCTGTAGCTGCTCAGATGTTGTAAACACAAAGAACTTTGAACATGAAAATGAAAATAATTTTGGGTTTTTGCAGGTGACAGGGTCTTAAACATTTACAGAGGCCACTCTGTATAATGAGGCACTTTTATTTTGCTGATGATGAAACACCTGCATTTTCTTTACTTTGGTCAAATTTTAATGCAGGTCATCTGCTTTGAATATTTTCTTGTGGTTTTACTACTTTTACTCAAGTAAAGAATCTGAGAACCTTTTCAGTGGTGGAATGTAACTAAGTACAGTCACTCAAGTACTTGAGTACTTTCTGCTTTCACTCCAATACATCTTAGTGGCAAGTATTGTACTTTTCATTTCATTTTGTTTGGTCCATTACCTTGTGGGTGAATCTTGTGCGTGAAACAGCCACCATCTTGGTATGGGGCAGCCACGTCTCCTAATGCATGTATTCCTACGGAGGCAGGAGGTCTGTCCTTGATGAAAATCATCATAACTCACTCAATTTCTGACAAATTTTCAAGCTGTTTGCTCTGTTACAGATGTGAGACATATTTATGAAACAGGGTACTTGATTACATTAAAAAGGCTGGTTTTCATACCAAAATACTATTTTCTTTCTTTCTGGTTTTTTTTTTTTTTTTAACGTGTTGGTACATCTCCTACAACTATCCAGTATAAGGTTTCCTTTATAATTCAGATGTACTCTGATGGCTTTCAGGAAGTGCTGTGAAATGGAATTTCCGCCCTTGGTGAGACTTCTCTTCACCTTCTTTTCAACCAGTGAAATGTGCGTCATTTTCATTTTCAAGCAAGTTGAAAATATTTAACATTAGTGAAAAAAATTTGTGTCTATCACAGGGCTTTTGCTGAGTGTTCGTTCTGTGGACAGTAGCGGGGCGGAGCTGAGGCATGGAGTCAACAGACAGCTGCTGAGAACCGGGAGTTTTGGAGGAGAGAGTTGGGGACAGACTGGAGCTTCTGGAGGAAGAAACACCTGAGGCACACTGATTTTGCTCCGATGCCAACTTTACTCTCAGGAGGAGAGCTCAGAGTTTATGTCTCAAATTTCTGCCATTAAAAAGTGGATTTATCTTCACTCCTGCTTTTAAAACCTGTCTGCAGAAGTGACCTGTGGAGGAGCTGCGGACCTGTTTACCCTGAGAGGAGAGCTCGGAGTTTGTTTTTGAAAGTTTTGAAACCAAAAAAAAAGTGGGTTTATCTTCATTCCCGCTTCTCAACCTGTCTGCAGAGGTGATGTATGGAAGAGCTGTGGACCTGTTTACTGTCATGAGGAGAGCTCAGAGTTTGTTTTTAAAAGTTTTGGGATAAAAAAAAAGTGGGTTTGTGACCCATGAAGGAACCATGGACAAATTTACCAGCAAGAGGAGAGCTCTGATCTGTTTTTTTTTTTTCTTTCAACTTTTGGGATAAAAAAAAAAACAGACTTATCTTCACTCTTGCTTCGCGACCTGTTTGCAATAGCAAGAAGCCAACCTCACTTGACTGTTAACTGTATGCTAATTAGTCTTTCTGTCCATGCTGGTTGCTAACCACAGGAGAAGAGTACTTTAAAGTTACCTGTGAACATACAGAGAAGAGGGGAGAAAGAGAGACAGGAGGACTCCCCTCACTGTTTCAACTCCCCAGAAAACAAGAACAACCTCCGAGCTGCAACCCAGGAGCTGAAAAAGGCAAATTAGCATCTGGGATGCTAATGTAAACAAGCTAACAACGTCTTTGGCAGTGATATAATCCACCCAAGATGTTTGTAATAGGTTTAAAAAATGCAAACAAGGCAGGGCTTTTTTTTTTCTTTTTTTTCTTTTTAATTCTGATAGCAGAATGTGTAAGTGTGGAGCCAGAGAGGTGTGGCTTTGTGAGACTAGTAATGCAAATAACTACAAATATTCGCAAAATGATTGGGGACCAGAGGACAGCCTGTTTGAGTTCAGCTCGGACCAAAAAGTGTGGCATTGATTGGCCACTGGAGAGGTGCCAGTTCACCTCCTGGGCACTGCCAAGGTGCCCTCGAGCAAGGCACCGAACCACCAACTGCTCAAGGTGCCTGTTTCAGGGCAGCATCCATCATTTTACCACATCTCCCACAAAAAAACTGATTGTGCATGTGTGTATTTAAGCCTATGTGTGTATAAATAATTAACAATGAAGTGAAAAAATCTGAATTTCCCCCAAGTGGAACTAATAAGGGAACGCTCTTCTTCTTAAGTGATGACAGACCACTATTAGCACATTGTGGAGGATGAAAAATGTCTAAATGTGAATGTTTAATAAACAACTTCAAATAATCACTCACTTGTGAATCTATTCTGAACATCTTTGTGTGACCATATTCATTTTTTAACAGGACAGCTCAATCCAACAACATCAGATATAACAAAAAAAAAAAACACTAACAGGGAACATTTTGCTGCAACACGTACAAGTGCATTTTGCTTGCATATATTTACTTTTTCAAATGCAGGACTTTTACAGTCTGATATTTGGACTTGTACTGCAGCAAAGAATCCGAATACTTCTTTACTTCAGTTTCTTGACCTCCCGTTAAAACTGTTGTAAACACACACACCTGCTCTCCAAACTGCAAAACTACACGACATCCTGCTGGATCTTCTTCTTCTTCTGGTCCTGGAGTGTGTAGCAGTGAGCATCAGCTGTCAGGACACACACACACACACACACACACACACACACACACACACACACACACACACACATCATTAACTACAACTCCGGGTGAAACAACGCCAAAGTTCTCACTTCTCATACAGGACAAGCTGGGATCACTCTGTCTGTGTGTGTGTGTGTGTGTGTGTGTGTGTGTGTGTGTGTGTGTGTGTGTGTGTGTGTGTGTGTGTGTGTGTGACTATGTATGCTCTTATCACCTCTGCCTCTTACACACTGCACCTCAGGGCCAACACACACACACACACACGCAAACACACACACTGTGAGAGCACAGATGGCCTCACATTCATGTCTCCTGCCAAACAGATGGACCTGGCTGGATTCATTCAAAGATGGACACACACACACACACACACACAGTCACAAGCATGTACACACTGACTTATTTCCACACACACACACACGCAGAGAAACCTCCTTATTAGCTACAGTGTGTCGAGGATTTCACACACAAACACAAACACATTCACACTTACAAACACACACAGCTTCACACACACACACACACACACACACACACACACAGTGGCTGTTGTCCAATGCTTGGTGCCCTCAGTCTGTCCTGACACACACACACACACATTCGCAGTGAGGCGGCGGTGGCGGGCGGCAGTCCAATCACAGTGCCCTCAGTGTGTTTCTGTGAGTCGGAGATGTGAAGTCTAATTAACAGAACAGCATCAATATTGATGAGGGCCATTTTATTCCATCTATTCCCAGTCCTGCTATTAAATTCACTTAAGTTTCTCTTCCTGTTCATAAACACCACGCAGCAAATCAACAGGGTCACAGGTCAACACGGCGGCGGCGGCGGTGGCGGCCACTGTACCAGTCTTCTTCTTCTTCTGTGGTTTTCGAGAAGCAGCTCTGCAGAGGCTGAAAAACAGGCTGGAGTCGGAATATGGAGAGGAGTGGGGGCGGGGCTAGAACGAGTGGGCGTGGTTCTCATTTTTCATGCATATGTTCAGTAACTACAGAGTAACAGTACACAGTGTGTGGTAAATGTCAGAGGAACTGTTTTTTTGCTATTCATATACAAGAAATCTGTGTATTCAATAGTACATTTGTTGGGAACTATTTTCAGCAGCAGATTAATTCACTTTTAGTAAGACAGACAGACAGACAGACAGATAGATAGATAGATAGATAGATAGATAGATAGATAGATAGATAGATAGATAGATAGATAGATAGATAGATAGATACTTATACTGGATTGTGGTAAGAATTGTACCAAAATGCTCAAATAAAAAACAGGAAAAAACATGTCATTTCTAAACTTAAAAAGCAATGTATCTATAAATAGCACATGTGCTTTCAACGTATATTATTTTATTATTTAAAATTAAATAGTTATGTTTACAATGATAAAATGAGGGGGACAGCTATGTTTTTCCCAGAACCACGGGGTCTGGACCCTTCTGCTAAGTGGAAACTCAAATTTACGAGTTGCAGTTGAAAGCAGCACTGTATTTGTTCTCATCTGGACAAACTGAACTAAACCAAAAGAAGAAAAAGCCATTGATTTAAGAGCAAAACAATCGCTGATTCAAGCTGAACGCAGCCTAAAATAGTAGATACTTAATGAGTGACTATCAGAGAACGCCTGGTCGCTGTAACTCCACCCGTCTGGGCTGTGAAGCAGACTAAAACAAACTACAGATACAGTTGCTCTAAGATCAGGGCTCACTCTGTTTGGGCTGTCGAGGTGTTGAGCTGTTGTTGAGTCTTTGGTTTGATACCATCCAGAGGGTTTCCCATAATCCATCAGCACTTTGCAAAGACACACACCTTTAACACGCACACACACACACAGAGTTGCAAACACACACGCTCTCCATCCATCCGTCAGTGTTGCTCGTCTCCAGGGACACATCTGAGGTAATAGAGAACGACGAGGAATTAGCAACGTTTGCTTTTTCAAGAGATTGGCTGCAGCCACACACATACACACACACACACACACATACACACACACACAGTTTGTTCACAGTGTGTGTGACTGATAGCCACTGGCCACTAAAACAACATGCAGGATGTGATTAGAGCATATACAGCCATAGAGTCAAACAAACAATCTCTGAAAGCAGCTAACCTGTCTTTGTGTTTACATCTCCATAGCAACATGTGATTATTATACACACACACACACACACACACACATATATGCTGTATATTTAAGTAGTGGTGTTTTTTTGTTTTTATTTTTCAGGTGGAACCAACAACACAAAGCAAATCTGAAGAGGTGGAAGAACTATTCAGATCCTTTACTTCTGTAAGTACACTGAAAATATTCCACTACAACTAAAAGTCTTTCATACTTACATGTATAAATATGTAAGTATTACCAGCAAAATATACTTAGAGTGGGATTGTGTATTTGCAAGAGTCTGGCGATATGATATGCATCATGCTACAGGGGGTTAATTCAATAATTCAATTCAGTATATTGTGATATATTGTTAGTTTTTTAAATCTAATTTTAGGAAAACTCATTGTGTAAAGACAACACCAAAATATGCATAAAATCTGAGTAATAAAAACGATTTTTTTAATGTAATCAGAACAGTGAAGATATATGACAACCCTGCTCTCCAGTGGTCGGGGTTTAAACTATACAAAATTAACAACTTTCACAAATCTTTGAGTTTGTCACGATCTTATGATACAACAATTGATGAAGTATCACAAAGAATAATTACACAATGCTCGAGTGTTTTGATATTTTCTTATAGCCCTGGCTTAGAGTATGAAAAGTAAAAGTAGTCAGCACAGCTGAGGAGGACGCCATTAATGTTTATATCCCACACTGGCATGAGTAGATGTACGCTTCTTTCTGCATGGTGATACAGTTGGTGGGTTCAGAGTTCAGTAGAAAGAATGGATGAATGAAACTGCTCCCAACAAGGTCTGTGGATTATCTTGAGTAACTGGGTCATGATTTCTGGAAAGAGTCACTGCTGTCGAATGGGGTTTTTTTTTGTTTTTTTTTGCATTTTGAGCAACACAAGGTGAGTGTCTATCTATTGTACTTTTCCTTTGTCAGTTTTGCCTGCATCAAATCAAACCTCGCCAAGCTGAATGCCAGTTTTATTGTGCTGAGCTGTGGAGAGTCATGCCTGACATGAACCATCTCCAGAGTGGGGCCAAAACAAGCCTGAACTTTGCACATGACACCGAAGCTACACAGATTCAAAGTTTTGTATCACAAGCCACAAAAACTGTATAAAACATCTGTTACTATGACAAAACTCACCCAAAGTACTGCTGCTGTTGTCTTTAGCAGGCATGTGACTGGCAGAGGACATTAATGTTGCATACAGGGCACATAAACCCAGTACATATTGTCTTTATTTGCCCATAATGTTAAATTACGGGGACGTAACACCTCTTGATGTACAAACCATCCACTGTATTCTGCTTCTTCTATGCAGTATAAAATATCTCAGAAAATGCACATACAATATTATTTTGCATTGCATGTGCGACTGAATCTCTGTGATTTGAAGTTTAGTTTTTCCTGCGTCCCTGTTTGTACTTTCAGGTATCTGCTTTATTTTACTGTTTCATGTTCACTTTCATCTGATGGGAGAGATACATTATTGTTAAAGACTAACATTTTTTACAGCCACTAGACTCAAGAGAAGTTTGTCATCAGACACACTGACAAGCAGGTAGCCATGTTGCCATGGGTGAACTGTCCCTTTAACTTAATTATAAGTGTCTTGTTTTCTTTGGATGTTTCAGTGTTTTGTTCCACTTATGCATTTTGATCCTGTGATTGGTTGGTTGGTGGTGTGAATGGAGTGTCACGTCATCCAATGACATCTCTGTTATAGCAGTGTGTGTGTGTGTGTGTGTGTGTGTGTGTGTGTGTGTGTGTGTGTGTTGTGGGGGTGTTGAGCTAATTGCAGTGTGTTGATTGACGTGTTAAGACTGGAGGAAAGATGAGAGCAACCTGCGGTATTCACTTTCAGGTTGGATGTAGATGTGTGTGTCGGCTGATATCGGATCTTTATGGATGAGTGTGTGTCTGTGAGTGTGCGTGCGTGTGTGTGTGTGTGTGTGTGTGTGTGTGTGTGTGTGTGTGTGTGTGTGTGTGTGTGTGTGTGTGTCCTGCCAGGTCAGAGTTCATCATAAATCCTGCACAGGGAGTTTCCTGCTGAAAAAAGTCCAAGTTTAGCCGGAGTGAAGCACAGAACAGAGTTTAGTCTGCAGTGTCGGCTGTGATTACACACTGGAGATAATTATTTAAATTCTCAGCTGATATGAGCAGAGTGACTTCAGATGTGTTTGGACTGAACTGGAAATAGAACAAAAGAACAAACAGTTTGGAGAACTTATGAATTTAGATTCAGAGGACAAAATGTTCTTCAACAGACAAGTAAAACTGAGGACATTTTGGTTCAATTAGGAAAATAATCAGCTGTAAGTAAAAGTCAACAGAGGTGTAGGAATGACTGTTGTCATTAACTGCCCACAACAAGGTCTGTGAATTATCTTCATTAACCAGGTCGTGATTTTTGTAAAGAGACGCTAGTTTTTAATTTTTCAGATGTATTTTTTTTAGTGGTTTGAACTCCACAAGCTGAGTGCCAGCTCGTCCTGTTATATTTGAGAGAAGGCAGACATCTCTCTATGGATGGTATCTCCAAAACTTTGCAACTCACACCCAAAAATCAAGATCAGTGTTTCTCAAACTTTTCACACAATGTACCACCCTGGAAAATACTGAGCTCTCTAAGTACCACCTTACCCTCTTTGTGCTGCTGACACTTCACTGGCTCACTTCATTTTCTCAAAGCTGCTCAACATATTCTCTTCCTGATCCTGCACTTTTGTTGGTAATAGTTCCAGTGTTGCAGTGTTTTTGAAGCATTCATTTTCAGTCTCTTCTATTTACCTCCGTTTACTACCATCTCAGTGTAGCTCAACACTAGTTGTTATCATGGATGATGTAAGCAGGAGTGATCATGACAACACAGCGGCTGATGTTGAAATAAAAATATGAGAAAGACAAACCTTTTCTTTTAAAAACACATTTCAGTGATCTCATATTTTATGCAATTTCATTTGAAGTGTTGTAGTATCATTTCCTATATCCTCTATTTCCTATAATATTTCCTCCATGTACCACTAGAGGGAGCTTGTGTACGACCAGTGGTGCCACAGTTTTAGAATCTACAGTCTAGATGGATAAATAGCACTACAGGCAAGAGTAAACTTTTGGTGTGAACTGTCCCTTTAAGCAAGACAACATGTCTCATTAACATGCCATTGCAGGTTGTTGGCTAAAATCAACACTGTTCATCACATAGGTTAATATCATTGATCACGTTAGCTGGTGAACCAATTGGACAAGCTAGCCAACTAACATATCCAATCAGAGAGGAGCCTATTTTGCTAGCAATAACAGTAGCAAGCAAGCTAAGGTTAGCCAGCTAGCTACCTTGCCAACCAAAGGTATCCCAGTTAGCATAATTTGGTTCCCAAAGTTTGTTTTTGGTTCTGGGAAGGCTGATTAAATATTCCCAGGAGGTCAAAATGTTTTTCTGATGTAAAACTAGTTCCCTTTATGTAAAACTGCAGTTTTAGTGATGTTCCAGAGCATTTTGGGAAGGTCACTTGAATGTTCAGGAAAAGTTACTTGAACGTTCTCCCTTAATGCTCCCTGGAGGAGAGTTTCTCCGACGTAAAAGTTGCTCTGGCAAGTTTTTCTCCTGTAAGACTAATGTAAAGGTTTCAGTCCTAGAACATTCTGTAGATTTGCGCAACACTCTTAGAACATTGTGTGAGGATTTCTGTGAAGGCCACCAATGGGGAACCTTCAGAGGAATGTCAAAAACAGACATTTCCTCAACAACATGAATTTTGGGAATGTTATGTTGAACAAAATCAGCACAGTGGCACAGTGGGAGGGTTACAAAGTAGAACACGAAGTAGAAACATTAAGCCTAAACGATGATCCTTTTAAACAAATTTCATTGTTTCAGATTCTTAAACCAAACATTGACCTCACCTGTGAGAAACGGCACAAAATGTGTCAAGAAAACATCCCGTCTTTTAAATTGAGTTAAGTGAATTCAATATTTAGTTTTCTGAGGCATGAAGGTATTTGAAAGCAGCATCCTGAATCATGAACGTTCTCAGTGAAGCTTTAATGGACAAGAGCCAAACCTCTTCTATATTTACACCTTCGCTGCTGAGAGTAAATTTAACTTGTGCTGTCGCAGACACATCAAACAGATCTGCTCGGATAGAAAAACAAAAAGAAACGCTCCTCAAGTTTTTTTTTTCTGCCAAATCTGCTCTTCTTCTTCTTCACCTCCTCTCGCTCTGATCAGGAGGTATCTTTAGCGACCACTGCATTCTCTTCTTCTTCAGTGGTGCTGCACATTTGTTTCAGATGGATCAGAGTTAAACGCCCACCAGGTTCTTCTTCTGGAAAATGTAAGAAAAACCTGGTTTGTCGACGGCGGAGGCCAAATCCATCCTGGTTAATGTGGTGAAGAGGATGAAATGTAGACTTTCTGTATCTACCCTCCATCCTCCTCTGTCCGTCTTTCTGTCTTACCTTCTTTTCTGCCTTCATTTCTACATGCTTCCTTCCCCACTTTCTTCCTTCTTTTCCTTTCCTTTCCTTTCCTTTCCTTTCCTTTATCCTCTTCTCTCATTTTCCTTTCCTTTCCCCTTTCCCTCCCTCCCTCCCCTCGTCTCCTCCTCCACTGTTAGTGTTATTTAACCTTCTTCTTCTGTGGTTTCTGGAGGATTAGTGTTGCTCTGACTGTTAAACCTTCAGTGAGTCTGTTAATCCTCTTACTGTCTGTTTTCTCCTCCGACGTGTTCAACACTCGCTCTGCTCAGTGGGACATTCCTCCTCTCCTATCCTGTTTTCTCTCTTTTCTTTTCTGACTTTTAATCGTGAAACGTCTGAAGTTCACGGCAGAAAAGTGCCAAGTTCAAACTCGTTCAGACACCAAGTCAGTAAATATTAAAAACATCATGTTGTATGGAAGCTGAAGACAGAGACAGTGGGCTGTACATGTGAGTTTTTTATTTGTCCTTTAATCTCACTGCTGACACTGTTCAAATAATCGACTTCCTGGATCTCCAAAATCAGGACTTTCAATCTCCAAACTCGCCTTATATGGTGTTATCGGACATTAATTATGCTAATTTCCAAGTCTGAAGTTCCGAGTTGCTGAATCTGATGTGACGTGTTCGTACGAGTCCTTCGTATGAAAAAAGTCAGAGAAAGGTTAGCGAAGAATATGAAAATGTTCTTGCATGAGGTCCGATGTGACATAAACAGAATCAACTTTTTTGATTGTGTTTCAGCAGTCGTGGAAAATAACTAAGTATATTTACTCAAGTACTATACGAAAGTACAATTTTGAGTATTTTCACTTCACTTTTAGGTAAATATTGTACTTTTTATTTTATCTGACAGCTTTAGTGGTTTTGAAGATTCAGATTAATAATAACTAACTAATGAAATATAAGTTGTTATTATTATTGATTAAGCTACTCAGCTATAAACTATAACTATGAGCTCCATCTTTGCCAGCTGCAGTATTAAAGTAATTAAAACAATATTTAAATTATTATTATCCAATAATATATGATTCTGCAATTTTTATAACTTCTTTAATTTGTAACAAAGTGTTTTTACTCTGTGGTATTAGTATTTTAATTTTAATTAATTTCTGCCATATAAAATATCATCAGACAGCGGGACAAATCTATTATCAGAGCGCCGTAAAATTGAATAAATCTGTAAAATAATGAGAAAATAAAAAACAAGTTACATACTATAAAAGAATATTTATAATAAATGTTATTTATTTGTTTATTCCTATATTTTTTAGATCTATACATTTATTTATTTTAAAATATAAAGTACTATATTTGTATGTATATTTTTTAAAATGTATTTCTTTTACATTCTGTAATTTTTGTATTTTTATTGATTACATTTTCCTAATTTTTTCCCTGTTCCATTTTCCTTTGTTTTGTTTTGTTTTGTTTTGTTTAATGGTCACTTCCTGCCTGTCAGCCTGGGTGGGAAGGTGGACAATGAAGGGATCAAATATTAAAAGAATAAATAAATAAATAAATAAATAAATAAAATATACATTGAAAAAATAAAACTATACAAAATAGATGGAGTAATTTAAATGTGCAATAAAAATATATATTTTTAAAAATGTATACTATATATTTATATATATAAAAGAATATAGAAATATGCAAATAAATAAAATGCTTTGAATTATTATATTTCCACATTTATCTTATTCTTTTACAGATTTATTCTTTTTCTTCTGTGAGAAGAAATTTTAAAAAGAATTCCATCTTTCTGTTTATCTGAAAAGTTAAAAATCACAAAATGAGGAGAAACATGTTTTTGCTTGTGAGAGTTTTTGTGTCAGTGCCTCTCCTGATGAAGATGAAGATGATGATGATGGTCTTGGTATTTGGACTCATGTCAGACGAGTGTTTTTCTGTCCCACTGAAAGGCGACCTCGCCAAACGCTGACAGCTCGTCCCGGGGTCGCCGCCTCGCTCCGCTGTCCCTCTGAAGAGGGACAGCAGGACGGAGCTTTGTCCATGGCCACAAAGGACGAGGGGACACCCGGCGGGCTGTGGATTTAACCCCTGAAGACTCACTCTGAGAGGGGCTACAGGTGGAGCTGCTCTCAGCAGAGACAAATAAAGAGACAGCAGGAGGTCTTCCAGCCCGGAGCAGGACTCTCAGCTGATCAGTCAGCTGTGGGACAGGACAGAGGACGGAGGAGGGAGGGACTGACAGGTGTAGAAAGACTATTTTTCTCCTCAGTTAATTTGCTCCTCTAAGGTGACGTCACTGAGTCACTTCAGGATACTTCAGGATACTTCAGTTTATCTTGAATAAAATCCACAGGTGGAACCGAGACACTGGGCCTCATGCGAGAACCATCCGAAGAACAGATTTGTTCTCAGGGGTGCAAAAGTCCCCACGGTCTTTTTGCTCAAGTAGAAGTACAGAAACACCCTGAAAAAAAGTAGAAGTACTGATTCAATTTGTTTACTGCAGTAAAAGTGAAAAAGTTCATGTTGTGAAATGTTTCCAGAGAAGTTAAGACTCCCTTCATCCCCTCCTCTGTTTCATCTTCATTTTCATCTCATCCTGTTAAGTCTTTGTCTTCTAACATCTTTATAGGTTTTTCATCTGGTGACATTTTTTACGTTGTTTCTCATTTTCATCTCATTGTCTTTTTTGTTTTTTGTTTTTTGTCTTGTTGCATCTATTTTGTTGTCTTGTTATGTCTTTTATGTATTTTGTTTTAAAATAAGTCTTGTAAAATCTTTTTTTTGTCTTGTTTTTTTTACATAATTTTTTCTTACATAATTTATATTGTTTTTCATTTTTGTCTTGTTACATCTTTTGTGTTGCTTTGCAAATTGTTATGTCTTTTTTGTCTTGTTACATTGTTTTTGTCTTGTGACGTCTGCTGTGTGTGACATACACTGATGAATAAACCAAGAAATCATCTTTTCTATTCATATTGTTCCATCCGTTTAGGTTCAAATCAGTCTTGATTTCCAGATTTCTCGTGTTTTAAATTTTCTTTTAGATACAAACAATTTAAAACAATTTATAAGATCCAGACCGTCCAATGGGAGTCGTGTGTAGTTAGTCTTGAAGTCAAATGTGTCTGTCCATCCGTCCATCCGTCTGTCAGTCTGTGGATGATCAGAGTCCGTCTGTTTCTCTGCAGACACTCACAGGTCAAATCTTTAAAGTGAAAGAAGAAGAAAAGAAAAGAGGAAGAAGAAGAAGCTTAAAGTCTTTTAAGAAAAAAAACTGTTTAACCTCCTCTGACCTGCTGACTCTGATTAAAGGAAGATTCCACCGTTTTTCCTGTCGACCTGCTGTTCGTCCTGCCAGCCTCTTAACCCCTGATCACCTCACACACACACACACACACACACACACACACACACACACACACACACACACACACACACACACACACACAGGAAACACAATCCAAAGACTCAGCAGGTAGATGTGTGTGTGTTTGTTGTGTGTGTGTTTGTTGTGTCCCGTCGTGCCACTGACCTGCTGATCGTCCGCAGCACTAATTAGCAGCTTTGTCTGTCTCACCGCTGGCAGCTCAGCTCCGCCTTTGATTGGCTGTGAGGAGGAAGTAAACACACACACTCACAGAGACACAGTGAGGTTTTGTTTCAGAGGAAATGAGTTTGTCTCTTTGTGTCCATTAAACTAAAGAGCAGGTTTGTGTTTGCAGGTGAGCTGTTGTTTCTTCTTTCTGTCCACACTCCCCTTCTTCACCTCCCTCCATCTTTTATTCACTCCACCAGCTTTTTGACAGTGAAACATAAATCAATAAATCTGTGGTTTTCCAACTTTTGGTGCCCAAAACACATGAAAGGATGAGACAACATCTCAAGACACACGTGTAGTCAGAGCCCTGGAGTGTGGACGGGGAATAAAAATAAGTTGTCAATAAATCAGGAGTCACACTGAAATAATTCCCCCACTGCACAAATGGTGAAAACTGGGGTTTACACTGACAGAATGTTTTTAAAGGAATCTTTTTAGGGTGTAATATGCACGTCCAAAAATAGTGAGCTGAATCCACACACTGTACATTCAATAGGTTGAAATCCTATTTCATATCTGAACTGAACGATCTGACTCCACAGACTCAAGGAAGCTCAGGCAGGCTGAAGGAAAGTTGCAGGAGTGCAGGTCGAGCTCAGTCATGTAAATTGACGCTGACAAGTGACGATGAGTCCTCCACAAATAGTCATAAGCATATTTTTAGATATAGATGCGCCAAATATCAGTCTGTGTCTTTGCTTGATGCAAACTGAACTCATCGTCCTTCATTTTCCATCACTCAACATTCAGATAAACAAGGCGAGCTGACTTTATTTACACGTATCTCATGAGCATTAATGAATGAATTAATGAATTAATCAAAATGTGGGTACAAATGTACCTCATGCACACACAATCGCATTGCAAGTGCTCCAGCAGGTAAAACATGGCCTTGATATATTTTTTTTCTCTCTATGACCACTCTGAGGCTCTGTAGTTTTTTAATTAAAAATACGTCTCTAGTGTTTAACATAAGTAGACTTTTTTTCCCCTAGAAATACATTTAATCTGATTCAAATGACCATTTTGTCCTTCATGAGCTTCAGTTGAGAACACCTGTGAAGAAGAAGAAGAAGAAGATGATGATGATGATGATGATGTTGATGGTTTACTTACATGTAAAATTAAAAAAAGCAAATGAACCTGATGAGTGTGAAGTCATTTTGACTTCACACACACACACACACACACACACACACACACACACACACACACACACACACACACACACACTCACACTCAGCCTCCTTCACCGAACGGCAGCAATCGGCAAATCTGTCACTTTTCACCGCAGGTAGCGATATAATACAGCCTGTGATTAATTTTAATGAGACACTTTATGGAGGAGAAATATTAGAGAGAAAAATGAACTGACGCAATTACAGAACAGAAAGATGGAGAGAGGAGAGGAGAGGAGAGGAGAGGAGAGGAGAGGAGAGGAGAGGAGAGGAGAGGAGAGGAGAGGAGAGAGATGGAGAAGTGTCAGAGATGAAAGGATGGATGGAAAGAAAATGGAGGGAAGAATAATACTGTTTTTGCACCAAACGTATCGTGTATATGCAGTTTTTTTCCTGCTTTATTTTACTGCTTCATCTTCACTTTCTGCTGATGAAAACACAACATCTCCTGATTTTGCTGCTTCATAATAAAAGCTTTTACATAACAAAACAACTGGGGACTGTTATTGTGAAAAAGTAATGTGAAGTAAAATTTATACACTCATGCTCAGCTGCTCGACTAAATATGAACATTTCCTCTGTAAATACACACCTTCATGTAGGTGCAACTCTGCTGTGCTGCAGCACCAAGTCAAACTGATTAAAGCAGCAAATGTTTATCAAGAAAGAACAAAAATTTAAAATACAGAAAAAAACGTTTTAGCTAAACTTAACTAAACCAAGCCAAAACTTTTAACTAAACTAAACATCTGAACTAAAAGTTAAAGTCAAACTAAATATAAAATAAACTTAAACAAAACTAAACTAGTTAACTAAACTAAACTAAACCAAAATCTAAACTAAACCAAACTCAGCTCAGCTCAAGTCAAACTAAACTCAGACGAAACAAAATTCAAATAAAACTAAAATAAACTCAGACTGAGCAGAACTCATCTGAAGTCAACTGAAGTGAAATTATCTGTAAGAATCTCTGAGACTGACTCAGTTTACAGTTTAAAAAGTGCACAAAGTGATTTTAGAGAAACATAGTTGATTATTGAGTCTCTTTCGTCCTCAGTCAGTCACGTGTCTCCTGAACTGCTCGCTGCACCTTTAACTTGACTTGAATAAACCAAACACACCTGCAGCTTTTACAGATCCTCAGGGTTTCATCATTTGGACCATGGACATCAAAGAAGAACTGAGAGGTGGTGATGCCAGGCCTCCTATGGATGGATGGATGGATGGATGGATGGATGGATGGATGGATGGATGGATGGATGGATGGACAGAACGGATGGATGGACGGACGGACGGATGGACGGATTGGACGGATGGATGGATGATGTCTTTCTTTCTCAGGCAGTAGAGAAAAAGCGCAGCGACAGAGACAAAGAAAGATGAGAATAAATGAGACAGACATGATTCCCAGTTTGATCTGTGGTGGGTTTGACTGTAAGTTTCTGCAGGATACACACACACACACACACACACACACACACTCACTCAGAGTAAATTAATAGCACTGTGAACAGTAATTTGCAGCGAGACAAAGACGTGTTAAACTCGCTCTAATTGCTGACAGTGTCGCTGCAGCAGGAAGCCATTTTGTGGCTCAGACTGAATCACCACGACGACAAGAGGATCCTCCTCCTCTCACCCTCCTCTTCATCACCACGACATCAGACAAGTGGATTCTCCACCACCCTCCTCTTCATCCCTTCAGTGTTTCAGACCATACCTGTCAATCACGCTGTGTGGGCGGAGCTATAAAGCTGCAGGTGTGTTTGATGAAATTAAGTTAAACTGGAAACAGATCTCAGTCTCATGCAGCTCCTTCAGTTAAGTTTAGTTTGATTTTAAGTTTAGCTCACATTTGAGTTTCAGTTTGTTTCATTTACTTAAAGTTGAGTTGAGTTTAAGTTTATTTAAATTAAGTTTAGTTTAATATTATTTGAGTTTGAGTTTAATTTAGTTTACTTTGATTTTAGTTTAGTTTAAGTTAGTTTGAGTTTAGTTTATGTTGGATTTAGTTTAGTTGCAATTAATTTAGTTTGGGTTTAATTTAGTTTGAGTTTATTTTAGGTATAGTTTAATTTGGTCTAACTTAGGTTAAGTTAGTTTGAATTTAGTTTTTTGTTTTATTTTAACTTAATCATCTTGGTTGCATCTTGGTTGAGTTTATTTATTTTAGTTAAATTTAGGGTGAATTGAGGTTTAGTTTAATTTAATTTGATTTGGTTAAGTTTAGGTTTATTTAATGTAGTTAATTAACTCGGGTGATTGAGTTTAGTTTAGTTAAGTTAAGCTTAGATTAGTTTGAGGTGAGGTTGTTAAACTAAGAGTTAGAGTTTACATTAGTCTCAATGGGTTGTAGATAAGTTGAGTCAAGATGACTTTTAGTTGACTCCAGTTGAGGCTAAGGTTAAGGTTTAAGTTAAAGTTGTTGAGTTTGAGATGATGTCAGTTAAGCTGAGTTTGCCTTTAGTTTGTTCTTTAAAGTTTAGTTTCAGATTGAGTTGAGTTTTGCCCTTACTCTGAACGGTGCGTTTAGGAGCACCTGAATGTTCTGGGTTTTTTTAATCTCTTTGAGGTGAAACGTCTCATTTGGGATGAGAAGCTTCAGGTCGTCTGGGGGTCAGACCTCTGTTCTTCTTTGTGTCCTTTAGAGGATCCGTCCCGCCTGTCTCCTCCGTTCAAGACAAGTGTGAAGTCAGCTGACCAACAGGAAGTGATGATGTCACTGCAGCATCAGAGGGTTAATCCTCCTCTTGACCCTGCAGACAAAATACAGCAGCAGAGGTTAAACCCTGCTGTGTGTGAGAGTGTGTGTGTGTGTGTGTTTGACCCCTCTTCATCAGTACTTGAGTTTGGGGTCGAGTGGTTGACAGACTCAAGAGTCTCTTAAAGTCTTTGATCTGATGTTTTCACACGTCGCTGCTTCAACACTGTTCACACAAAGTTGCACAAAGACGTCCACACACTTTTGGCCATATGCCATAGTGCATTGTCTTATTTCTTACATTTTCTCTCATTATTTCTTACAGCAATAATTTGAACTGTACCCCTTTACATCTTCACCACCCACTGGCAGCAATTGAATTGGTTTGAAAAAGGTTAATATTATTGGAATTTGTCTCTATTATTATTATTTTATTTTCATATCTATTTGGTGGGAAGTCATGCGCCAAGTTTTAGAGAAATACAGTTCTGTGAGATGTAAACAGGAAGTATAACGTTGCCATGGAGTCAGTAAGTTACTGGAACCATCTTTCTTTTTAATGTTTATGTTTGTTTTTTCTCCAACAAATCTTTATTATTTTCGGAACAGAAAATCACAGTGTTAGATGTCATACCAGTCACGGACATTTATTCATGATGGAAATACTCTTTTAATAGTGCGACTATTTATTTGTGATGCGCTTTATACATGTACATATTGGGCTTGTATAGACAGGACAGGTGAGGTGAAAACAGGACAGGTGGCCGCTGCAGAGGACTCACAGCCTCAGTGCAGGAGGCGAACGCTCTGCAAACTGAGCCACAAGGCTACGCTCTCACAATGTGCCTTTAAAGATTTTATATCTTCAGCAGGAACCAAAATGCTTGGAGATGAAATTCATCCGTTATCCAACTTGTAACCATAGCAACATTAAAGAGTACAGCTGACAACATTTACTTGTCGTTACAGCAGAGTTAGCAACATGTTGAACAAATGACTGGGACGGAAAATGCATCAGTGGCTGATTTTTAACATTTCCTTCAATATATTCTTTAGAGAATACAACAGTTTCGAGGAATGGGATGCAGAAGAGGAAGGGGGAAAAATGAAGAAGAAAAGGGAAAAAAATAACAGAAAAACGACACAAGGAACAAACATCCGAAGGATAAAATTAATACAAAAAAGGCAAAATGGGCAGAAACCGAGATTCAGAAACATACTCTGTGGTCATGCCCAACCACACCTTAACGTGAATTTTATGCCTCAATTCAGTCTGTAAGGCTGGCAGCGAGTACAGTGTGGTTTAATGAACATTAGAGCTGGAATCAACCGTCGTATATCACATTTCAAGATAATAAGTGATACTGATGATAATAAGTGTCACTTCACAGATGCAACCACCTCGAGTGGTTCTTCGCCTCCACGTCCTGTCTTCAAACTGATCATCCTTGATTATCCTTTATGTTTATTATTATTGGATTATAATTGTTCATGCATTAATGGGTTCATCACTTTAGTGTTGCAGCTGGTGAAGACAGAGTGCATTTTAACTACTTTATATGTACTGTTGGGTGAATGCAGTGGAGTAAAGAAAGTACAGCATCTTTAAAACGTAGAAGAGTAAACTTATGATGTCGCAGGAAATGTAACTACAAAATTGTAGTAAAGTACAAATTAATTGTATCACTGTCAAATTAATTGTATCACTGTCCGCTGTTTCCACGGTTTTGGTTTTTTGGGCGAGGGGGTTTTTGGTGATTTGAACTAATACTCTGAATAGTTTTTGAGAGAAATACTTAAGTATGTTTCTAACACCAGTACTTTTACTTGTAATTGAGTAATATTTTAGTAATGTAACAGAACTTGTACTTAAGTACAGATTTTCAGTACTCTCTCCACCGCTGGTTTGAACTGAGCGTGCTCTGCCCTGCCCTGCTCTGTTCTGCCCTGCCCTGCCCTGCCCTGCCCTGCCCTGCCCTGTTCTGTTCTGTCCTGCTCTGTTCTGTTCTGTTCTGTTCTGTTCTGCCCTGCCCTGCCCTGCCCTGCCCTGTTCTGTTCTGTCCTGCTCTGTTCTGTTCTGTTCTGTCCTGCTCTGTTCTGTTCTGTCCTGCTCTGTTCTGTTCTGTTCTGTTCTGTTCTGCCCTGCCCTGCCCTGCCCTGCTCTGTTCTGCGGGAGTCTGATGGGATTGGATCACGTCAGATGACATCATATTAGCGTTATGAACATGTGATACTGAGTTTATGAGCTGATTGAACTCTGCGGTCGTTTCTGAGGCTGCAGTTTGGATTTCATCACAGGACCCTGAATGTGTCTCCATCCTGTCTCAGACTCCTCTGATTGGATCAGCTGGATCGAGTGTCACTGCCAAGGAACCAATTAGCCGCTGACACTGACCTCCCCACCCCATCCCCCCTCTCCTCCTTGTCCCCCCAAACAGCGTCTTCGCCCCGGCACACGGCACAGCTGTCGGCGTATTAGCCTTCCGCCGCCGCCGCTAACCACGCAACCTGCTAACCCCCGCCCCCCAAACTCCACCATTAAATATGAATGTGGAGGGGCTTTTAAAGTGGATGGGGGAGGATGACAGGGGGAAGGAGGGGAGAAGATTGTGCTTATGGAGGGGAAGAGGCTGCTGTTTTCCAGGGAAAATATTGTTATTGATCCCATCCCATCGTTTTAGACGTAAACCGATCCGGCCTCAGATTTTTCTCAAAGTGTCTAGTTGTAGCGTCCATCATCGCAGAATCCGATACCTCGTTAACAATCCTGGACTTAATGCAGCGGGGTGGAGGGGGAGGGAGGAGGATGGGTGAGGAGGAGGAGAGAGGGAGGGAGATGAGGAGCACTTGTCCCAGGAGAGCGTCCGGATCATCAGGCTGTTGTCGCGGCGACGAGGACGATGGAGTCGAGTTATGAAAATGAAGTGGGCGTAATTGATTGGGTTGGTAAAGTTTTTATTCCTGCTTATTGATTCGTAGGCAGCGAACAATATTGATACCAGCAGAGGAACAACTCGATATGAAGTGAAACATAAACACAGAGACGGACGGAGAGGGGAGGGAGGGAGAGGAGGAGAGGAGGAGGAGAGGACAGAAGGACGGACTAAAGAAAGTCAATCAGAAAGAGATACAGATCTGTAAGGATGAGGAGTGAAAGATGAGAGACGAAGATGTTTAGATAAGAAACACACAAAAGAGAAAAAAGAGAAAGCTGCAGAAATGTAAATTTACAGAGGGATAAGTTTGGTTCCAGATATGGAGGGACAAAAACAATGAAGAGAAAAGAAAGAAAAATTCAAAGTGCTCCACATTAGATTTAATTAGATCAGATTTAAAAAGAGTCAAATAAAGTAGAAGATAAAACTGGATAAAACTTCAATTAAAGAGAGATTAAAAAGGACAGCAATGAGAGATCTGAATAAATTTTAATTATTCTTGTTATAATAAAGCTGGTAGTAACACTGTCTGTAATAACAAATGGCCTTAAAATTATTATTTTATTAATTCACAAATCTAAAATCACATTTTGTCTCTCGACAGGAATGGTACGGTATGAAAAACTGTGACCTGAAAATTAATGTAATATTTATTGTATTTGGAGATGGACCGGTGTTCTGTCATTAGATGTTCCTTTAAACTCTTTTTTGAAGTAGTGTCACTCACTTAAAGGGACACTCAACGAAATCAAAAGGAATAGTTCAAAATTTTGGTTAATATCTTTATTTGTGTTTTGTTGTGGAGATTTAGTTGAGAATCACTCTCATATGTTTCTGTTAGGCATTAAAAGGACAAATTTAAAAAAAAAAAAAATCCTCTTACCTGTAGTGCTATTTTGAGTGAGTTGCAGAGTTTTGGAGATCTCGGCCATAAAGATGTCTGATTTCTCTACAATCTAATGGAACTAGGTTGCACAACCTGGTTAGGAACTACTTTCTTTTAAGTAGAAAGAAGGTAGTTTCAAGTCAATTCTACTGCAGAAAGAAAGTAGTTCCTACAAGAAACTGCTCACAACAAGGTCTGTGGATTAACGACCGGACTTAAAGAGTCAAATAAAGTAGAAGATAAAATTAAATAAAACAGAGTAAAGAGGAGAATAAAAAAACTGCAATGAGAGATTTGAATGTGTTTTAATTATTCATATTATAATGGGATAGGTAGTAATGCTGTCCATAACAACAAATAACTCTTAATAATAACTTAATTTCAACCTAAAATCAAATTTAGTGTCCTTTCCAAATTTTGTATAAAAGCTGTCAGATAAATGTTGTGGCTTTAATAAGAATATTTGCTTCTAAGATGAAGCAGAGATCGGCCATTGAAGTTGCATAAAATGGTTACCTCAAATTTGTAATTTAGTGCTCAACTTGAGTAAATATACTTAGTTACAGTTACATTCCCCTGCTGATCTCTCTATAAGGCATACAAGTGGCCCCTGGAGTCACCACCATTACATTTTATAGGAACTACTTTCTTTGAAGAAGAAAAGAAAGTAGTTCTGGTAGATTCTACTGCAGAGATCGGCTCATGATTTTTGGAAAGAGACGCTGCTTATGAATTTTTCGAATGTATTTATTTTTTAGGTGCTTTGAACACAACAGGACCAGTGCCATGTAGTTCCATTATATTAGAGAGAAGTCAGAAATCTCTCCAGCTGATATCTCTAAAGCTCTGCAACTCACAACTAAAATATCCAGATGGATAAACAGCTCTGCAGGTAAGAGGAAAAACATGTATTGTTGTTAACGCTTCAGTTTCCAGGTCCCATAATTTTGATGGTAAACAGGTAGTAATTACCAAGTAATATAAATTAACCCCAGATTTCATGGTTAAATATGTGATGATTAGCAAGTACCATTTTCATGTGGTTGATGATTACAGAGCAACATATCTGAAACGTCTCTGAATTTAACCACAAATTACACCCAGATTTCATAGTAAGTATGTGACAATTAACAAGTGTTGTTTTGACACAAGTACGTGGTAATTATTATTCACATATTCAAACTTTCTTAGAAACTAACCGTAAATTTATCCCAAATTTCACAGCAAATACGTGATAATTAGCAAGTATCATAACTGAAATTACTTAGAAATTATCCAAATTTATTGAAACTTACTCCAACATTATTCAATAATAATAATAATATTCCACTACTTCTAAATATGCAAGTGATAATTACCACCTATTTGCATGAAAATGACACATACTTACCATGAAATTTGGAGGTAATTTCTGCAAAATTTTGAATATATTACTTGGTAATTACCACCCATTAACCATGATATTTTTGAAATTTCAGGACCTGGAAATTGAAAGGGGGAACTGTCCCTTTAATGTCTAACAGAAACATATGAGAGTGATTCTCAATTAAATATCTGCAAAAGACAAAAACAATTCCCCAAAATGTTGAACTGTTCCTTTAAAACCATCCAAAGCTCTCATTTAGGAACAACAGTTTTTACTTGTTGTTGTGCAAATTATGAATTATAATTACTTTTTACACCACTGCACTCACTCACACACACAAACACACACACACACACACATACACACACACACACACACACACACGTGCAGAGTCATATTGCAGTAACAGACACACTCACACACACACGCACACACAGAGTGCAGGGCAGCGCGGTGTGTTTAAGTGTGTTAACCACATTAAAGGAGCTGTATAATGTGCAGCAGCAGCCTCCAGGAAACCAGAGCCGCTCTAAAAGTCACATTATAAATTTTTGATCAAATTGAGGATATTTTCCAAACGGCTGAAACCCGACGCCATATTTTCAGCCTCTGGTTTCCTTTTTCTTTTCTTGAAGGAGCCGCGGCGGCGTTAATGCGGCCTCTCTCCGGTTTCTGTTTGTCGCTTCCCAGCGTTCGTGTCTAAAAACTGGTGATGAGATTTGCATCGAGCGGAGAGGCACTAAAACCATCAAACCCACCGCCGTTTGGTCGGGCAGGATGGCAGGATGAGAGAGGGGAATGTAACCAAAGCTTCCAGATCTGTAATCGCCTTACACACACACACACACACACACACTTTGTGATGGATAAATAGACTGCACACACACTCAGAGAGATGGACACATTAACTCGCACCTCTGTCTCTCACGTTACATCTCGCTTTACATCCTCACGCTTCCTCTTTATCTCCTCTCCTTCTTCTCCTTCTTCTTCGTCTTCTTCTTCTTTCTCTCCTCATCAGGACAGGAAGTTACTTTCCCGCCGTTCGGCTCGTTAAAGTGTTTGTTTTGCTTCATCATCTGCCTGTGACTCGCGGTGAGGTCAGCTGTAAAACAAGCTGCAGCCACTCACAGATCAGCGTTACAAGAAACAAACTGTAAAGAGGTCAAAGGTCAGAGGTCACAAGCTGTTTCAGACTCCTTCCATCCCGTCTGGAGACGTCACAGAGCGTCCATCAGGTCTGTGTCCCTGATCTGTGGAGAGAAATCATCACACCAGCTCATCTCATCCTCCCTGTCCTGTAAATTCATGTATATCAGCCTAAAATGATCCAAGGTGTCCCCAAAGTAAACAATCTGAAGTGCATGTAAGGTTTTTGTGTCTTTTGAGATTTGCTTATAAGATTATTAGATTATAAGGATCCCCATTAGCTGTAGGAAATTTATAATCACTAAGTACAAATACTTTGTTACTGTACTTAAGCAGATTTTTCAGGTATCTGTACTTGCATATCAGATATGATCAAAGTAAGATGAAAAACAATGTAAGACAAAATAACGCAAAAAAAACAAAACATAAAAGACATAACAAGACTTAGAGCGAGGTAACAAGACAAAAGATGAAACATGAAGTAAAAGATGTGACAGGAGAAAAAAGATGCAGGACAACATAAAAAATAATAATAATAAAACAAAAAAGACATAACACGGCTAAAAACAAGCTAACAAGATGAAAAAGACGTAGCATCTCTTCATGATAATACGGGATTGATATAATTTTTATTGTTTGTTTTGTACTAATATTGTTTTGTGCTAACATAAATCTACTCTCAGTCAAACTGTGACTTTGGAATCCCAATTAAAGGGATAATTCAACATTTAAGGACATTCTCCTAATTCACTTCCTGTCTGAAAATGACCTGAAAAGATTGTTACAGTCTGTTTCTGTCCTCAGAGCTTAAAACGAAAACGATGTCTGTGTTTGTGTTTCTCTCCGTCTGAATCATCCAAACACAAGACATCATCACGTCTGTGTGTGTGTGTGTGTGTGTGTGTGTGTGTGTGTGTGACCACAGAAGTGCAAAAACACAAGTTGACAGATTTTCCTGAAAACCTCGAGAGCGATTTAAAAAAAAATCCATAACAGCAATCAGATTTCCTCCCAACACACACACACACACACACACAGCAGATATCTTGTGTCTCTGAGGTGACTGAAGATGCAGAACAAATCCAGTTTAGACTGAAAGAGAGAGAGTAAAAAGCATGATGGAGTGTGTGTGTGTGTGTGTGTGTGTGTGTGTGTGTTGAAGAAACTCATCCCTCTCAGGAGACAGTCAGAGACTTCAGGACTACATCCACAGCGTCCAGTTAAAGCTCTTCCTGCTCTCTCTGATCACCTGGACTGTGTTTTAATGTTCCAGTACACACACTCACTCTGTTTACTGTACTTCTTCTTTATTTTTCAGTTTCTGTTGTCAGAAAACTGAACAAGTAGAAGTACTGCAGCCACTAAACACTCAGGGTCCTATCTTACACCCTGTGCGAAGCCGATGCACTGGTGGTGCAGGTGGATTTGCTATCTTACACCAGCGCAGTTGCCATTTTTGCTTCGTCTGCATGGTAGCAGCGTGCGTCCGGTCTGTGTGTCTGTGGGTCTAAAAATGACGGCAAAATGAAGCCATGGCCCGACGCCTTTGCTATCTTGTGCTCAGTGCCTGACCTGGGGAGAAATAGGTCTGTGTGCTTCTATCAGAGCCTGATGCTGGCTGTACCCCCCCCCCCCCCCCCCCCCCTTTGTAATTCCATGTCAAACTAAAAATCCAACACTCAGTGTTTTTTGTAGTTCTTAATTTTATCTGTGTTAAAAACACTTCTTCTTGTTGTTAGCATGTTGCTAGCTGCCCAAGATGCCTTGGGTTGAGTGTGTAGACAAATCAGAGACTGTGTTCCTGGTTTGTGCTTGACAGTGTTATACTGAGGTATATTAGTAGATCTGCATGCTGATCTCAACATGAGACTGACCCTTTAAAATAAAATTTGCAGTGATGAGCTCAGTTCCATGATAGGAATCACATGAAAATGCAGTTATTGTCACAGCCCTCCATCAGTTTTCCTCATACACTCTCACAAAAGTGATGTTTTAATATGTACTCACCCTGAAGGACAATACTGGAAACTTTGTTTTTTGGGAGGAAAATTACTTAATGTTTAATTGCCACAACTTTGTCAAGAAGAAAAAGACACACAACCCCCACCCCGTAAAACATTACATACATTCTTGGCTGTTTAATTTTCAACAAAGGCCGAAACTGAGAGAAAGGTTTATGTTTAACAAATTTATGTTGACACTGTGAGACAAATGTTTTCTCCTGTTTTCTCTGTGACAGTAAACACACCACTAACACACAGGCTCAACCTCGCTCTACTCTGTACACACACACTTTGAACGCTCCACCACAACTTTCACACACACATCTTCTCTCTCAACAGCTGCAGCTTGTCATCACGACAACCTGGCATCAATAATAATAATTAATCAATTACTCAATGCACACATTTACCCCAGAACACACACACACACACACACACACTCCTTTCTCAGTGTGTGTTTACAGTCGGGTTAGTTGATGGCGGCTTCAGGACCTTCCTGTCGTCACCGCCATCAGTCAGCAGATATTACCCTCCTCTGACCACACACACGCACACACACTCAGGAGGTGTGTGTGTGTGTGTGCAGGTCAAAGTGTGTGTTAAATATTTCCCTGCAGTCTGATGTGGATCGACGACAGATCGTCCGCCGCTGGCCGAGCTTCATGTTTTAGAGATGTGGTGTGTTAATAAGAGATGAGTGTTCACTACAGAGCAAAGTGTCTCTGTCTGCACACACACGTTCTGGCATGTTCTTTTCTGTCTACATTGTGTGCTGCATTCAGGAGATATGGGAATATCGATCACTTTACAGAACATTTTGTTAGCTGTCTACTCCAGTGTCTTGTGTCTATGTCTCTGGGTTTATTGTAGGTGCAGGACAGTTTTAGCTTAGCATAATGACTGGAGGCTGAGAGCCACTGTTAGCCTCGCTCCTTCAATAAATGGGGAGAAAAGGAAGAAAATCTGCTGCATGGATGGGGAGGGGTCATTTTGAGCAGTCAATGTGTTAAAATAACAGCCAAAAAACTGTCAGATTTTGATGATGGGTCGAAGTGCGGGATGAAGGGGTTGAAGGATTAAAGGATCGAGGGATGAAGGGGTCCAGAGGAGGGATGGGGGCTTGAGGAAAGGGATGAAGGGGTCAAGGTAGGGGGTGAAGGGGTAGAGGGATGAAGGGGTTGAGGTGATGGAAGAAGGGGCAGAGGAGAGGGATGAAAGGTTGAAGGGAGGGATGAGGGGGTCGAGATGAGGGATGAAGGGGTTGAGGTAAGGATGAAGGGGTCAAGGTGACGGATGAAGGGGTTAAGGTGAGGGATGAAGGGGTTAAGGTGAGGGATGAAGGGGTCGAGGTGATGGAAGAAGGGGTTAAGGTGAGGGATGAAGGGGTCAAGGTGACGGATGAAGTGGTTAAGGTGAGGGATGAAGGGGTCAAGGTGACGGATGAAGGGGTTAAGGTGAGGGATGAAGGGGTTAAGGTGAGGGATGAAGGGGTCAAGGTGAGGGACGAAGGGGTCAAGGTGAGGGCCAAACACTTTTTGTCTTAAAGCAATGTTGTGAGGCAGAAAAAGTTCAAATTCAGATGTCATTCTAAAGATCAGTCAGTGACCTGTGCTGTATTGTGTAACAACATGTCAGCATCATCTTTGTTTGATGAAAAAAAATCAAAATTTCCCACCTTTTATTTGACATTGAAAGCAATGGAAGATAATGTAACACTGCAGATCCACTGAAGCCTGTTCAGTTCATACTTGGGAGGTGGTCAGCACATACACACACACACACACACAAAGACACACACACACAGAGGTTGGTGAGGCAGTAATGTGGTTGCAGTCTGGTTAGGATCGATTTCCTGCCCACTCGCTTTAATAAATGTCTTCCAGAGTCATTAAAGGAAGAAACGGCTCAGCTGCATCGATCCAACAGTTCATCACACACAATATTCAGTATTTATCCAAACTGATGGTCCAGAGTCTATTACAGAGACTGGATCATATACAGCAGATACAGAGAGCCTATCATCACGTGGGCTTCAGAGCAGCTCACTGTTTGTGTGTTGGTTTGTTGTCTGTCAATAATCTCAGACTTTCATCCAAACCTCAGTTCAATGGCTCGTATTAAATCCCACATCATGCTGCCAGTGAAGAACAGATGTTTACCAGCTACATCGCTTATGCTGAGAAAGATTATGAGTGTGTTTTCTGATCTGTCATCGCAATGCTTTACTTTCAGTTTAGGTTTGAGATGAAAGTTAAAACGCATGATTTTTCTTGTCAGTTGCTGTCAAGTTATACCTCAAAATCATGTGCTGCTTTAACACTTGAAAAAGACCAGAGGTCTGACTTGATTCCACTCAAATAACCAAACAGCTTTTCCTTTTTCTTCTTTTATTCTGCAGATGCATCCATTTAGTTTGACAGTTCAGTTTAACAGTTTCACCAGTCATTAGTGGTAGATGGTAACCATAGGTCATCAACCTTTAAATTAATTAAAGAAACAGAGAAAGAAAAATATGTTAAATACTATACATGCTGCATAGCAAGTGCAAGTAAATGCAATATTAAATGCAAACAGGTAACAGAAAAATAAACACTTTTATAAATATTGTGAAACACATTAGTGTCTTATTTACATTAAATGATACTTTAAATGCAAATAAAGTTACCCAGTGCTTCACATCAGGTCATGTATGAATTAGACTGTATTTTAACATTTACTGCATTTTAACATTTAAGATCAGATTCATTTAAATTAATATCAATTATGCAATGATTTTTAACCATCCAATCATGAATTGGAACCGCAGTTGAATTAACTTGTTTTATTCTTCTTTTTCTTGACAAATTTGTGACAAAAATGAAGCACTTTAAATGATCCAGCCAGAAAATTAAGGCCTGGAAAATGGGATTTAACTCTGGCATGTTAGATTAGTATTTAGCCTTTTGTTCTGTTGTGTGTCCACATGAGGAAATCACATGCATGTTTAAGTCCCAGTTCCTGAAGTGTTTTATCAAGGTTCTTATTATTCTGTAAATATTACTTTAACATCTGCAGGTAATATATGCATAAAAATGTTTCAGAAACGCACCACCCCTCCCCTCTGTGTTTTGCACAGATCGCACCCAGATCATACCATAACCCGTTTTCTTGTCTGCAAACATCACACGAATACATCTTTGTGCAAATTCAGAGAGATAATTAAGCCATCCAAATCAAGCCATGTGTTGCTGGGTGACCGACCCCGTGGCTAAGCTAGCGTTAGCACTAACGATTGCTGAGTAGCTCCTTCTGTCCTGATGTGTAGAAGTGGATTCTTATCGTTTGTTTGTTTATCCTCCACTTTATTTTATCCATACAGTCTGAATTCCTCTTTTTTTCATTTCTTCTTGCTCGAGGTTCCATGATTATTATGCCTCCACCCGCCAAAGCTGCCGGGCCGGAGGCATACTGTTCTCCGGTTGTCCAGCCGTACGTGAGTCCATGCGTCTGTCCATCACAGATTTTTGTTTGCACGGGTGGACGGACTTACACCAAATCTTGTGTGCTAAGACTCTATAACAGGTACATGAACTGATTAAATTTTGGAGACCAACGCTTTCGAGATGGCCACAAAATGGCCGCCTGACAGACCTGTCTCTAAAAACACACTTATGCCAATGACTTGGTCAATTTTAAAGCTTTTTTATATTTGACCTTGATATATTTTTGAATAACTATGTTGGATACTATTAGGTAATAAAGGTATTAGCTCCTTCCTTGCAATCTTTTCTCATTAACTGTTTACTGTATCAACAGAGCCATAATTCTCAAACTCCTGGGACACTTGCAAATAGGTGTCTACTTACTTAGTGTCGACTTCTACCCATTTTCATTTAGGATTATTAGAGTTTGACTTCACATTGCAGCAACATATCTGCTCTGCAAATCACCTGTCCTGCATTCTGTGGACCAGTCAGAGTTCTGTTTGTTCTGCAGGATGAGAACCTGTCATTTGAAATTATATTTGCATAAATCAGTCCATGTCAACCTTTCAAGCTAATGCACTTAAAAAAAAAAGGAAAAAAAAAAAAAACATGGACACACGTCTCGTCCTGCACCAAACAAACATTCAGGGTAAGGTGAATGTTTGTTTGTTTGTTGTTCCTGCTGCCTCAGCTGTCAATCAAACACTCAGAGGCTTGTGGGATAAATAAGGCTAAATATATTTATATATATACAGACACATATTTTAACAAATTTATGTCAATTTAAGGTGGATTTACAACAGCTTATTACAGTATATAGTCATCCTCTGCATGCAAATTATCAGTAAATCTTTAGAATTTATTTTGGTCTGTAAGTAGAAATAAGATCATCTGCAAATCCATGTAAATAAACGCAAAGCCTCTGCTTATAAAGCAGTGAAAAAAACATTAAGTAATTTAACATACACCAGTCATTCCCAAACACTGGGTTGTGACCCGCATAGAGCTGGGTTTTTTCACGACTCACTGACGGTAAATGGAATATTTTTGAGTTGTGAACAAAACAAGACATTTGAGGACATCATCTTGGACTTTGATCAACATTTTATGGACCAAACATCTAATTGATTGGTGGATAAATTATTGCCAGATTGATCAATAGTTGGAAAAATAGGTCCAAACATGTGAAAACAGGTGGAGCGCACAGACGTATGCCATATATGTAGATATATATATATGTATGGAAACTTTGCATGTTTTTTGTTGTTGTTGTTATTGTGCTGTCTTGCATTACCTGAACATTTAACTTGTCCCTCAAACATCATCAGTGGCCCCCAGTCAATATTCTCCCTTTAAAATCAGCAAAAATTAACATTTTCGACCTGAAACATAATTTTCTGGAGCTAGTTTGGTGTGTAAATAATTTCAAAGCAAACTGCTTCATGAATCACTTGATGAATGAGGTGAAACTGGAGTCTGTCGACGCTCCGCGCACAAATAAAGGTTAGAAAAAAAAACATGTTGAGCTGAAATGTGCCATCTGGAAGCTGAGAGGTTTCAACTCAATCTACCAGCAGCTGAAGGAATGTGTGTGTGTGTGTGTGTGTGTGTGTGTGTGTGTTGACAGCTTCAGTCCTCATCAGAAAGAAGCGCGTGCGCGTGTGTGTGTGTGTGTGTGTGTGTGTGTGTGTGTGTGTGTGTGTGAAGTGTGTGTGTGTGTGAAGTGTAAGTGTGAGAGCAAGTCATTCAGTGATCCTTAAAAATCTCCCTCATGTAAATTGATAGTACACCTTCTATATTCTGTGTGCGTGCGTGTGTGTGTGCGTGTGAGTGTGTGTGGCCTGTGTAAGTTAAGAAGCAGCCTCTCTGACCTTTGACCGCTGCCATCAGCTTCAGTCTAACCAGATGCTATGAAAACCTTTTTTCCTTAATATATTTTTCAGCCTGACGTTTAGCTCCACACATTTATTTATTTATTTATTTATTTATTTATTTATTTATTTATTTATTTATTTATTTATTTATTTATGTTGGTTTGTTTTAAGATCAAATATTTTTCAGTTCCAGGATGTTGGGCTTGAAATGAAAATTAAAGTGTTTGATTTCAGCTTTAAGAGTGAAACTTTTTACTGTTGTGAGATTTAAAAAGTATAGAAAAAAAGGGGGGCATGTTTCTATGGAAACCCATTTCAGCCAGTGAAAGAAAAAACATGTCCTAATGGTAAATCAAAATTATGAGATGAAAAGTCATAACTGTGAGACAAAAAGTCAAAAAGTCATAATTGTGAGAAAAATCTATTCATGAGGAAACTGTTCCATTACAAGGTTTAATAGCAAAGATTTGATCTTTAAAATTTACTTTCCCAGCATAATTGAAGAGTAAAAGTCTCTAATCTGAACTTTAATGTTATCAGTTCTGACTTGTGACGATGAAGATTCAGGCAACATTTATTGAGAGAGTGGAAAATAAATGATAACATAGAAGATCAAGACATAAGAAAAGTAAAATAGTTGAGAAAGTCTGTGTGTCTCGCAAGTTTTCTCTCCTTTTAGCAGAATCAAACTTTTGTTGTAGTGTCCTCTTTTATTATTACCAGCCAACCAAATTTGGCCTCTAAAAGGTTCACGTCTGAAAAAGTGTGAGGACTACCACTCAGTGCCCAGCATCATCACATCCTGTTTAAGCAGGAAATACATCACAGACAGGACGTAAAGACTTAGTTTCTTTGGCTGTTTTAAAAGAACAAAAAAAGTCCTGAGAATCTGCTGTAAACTCTTCATGTTCTGTTAGAATATAAAAGTGATATTCAGTCAGAGGACTTGGCTTAGACTAATTGCTGGAGTTTTTAAATGACGTCAAGAACCATAAAAGGACGAAGAACCCTGATTTGAGTCAACAGCAACATGAGGTTTGTTTCTTCTTTGTTTGTTTGTTTGTTTGCTGCTTACTTGCTTTTTACTGCGAGGTGATCATCACACACTCAAACACACACAAACACACACTCAGTCATCCGGCGTCTCTGCCCTGCATCGCTGTTGTTCCTGTAATTGTCGCCTAGCAACAGGTTGGTGCCCTCTGTTATTATGTTTACTGGAAATGTTTGTTGTAAACAAGGACGAGGGAAGAAGAGAGAGGGGGGAGGGAGGATAGAGGGGAGGAAGAGGAGGAAGAGGAGGAAGAGGAGGAAGAGGAGGGGACGGAGGGGGTCGAGGAGGGAAGGAAGTGATGGGGGAGGAAGGAGAGGAGAGTGAGTGGAGTGTTCAGAGGTGAGAGTGCGGTGAAGTGACCTGCAGCTAAAATCTATCATTATCCAAAACAAAGCGCTCGGCGGCCGGCCGGCCACGCCCCCGCCTGACTCTCAGGACTCATTCTCCCATAATTCCTCTGACCCCCGGCCGGGGCTAAGTAGCATTTGCCAACCAGTTTGTGATAATTACTGCTTTGAAATGCCAGCGCGCCACAGGGCGAGCTTGGCGCCATGCTAGGGCAGCGTGCTAGCATATGCTAATGGCTAAACAACATGATAAGTCCTTCAGGGTGAAGCACAGGGTGCTGTTCATAATTACCGGTTAGCTGTTAACTGTTAGCTTGTGGTGGTAGCTTACTGTATGAGTGGAGACGTGGTTACACTTAGCCATTAGCTTTACAGAGGGCAATGTGGAAAGGCCTCAGAGTCAGTAATTAGTGGCTAGCGGTTAGCATTTTGCACATAAAAGGCTGCAGACAGGAGATTTGTGAAATTTTAGCAAAGAGGAGGTGACGGTGGTTCAGATAAAGAAGGAGCACTGGAACAGTTTCATTATTAAAATTTAACATTATGCACATGGAAGAGTGAGCAAAGCATTCTGGGAGAACGAGTCATGTGACCACTGATACAGGGTAATGATTTAGGGCAGGTCACAAGATTTTGCATGGTCTATCAACTGTCTCAACTTGTCTTCTTTGTCATGCCATAACCCATGAGGTGCTGTGAGCTTATGGGAAATGGTGTTCATTAAAGGACCAGTGCGTAGGATTTAGCGGCATCTAGAACTTGCAAAGAACCTACGGTGGCCATAAAAGTTCTGTAGAAACATGACAGTTCAACATGGCAGCCTCCATGTCAGTGAACCCACTCCCTCTGCACCATAGGCATATAATAGAAGTTAAAGGGGCTGCAGCCTTGCCACCAATTTTTCCCAGTGGCCATTTATGGTATTGCAGCAAAAAAAAATCCCCACCAGCTCAAAAAGCATTTTTTTTTTCCCCCATAGCCACCATCATAAAATAAACATCAGTGAAACCTTTGACAAGACACCTCGAACTGTAAAAAAGCTCAGTTATGATACACTATAAAAACCAAAAAGTTGAGAAATAAATTTTTGAGTTTCGAGCCCACCTCAATATCTCAAAATGATCAGCTGTTTGTGTGTCACTATCAAAGGAAATGACAGGTTGTGTATGAGCTGGACCGTATTCGTTGTGTGCTTTCATGACGGCTTTCGTTTAAAGCATTAAAGGAGAAGTGGGTGATTTCCAGTGGCATCTAGCGTTCAAACCTTAGATTGCAACTAAGAGGATTTACCCCGACACCGCCCCTCGCTCACCAAGAGTACGGTGGCCGTCAGCGGACAAAATCGCAAGCGAAAGCTATCTCACAACAAACTACAATTATGTGTGTAGGATGAATTACCTGTCCAGCAGAAAACAGGCAACCTCAGCGTCACTGTGAAAATGTTTGTCCTCCATCAGTGATTTCCATCGTGTAAACGCTATGCCGATGTTGATTCGTGTTTTTGCCGTTTCCTGTCATGCTTGCGTTTACTTTCTTTGCGTCTCCACTTCTTGGATGACGGGGATTCACTGTCCGCTGCTTTTTGTTCTGGTACAGTGTATGTATGATCCTCCATTTGTCAAAACTGTGCCAGTCAAGGTTCACAACGCTAAATGGTCTGCCAGCGATCACCCGCGTCTATTCTCCCCGTCTACTTCCGTGTTTACGCTGCGGCGTCTACGTAAGGTCGCCATGGGCTTCCCAAGACTCACTGTTAGTGCAGTTTGTCCGCTCTGCGCTGCCGTAGACGGCGCAGGATGATGATCTCCGTAAGACCCGACCGTATGTAACTATAAATGGCTATTTCTAAAGTAACGGGAACATATAGATTATGAGTTTACATTGATTGATAATGATAAATAACATACTTATATATAATATATCTCATTTATGTACATAAATTCCTGTAATTATTACACACTGGTCCTTTAAAGTTGAACTAGTTGTACTTTTAACATATTTCTCTTCAGTCTAGATGTCAGTCTGTCTGTCAGGACTTTGAGCAGACTGCTCCTTTACACACAGTAGCAGGTGAGGAAGAAGAGCGACACAGAAACACATCACTATCAGCTGTGCAGGTGTTGTGTGTCTCTTCACTCAAACTGTGGTTACCGTGGCAACAACGGGAGGGCAGGATAAGCCCCAGCTTGCCGCACATACGAGTGCCACAATGCATCCTGGGTAGCCATTAGTCTCAGCTTGCCTTCTATCAGACGGAAGTGTGTTTGTGTGTGTTTGTGTGTGTCCCTCTGATATCACCAACACTGAAGACAAATATATGAAACAGTGGCGACGGTTGAGCTCAGACACGAGTTGATCCAGCAGAGATCGACCAGCCGGCCTGCAAACACAGAAGAACGATGACTGAAACTCTCACAGTGGTTATTTACAGCTCTGACTAAAACCAAATAATCACACAAAGACTCCAGAAATATTGTGTTCTGAGAACAACTTCTCATGTTCTTGTATTAGACGTTCAGAGCAGCTGAAAGCCACAGAACTGACCCACTGCAGAGGAACGCTGCTGCTGATGGCGAGCTAAATGAGGTGGTGCCTCATAGTGAGGCTATAACAGCGTCCTTTTCAGCCTTCGATTCCCAGTGTGACTGCTTGATAAAGTTTGGATGAACATCACTGCTGAAGGGTCCTCGAAGACACATGAAGGTGTTAAAAAGGTCACCGGACTTTGTGAAATTTATCTGCCATGGTTCCTGAAGACCACATCCTGTTTGCAGTATTTTGAAAATTCAGTTTATCAGAATTATAATCCAAGGTGGTTTTAGTAGTTTAGTGATCATAAGGCGTAGGATTTTCTTCCCAACCAGAAGGTCTGATTTACGATACTGTCATCATGAATAAAGTTGTCTGGAACATAGAAGTTGCTGTTTTATTTATGGAAAATAAAAATATTAAATTAAATTAAAGCTGCAAACAGCATTGTACAGACCCTCGCAGCCCCGCTCCCTTCAGAGTGGACTGCTTCCTGTTGATGTGTTAGAGCAATTTTGTGTTTCATGGCAAGACATCGAAATCTGACGCCACGCCACAGTCAGGCCCTTCAACGATAAAATCTTTCAATAACTTTTGATCACAAAGTAGTCAAGATGGCACATACTGATTTTGATGAACTTTGCTAAGATGCAACATGTAGAAACGATCAAAACTGACCTAAAATTGAAAAGAAAATTCAAAATGGCCGACTTCCTGTTGGGTTTAGGGTGTGGCTCCAAAAGGCTTTTTTGCACGTCCTGACACGTTACTACCAAAGTTTTCATACGTGTAGGGCGAAGTTAAAGGAGGGGTCTTTGATTCTGAAAACTGTAGGGGGGGCTGTTCAGTCATTTGTCACCAGTTGGGATGAGTGTGCCAATTTTCTTGACTTTCTGGGTGCGTTAAGCAAAAATGTGATCTTAGGGGAAAATAATGTTAAGAAATAGAATAATTCCTTCACTTTCGATGCTCGGGTCCTAATTAATTTATTACAGTAGGTAACTTAGCCAGCAGAAGAATTATTTTGAGGTAGAACAGAAATAATCAGCTTTTCATATCTGCTCTATCGCCTGTAGGTTTCCCATTATACAGTATATATTCCTGATGCAACATATTATCCTTAAATTTGAAAGGCTTTATCCAGTGACGGATCACTGTAGGTGAGTGAATAGAGATATTTAAAAATGTTGAACAACAATGTTTGAGTTACAATTATATATTATAATGAATATTGTTGACCAGTGATGGTAAAAATGTGCAAAGCAAAGCAGAGTGTTGACTTTCTGAAACAGTGAAAGCCTCATTAAGCTGATCGGTCGGTTTTGTCTGTTTTACTTTTGTCCTCTTTGTCTGGATCGTCGTGTCCGGCTGCGTCCGGTTGCTCCATCATCACACCCCGGTCGCACTCGTGTGTGTGTCTGTGTCGAGTTTTCAGTCTGATGTGATGTGATGTATCACCTGTGCAGCATCACAATATCTCGACACAGATCCTCCGTCCTTTGGGCCTCTGCGTGTGCGCTCAGACCTGCCCAGGTGACGCTTCGCTGCCGCTTCACCTCCGCCTCATCGCATGATTCACGTCAGGCCGAAAACACACACACACACACTCCCACATGTGTTTGTGTGTGTGTGCATGAGTCACAGTGTGTGTCCTCTCCATATTTATTTGATGCTGCTCCATATTTGTCTGTGTGCAGGCGTGTGTGTGTGTAAATCTTTTTATGTCTCCCAACATGTGTGTGTGTGTGAATGTGTGAGTCACTGGAGTGGGTGTGTATGTTTTTATATCTGTGTGTGTGTGTGTGTGTGTGTGTGTGTGTGTGTGTGTGTGTGTGTGTGTGTGTGTGTGTGAAGTGTGAATTGAACAGAGCTGTGACCAGATGGGCTCTGTAGATCAGGTTACCTGTTTATAGAGCAGCATCTGTCCACCCTGTCAATCAAACACACACAGACATAAATATTTTTAGAAAATCTGCAAAATAAAATGCGAATTTATGCGCGTTTTCATCCACAGCTAATGTGCATATTAGTTAGGAGTTGGCTTATTGAGATAAACAGCTGGTGGAGCTAATTCTCCAGTCAGTAACATTAAAACATCACAGAGGACAAAAAGAGATGAGGTCTTTAAAAGAAGAACTCCAGTCAAAACTCAAATGATTGAAAACTGTAGACTTCATACAGACAGCTTTTGCTTGAACTTGTTTGTAACTATGGCTGCAACTAACGATTATTTTCATCATTAATTAATCTGTTGATTATTTTCTCAATTAATCGCTCAGTTATTTTCTCCATTAACTGATTGGTTGTTTGGGCCATTAAATGCCATAAAATGGTGAAAAATGTTGATCACTGTTTCCCAAAGTCCAAGATGACGTCCTCAAATATCTTGCTTTGATTTTCAGTTAGTGTTACCATGAAACATTCACATTTAAGAGGCTGGAATCAGAGAGTTGATGACAAACAGGACATAAAAGACGTAACGAGATGAAAACAACAAAAAAGACGATAACAAGACGATGACAATGTGACAAGACAAAAATGACATAACGAGACATAACAAGACAAAAACGTAGAGGAAGTCAAAAGAACAAAACTACCCAAAAGATGTAAGGAGAAGAAAACAATGTAACAAGATGCTAGAAGACAAAAATGTTGGAACAAAAGTAACAAAACAGAAATTACCAAAAAACAACGTAACAGGCTAAAATTACGTAAAAGACATTCCAAGACAAAAACAACGTAAAAGATTTAACAAGACGAAAATGACTCTGGTGGAGAAAAGTTGAGGTTTAGTTTGCTTAACACAGAAACAGACAGTAGAAATGTCCTTCCTTTCCACTTGTATACTCTGAGGACATTTCAGAGTCTGAACTTTTTCACTTTTACTCCAGTAAACAAGTTGAATCAGTACTTCTACTTAATATCTGTACCTCTACTTCAGTACAGAATGTGTATTTGGAAAATACAACAAATAACCAAACCAAATAAACTTGTGTTGGTTAAAATCAAACAACCTGAGTGAACAGAAAATAAAGTGGCACATCGTCCTCTGCAGACAAAGTTAGCCACATCCATCATTGAGGTTTTTTTTTTTTTTGTTGTACTCACAGTACAATCTGCTCCAAGTTCTGCTTCTTTCTTCACGTCTTCCTCTGTATTGTCAGAGTATAATAACAGTCCACTCAGCCTCTCCGTCCTGCTGAGCTCCTCTAATAGTTTTCAAACATTTAGAGCTGAATGAGTCACAGCTGTGACACAGATTAACAGTCGGAAACTGCAGAAACACTGAAGTCCCTCAGTTAAAAAAAAAAAAAAAGATCCACCATGAGCGTGTTAGCTACGAACCCAGCATGCACCTGCTGAGGAAAAAAACAGGACTACCCCTTTAAAATGTAGGAAAGTCCAAGGTGATCCAGGGGCATCAGTCATGTGACCACCTCACCTGAACGAGGCGTCCAGATGTGGACAGACGGTCTGATTTCGGTGCAGCCGCGCACACGTGTCCTCCTCCTGTCTGTGTAATTTCAGCCAACAATAGTTGGAGAAATGTAAGTTTAAAAGAAGCCGGACGTGTGTGTCGATGTAAAATCTGCACTTTGTGAATGGAGCTTTTGAATGAAACGCTGAATACGTCTGACAGACCTTCTGTAGAATAGAAGAAGAATAGAGAAAAGAAGAAGGAGAGATATAGAAAAGGACATTTCCATCTGATTATTCTTTTTCTTTGATCTGTTGAAAGTTTCAGCTTTTTATTTTCTTGTTTGTTCTTCTTCTCCTCCTCGCTCTTATCTAACTTATGTTTTCACTCCTTCCTCCTCCTCTTCTTCTTCTGATTCTCCTTTCTCCAGTTCTCCTTCCACTCGTCTTCCTTCTTTCTTTTCCCCGTCTTCCTCAGTGTCCTCAGTGTCATTTTAGTGTCATTTCTCATGTAACCAGGACGTAAACCAGTTGGAAACTTTGCGTTTTCTTTAGGCACCTATTCACATGCAAAATAAAACAAGATGAAGGGGGAAATGCAGATGGGTACAAAGCAAAAACAGTTAAAATGTGTTTTAAAAAAAGGAAAAGAATGTACAAAAAGCTTACATGAATGCAGGGAGGTCAATACCAGAGACCAAAAATGAACAAATACAGTGAAAGCAAACGAAATCCAGAGTGTAGTGGACGACACAAAAGGGACGACGACGATGTAAAATAGAGATGGAACTTATCAGGTGAAACAAATGGTGATCAGAAAGGACAGGAAAAAGACAAAGACAGGAAACGAGGAAAGACAAGGACTACAAAATAAAAAAGGAAACAACTGACAAAAAAACCCAAACAGTGACAGTTTGTCTTTGAACATTATGATTTAAATTTCTGACGTCCATTGTCATGATGATCTGTCATGTCTCATAAGCTGCTGCAGATTTAATTTTCCTCTTTAGATAAACTTGAATCTTTGAGTTTTAAAAACTAAAAAAAAAATCAAAAATTAGTCACAGTGAACTGCCTAAAAATTTAAAGAAAATGAAAATATATATTTATAATATAAATTTGAACATTTACTTTTACTTCAATGAATTTACTCAACATTTTTTAAATAGAATGTTTTGAATTTCAAAAGATTTAAGTTTATCTAAAGAATAAAAGTAAATTATCTCAACAAAAGATCAGTAGTTCAAAAAAAACCTTTTCAAGACTTAAGAATATGAGTTGGGCTCAAAACTCAAAAATGCAGTCTGTTACCTTCTCACGTTTTTTGTTTGTACAGTGTACACAGATCTGGTGCAGAATTTAATCACTGCTTATTGCTCAAAATTTGATGAAAAAAAAGGGTCCAAAAAAAGACATTGAGGAACACCAGAGAAAAATTCATGCTGTTATTTGGGATAAAAAAAACTTTGGACATTAAGAACCGCTTTTTTGGGGTGATTAAATGGCGAGCACCTGTTTGACAGATCTTCAGTCTACAGCAAATACATTAAAGTTGATCAGTTTCTGATTCTGGGGAAGTGGACAAAACGGCAGATTCACCAAAACTGTACGTCTCTTTTACAAAATCACACACATTTAGGCTTTTACAGATGATAAGTGATAACTCGTGTCAGTACACGATCCATTCCTGCACATGCATGAGCAGGTGGCCATCTTGGATAGCGACCTATGGCAACACCTGGACAAACAGTTTGCTGTTAGTCTATTAGCCAGCCGCCCGATCTGTTCTGCGCAAACAGCAATATACAGCAACGCCTCTGTGAGTCGAGCAGAGAGCAAGAACAGGAAAGTTAATAGAGCTTGCTCAACTTTTATTGGAGCACAGTGTGAAAGGGGCGGGACTTAGGAAGGGTTAGTAGGATCACAGACCATCAGTAGTAGTACCAGAGGTTTCTATGGTGACTAACATCATCGCACATGAATACAACTGAATCCACAAGAGTCTCAGACCCAGTTTATGATATTTCAAATGTTTATGTTACCATGCAAATAAATTAGAGTGTCATCTGCAAACATGTGGATGTTGGTGTCAGGACATACTGGTGGAATTAAACTGGGTCGTGTCTGTATAGGTGAGACTACTGGTTACCCATATAATATGACGTCAAAGAACCCCTTTGAAAAATACCGTGCCAGTTTTAACCTGACTTTACAAACTTTATCCTAAACTTTATTTAACCGCCTTCCTGACCAGCTGACATGACACGGTTGGTACCATCAGATGCATCAGGTCTTCACTCTTCGCTCTGGTTTTAAAACTGAGTCTGCTGCGGCTTCTGAAAGACAGCGATGTTATCTGAAGACGAAGACGTCCCCACAGAGTTCATTAATGCAGTAAGAGGAGCTGTGAGAGGCTGTTTTGATGCCCTGCACACAGCGCGTGATGCATGTCTACATACCCTCTTTATTCCTCTCCTCTTAGTCCTTCCTTTGTCCTCCTCCATCCCTTTATCTCTCCTTTTTTCTCCTCCTCCAAATTTTTCCTCTCCTTCTCTTCTTCTTTATCCTCTTCGTCCTTCTCCTTCTTTTTTAGTTATTGTCTGCTGCTTGTTTTCCTCCATTTCCTCCTGATTCTCCACCTCTCCTCCTCCTTCCTTGTTGCTCTCCTTCCATTCCTCATCTTCGTGCTCTTCATCATGTCCTTTCCCTTTGTCCTCTTCCTCCACCTCCCCTCCTCTTCCGTTCTCATCCTCTTTCTTTTTCATTTTCTCTCTTTTTTCTCCTTCCTTTCCCTCTTTCTCTTTCCTAATGCCCTCATCTCTTCCTTGTCTGCTCCTCCTCTTTGTTGTCCTCCTCTTCCCCCTTTTACTCTCATTTTTCCTCCTTTATATTCTGTTTGTTTTCCAAAGTAGCCACCATAGCAACATTAGAAAACTTTTTTAAATTCACTGAATGAAGTTGATGAAAACAAAATGCATGTTTTTCGCTAGAAATGCATCTTAAAATAAAGCATTTTCCAGTAAGAATTACAGTAATGTTGGACATTTTGTTTGTTTTCACAGAAAGAAACTTGACAGTCACGTGACATGGATGCGAGCCGACATTATTCTCACTGGAAAATGCAGCATGTTAAGATAGTTTCTGTATTAAACTGCATTTTGATGACATTTAGCAACAACAGAAAACATTTCATTACATTTTCCTGGTGAAACCTCAAAGAATTGTCATCATAACTAACAAACTAAAGCTCTTATTCATCCACTCAAGGAAGATGATGAAAATAAAAAGCACATTTTTTGCTAGAAATGTCGTCAAAATGCATTTTAAAGCAAAAACAATCTAAAAATATTACATTTTCCACCAAGAATAGTTTAATCCTGACACTCTGAAGTGTGACTTGTGAGCCTTTTTTGGCCTTGCACCCTCTCCTGCACAATATATACTGTGCAGATAAACCAAACCCTTCCGTTCTCCTCCTCTTCCTCCTCCTCTTCCTCCTCTTCTTCCTCCTCTCTGTTGTTCTCTGTTTGCAGGAACTCTCTGAAGTCAGAAAAAAAGAAAAATCATTTCTCACCAAACATCGTTCTCCTCCTACAGAAATCAATGCAAATATTTTCATCTTCTCTCTTTCGCTTTATAGCTCTTTCCTCCTTTTTTTCCTCCCTCCTTCTCTTTATTTTTTCTCTCATGTATATTTTTCTCCAAATAAAGGTGTATTCCCACTAAGAAATCAATGCAAATGCTGCCATCGATTTCCGCTCTCTTTTCTCTCGTTTTTTCTCTCCCCGCCGAGCAAATGTGTCTTTTTGTTTTTTTTGTTTTTTGCTCTGAAATCAATACAAATATTTCACTCTTTTTGTCTTCTCTCTCTCTTTCCTCCATTCTGTCTCTACCTCACCCGCCCTCCCTCTCCTGTTTTCTCTTTGTCTCCGTCCTCCAAAATGTGCATTTTTCTCAGAGACCGATGCAAATATTTTTCACATTTTCTGTCTTTTTGTGTGTCCCCCACCCTCCTCCTCTCCCTCTCTGTCTCTCCCTCTCTCTCTCCATGTCTCACCCTACCTCTCTCGGCCTCTCTCGCCCAGCAGCCGTCATTATGCGGCTGATTGCTGCGTTTAGCCTCGTAATTGAAATAATGAGAGAAGATTACCTCGCCGCTTTTAGTCACCTCGTCTAATCCACCAATCAGCTGTCAGCAGGTCGAGATAGAGAGAGCTGTGTGTGTGTCAGTGTGTGTGTGTGTGTGTGTGTGTGTGTGTGTGTGTGTGTGTGTGTGTGTGTGTGTACAGAATATATATGTGTAGATATGGATGTTTGTTGCCTATAGGAGCATGTTTGTGTGTGTGTTACATCTGCTGCCGACGGCGGGGAATCAGGAAAATCAATGACGCTGTGTTCCCTCAACATGACCGCCACAAACAACAAACCAGCTCAGTGTGTGTGTGTGTGTGTGTGTGTGTGTGTGTGTGTGTGTGTGTGTATGTGTTGATTTTTTCATGTTTATCAGAGCTGTTTTCTGCAGAGATGCTAGATTCTTTCTAATGCTGACGTCATCTGTGTGACAACAATCTGAGCTCACTTACTAAAGGTTCACTTATGAGCTTTTTTTAGAGCTTTCAATCACATCTTTGGGGCAACTGACTGAGGAGGGGTCAAAGGTCAAGTTCGACCCAGTCAGACAGGATGGACATCGCAGGGATCTTCACTGTGTTCTTCGGTGATTGAACTCGTTTAAATCACGTCATCATAACCGGGTGAAGTTGCAGGATCTGGTCTGTAAGAGACAGACAGCAGGACAAAGACAAGAGAAAAACAAAAGCCTCCACAGGGGGCGCCGCAGAGCTGAAGGGAGACAAACACACTGCGTGAGGTGAATTACAACCCCTTTAGACTTTGTATTAAAATGCATCTGGACACAATTTAACCTGATTACATTCAGGCTACAGATTACATTTAACAGGATTACATAATCAGGATAAAAAGTACAGTTACAGATTTTTTAAAAATGTAATCAGATTACTGATACATTTTGCAAAAAAAAATGGGGATCATTAGTAGGATAACAACTTTAAAATAAAGAATGATGTGCAGCTGCCAATTCATCACCATGACCTCGAGTGAAAAAAATGTTTTTCACTGGGTGGAAATTTCAACATTTTTTGTCTTTAAATCAATAAATCAATCAATCAATAAATTGCACATAACAAAGGAAGGAACAGCTGGACCAACCTGCTACAGTAATAATCTATAATTAATCAACTATTTAATTAATCTGCATCTATTCTGAATCAATGAATTCTTTTCTTCTTTTTCAGCTATTTATCTATTCAATTTATAATAATCTCATGAATTATTAATCCTTTTCCTCATTTCTTAATTAAAAAAGTCCAAATTCTCTGATTTCAGCTTCTTAAATGTGAATATTTTCTGGTTTCTTTACTCCTCTGACAGTAAACTGAATATGTTTGAGTTGTGGACAAAACAAGACATTTGAGGATCTTGGACTTTGGTCAACATCTTTCAACATTTTCTGACATTTTATGGATCAAATAACTAATTGATTCATGGATAAAATGGTCAACAGATTAATCAATAATGAAGAGGATGTGACAGGATTAGGAACATCTAATATCTGCAGAGAAAGAAGAGAGAAGAAGTGAGAAGTGTGAGAAGCTCACATTCTGAAAAGTTTCAGTCCAAAGAAAGTTTCGAAATGAGAGCGTCAGCGTAACCATAGAGACTCACCACAGCTGATCTCCCGCTCCTGCAGCGAGCGGCGTCCTCCTGCTCACTGAGTGTCTGTGCACGGTGGAGCAGGAGAGGGAGACCCTGCTGCTAGAACCGTCACATGGGCCATGAGAAGACCTCGCACCTGATGCAAACAGGACCACAGCCCCACAGCATGCATAATGGATGACTTTATTATAATAATGCATCTTTCTAACAGGAAGTGATGCAAACAACCAGCGACCACAGCGACCAGCTGATTGCTTTGATTTGGGATGTCCTAATCTGTCCATGAAGAAGCTCAGGGATGTTGTGGACCTTATTTGAAAAAATACTCGACTTGGCTCTATTTTAGAGCTCGTTTCACCGCACACTGATCAAAACTGATGTTGATGTCATTGAAGTTTCTGTTTCCCCTCATCAAAGCAGTCAACAAGGAGGACGGGAGACTGATGGGAACCTTCACATGATAAGAAATTTGTCCCGTGCTCACTGTAAGGTCAGGCACAGAGAGGGAAAGCACAGCGCTACAACCACTACATCCTGTCTGCCTGGTATACAAACAGCTAAGCTAACTTTAGCGTTTAGCTCAGTTCATAAACTATAACTATAACTACTCACAAATCTCAAAGCTCAATCTGACTGTTTATATTTCACCATGCATTATAATTATAGTCTGTTTTTAATGTTGTGTTATAAAGTCTGGAGAACCTGAAACACTTTTCTTCAGTTGTATCTGGAGGGCAACGCTTGATTTGGGAAACTCTTATGAGATTTTTCCACGTTGTTCTTTCATTGCAACGTTGCACAAACGTTAAAATGATCAGTGCCTTCAGTCTCTCCTCCTTTGCTTATGTCACTTCCACACATCTGTGTCGTCACATAAAGTCAGCGGCAAACGAGGTCAAAGTTCAAATAATTTGAGGGTAATTGGGCGCCGCTGGTTTCTCTGCAAGAAAAGTGACAGCCAACACTGGGGGCCTTAATCAACAAGTTTGAGAAGCGGCTAATTTTATACGATCTACAGCATCCTTTTATTATCCTCAAAAGACAGTCAGTCAGAGACAGTTTCTCAGTTTGTCTCTGGTCACTTTTTAGAATTACAGTGTTTAAGAGGATCTGAAAAGTTGCTCAATCGAGCCAAAGTTGCCAGCCCACATTATGAGGCTCGAAAATGCAAGTGCATTTGTATTTGCAGTTAATGTGCTCACAGTGATGTAACAATCTGTCCTCAATGCAGAGCTGGATTCACTCCTGTACTTTCATGTTGTTAAGCACTATCCGATTCCAAGCCGATTACCGGAAAATACATTTTACTGCGACGTGCAAAGGGAGTCAAAAATCCTGCTCAGTCTCAATGAAATCCAAACACACAGACATCAAACACACTGATTTAATTCCAGGGTTTCTGCAGGTTTGAACAAAGTAAATTTAAGACCATTATGAGTGCAACTTATGAACTATTTCACATCCATGTTGGCATACAGTGTGTAAAGTCCAGAGTTTTAATGTTGGCATAGATGCCAAAGCTGTTTGGAGGTTGCTGATCAGAGACGTTGTCAGTCCGGAGTCGGTCACTCTGGGACCAGACGTTGGCACTGCTTCTGATGTGAATCCAGGGGTGACTTTCTATGTGACTCTTTATACAAAGTTTATAAGAAACTTTGCTCTCAACCAAAGGTCAGTTCTGTCAAGATGGTTTGCAATTGGTCAACAGTGGAAATTTGCGAGTCAAAGTTCACCTAAGTTGTTTTAAGTGCTTCTACTTAGCAGTTAAGCTAACATTACCCAAGCCTGCTAACTATGTTAAAATTAGCCTTGACTTTCCCAGAATCCTTGCAGGGTCTTAAAAGTCCTTCGTCCACCTGGAGCTCAGTAACAGAACACTGGTTCTTCATGGTTCTCTGTCTCTGAAACTTGATTGGATTCTGTCTGATTGTTTCAAACAAAGTGAATCATGTGTTGACTTGAACAGTTTGACTAAAATGTGAGAATGTTAGTTGATTCAGAAAATGAAAGGAAATTAACTTTTTAATAACAGACTTTTTAATCTTTGGATTTTGGTGGAAGATATCGAGTATTTTCAAATTAAGAGCCTCAAGTTCAAGTGAAGTCTCAAGTCACTGGTGTTTGATTCCTAGTCAGGTTGCAAGTCTTTTTTAATTTTGTCAGCTAAAGTCATCAGATTTGTGACATTCATGTTTGTGTGGTGGTAATTATTTATCCAAACAAATAATGAACGCAGACAAAATTAAATATTTTAAGTTCATCGAATGAATTTCCCCAATATAAAAAAATAAATGTATTGATTAGTTTAGAAAAAAATCAACACAACGTGCAGCTTCAGACTTGATCAACGTGTTTAAATCAACACCTCCAGCAGAAGCTTTCATGCTTCTTCTTCCTCTTTTCTTCCTCTTTTATCTTCATCCTCTTCCTCTTAAGACTTTTTTTAAGTGTTCTCCTTTTCAGATGCGACATCATGCAAATTTCTCCAGTTTAGATGATGTCTTCCTCATTTTACCGTCCCTGTGAGGTCATTCAGTCCCTCATCAGGACAGATGAACGACAACACAAACATGCATTCCTCTTTCTAACTTTGTCATTGTCTCTGTCCTCCCGCTGAGCGTCTCCTCGTCCTCCTCCGGTCAGACAGCTGAGGCCTGGAGGCTTCCTCTTTGTTCTGCTGTGAGTCGGCCGGCTTCCTCTCCTCCGTCCTCCATCCTCTCCCCCGCCGGGATAAGCTTTTAGCCGCGTCCTAGCAGCGCAGGCTAACCGCCACGCGGCAGCTCTCACCGGCTCCTCGCTGTTCCAGCCAAATGCCGCCACACAACACCATATAATTAAGAGCTCTGAATGCGAGCAGGCAAATGCAAAGCAATTTGGGACGAGGCGAGAGGCTGAGAGAGACGGGGGAGGGAGGAGGCGGAGGAGGGGGAGGAGGACGGCGGCGAGCCAACGGCGGTTTCAATCTAATTGGGCCATATCAATTTATTTCACATTTCTAAAATGTCACGCCTTGATGTGAAGCTAACCGAATTTGCATACGCGCCGCAGCATGTTTTTACCTCGGCAGCTCAGTGTGGACGAAATAAATAGAGACAGAAATAAATAGACAGAAGAGACACAGAGGAAAATGCCACGAGGCCTTTTTCTCTCCGCTGAGCGCTGCCGACCCGCCGGCGAAGGTGTGGCAACGCAACGCTGCCGACAACTCGCCTGATGGAGAGCTCGCCTTTTAAACACAGGTGGTGGAGCGGCTGACATTTCTGCTGCAGACCGAAGAGAAGGCAATCAACACGGCAACAACAATCACTTACAACAGAGCAACAACAACCAGTGACAACAACACGGCAACAAAAACCAGCAACATGTCAACTCATCAACTATGACCAGCTTTTACACACACACAGGCGGCCGACGTTTCCGCTGCAGAGCAAAGAGCAGCAACAACAACCAGCAACCAAACAGCAATACATGAACTCATCAACAACATTCAGCAACACATCAGCTAATCAACAACAACACAGCGATATGTCAACTAATGCATAAACAGTCAGCAACAACACCCAGTAATTCAGTGGTTCCCAAACTGTTTCTAGCCTGTCCACCTTCACAAGGTCAATATATACATAACCGTTAGCAACGTTTGCTAGCTACAAGCTAACATCAGGTTACTATGGCTCTTTTTTAACACTCGCTGCTTTGAAGAGCAATCAAAATGATTAAAAATACTAAACATTAATATACAAAGTGAACAGAAAAATATTAATAATGTGTACAAATTCTACAAAGTGTACAGCATTGTACTGGTACTTTTACCAGTGTGGTATTAGTACTATTCCTGAAGTAACAGAGTATATTTACAGTGTGGTATTAGTACTTTTACTTAAGTAAAGTATCTGAAGCCGTGTATCAGGGTGTGACAGAGTTCACACTTACCTGAAGACCAGTCCGGCCTGTTACCATGGCAATGGACCCCAAGTGGTTACCTGGAGGTCAAACATCCCTGTCTCTCTCTCTTTCTCCCTCTCTCTCCCTCTCTCTTTCTCACTCTCTCCCTCTCTCTCTCTCTGTGGTTATGTCTTCTTTTTAAAGGGCCAGTCTGTAATTTTATTGACCAAATGTTGCAAATGTTAACACACCTGTCAACAGATTTCAATGCTTTGATTTGATGTTTGGTGGTGGGCGGGGCCACACACACACACACACACACACACACATACACACACACACACACACACACACACACACACACACACACACACACACCCTCAGTGGAATGTAAAGAGAGAGAGAGAGCACTGCTGTTGACCTCTCTCTTTCTTTTGTGTCTTTGAGCCAAGTTTTGCCCCTGAGTGCTGGATACATGATCCAACCTAAACTTAACTGGCGCACATACACACACACACACACACACACACACACACAGAAATACATGCAATCATCCACTCATGCGCACACACAACTTCACTTTCTGCAACACACGTCTGTACATACACACTCTGTTTTACTGTTTCACTCACTTTTTCCTCATTCACACACACACACACACACACACACACACACATTCCTGGAGGACAAAGACAGAGGAGCGAGGTCTGTCAGAGTCAAATGTCAAACTGCTCTTAGCTTCTGTTTGCTAAACACTCCTCTGGTAATGACTTCAAATAGCATAGCAAAACATGTCCCCTGTCTGTGTGTGTGTGTGTGTGTGTGTGTGTGTGTGTGTGTGTGTGTGTGTGTGTGTGTGTGTGTGTGTGTGTGCGTGTGCATGCGTGCGTGTGTGTGTGGAGAAAAAGCGCAATTGGGCGGAAAAGAGGGAGAAAGATGAACTTTAAGCTCTTGAGAAATAAGTACTTCTAATTGGTTTGAATTGAAAAACCATCAACAGAGACAGAGGATGAAGAAGAGAGAGGAGGAGGAAGAAGACAGTTTAAAGATGAGAAGATGAGGAGACAGGCAAGATGAGACAGTAAAGACAGGAAAGGAGAGTTAGAGGAAAGTGTGGAGGTGAAGACGCATTAACGGGTCAGGAGAGGTGGACGAAAACAAAAATGAGAGAGAGATAAAAGTAGAAAATAATGTGGTACAAACAGATGAAATGTGAAGTTGTTTACTCATGTCCACCACAAACTAGATTTTTAAAAGACTTCAGTCTGACACCATCTCACACCTAAAGATAATTTGTCAGAAGTCACTGACTCAGATTTGCAAAGAATTAAAGATCTTGATCTTGCGGAGTCACTATCAGGATTACATGTAACAGGATAATGTAATTTGGATACCAAAAAGGTTTTAAAATGAAGAACAGTATCCTACCATGCACAGTGCAAACACAGCTGTCAGTTCATTATCATGACCTCAAGTGAAAAAATGCTTCACTGGGTGGAAATTTCAACCTCAATCAATAATAATCAATAAATTGCTCAAAACAAAGGAAGGAACAGCTGGACAAACTAATAAACCTAACAACAAACATAAAACACTGCAATGATTAATTTATTATTAATCAACTATTAAATTGATCGAAAGTAAAAGCTAAAATTCTGATTCTTAAATATGAGTATTTTCTGTTTTTATTTCCTCCTCTCTGACAGTAAACTGAATATCTTTGAGTTGTGGACAAAACAAGACATTTGAGGACATCATCTTGGACTCTGATCAACAATTTGCACCATTTTCTGACATATGATGGACCAAATAAAGAACTGATTGATGGAGAAGTACGTTGAGTTTGAGTTTGAATTTCTCAACTTTTCATTTTTACAGTGTAGACCTACTATCTATTATTTTGTCAAAGCCTCTGGGAGCCACTGGAGAGCGGCTAAAGAACCACATATGGGTCCGGAGTCATAGGTTGCAGACCCTACGCTCTGAGTAACACCACGACCCAGATGACTGAGAATCTTCACACACAAATATTCTGGGGATGGTTTCACCAACAGGACTTACACCTGGCCTTAAGCTTAGATAGTCGTAACTTTGTGTTCTAAGTCCAACCTCAGTCACGCCTGTTGCACCATCGAGACTTCAGCCTTCCTCTCACTAAGACAGTGTGTACATCTTACACCTCAGTCAGGAGCAGGTGTAAAGACAAAATCTACATCGTTATTTCTGCCACGTAACAAACATAAATAACAACATAAATCAAAACTTATACGTTACAAATGAGCATTTTATTGACTGATCAGGTCTTTCTTCCGACAGAGAGTTGTAAACAAACATTTAGCAGCATGAAGAGACTCAGATATTTAGTTCATCTGTGTGTTAACACGCCTGTCAATCATTTAAATCACGGTAACCATCGACGAGCAATCACTTGACATGCTTTGGTTCATTATTTTTTTGACATTTATCAAACAAAGACATGAAACATAATGTCACGCTCTCCATGAAGCAATCATGATAATAATACAGTGAAATACATGAGAAGCACCACTGAGTAAAAGAAGAGTAATTCAGCTCCGTACACCTGCTCACTATTGTATCACACGCAGAGAGTCTCATCTACACGTCACATGACCTTCTGATTATTACTGTTATTTATATGATAAAGTGGAGTGTGTGTGTGTGTGTGTGTGTGTGTGTGTGTGTGTGTGTGTGTGTGTGTGTGTGTGTGTGGTGTAATGAAATCTCCTTTATGTTGAATGTTCCTCTTAATATTCCCACATTCTCACAATATCACTGATTAAATATACACAATGAGGCCAAAAGTATGTGGACACCTGATGTGTGATAGTGTAACATGATTGTGACCAGGGCTGGGAGGGTTATGGAATAAATGATTAATTGTAAAAATAGAAATTAAATTGTGAGTTGCAGCCCTAATATTGTTTGATAAAAGGATCTATGCTAACTTTAGCATATTCATTGCTAAACATTTTAGCATGTATGCCAGATGGAGTATCATCATAGACAGCGGGGTGCACATAATCTCAGCCGCATAATGTCTGTATGTAAGGGCTCAAACTCGCATGTGCGCTCTGATGTTTGAAATCAGCCTCGAACAGCTCATCAGGAGGTTCATCATGAATGTGTGTGTTTGTGTAATTGTGTGTGTTGTTCCTGTGTGAAGATCTCTATTAGTTAACCACAACCCAGCCTCATTTTATCATCTGTGTGTGTGTCTCTTTGAAGTGGAGGTGGAAAGTTGAGCCCGGCATTAGCCGTCTCACTCGCCCCGGGGCCCGACACTAATATGTGAACACTGCTGAAATGAACAATACAGCCTTTACATTCATTACACAGAGCCATCAGTCACTGTTTAACTGAACAACTCTGTGTGTGTGTGTCTGTGTGTGTGTCTGTGTGTGAGAGAGGGAGAGAGAGAGAGAGAGAGAGAGAGAGAGAGAGAGAGAGAGAGAGAGAGGAAGGGGTGACATGAAGATCACACACAAGCCTTCACACACCACATGATACCTGTGGATACACACACATTTGTATTCATTGTTCCTGACATTCATATATATAATACACACAGACACCGATACGCAGTTAGCTTCCTGTTTAGCATCTAAATCATCCACGTGTCCCTGGTACGGTGGCTACATGCTAACACCCTAGCATGTTCCATACCATGTGGTAGTTTGCTTTGTGCTGAGTTTTTTCACATGGCTTTGATGCCATTTACTTTTTCACTCATGCTAAATGTTGTTCACACTAGTGAGTTAGCATATTCTGTTGTGATAGTGGGCTCCATGTTAACAGAACATAATCTGTTTTAGCAAAAGCAGGCATCTATCCACCTATATGCTACATAACTATTATGGGTTTTATGGTAACCAAACCAAAAATCCATGCTAACATTAAATACTTGATTATTTGGCTTAATTTCAACCTTTTCTCATGTTCTTTGTTGAAAGATAGTTAGCACACAAGCTTAGCTCTTGTCCCAGCTCTCTTCTGCAATCAGTCTGGCTGGGTGACCCGTCTCAAGGTCCACTTCACTAATTGAGTCCCTACACTTCGTTTTCCCATGTTAATGAGTGTATTTCTGTCATCTATCATGTAGATATATCTGCTGTATTTGAAGTCAAGTTAGCATTAGCATTAGCTTACATCAGCCAGCTACACTTAGGAAATCTGCTTTTGAGTCTTTATTATTGTTAATACTGATGAATCAAAGCACAAATATTGTTCTGTGGAACTAATTTTGCTAAAACTGAGGTCCAGTCGGTTCCAAATTTAGGGTTGCATTAGTGCATTCTTGATTTGAGATTAGACGATTTGCTGAGCTGCATATTGAAAAAAAAGAAAACAGTGTGGGGACTTTAGAAAAGTACAGTACTTGGGTAAAAGTATTTAGTTACTTTCCACTGCTGGAAAAACTTCAGACACTCACCTACACTAATTCACACCTAAACACACACACGCACGCCTACAAGCCTCTGCTCATCATTGTAAATTCCCTCTCTTGATTGTGCGTGCGCGCACACACACACACACACACACACACACACCTGCTGGGATGGATCAGGTTCAGGTCTTCAGAAAGTCGACGTGTCGGCTCATTTCTTCTCCTCCCTCAAATTTACCCTCCATCTCCTTTGTTGTCTAACTTTCCTCCCCTGTGAGGAGACTTCAGCCCACACAAACATGACAGCCAACACACACACTCACACACACACACACACTCTGTCTTTCCAGCCGGTGTAAGATGTCACCTGAGTCGCTGTAATTACGCCCAGGGTGCTAATAGCGTTTCTCTCACCTCTCTGGGATCCAGCCAGCATTCACAGAAAGGTGTGTGTGTGTGTGTGTGTGTGTGTGTGTGTGTGTGTGTGTGTGTGTGTGTTGTGAGGGTGATGAGGCAGGTAGATAATGGGGTCACTGTTGCCTTGTTCAGTTTGAGCTTCTTCTTTTGTTGCTTGCCGGTTGGTTGAACTTTTTTTGTTACCAAAAGACCTCGTAGAGAAAGCAGATGTGTGTGTGTGTGTGTGTGTGTGGGTGGGTGTGCGTGTGTGTGTGCAGCAGAAGATTGTGTTGATATACAATATATATATTTCCAAAGAACACATACAACAATACACATTGCTAAAGTACTGTAAAGAAGTACAAATTTGCTGTACTTTACGTAACTTTACTTCCACTTCACTTCATTTTGGAACCACTATTGTATTTTTTAAGGCAGTGTTTTCCCCTCTTCCTCCCCTCCCGTTTTCATTTGTTTTTCATCTAAGTAAGCGGAGCGCCGGGATTGGCTGCATGGTGGTCCTCCTGTCCCTGTCCTCCCATGTCAATTATTCGTACTGTCTTTGTGTTTCTGTGTCCTCTGGGACGGGTTGTAACCAAAGGTCATTTCGTTGCACCTGTGTAATGACAAATAAAGAAATTAAATTTTTCGAGTCCATGAGTGTGTGAGGGTCTGGTAAGTCCATTTGCCATAAATTTTATCATAAGAGGGTGCACGCGTAGGCTGTGCACAGACGTCCACATTCCCCCAATTTGTCCCAGACAAAACTACAGATTCTGTAGTTTGGAATTCCTCAGGAGGAGCTGGAAAGTGTTGCTGGGCAAAGAGACATCTGGAATACCCTGCTACTGCAACCTGACCTCAGATAAACTGAAGAAAATGGATGGATAGAATGGAACACTGTCCTTGTTAGTTACTTTACAGATTTAGATTATCAAAGGTGAAATATATATCACCCCAGCATTTAAAGATGAGTACAGCAATCCAGTTAGTACAGTTAGTGTTGTTGACTGGCTGTAGAGTTGTTGGCTAGCTGTAGTGTTGTTGACTGGCTGTAGTGTTGTTGACTGGCTATAATATTGTTGACTGGCTTTAGAGTTGTTGGCTGGCTTTAAGTTGTTGGGTAGCTGTAGTGTTGTTTGCTGGCTGTACTGTTGTTGGCTGGTTGTGGTGTTGTTGACTGGCTATAAAGTTGTTGACTGGCTGTAGTGTTGCTGGCTGGCTGTAGTGTTGTTGTCTGGCTGTAGTGTTGTTGTCTGGCTGTAGTGTTGTTAGTTGGCTGTAGAGTTGTTGTCATAGAAGTCAGTATTTCAACTTAGCATGTTTCCTTGATCACTAATGACGCATCATGGTCATTCTATGATGTAGTACAGCAAATATATTACAGAGTTCTCCCTTAACACAAAAAACAACAAATTATGGTGTACATACTGCTGCCCATCAGGATACAAAGATTTACAAGCTCAGGAATGCAATAATTATGATCCAGTTATCATCCACTTTGAGCATATTTTCATGCAAAAACTTATACTTTTCAGTAAAACTTTAAAGGATGTGTTTTTACTCTGTGGTAATAGTACTTTTACTTCACCAAAAGATCTGAGTTCTTCTTCCACCAGTGGCCACAGCTGCTGTTTGATATTTATAAGATAACTTTTGGGTTTGAGTATCAGTATTACTTTTTCCTTCATTTGTGCATAACCTAGACTTTACCCATTAGAAATCTGTGGCTACATCCCAGAAACCTTTGGGATACCTCTTCCTGCTGCCCTTCTCATCTTCTCCTCCTGGCCAACAGAGAGACAAAAGGCTGCCTGTGTGGTGAAGGTTTGTTTGATTTGCTTGTTGAATTCGCGCCGTGGGTTCGAGTCAAAGAGTTGTTTTCATCGGTGGTGGAGGGAGGGCACGTCTGCTCTGTAATCAGAGGAGGAGGATGTGTGGAGAGGAGAAGGTATCTGTTTGGTTTTCTTTCAGGAGGAGCGTTTGTTTTGCTGATGGGCAGCAGCTCAGTGTCATCACCTGCAGAGAAACATCCCATCACCTCGGGTCAAACAACGTCTGACATGAAGACAAAATACAGATTTTTATCAGTGAGCAAAGTCCTCTGCATGATCATACAGACGACGACCTGATCCATCCTATAGTGAAGTGGGTTTTCTACAAGTGTTTCTACAAATGCTCTAAAGTTTCTAAACGTTTCACCTAAAGCAGCACTTCAGCATAGAGTTGCTGTCTGGCTGTAGAGTTGTTGGCAATGTAGGAACGCAATATTGATCCATATTTGATCAACACTGTCCGGTTTGACAATTTCATCTGAGTCTGATGAGCCCTGTGTGATCCACTGGACAGACTCGATGAGAATGACCTGTCGGTCACATGGTAGCCCCGCCCTAAAGCATACCCTGCCTTATCATCTATTTTACTACAGTTTGTATACCAGCAGACTGACTGCATATGAATCTACGACTGGTATCCTAAATTGTGTTCGTATCTGAAAGAAAATTCAAAATATGTGAAAATTGGTGAGTTCCCCTAAATCGCTCATATGCGCCACTTAAGAACAAATCTTGTGAACTCTGTCTAATGTTAAAGTAGGCTGTGCAACGTCAGAATAACAAGACAGTTATACTAATAAATCAACCTAAAAGTAAGGTTGATTTCATATCTAATATTGTGAATTCCTTCAGTTGGTTGTAATATTTTAGGACATATTAGATGTTGTATAACATTGGATGTTGGATGTTGCTGACTGACATGCAGTGCTTTCTGCAGTAGATGTAATATTTTGAATTGATTGATTGATGGTTTCACTGATGCAATGGATGTCTGCTCCTTGTGATGACGATGCTATTTTGTGCTTATGAGTAGCTTTTGTTTTGTGCACCATTTTTTCCTCAGCCTTGTGTAATTATTTGCTTTGGCTTCAAACTGTAAATGTTTAAAGCTTAATGTTCAGTAAACAGTTGACAGTTTTATTATTTTTGATCCTGAGTTGAAGTTCGTTTAGGAAAATGAACTGTGTTCGGTGTTTAGACGTCCGAACGTAGCAGGATGATAAAGTTTCAGAGTAGGAAGAGACTGACAGTCAACACATATCTGTCTACTGAAACACACACAAAGCGCTCATTCATAAACAGAAATCTTCTTCCTCTTTTTCAGTTCGTTGGGAAAGAAACTCGCCTGGAACAAGAAGCTGTCACACACACATCAACACACACGCACACACACAGAGCGAGTCTTTATCAGTCTCAGACAGGTATGTCCTTACAGAGAGACTACACACATAGTTGGCAGAGAGACAGACCACAGCACCACAGCAGTGTGTGTGTCTGGGTGTGTGTATCCACTATTAAAATACATTAAAATAACAATTCTGTGGAATAAAAGGCAGACCTGGCAACCTTGTTTTATACTGGGAAGTTCCTCCTTAATACAGTACAAGTTTTTATGCTAATCAATAATAATACTTCATACAGTATTTGAGTAAATGTACTTAGTTTTCTTCCACCACTGGTCCTGTCTTCCATCTCTCCTTTCACATACAGTCAGTTTTCTCAACTTTTATCCCTCTCTTCCTCTTCCCTTTCCACTTCACTTCCTCCTTTTCCGTTATTTTATCTCCTTTCCTTGTTTCCTCTCGCTCTCTTCTTTTTCTCCATCCTCCATATTTTACGTCTTTTTCATTCTTCATTTTCTTTCTTCCCTCTCCTTTCATTTCCACTCCCCCTCTCCTCACCCTCTTCCTCCCTCCTTCAGCGCTCTTTCCTTTCTGTCATTTCACTCTCTTCCTCCGTCTCCTCCGTCTTTTTCCTCTCCTCCCGTGACGGTCGACCTCTGACCTCCGTCGTCTCACAGTCAGGGTGTGTTTGTTTCGTTGGCCGGCACTGCCATGTTTGTTTCACAACAGCGCCGTTTCTTTTTTCACTCTGACGCCTCCGACGCTTCGACACCGCGGTCATGAAATCTGAGAAATTAATCAGAGCTATTGTTCTTCAACTGAGCGTGTGTGTGTGTGTGAGTGTGTGTGTGTGTGTTTACACACTATCAGATTCTCTGTTTGGTTTTGTTTGTACTGTGTTTTTCATGTCTCTCAGGACAACAAAGCAGGCACTCTTTGTGTGTGTGTGTTTAGTGTGTTTAGTGTGTGTTTGTATTGTGTGTATTTTCATACTTTGTTGCCCTAAGTACTGTACTTGTGTTTGTCTTTAGTAAACAAAGGCTAAACAAGCGCTCCCCTCAGGACTCTCAGACTGTTTACTCTGTGTTTTCAGGGGACTTTTTTTTAACATTTAAGAAAAACAAAACCAACATCTGTTTGACTTTTGATCACAGTGGATAAAACTTTATTGATTCCTGATTGAGGACAGATCAGATCATCATCACAAACCTGACAACAAGCTTTTTCATTTTTGACCCCATAAGAAGTTGATTTTTTAGATACATGGTTCTCACAGGAAAGACCTGCTGCAAACATATGATCATGTTATAGACCATGATGCATTGCTGTAAATTAAACTACCTAAAAATGTATGCAAAGTAGTTAAAATGAGCTCAGGCTTAAACATCTGCAGCAGTAAAATGCAGCGTAAACATTATGCAGCAGTAATATTACTCCAAAAACTTACAAAGTTGTGTTTTGACCCTTTGTCCTGAGTTATTGCTGATCAGGTATAAATCCACAAACATTTTTATAAATGAGGCTCCAAGACTTGGTTGTTGGTCGTGTGTTTTTTTCTGTAAATCCATGTTGGTGTGTTGAAGCACAGTGAGCTAAAAACAAACTGCTTTGTTTCTGCAGATTTTTAAAAATCGTGGCTGAAATAAAATGCTGCAAGTATGCAACCAGTCATAAAAAGTTCCTGGTTTTTTTTTGGAAAGTTCTTCCTCCCGAGTTGAGGTATTTTTGCCTTGGTATTCATGACATGAGCTTGACTTAGACTTAAGACAGATTACTTGAAAAGACTCGAGTTTTTTCGTTTTTTCTAGAGATTGAGAGAACTTTTGTTTTTGACATGTAGTTGAAAAAATTGTGGTGCAGTTGTGCAGAAACTAAGCAACTGTAGACCAGCAGAGGCCAGTGCACGAGGCAGCTATCATGCAGGGAACTAGTCCAAAAATAATAAAAGTGGGATTGAAGTATGATGATGGTAGTAAGAAAAGAACAGTGGTATGCAGCAGCTACCACAGCATATCACTTCATCCGTCAGAAAAAAACCCCACAAAGAAAGGTACATGAATGTGATATAACCAGTTAAACTACCAGCTGCAGCTCTCATAATCCAGCTCTCCATTGTTGTTCATTTGATGATGTGTTGAGAAAGTTCTCCTCCCTCTTCAGCTAAATAAACTCTTTAAAAACCCACTTGGATCAGCACAAAAATTCATCGTCACAAAACTGAAAATATCCAAAGGACCAAGAACTTTTAGTCCTTTTCTAGAGGCTTGTTTATTGACTCGGCTGTCCACTGTCTTCTAACTGATTTGAACAAAACGTCCTCAGGACAGAATAGGTCAACAATTATACCAAGAGACACATAATACGAACTTTAACAGCATTTTGTAAGTCACATGACATTATAGACATGGTTTATGTTGTCAAACTCCAGCTATAAAAACTACTTTATGACTAAATAAACTGATGACATTTTCATGAATGCAGACTTTTTGACATTTGAGGCAGGAAGTATAGATGTTGCATGTTGGTACGAGCCCTTTGTTCAAAAAAAGTAGGAGAAAATTTAAGGTAATACGAAAATGTTCTTGCATGAGGTCCTTTGTGTCAATGAACTGTTGAGCAAACAGACAGCGTAACTCACAGTTTTGGGGTTTTCAGCCTCATCAGTGAGTTTCATCTTTTATTCAAACACTCGATCTGTTTCTGGTTTTCTGTAGAAAAAGAAACAACCGTCTCGTTCTCCGGTTACAGACTCGTCTGAAACTCAACCTCAGCTCGTCTATTTACATATTTCACCTCGCTAAGTACATGTGTGTGTTGTTCTTTCTCTGGCCACAACAAAACAAGTGCTCCCTTCACTTCTTTGTGTCTATTGACATATTTCCTCCCTCTAAATTACCTGCATATGTGTGTGTGTGTATGTGTGTGTGTGTCGTCCCTCCACAACACAAACCAAGCGCTCCCTGCAGCTCCGGGCCGTGTGCAGTGTGTACCTGTCAGCTCCGGCCCGGCTTGTTTACATACTTTGCGGCTCTAAGTACATGTGTATGTTTTCACAGTGTTTCCTTTCTTTGGGTACAACAAAACAAGCGCTCCTCTCTTGAACATGACAGCTCGCTCTAAAGCTAATGTCGCCCTCGGGGGCCGAAGACAGGGAGGAGGAGGAGGAGAAGGAGGAGGAGGAGGAGGAGGAGATGATTCATAACCAACCTGCCATCTTGTCAACACACATGCACACACACACACACACACACACACACACACACACACACACACTCTGCCTGCAGGGACAATAGGTGCTGTTGCTTTTAAGGGTGAGTCCAACCTGGATCGTCTTACCTTCCCTCTCTCTCCTCAAGTCATTTGTACGCCCCCCCCACCCCTCCTCCCCCCTCCACCATCATTAACAGCTAAAGTTACTTCCCCCTCCTCCCCACCTTCACCTCACCTCCCTCCCATCGACCTGCAGGACCCTCCCTCCCCGCCGCGCCCGCCTCCCTCTGAGCTAAACACACTCATCACTGTCCTGACTGTGTGTGTGTGTGTGTCTATAGGTATGTATGTGTGCGTGTGTGTGTGTGTGTGTGTGTGTGTGTGTGTGTGTGTGTGTGTGTGTGTGTGTGTGTGTATTCTTGTTAACTCCAGCATGTGGTCTGTTTTTCTCTCAAAGTTAAGATTTTGTTCTTTAATATCTTAAAGGAGCAGTTCAACATTTCATAAAATCTGCAGAAGACGTCAGTGTCGTGTGAAGGGTTGGGAGGATTACTTTAAAACTGTATTTGGATACAGTTACAATATTAAATAAAATATTAAATTAATGTAACGTTATTATTTCTGGATTACTTCAATATAAAATATGGTGATATTGTTTAGCCTAATATAGTTTTTTAGGGCTAGGCTTAGTTGTTTGGTCCATGAAATGTCAGAAAATAGTAAAAAAGTTGGTCAAAGCTCAGGATGATGTCTTCAAATGTCTTGTCTTGTCTACAAATTAAAAGATATTTGGCTAACTGTCAGAGAGGAGCAAAGAAACCAGAAAAAAAGTCACATTTAAGAAGCTGAAATCAGAGAATTTAAAAAAAAAATGACTCAGAATGATTAATCAATTGTCAGAATAGATGCAGATTAAGTTAATAGTTGTTAAATAACGCATTAATCTTTGCAGTTGGTTGTTAGGTTTATTAATCTGTCCAGCTGTTCCTTCCTTTGCTGTGCTCAATTTATTTATTGATTGATTGATTTAAAGACAAAAGATGGTGAAATTTCCACCTGTGTGTGCTCTGTGCATGGTAGGATATCCTTCCTTACTTTTTTGGTGTGAGAAGGTTTTGCAGTTTGAGCTCTATTAATCAATCATTGATCATCTGTCTGTTTAATAATGATGTCATGCATACATTAGTGCAAAAAAAAAAAAAATGCAGTCCTGTTTAACAACACCTGTTGTCTTCTTCTTCTTCTTCTTCTTCTTCTTCTTCTTCTTCTTCTTCTTCTTCTTCTTCTTCCTCTCAGTGACAGATCTAATGAGATGTGGAGCTGTTCAACTTTGTCCATGTCTGTAACTGTGGGGGTGAAATGAGGCTCTAGTTCCACAATGACTGAGGTTTTCAGAACAGAATCAGGCGAACACACACAGTTTTAAACATCTGACACTCTGGAGTCAGGATGAGTTTAGTGTAGCTTAGCACAAAGACTAGACTGTTAGCACGATTCCATTCTAAAGAGAAAAAGAAAATATACAACATGTCCCTTTTTAGAGGGTTTTTTACAGCCTTATCAGTTAGATAATGCTTTAGGACATAACAGATTGTCTCTGTAGTCTAACCTGCAGATGTCTCCAGGTGATTCCCACCTTTATTAATGACCCAGCCTCAGACCAGCGACCTGCAGCCTCTCTAACCTCTCCTCTCCCTTCACCTTTCCCACCAGCTCCCCCCTCCTCAGAGACCCCCCAGCTCTGTAAACAGCCGTTTGGTGGGAAAGTTTGGTCCATCCGTCTCTCTTCCTGTCAGGTAAGATGAGACGAGGTGGCTGCAGTCCGCTGATCGATTGTCTTCTGCTGCACACCGCCATCACACTTCTTCCTCTTCTTCGTCTTCTTCTTCTTCTTCTTCTTCTTCTTCTTCTTCTGCTGACACTGCATCCACCTCAGACTCCAGTCTCAGACACTCAGTGGTCTGTTAATGTTAATGTGTGGCTTAAAATTGAGTTTCCTGACACGTATATGAACCTCTATAGTCATACTATGGTCGTGTTAAACCTTAAAACAAACTGGTTTCAGCAACAACAAAGAACTGACACTAAAACAGTATAAAGACATTTTAATTGTCTGAAAAGAGATTTTCTTGGAGATTTTTGTGTCCATGTGTTACTTTATTCAAAGAGACGCTCAAACAAACTCAATTTCAGTCCATGAAGTCCTCATTTACCTAAACATTTTTTCATATATGAACCTCATATTAACAGCAGGGCAGTCTCATTACTTTAAATAAAGTCTGAACACATGTAGATTACATTCATGAAGGAGAAAAAACAATTTATTGATTTATTTAGTCGTCTGTCTGTTTGCTTGTTTGTTTGTTTGTTTGTTTGGTTGGTTGGTTGGTTGGTTGGTTGGTTGGTTGGTTGGTTGGTTGGTTGGATTTTCATTTGGTTGGTTGGTTGCATTTTTGTTTGTTTGTTTGTTTGTTTGTGTATTTGGTTGGTTGTTTCGATTTTTTGTTTGTTTGTTTGGTCGGTTGGTTAGCTGGCTGGCTGGTTGGTTAGTTGGTTGCCTGGTTGGTTGAATTTTGTTTGTTTGTGTGTTTTGTTGGTCGGATTTCTTGTTGGTTGGTTGGCTGGCTGATTAGTTTGATCTTTGGTTGGTTGCTTGATTGGAATTTTTGTTTGTTTATTTGTTTGTTTGCAGAATGTCAGATGCTGGTGGTGATAACTTCCATGTATGATTACACTCATGCCTTTTACACAGGTGCGTCTACAGTACCTCCTGTCCTGGATCTGTTAAAGTCACAGACTACAGCTCTGTAGTCAGTTCATATATTCATAGTGAAGAAAAACTGAAGCTGAAAATCAGGTACTTACAGCACGTGATTATATAAATGTAGTGTTTATGTGTCATAGACTCTGTCAGTCTTTGACCTCCATCCTGTCTGTCCGTCCGTCTGTCTGTCTGTCTGTCTGTCCGTCTCCACTGCTGTAGAAATATCATCATTTTAAATATGAACCCTCAGAATCCCTCAGACTGAAGCTTTAATCGTCTGTTTTTGTTCGTCTCCTGTTTTGGCGATAAGCGCCGGCTGCTCTTCAGGGTACAGAGAGTTTGGCGACACTAATCCTCAGCACCTGGCTGATCTGACACCAACATGACCTGAGACACACAAACACCTGAGGGTTCACACCGGAGGAGGCTGAGGCTGAGACGAGCTGAGCCAGGTCATAGTCAAGACAAGACCAAGACAACAGACCAAACCGGGACAATCTGGACCATGCTGAGTGACCACGGTGATCACAAAGAACCGAACCGGGACAGATTTGAAAAGTCTTCCTACACCAACAAAAACCTGGATCACCTTTAGACTCTTCAGACATTTAAAAAATCAACTTTAGACACATCAAGACCAAGTTAAGTGTCAGGTTTATTAAGATCAAGTTGAGACATGTCCAAGTCAAGAACTTTGAGTCATCACAGACAAGTCATACAACATTGCGAAATAAGTTGCACATCTTTCGAGAGAAGTCCAAGTTCAAGTTAAGTTTTGAGTCTCATCACAGATGAAAGCCATGTGAGTTATGAAATAAGATCAAGTTAAGTCTCATATCTATCGAGACGAGACAAAGATTAGTCAAGATTCGGATTTGGTCTCAAGTCATTCAAGACAAGTCCAAGTTAAGTTCCAGGTTTGTCAAGACCAGAACAAGTAGAGAATCAAGTCATTCGAGAAAAGTCCATGGTGAGTCTTGAATTGTTCAAGAGAAGACTAAGTCAAATGTATGGTCAGGTAAGACAAGTCCAAGATAAGTCTCAAGTCATCAGAGATAAATGTCATACAAGATTACGAATTAAGACTGACAAGTCCAAGTTAATTCAAGAGTAAGTGAAGTCTTCAGTGATTCAGGACAAGTTCAGATTTAGTCTCAAGTCATTTCAGACAAGTCCACGTGAAGTCCATGTCACTCGAGACTCATCTAAATTCGGTCTGAGCTCCTGGACCAAGTCAAGTGTAATTTCATTTTGTTCTATTAACATGAGACAAGTCCAAGTCTGAAGTCATTAGTGTCAAGTCATACAACATTGGAAAATAAAACCAAGTTAACTCACATCTTTTGAGACAAGTTCAAGTGAAGTCTTGAGGAATATTGGAAAAGTGCAGATTTGGTTTCAAGTCATTCCTGACAAGTCTGTTTGAAGGCTAAGTTACTATAAATCCCAAGACACATAAGACAAGTCTAAACTAAGTCTGAGCTACTTGAGACTTGAACAAGTTAAGTTTAATGTCAGTAATTTACTAATATTTCTTGAAATTGACTCTAGAAATATCAGACAAGTCAGTTAAGTTTTCTTTCAAGAGAAGTCCAAGTTCTGTTCTCTTCTATTCTGTGAGGCTAACCCTAAACGCTAATCCTCTGAACTACTCAAGACTAAACCAAGATAAATCTATTGTCATTCAAGGCAAGTCCAAGTTTAAGTTCAAACCTCTGCTTCAAACCTCTAGCAGACTTTCAGACCTTTGATTTCCCCTCAAAAAATGCACCTGCGAATGCAGCACGGTTGTGTTTACTGACCAGCGGATAAAATCAGACAGGTGGAAAACTCACACATGGACAGGGGATGCTGGGGGGAGCGCTCGTTTGGCAGAAAAGAAAAAAATATTGGGTGGTGTTTGAGAGCATCCATGTGACACTGATGGAATGTAACTAAGTACATTTACTCAAGTACTGTGTTGTACAAGTACAATCTGAGATACTGAGTATTTCCATTTTATACCAATTTATACTTCTACTACAGAACACTTTAAAGACAAAGAGCACCAAGCAAGAGTTTAACTTCATCCGCCGACAGTTTGAACACAGACAGACTGATGTGGGCAAACACACACACACACACACACACAGCTTACAAAAACACACAAGCAGTGAAAGACAGACACAAACAGAGACACAGACCAGGACAGATTAACACATTAGGGTGTTTAAAGTAGAAACTCCGTCAGTAAAAAATCCGTCTCTGCTCTTTCTGAGTGTTTTTGTTCGACAGCGTGTCTCTGTTTTGTGTTTCTGTCTTTAGAAAATATTTTGTTTCTGTGTGTTTTATATAGGATGGATATCAGCGGTGGCGTAAGAAGTACTTAAATCTTCAGTAATACCACCCTCCTTCCTTGTTTTTTTATTTTTATGTCATTCCGTGAGAGACAAGGGAGCAATCGAAGGCTTCATTTGCAAACATTTCTTTCTTTATTTATTAATTTTCCTAAATCATGTTTTTTTGTGCGCTCCAAGGAATATCAATCAAACAGGTGTTGGGGTTGTTTTGATAAGATATCTCAGTTCTTTTTAATTTTCATAAATGATGTTTTTTATTGTGCGCACAGGGGAATATCAATCAAACTGCTGTTGGTTTATTCATTTTAAGAATTGTGTTTATCTGTTTTTGCAAATGAGTTCCTCAGTTTTTTGGTTAATTGTTCTGACAAGTAACACACTTCTGTGTTCAGTATATTTAGTTTGTTCCTTAAAATGTGGTATATCTAGACCTAAAGCTGTGCTACATGGCCAAAAGTGTGTGGACACCTGAACATTCAAGCCTGTGTGAAAGTGTAATGTGATTATGACAACTCGAGCTGCTCTAAAAGTCTCCATTCGTCTGGTTTCACTTGATCCTCCAAATGTTGAACCTGCATCAGTGAGGTCCAACACTGATCGATCTGAGGCGGTAATCCCAGGTAATTTACCAAAAAAGTCTGCAGCAGGTCTGTTTGTTGTGCTGTGAGCATCACATCAGAACAACACCAGCAGATATTTGGACCAATTTTCATTTCAACAAGGCTGAGAAGAAAAAGCAAAAACATGCTTTAACAGTTTTATTGTCTACATACTTTTGGCCATCTTATTAAGTTAATGTATGTAGGAAAACTGCAGAGATGATGTCATGATGTGCTGATATTTCTGTCATTCCTCCAGAAAACTCATCTCTTTCTCTTCATCTGTCTTCACCTCCTCACCAGCAAACAAAGCAGACAAAACACACACTCACACACTCTCACACACACTCACACACTCTCACACACACTCTGAGGGTTGAACAAGGTGGTAAGAAAGACATTCACAGAGAGAAAGAAAGAAGGAGGGGGGACTTTTAGCCAGGAGGTCAAAGGTCAGGGGCCCTTAAACCAACACTTTGGCCCTCTAAAGCTCACAGCAATTACCTCTCAGACACATACTCACACACACACACACACACACACACACACACTCAGAATAGACTCGATTCAAACAGCAGCACCAATTAATGGTGGTGGAAATGGCTGAAAGAGAGAGAAGAGGCCACGGACACAATCGCGGTCAGTGATGGAGGGGCCCCCCCAGACCCCTCCAGGATCCATAGACAGAAAAGACGAAGGAGGACGAATTTAAGAGTGTAAATTAACTCTCTTTTTCCTGCACGTCTCCGTCTCCGCCGGAGCGAGTCCGTGTCCTTTCAGACGGATAATGAGGCCGCACAATGCCACACATCCGCGCCATGTGACACGCTCGTCTCACCTTCGCCGCGCTAACCGTCAATAATTGGCTGCTTTACATACAGGAGGCTGGTGCACATGAACACGCGGCTGGTTGTTTTTAACACAAGTGCTGCTCTTCAGATACACACTAGCTCTATTTATTTATTTACTTATTGTGTTTGTTTATTGTTTTTGCAGATTTGTCCCTCTGACCATTTTCCAAATTATCCAGTAGTCTTCAGATTGATTTGGTTTCATTCCTGCAGATAAGACAGTCCACTGTAAAACGCTCAAATTAATCATTTTTAGTAAGCAGTGATAACTTTAAATTTGTTTAGAGAGGGGGTTTACAACCCGTGGCTCTCTGGTGGCTCCCTGTCGCTGTAGATGGAAATGAATAATAGTTTTGTTTTGTTTTGTTTTCATTTACCATTGTTGTAGGTCTACACTGTCAAAGTGAAAAAGTTGAAAAAACTCCAACTTAAAAGGCAACAAACTGCAACAGATGTTTGAGTTTTTGATCCCAACTCAAATTTTTTTTTATTCAAAGTTTTGAGTAATAATTAACTTTTCTTCTTTGGATAAAGTTTCAGAAACCGAGAAAATTTTTATTTAAAAAAATAACTGAGTAAATTCATTCAAATAAAAGTGAATGATGGTTAAAATTTCCTGTTATAATTTTCACTTAAGACTATTTAATTTTCAGGCACCAAATAAAACTCAGAGATTCAAGTTTATCTAAAGAAGAAAAATAAATTATCTCAACTACGGATTATAGGTCAGCAAAACTTTATTTCAAAGCTCAAGAGTTTAAGTTCGGCTCAAAACTCAAAAATCTGTTGCAGTACGTTGCCTTGATAGGTTGAGTTTTCTCAGCGATTTTTTACAGTGTAAATTGAGTCTTACATTCTTTACCTGTAAAAAAATATGTAGACTATACACCAAAAAATATTCTGTCAACTAAATTTTGGTGGAGGCTCGTCTTCTTGAGTCGCTTCCAACTCAACAAAGAAAAGTCTGCAGGAGAAATGGACAGATGCTCTGGACAGATTTTGTTTTTTTCTTTTGTTTGCAGATTCCTGGTGTAGTGGCTTTCGTAACTTAAAAATGCTGAGTGCCTCTTTTGTGTTAATTAATCTCATGACTTTTGATTAATGAGGGAAATATGGCTCCTAAAACACAAATATTTTAAGAAAAAGAAAAGATTTGATTTGTTACCATATTGAGTTTACTGAACATGAAATAACTGACTCTTATATTTATGATGTATAGTAACAGTACTACACAGTGCATGCATCTCTTTAGCTCCTCTCCAGTGGCTCCCTGTGATTTTGGCAAAAAGAAATTACATGGTAATGAATAACTTTTTGAGGGGAAACATTTTCATTTATCAGTGCACGTCCTGTAGAGACAGATGCATTTACATTTTTTCAGCATCTGGTTATAATAAAAATACACATTTCCTTCTCTCATTTCCCTGAAAATATCAAGCAGATTTTTATAAAAGGTCCTGTTTTAATTGCTGCTCCTCAGAGGATGAATCCTGCAGATTTGAATGACTCCCTGATCTTTACTCTGGCGCCTCCTTCAGGACAAACTTCTCATTTTTACCTGTAGTTCCAGATGAGAGAAACATCTACAGGTCACCAGTTGAGTCGTGTTTAACAGCCGTCAGCGCAGAGCAGTTTGATGTTAACTCTTGTTGAATGAAGCATCATGGCCACCGCCAGCGGCGACACAAAGATGATCTGAAGTGACACCGCAGTTTGATACTGTAAACATTGCATCAACTGCTATGATTGGTCGACTCCGTCTGCTGTGACAGTCTGTCCAAATCTGTTTAAATTCAAGAGACAAGAGGAAGCAACAGTGAAGGAGTGAAGGAAGGAAGGAAAGGAGGATGAGGCGGGGAAAGAGAGAAGGAGAGAGTGAAGGACGACCCAAGATGGTGAAGATGATGAAGAAAGGAGGTGGTAGAAGAGGAAAGAACAGAATAGTTAGGAATTCATCTTGAATAAATAGAGGAGATGGGAAACAAACAGGAGGATGCAGGGAAGGAAAGAAGGAGAAATTAAAGGGAAGGAAAGCAGGAAAAAGTAAAAAAAAAAGTTATATACGTGTGTACATATATATGCAAAATGAAAGTTAAATCAACCTTCCAAATGTATTATTATTACATTTTACCATCCTCCTTCCTATGTGTGTTTCCTGAGTAGTTGTGGGAAACAGTAGCAGGCTGGTTTCCCTCAGCCTGTAATCACATACTGTGTGTGTGTGTGTGTGTGTGTGTGTGTGTGTGTGTGTGTGTGTGTGTGTGTGTGTGTGTGTCTGTGTGTGTTCATGTGTAAAAAGTATTCATACACACAACCTCTTGGCCCCATGTGTTCATTTACACTGGCATACATCAATATACATGCATGGCTTTACACATTCACACACTTAGATATGCACAGACACACACATGGTTGGTGTGTGTGTGTGTGTGTGTGTGTGTGTGTGTTGGTTTCAGTATTAAAATGTGGGCAAATATGAGACGGAAATGTTCAGATCCCATCACAGACACAGTGACACACACACACCCTTGAGGTGACACAGTGTGTGTGTGTTGGCAGTGTTAATGTATTCATATGACTTGTATGTGTATGTGTGTGTGTGTGTGTGTGTGTGTGTGTGTGTGTGTGTGTGTGTGTGTGTGTGTGTGTGTATGTGTGTGCGTAAGTTCACATCGACAGAAACAGACTTTATTGTGAAGCTGCATCAGGTTCACTAACAGATACAAGAGAAACACAAAGCTTTTATTTTAGCGGATCTTCTCAACTTCCTGTTTCACTGTTCTTGTTGGATTGTTCTGGTTCTGGTTCTGTATGTTGAGTGACTCGGGTGCTAACATGTTAGCACTTACTATGACGAGTGATAATCATGTGACAGCACAGTTAACACTGAGGTACCCAGTGATTATGAGCTCTTTATCTCCGAGCTGTGAGAGGAGGAAGACGTGATTAACAGCTGCCTCAGGACCACGATGACACTTCCTGATTTAATTTGATTTAATTTGATGCTCCAGTGGAGACACGAGGCCTCGGCAACTGTACATCATAGACTTTAAACTGAGGCTGAAGTTGATCTTCCAGGTATCGTCTGTTTAAAAAGTACAGAGACTTCACTGTTAAGAGTTAAAGCTACTGCGCATCATTTTGATAAATCAATCACATTTGTAAAAACAGTTTATTTCTTGTCTAAGAAATGAACAGAACAGTCTGATGACTCAGCAGCTCTAGAGGATTAGCCTACACTTTATGCTAAATCTTTACCAAACCTGCACCTGTTAGTTGCATAGACACATCTACAGGGTCGCATTGGGTTTTACACCCCCCCACAAAAAAGTTCAAGATGGGGGTACAAGGAATCGCCAATCCTGAGGCAAACAAGAAAAAAGCTTGTAGCAGCCAGTAGTCCTTCCTAGGACACTGATTGGCTCGCAACACCACTGATGTGGACACAAACGGAAAACTTGGAGCCTGGCAAGATGGAGTCTCATGTGATCATGTGATCTCATGATGTCGTAAATCCAGCTGCCTCACAAGGAAATAAATGTGGCCAGAAGTTCTAGTAGTGCTCAGGTGGAGCACACAGACATATGACATCTGGCAATAATTTTTCTGCTAATAAATTAGTTGTTTGGTCCATAAAATGTTGAAAGATGTTGATTAAAGTCCAAGATGACATCCTCAAATGTCTTGTTCTGTCCACAACTCAAAGATATTCAGTTTATTGTCAGAGAGGAGTAAAGAAACCAGAAAATATTCACATTTAAGAAGCTGATTTTTTTTCTTAAAAATATGCTCAAACCAATTAATCAGTTATCAGAATACTTGGTGATTAATTTCATACTTGATTAATAATTGAATAATTGTTAACAGGCTGTCTCACTGTTTTTATTTCCTCCTAACAGGAAACCAACAAGGTGAACTGAAGATATAAATCTTACATTTACAGAATTTCTTACATAATCTTTTATTTATTTGGTGACCTGAATACAAGCTCCTGTGACCCACCTGTGGGTCACGACCCAGTGTTTGGGATACAGAAGTACTTTTTAGTGTCCGTGATGTGAGTGTTCCTCGTTCTGCAGGTCTGCTCACTGACACTTTCCCAGCACACGTGTGTTGTGGTTGTAGGACAGAACATGAACCCGTCAGCTGATAGATTGGTCTTAATATTTACTGATCTAAATGAGACACAGTTGTCTGTCTGTTGGTAATCACTCTTCTTCTCTGGTTCTTATTGCTGCGGGTTTAAAGTTTGGAGCGGAGAACGGTCGACCTCCGGCTGATCCCCTCCGAGCTCCGAGTGTTTGGAGTCAAACTTCAGCTCCATCTGATCTATCGGCCGCAGTGTTTAGGACCAAACCTTCACCGCCTCACTCAGCACACACACACACACACACACACACACACGATGGATCGCACACTGGGGACGAGCACCACACGTGTGTGTGTGTGTGTGTGTGTGTGAGCATACTCCTCGTCTCCGTCAGCAGCCAATTGGTCAGCTCATTAGAGGATCATACATCAGAGCTGGCCTGACCTCCTCCTCACTCTCCTCCTGTGACTCACTGCACAGTTTGGATCCTTCACATTTTCAAACAGAACAAACTTTATCTCATTTCAAACCTTCCTACAAGAAATCAAGTTTTCTTCTGTCTGAATATGGAGGACATAACTTCTAACGTGTAATTCTGGACTGTTTTTGCTCAGTTTTCACCTTTGTTTACCTCATGAGCTTCATAAACGTGCTGCTAATTATGGTTCCTGCTGATAACTGATGTCAAAACAGTCAAGAACCGCTCAGAAAAACTGCTGGTGGGGTCAGAGGACAGTGACAGGGTCAGGAACAACTGAGGTCCCCCTAAATATGTATAATCAGGAAAATGTAACTCAGTCTTTAACGAAAAAAAGGATTTTACTTTTACTCTGTTGATGTTGAGCTCATTTTCAACTATTTTGTATCAGAATGCAACTGATTGTTTTCACTATGGATTAATCTGCTAATTATTTTCTCCATTAATCATTCATTGTTGTTATGTAACATGTGATTGAAATTATGTAACGTACAGAGGTTATGTTGTATTTAAAGCAGCTAATAGGAACTGTCATATTCTGTTGGTTTTGGAGCCCCCTGTGGACAAAAGCAGAATTGTTTCCTCCACCATAACCACAAAGTATAACATCAAAAATAACAGTTTTCATCCATTTCCGATCTGGTGACAGTGATGGTCTTGTTTGCTGTGGTCATATATAATTTAATAACCAGGTTAAAACTCCCTGAAGTACATTTAAGTTACATCACATAACTTGTGTACTATACTACACATACATACTACATACTACATACTACAGTATGAAATGGTACAGTACGATACGTAACTTCATGGTATGGGACAGTACAGTCTATCTGTGAAGATTCTCAGTCATCCAGGTCACGGCATTCGTAAATGAGTTTTGGTTGGGTTCTTGAAAACGTTTCGCCTCTCATCCAAGAGGCCTGTGAGTCATTGACCCACCCTGCCATCATATGAGTTAACAAAGAAGGCTTATTTTACTCCTCTCTCCAGCCATCTGTCTTACCTGGACAAAATACGCACACTGCTGTCTCCAGAGGAGTGTCTCTTGGTGTTGAGGTGTAGGTTGACTGCTGAGTTCTGTCCTGAGGAACTGGCTGTCCTGTGTTGCGCCATGAGCTTGTGCAGCGGTTGTTTCATTTCCTCGACGTACAGGTCTGTGCATTACTCACTATACTGTCCTGCTTGTGTCTGGTGTCTTTGAAAACAACAATGTGAATGGCAACTTCTTGGAGGAACCGCATATTTATTCATGTTAACTTGATTGCGGAGCCCTGCAAATGTAAAACTGATGCTAGAAAGGGACCAACAGCATCATAGTTTGAAGCGTAGAGCCACTGAGGACACACGTTCATCTCAGATGGGTCACTGACACTCTTCTCTCAGAGTCACTGACATGAGTCCATGGCTGAGCCAAACCTTTTTTGAAAATATTAACATATGACAAACCAGCCTAAAATATGAAACAGCCTGTAAATAGGGGGAGTGATAACTGATGGTCCTTGTCCGGCCTCTGAATTGGGACACAGCTGCTGTTTCCATGTAAATGTTGTGCAAATTTTACCCGAATCTTCAAAAAAACTTGTGTCAAATGTAAATGAGCGTTTCTACAAACGAATGCGATGTGAATGTTCTCGAGTGGACGTGAAAAGATGACATGACGAGAGGTCCAGTAACTCCTCTGAAACTCAGTTATGTCACATTCATGAATTCATTTGTGTCCACTTTTTATTTCACCACCGTTTTTTTTTTTTTTCAGCTCAGAGGCCTGGAACAGTTATTGGCAGTAATGAGCCGACGCTGCATCTTCACTGCTGCAAATAAAGAGGAGAAAGCAGCTTATATAACTTCATTCTTTATTCTAAGAATCAGCTTCCATGAGCTTTTATCACGTCTGCTTTTTCTTTTTTATCAATAAGATATCTTTGGAACCGCAGCCGAGAGAGAAATCTCTTTACAGTCTGTAAAGACTCAAATATCTTGACAAATATTAGACTGGCATTCATCGTCCCCTCAAGATGAACTGTGGGAACTTTGGTGGTAACATTTCATTTTGTTCAACACTTAATAGTCAAGTCAAGTCAGTTTTATTTATTTAGCCCAAAAATCACAAATTTACCTCGAGCAGCTTCACAGTCTGTCCACGGAGCCTCGAGTCAGATAAAGAAAACTCCCCATAAAAACACTTTAATAGGGGAAAAAAGGAAGAATCCTCAAGAAGATCAACAGGCGATGGATGGAAATAGATGCTGTGTGTAGAGATTTGAAATAAAAAAAAAAACAGGATAGACAAAATTACATCACAATCAGTTGAATAATTGTTGGTCTTGGACAAAATGCTCATCTCCAGATTTGATGGCATCATAATACTTGCTGATTCAATATGTATTGCAATTTAAAAATTGTGTTTTTAATTTAAAAATTGCAATACATATCGCCAGCAGCCACCTTGATCTCTTCAGGTTATTGTTGCCAACATGTGCATGACGTCAGAGCAAGTCAGGATCAAGTCGAACACCAGTCAAACCAGCATGCACTGTGTGGCGATCAGCAGTAGACAGTTCTGCAGCTCATCTTGAACAAGCCTGATTGTTATGTTCTGCCAAAGGCCTGGACCCCGGATGCAGAGACTGAGTCAGAGAGAGTTTTCAAAAGTGTTTATTTTCCCACACGGGACAAAAAGGTAACAAAAGGCGAGGGCAGGTGCTGGCAGTGGTCGGCTGGCTGGCGTAGCAGGTGAAGCAGGTAACCCTGGAAAGTACACTGGTGCTGCACAGAAACACAGACGAGTTAAAGTCCCCAAAACACAAGAAATCCACGAGTGTGCAAGAGATGCGCTGTCACTACTTTACAGACTGAGACGGTATAATCCGGCACAGGAGTGGTGTCTTGACCAGGCTTATATTGCAGGAGGAATGAGTAGATGAGCGCCAGGTGTGTCTCATTGAGATGAGCCAGCCAATCACTGCCGCCGCTGCACACACACACACACACTGCCCTGGAGAGAAAAGGAGGGGGAAGGGGAGACAGGGAAAAACACAAAGTATGCCCAACAAAAACCAAAAAATCCTACAACCATGACACTGATGTCTTTGGTTTTCCTGCATCGATTTTTAAGCTTTTTTTTTAATGTTCATCTGAGTTTTTCCCTCATAACTTTTGGCTGTGCAGAGTCAGACCACACCATCTTGATTTGCATTTTCATCACCACTCATAAGGGTGGCGACCACAGATGAGAGTAGGAACAAAGACTGACCAATAGATTGAGAGCTTTGCCTGCTTGCCCAACTCTCTCTTCATCACAACGGTGTGGTAAAGCAAGTGTAATACTGAGATACTTGAACTTCCTCACATGAGCTAACAACTCATTCCCGACTCAAAATAGACAATCCGTTGGTTTCCTGCTGAGAACCTCAGATTTAGAGGTGCTTATCCTCATCCCAAACGCTTCACAATCAGATGCAAACTGATCCAGTGAGTGCTGAAGGTCACAGACCGATGGCACCATCAGGACCACATCATCTGCAAAAAGCAGCGATGCAATCCTCAGCCCGCCAAACTGTAACCCCTCCCCTCCATGACTACGCCTCGAGATCCTGTCCATGAACATCACAAACGGGATCGGTGATACAGCCCAGCCAACTCTTACTGAGAAAGAGTCCAACCGAGAACCTGGACACAGCTCTCACTTTGAACTGAACTATAGAACTTTTAATTTCTCTGAATGTGTGAAAATCTGAAACTATCTTGTAAAGCATACTCATGTAGACTCAAATAGGAATTTAGTGGGGTGTGCTGCACTGTAAAATGCTGAACTGTCAAGTATTCATATAGGACGGCCAAATCTGATTCAACTAAGGAAAATCTGAGTTGGGATGAACTGCTGTTGTCTTTAAAAGTGCCCTATAAATACGTTTGGTTTGGAAGACAAGCACAACATCAATTAAAACACACAATTTCAAATCACTTCAAAGATGCAAGTCCAGCCGAGTCGAGCACACCTGCTTGGAAAAGACCTCCAACGTGAGGCTGGTAAAATGTGACGTTAAATTTGTTGAGTTCTTTTTTTAAGAACCAAAAGTTGCATGAAAACAGACAAAATGTGGCCGTGTAAAAAGAAGAAAACACTCCATCTTCTGATTCTGATTTCTGCAGATCTTTGGCTCATTAGGTCTCAACAAAGAATCACGACTTCCACTGCAGAACTCTGTCACTGTACACACACACACACACACACGTACATATATATATATATATCCTCCAAACATTCTCACTTAACTCACCCTGACAGTCCCCCCTCCAGTCCCCGCTGCTGTTGCTATTGTCCTAATACTCACAAGCCAATTTCAGCAAACCCAGTTAACAGCCTGCAGAACTGAGCCAAGCTGATAGACTGACAGCTCTCTGACAAAAGGCACACGGGAGAAATTCCCCCGCCGCTAATATCTGCTGTCAGCCCGGACGCATCTAAAACGCCGCTAATGCGTCGCCCCTCTGCCGCCTCTGTCACCCCCACCAACCACCGCCCCCCACCAACCCTCGCTCCAGCCGACAGAGAGGGGAAAAAAAGAGGCAGTGATATGAATACTCTGAGCATAACAATGCACGAAAAGAAAAAAAAAATCTGCTCTCTAATAGCGCCGGCAAATAGCGAAACATATTTAGTCTGACAAAAGGGGCTTCTGTGCGACGGGATGTTCAATCTTCCCAGGTGTCAGTGCCTTCACACAGGAGGGGAGATGGGTGCCAGACGGAGACACATCCAAACCCCAGAAGTGCATCCTAAGTAGGCGTTGTGTCGCAGAGAGCCGGCTGATACTGATAGCAGCATGATGATGATGATGATGATGATGATGATGATGATGATAGTGCTGCTATTTGGCCTTGATGGGACGCCATTTTTGCCGCCACGCAAACAGTTTGTGTCGCTGCTTCCTCTGTTTGGCTGCGTCTCAGAGAGCAAAGCTTGGAAAACAAAAGGGGTGTTTTATTGTGGCGGGGTGAGCTGTGGAAGACGGGGTAGGGGTGGGGGGGGCGGCTGAGGAGGAAGCTGCAGTTTAATGTCACATTTACTGACTGAATGGTGTGTTCGGGTGCAGTTTGTCCAGAATGTTCAGCTGACAGCTGCTGAATGATGAGCTGAAAGGTCAGAATGTCCCCGTGCAGGTGAAGCTATCAGAGCGAACAAACGCCCACTCTGAGATTTTCATCTCAAGTTATGTGAAGAATTTAATTTACACTTTGACTCCAGAACAGAGCAGGAAACAGTTTATCTGTATATATTCACATCCTAACTTAAAGGATAATATTTTATCTTTTATTCCAACCAACAGTGGATTTATCTCCTGATAAATATCGTGTTTGTATCACAGCCTGAGTCGGCTTCCTTTCCGTCACATTTTTGTCAAAAAACTATTAAAAACAAATGAATGAGCTACACTGTTGCACTGGCTAACATATTCCTTCATTATGAACACACACACTGCAGTTTATGTTGACTCAACCCCACACACACCATCCTGCTGCCCCATATACTCACAAGAGCAATAAACATGGTTTAATCCGTCCCAAAAAATAGTTCCTAAATAGCATATGCTGCTCAGTTTAATACAGTGTGCAGCTGTTTATATATATTACTGATTCTATTTTCATGTTTTTAAACATGAAGTCAAAATTGATGTGTTTTTATCACATATGATTTATATGTCACTACAATATAATTATGTGGGTATTCTCTGGTAGTTTTAAAAATATTTCAGAGTTAACTGTTTTCTAGAAAACAATAAAAAATTGTTGATGTGTCATCCTGCATTTCTAAATTAGCCAGCTAGCAAACAATATAACTTTTAAAAACTTTTTAACTAGCCATCAAACACTAGCTTGCTAACAGAAAATTATATTTTTAGCTAGTAAGCAAACAATATAACATATATTTTAGCTAGCTAGGAAACACTGCGAGGAAACAATAAAACTTTTTTTTGCCAGCTAGTAAACAACATTTTTTTTCTTTTTGAGCTAACTAGAAAACATACATTTTTACAATATGCTCCCCATCCCAACCCCTTTTATACTTACTAAGTCCCAACAGGAATCAAACTTATTTTTATTTATAACATTTCTTTATAAATTTAAATAATAACTGTTAATATCAGTTTATATTACTTGGCTTTACTAAACAAAGATTAGTTGACAGAGTTTTGCTGAATTTTAAAACTTGATTTACTCGTTTTGGTAAACTGATTAAAATTATTTTTAGATTAAATTAAGCTTTGTTGGTGCAATTTAGTGTTAAAGTTTAGTTTACTGTTGAGTGCGTGCGTGTTTAGTCTACAGGGCTGAGCTGAGACAACCCTGATGACATCACCATGACATCATCAGGGTTATCAGTGTTGTTACTGGCTCTGCTGCAGCGTTAGTGGAGCTCCAGTATGAAGTGTCCAAACATGGGCAGAGTGTGTACTTCAGTGTGCGTGTGCATGTGCGTGTGTGTGTGTGAGAGAGAGAGAGAGAGAGAAAGAGAGAGAGACTAAGAGTACTCTGTCTGCATCTGTACTGCAGTGTCATCACCACAGTCGTGACCATGGTAACTGTCTCGCATCCTGCATCTACTGTACAGCCTGGGTCCTTACCTACAGACCTGTTTCAAAAAAATATCCAACTCTAATGTGTCAGAACACACACACACAGACACACACACACACACACACACACACACACACTGCTCCCTGTACATCCACCAGCTGGTTTCCTCCCTGCCAAGTCCTGTCAGTGTGTGAGGCTCCATGTGTGTGTGTGTGTGTATGTATGTGTACGTGTGCGTGTGTGTGTCAGAGCCGGCAGCCTTTTCTTTGTTTAGTTGAAATGACAGCAACAGCTTCTCCCTGTCTGCTGGTGTAGGACGTCAAACACACACAGACACACACACACAGAAAAAGAGATACACAAACACAGTGTGTGAGTGTGTGTATTGATGATGTATATTTGTGTGTCAACTGTTGCTGTAAGTTATGTGTGTTTATTTACATCATTTTAAAGAGCATGTATGTTTGTGTTACATTTCTTTTTTTTTTTTTTTGTGTGTGTGTGTGTGTGTGTGTGTGTGTGTGTGTGTGTGTGTGTGTGTGGCTAAATGAGGGTTTGGCCCCTGCCTGCCTGAAGACCCCCCCACCCCACCCCTCCCCTTGTCCCTCCTGCATCAGTTGCCTGCTGTTGGCCTGGAGACGGTTACCATGGAAACCAAGGCCTGTGATGAAGGAGTCGAGAGAAAAAGAGAGAGACAAGTTGATTGGCATCTCTCTCTCTCTCTCCCTCTCCCTCTCTCTCTCTCTGGCCCTGTTCACACCTGGTGTTAACATGTGTGTTGGGTGGTCAGAGTGTGTCAGGTCACACCTGGTTTTAACGTCTCAGTGACCACTTGTGATCAGATCTCACTCTCACGCTCTGTATGCAAATAAAGACGCAGCTACATCACTTCCATCTGCAGAATACATTGTTATTTTGTAAGTGGCTGGAAGCAGTAATGCAATGACGTTTTGGTTGCACTTGGTTTTGCAGTACATTAAAAGGATGTAACAAGCTGTTACTTGTATCAAATTAGACAAAAACTAGAAATAATGTATTTTATTAGACACCAAGTACCCACTAAAAGGGTCTAACTGTGAGAAATAATACACCTTGTGATTTCTGAAGTGGTGAAAATGGAAGAGGAGTGCTATAAGATCAGAGCTGTGAGTCAACATCAACAAGAGAGATGGACAACCTGGGAGGCAGTGATGAACAGGATTCTCCTGTCACCTGGTGCGAGCGGAACATGAGAGCTGACCTCGACCAGCGGTTGAAGTTCCTGCTGGAGATAACCACAACCTACGGCTCGACATCGTGCTCTGGTCCACCCCTGTCAAGACGGTCATCATGGTGGAACTGACTGTCCCATGGGAAGAGAGGATGGAGGGTGCTTTTGAGAGGAGGAAGTACACAGAACTGGCAGCTGTGTGCTCACAAGCTGGATGACAGGCGTTCACCTACCCAACGGAGATCAGCTGCACAGGCTACACTGGAACATCCACCTAGCACCTCCTTGGAGTCTTGGGATCACGGCCGTCAAAGACCTGGCGGAGGAGGCAGAACAAGAGAGCCTCTAGCTCTGGCTCCAAAGAAAGGACAAGACAAGGGGAAAACAAGGATCCTAAAGCTGGCTGCAGGAGGCAGTGGGAAGACGTCCCTGCCGCTGCTCCACCACCTCGAGATGTTCTGGGATTGAAGGAGTAAAACATCAGTGAAGGGTTGCTCCTGGCTGAAGACCCTGCAGCCAGCATGATGGCACCGTCAGAGCTACATCAGATGGAAAAGCCCAGCAGGTAAACTTACCTGTGCTTACACCTATTATTTATAGTTTTTGTCTAATTTGATACAAAGAACATCTTGTTACGTCTTATTAGTGTGCTGTAAAATAAAGTGCAACCAGTTTCCATTCCGTTCCATTCTTCAGCCCACAGGGAAATCAGACAGTGTGTTTCAAGTATACTGTATCTACAGGAATCATTTCCCATCCCAACCCCACGAAGCAGTCGCCGAAGCTTCACAGAGGGGTTGTGAAGTCTTCTTAATAAAAAAAAATATATATATATATATATATATATATATATATATATATATATATATATATATATATATATATATATATATATATATATATATATATATATATATATATATATATATATATATATATATATATGTATACATATATACATATATAAGAAGAAGAAACGTCTTTAATATAAGTACAAGTTTTGATTTCTGTCTTCAGACTGATTTTAACAAATTTAAATGATCCTTTAAAGACTGAGTTACAGACAGAGAGCAGATTTCTGCAGTGTTCATGTCCACATAGATTTCTTTTTATCTCCCTGCATCACTCTAATCTCTCCACCTCCTGCCTCACAGCAGTCATTACTCAACAGTCGGCCAACACACACACACACACACACACACACACAAACAAATGCAAACACACACGTATAATTTCTTCCACTACATCAGCACTGTCTTGTCTGGGTCTTTGTGTGAAAATCTCTCTCTCTTTCTGTCTCTCTCTCATCGTAACAATAGCATGTTGTCTAAACACACACACACACACAGCACAAGAGTGTGTGTGTGTGTGTGTGTGTGTGTGTGTGTGTGTGTGTGTGTGTGTGTGTGTGTGTGTGTGTGTGTGTCTATTTCCCAAGGCATCATGGGAAAAAAAAACACAAGACAAAAAAGTAGGGATGAGGGACAACAGAGAGGAAGAAGGAACAAGAAAAGAGGAGCTCACGGGGGGAAATGGTGGTCTGTGAAAATTAACACACACACAACTGATGCACGCACACAAATACACACACACAAACAACAGTGGCAAGATTTAATACAGCGTTGAGGGTATTGAGGGTGTGGAGGTGTGATTTAGGGGGGAGTGGGAAACACTGCTGCTGCCTCCGGTGAATTGGATCATCAACCACATCCCAAGACGCTAACACACACACACACACACACACACACACCAGCACACACACAGAGTTATTAGGTGGAGCAGGTACAGCTGGGACTTGGATTTAAAGACAACACCACCTGGCCTGATGGTAGTCTGACAGTGATTAACGTACACACACACACACACACACACACACACACACACACACACAAAGACACAAAGGCGCAGATGCATGTATACACTTTCACTTCACATGTACACAGTGATTCACCCAAATAACACAAATTAAACACTCCACACGTTCTTCTTCTTCTGCTGCTGCTGCTGCTGCTGCTGATATGGCGGCGGCACAGACGGCGTCTTGTTGTTCGGTTTTCAAGCTCATGTTTGGGGTGTTTTTTATGTCGGATTATGATTGATAAAAGTGACAGAAAACTAAAGAACAGTGAGCGAGATCTTGTTGTTTTTTTTCTTCTGCAGAGTCAGATAAGTTATTATCAGTATCAGCCTTATAGCAATAGTTAAATGAAGTGTTTAGCTTAGCTTAGCACACCATTTTCAGTCTCAGTAATTACAAAAAACCCATTAAAATCCAGGTGAAACTACCAAACTTGAAAGTTACTTTCATTTATTAACAACAGAGTGCAGTTATACTAATGTTAGCCACAGGTATGCTAATGTTAGCTTGTATAGCTAGTATTTTCTGTATTCTTCTGGCTTTTTAAAGCTATAGTTGATTCACCAAACCACATGTTGCTATTGAGCTAGCGTTTGTTACCTTAAAAGCTAATGCTATCAAGCTAATGTGTTAGCTTGTCTGCCAAACAGCAAATAAATTTTTTATGTGACTTTTGGAGGAATCCTATTAGCCATCTAAACCAAGACATTCTCATCAGTTTTATCACTGTGCATCCAGCACACAGATAAGTCCAGGATGAGATTAGCCTAGCTTAGCACAAATCAACAGGAAGAAAAGGTAGCCTAGGTTTGTCTTTCCATTTATATTTTTACTATTTACAAAATGGCTTGAAACTCTAAATTCCAGGTGCAAGGCATGAAAGCAAAATTTGTTTTTATTAACAATAGAGGGCAAGTATGCTAATGTTAGCTAGTATTAATTTTAGTTCCCTCACTGTTTAAAGTTTCAGTGTTTAATGTTAGCTCCAGTTATGCTACTGTTAGCCAGTATAGCTAGTCTTGTGTGGGGTTGTGTGTTAGCTTATAAGCTAACCAGCAACTATGGAGGGAATGTGCTTTTTGGAAAATCCTTACTAGCCATCTAATCTAAACCACCAAATGAACCTCAGTTCATTCACTGGTTCATTCATCAGTTTGCGTCCACTTCAAAGATAAGTCTAGGGTGTGATTAGCTTAGCATCAGTGTTTTAGCCCTGGTTTGGTCCAGTATTCTCTGGTGTTTGAGTAGCCTAATGTTCTCACCATTTGAAGATATAGACGACAATAAAGACAGTGACTGAATGTAGGGTCGATTGGGTCAGAAACAGAAGCTAACATGGAGTCTTGTTTCTGCATTAGAACTGACAGACGTCACCAAGAATCACCAAAAATCACCAAGGAAACACACAAACACAGTCACCTGTGTGTTTCTTGTTTGGTGTGATTGGTCATACCTGTGAGGAGGAAATCACTCATCATATTTCACCTCAACAACAAACCCCAAACATGATAGCACAACCCATAACATCACAGCAGAGTAATACAATATTTCAGCTGTCTGTGTTTACAGGAACCTCTGGTTGGTGAGGAACCTCAGGAATTCTTGATGTGGAACACACCTGGGCCAATGAGACTTTGAATACAGCATAATACTCATAGAAAAGGAGGTCACACTTAGCTTTTCACATATACGTTTACATGCAAAATGGATATCTAAAGGAGGTGTTTGGTTTGTTGACTGTTGGCTGCGCAACATAGTGGCCTCTATGGAAGAGGACCCACTGTGTCTATAGATTACACACTGAACCTTTAAAGATTTACATGTTCAGTAGGAACCAGTGGGCTTGGAGCTGAATTACTAAGAGACAAATTGTTGTTTCTGGTCTTTTTTATTATAAGAAAAATGCGGAATATTATCCTTTAAGCAGAGCAAAAACATTCCTGGACTAAATATTGGATCAAATATTTAGATATTTTTGGGAGTTGACAAAGGAAGAAAGAAAAAGCAAAGAGGAAGGAAGGAGGACATAAACAAAGAGACAAAGAGATAAACAGTGACAGACTGTTGGAGAGTTGCTGAATTCCCCTGATCACCGACACAGTAACACACACACACACACACACACACACACACACACACACACACAAAGAAACAGTGATATGATGTTTAATGTGAAGCACAATCTCAGAGAGATAAACCCCAGAGACACGAGGAGCTGAGGGGATTTGTTGCAGAAGTCTTTGTGTCTGTAAACTCAGTGAGGCTGTTGGGAAAACAGAAAGCCCAGAGCTCACACTGACACACACACACACACACACACACACACACACACACACAAAATACAGTAGAATGGACAGTCTGACTAACACCAGGTTCATGCTGCATGATATGTCTGTCTGTTACGATGGTCACTGTGTCAGAGCAGGTGATCATAGAGTTTGCATCATAGCCCAAACTTGCAACCTCATAAATTCTTGCTGCATCTTAACCAAAAGCTTCCCATCTTTCAGTATGTAACAGCAGCGTTTCAGAAACGTTTCAGCAGTGTTTTTGCCCACCTGATTATGTTGACTCACTCAGATTTGCTCCTCTTTCCTTGCTTTGTGAGCCTCTAACATGGACAAGTACGCTATGTAGTTAAATCGTTTCTTTTCTGTCTGCCTTTTAGTTCTGATTGCACGGGGTCTTTTATTTTGAAAAGTACCCAGATTCTCTCTGCTTTTTCTGTGTGTGACTTCCTGTCCATTTGAGAAACTCTGTGCTGCTTGATGCGACATCAGAAGTGGCGCCATCACGACGTCGTCAAATTTGCCATGATGGAAAGAGTACTGAAAGTCTGTACTCAAGTACAAGTACTGCTACATCGCTAAAGTATTACTCAATTACAAGTAAAAGTACAACTTCACCGCTTCCTCCATGAGACTTTTCTATGCAAACATATTCCCTTACATGGAAAAATGTAGGTGTGTCAGTATGCAGGTTGAAGGCAGCAGGCACAAGCCGTGGGAACTTATTTTGTGTGCACAGTAAGAACATTTCACACTGATGCATGAGCCATACGTTCTGGATGGTCAGCTCCGTTCTGACTGCACATGAGCCACTCCAGAGTTCAAGTGGAGGCTAGCAGAGACCGCCCCCCTCTAGCCGATTTTGCCTCACATCCAAGTGTGATTTCTGTGTTCACATGGGTCCAAACCAACCAAATCTGAGCCTTAAGTGCTCGAAACAACAGGTTTTAATCTTTCTCAACCAGTAAAGGAACAATTCATCCTTCAGTTTATCACAAATATTCAACATCAACACATTCTGAGATACAAGGTTTTCACTGGACAGGAAGGGGATGAAAAATTGCCATCTGAGAAGTAACTAGTAACTAAAGCTGTCAGACAAATGTAATGGAGCAAAAAGTGCAATATTTACATCTGAGGCGGTTCCAGAACCTCGTACATACCTAAATTGTAAAAATGTGTTGCCTACAAACCAAATTAAATGAAATATATACAGTATATTATTTCAGCAACTTAAGTGTGCATCATAGTCCAAACTTGCAACCTCAAAAATAGGGAGCATTTCTAAATCAAAGCAGGGGAGAAAATTTGAGTTTCATAGACTTTGTTTCCTGCATTCTGGTGATTTTAAAGAATTAAAATGACATAATAAGTAACATACATTTTGCAAACAGACATCTGCAAATGACTTATGATTGACAATTACTAGATGGAATACACAACAGGGCCACAGCATTGAGTCTGGTAGTCAAATTTGATTAGAATAACACAGAAAATTTGTATTTTACAAATCTAAGGTTATATGTTAGGGGGAAAAGGGTGTGAAAATGTGTCAGGAGAAATACAGGAGAATTGTGATGCCTGGAGGAAATCAGCAGAGAGTGATGAAAAACAGGCGACAACTCAGCGCCTTTTCCCCTAAATTTTCCAGCTGAGTAGTCCTGAGTCTCCCAGGGCTAGCTCTGGATGCCAAATCCAAAAAGAAGTGGAAAATAGAGAATTTAATACTCGTGGCTCCAATTTTCTTTTTACCTTTTTGTCCAAAAATGATAGTAAAGGTTGCACACCCCTGGTCTGAGATGTTGAGGAACCGAAGTAGAAAGTTGCCTAAAGTGGACGTACTCAAGTTAAGTAACAGTACAGTACTTTAGTCAGTGAAAACCACTGGTGGAATGTAACTAAGTAGATTTACTCAGTCAATGTAACTAACTTTAACTTTGTTTTTCTCGACTTTCTGCTCCAGCGGAGCAGCTTCAGCGTCAGACTGGTTGTACTGGGCAGCTCCCAGTCTCAGCCCAACCTTTAGTGTAAAAACAAAGGCGGCAGAAAACAAAACAATAATATTGATTTGAGGAAAGATGTCAGCTCTGAGCGTGATGCTGACAGTGATGCTGCTCTGTTTGTTTCAGCTGAACAAAGCAGAGAGCAGCAGCATCAGCTGGCTGATTAGCATGGAAAACAAAAGCACACACACTGCACTCATTCTCTTTATTAACGTGCTGTTGTCTTGTTGTAATGACACCTAGACGCAAACAGGAGGACGCTTTCTCACACTGTGACAATGACAGACAGCCTCACACACAAACAGAGGATTACACTGATACATGGGACTGATAACAGGGTTTTACTCTGCCAGCCAGCACTGATCGCTCTGACACTTTGGTCCAGACGGAAACGGCGCCGCAACCTGACTGACATCAGAGTCCACGTTCAGACTCTGCAGGCTCTCGTCAGGAGGACAAAGTTTGGTTTGGCACGCAAGCAGCTTATCACGGCTGTGTACATTTACTGTTAGGTGGCAACCGCTGGTGGCCGTAGAAATGATGATGAGCAAGAAAGTCCACGTATGGAGGACGTCAAGGAGGATGAATCAAACACTCAGACAAAAATCAAACAAAACATTGATTTCTGTTAGAATCTAAGTTATTGAAGTTCCCCTGATACATGACACAACATCACATATTTACTCTGGAGCTCAAACCGTGGTCTTTTCTGAAAACTAACCAAGTAGTTTTAAAATAATGTACTCTTTACTCCCTTACATTTATAGCTATAATTACATTGTTAGTTACAAGTTACTTTACAAATCAAGATTTGCACATAAATATCTAACAATTTCACACCCAACTCAAATACAGCAGCTTGATCAGTGGCTACACACCTCAAACTGTGACGCTGTGTCAGCTCTGCAGCTCCACAGCCAACTGAGCAATAATAAATATGCAACATCTGGGTAGACTTTCAAAATAAAGTGCCCAGCTAGTCACATGCAACTTAATGTACACAAGTTAACATAACATGAGTCACAGATGATACATGTCATAAGTACTTACATAATGTAATAAAGTTGCATAACAAAAAATATTTTGGAGGACGCACGATGTTTGTGGAACAACAGGCTGTTACCAATTAAATAAAAGACTCTGGAAGAAATTCTGCTAAATTCAACATTTATATCTACAGTGCAGCTTTTATAAAACATTTAAAACTTTGGGCCAAACAAGCCTTAATGTGCTTATTTTGTCTTATTTGTGAAGAAGGCCAAAGCATCCCATACTGTAAAAGCAAAAAAGTTGAGAAAACTCAAAATTTCAAGGCAACTTAAAACGTGTGTATATACAAAATAATGAACAACAAAATGAGTTAACACAGGTACAACCAGTACTGAGAAGGTCTCAGATTATGGATTTAAAATGACCAAGAGTTACCAACAAATTGATTTTTTTATATTATTTTATTTTTTGAAAATGTCGACAGCTAAGTGCCTTTTACTTTCTTATGTCTTATGTCTCTGTGGACTACTGTTAGATGCCAAATCCAGATTTTCTTTTTAGGTTAAAAGTCTTTTGTGATCATAAAGGTCGCCGACCCCAGATTTATAAAAAAAAAAAAAAACAAAATGATCTCCACCTCAACAACAGTCACAGTCTGGGACATTTACTGCAATGAGCACTTATTCATGACTATACTTATATACTTTTACTAAAGTAACATTTTCAAGTACTTTTACTGAAGTAAAGAATCTGAATACTTTGTCCACCACTTAACTAACATCTGAACGACAACAATCGATCGCTGTAAATCAAAAAGGAAGTCAGAAATGTTCCGTATTCAACATCAGAAAAGGTCTCAGAATGAAAAATTAAAATGCAAAAAGAAAGAAAAAAAATCCCTGATGTTGTTTCTGACAGTAAACGAGTGTTTTCCTCCAGTCATCTCTTCACTGAGATGTCCTGCTGAGTGTGTGTGTATGTGTCTGTGTGTGTGTGTAAATGTAAATGACATAGCACCTTCACAACGTAAAGACACAACACTTGCATGGACTCTGATTACTGAGGTAAATACACAGCATGGGTGAGGCAACTCACTGCAGTGTGTGTGTGTGTGTGTGTGTGTGTGTGTGTGTGTGTGTGTGTGTGTGTGTCTGTCTGTGTGTGCGTCTCAAAGACAATGACAAATCTAGCTGAAGTCTCTCTCGTAGTGGGATTGTTTTAGCGGAGCAGTGGTTTGTGGGTAAACATGCTGATGCTGTTGGAAGTTAAACATATTGTTAAAGGCAGTGCGCCACAAACACACCGCCGCCGCCGCCGCTGCTGCCGCTGCTGCTGGAAGAGAGTGAGGCTGACTTCCTTTAAAGGAAAGAGAGAAAAGTGTTAGTGAGAAACAGATCTCAGCAACAGCGTCAGACCTTGTACTCTGAAAAAAAGCTGGTGTTACTCTATTTTTAAATACTGCATTTATGTTGCATTCACTTGCCTTGAAAAATCAGGATATTTCAGTTTGCGCTCGTGTGGACAGTTGAGGGAAACTTTTCAAAGAGAAAGAAACTTTTCACACATTCTTCAAACATCTGAAAGATGCACAGACAGGAGAATATTTTAAATTAAAGTACAAGCAGCTTTATGATATGTGACCTTTGTATTTGTACTGTACAGGTGGATTTTGTCCCTCGAGGGCTACTGCATTGTGGCATGTTGTGATGCATTGTGTCAAGTCATTTTGAGTCGTGTCATGTTGTATCGTTTCTCATATTCCTTCTTGAGTCAAGCCTTTTTGGTACGTTTCGTATTGTTTTGTCTCGTGCCCTTTTAGCTCGTGTCATGTCGCATCATTTGGTGTCATGTTGTTTCATATTTTACACCGTTTGTGTCGTGTCATTTCAGCCCGTCACTTCATCTTAAGATAACCTAAGGTAAGACAAGTGAAGATACAACAAGATAAGATTAAAAGAAAAGATAAGATAATGTAAGACAAGACAAGAAAAGATAATATGATATCAGAGAAGACAAGAAAATATAACATAATATAAGACAAGACAAGAAAAGAAAAGAAAACATAAAATAAGATGAAATAGAACTGCATTAATCCACAAGAAAATTCTTGTACCAGAGATTGCCCCAAAATTACAGAAACACAGAATAAAAACAAGATAATTAAAAATATAAAGTTAAATATAAAATATAAAGCATATAAGGAGTAAATGCAAAAAAGCAGTACAAACAGAATAACAACAGACTTAACATAAGTTCAAAAAAGTAAGCTAAAATAAACTAAAATAGAAAAGTAATATTGCACATCATGCTGAATAAAGTAATACAACAATAATACGGCAGTAAAGTAATACTGCACAGAATATTAATGTTATTGTTCTCAGTCTGATGCTTCAGTTTTCCCTCCTGCAGAAGGGGGAGGAGTTATAAAGTTTCATCTTGTTTGAATTGTTTATGTGTTGTAGGGTCATATCACCTATCACCACTGGGGTTTTTTAATGATTTTTGGGGCAATATTTGTCATTTTATTTTGCTGATGTAATTCTCTGCAGAGTGACAGCCACTATTCTGCAACACGCTCTCATCCAGCTTCACAGGACACATACCGGTGAGCCAGAGCAGAGTGCTCTGAGCTGGGTGAGGAGTGAGAAGGAAACAACCTGCAGAGTCTGACTCTTTGCACTCCTTTCATGCAGTAAATTCAGGTTTAATTCAACCAAATCCGAGCTGGTTATTATTGGAAGAGTGGGCAGTTGACTTCTGTTGTGGAGCTTTGCCGAGGGCCCAGAGTACCGGGCCAAGCTGAGACACAGAGCTGACAGACAGCTGCTCAGAGTCAGGGAGCTCTGCAGGAGAGGGTCGGTGGCAGACTGGAGCTTCTGGAGGAAAGAAACACCCGAGTCTCTCTAATAGCAACTCCTTTATTGGCAGGAGGGGAGTTCAGAGTGTATTAAAAAGAGAATTTATTTTCCCTCCTGTGTTTCAACCCCTCTGCAGCAGCGATCCACGAAGAAATCGCGGACCAGCCAGATGACAGCTTAGTGTTGAAAGTTTGGGGATTAAAAGTGGATTTATCTTAACGTTTGCTTGTAAATCTGTGAGCATAATTAGTCTCTCTGTCCAGGAAAAATGTGTTTGAAAGTCACATGGTGAGAGTAAAGAGAGCCAAGACAAGCCATGTTTCCATGACTGCTTATGTCACACTGAGCTGCGCTGAACTGCCGAGCACAATTTGCCTCCAAGTGGGCTGCAGTCATGTCTCACTGGCTTTTTAGGGTTTCTACCTGCTCCATCTTTAACTTTGGTACTGAACTTACATTAAGTACATTTACTTACCCAACTTAATTTATGTATGACATAAGTCTTTCAGACCTAAGTACATGACATGACTCACTTGCGTATGTAACTTAAACTACATAACTAACATAATTAAGCCAAATCATGATCTTTTCCTAAATCTAACCAAGTAGTTTCATAGGAAGGATTGGCGTATCAACTGCATGCAAAATTTGACTTTGGCGTACAAACTGAACTCAGTCTAAAGGTGTAAAGTCATGCTATTTGTACACAGTTTGAAAAGAATGAGTTGGTGTTTTAATGTTGTTTTGTATTCTTCATATTGTTTGTGTGTCATATAATTTTGTTTTGTGTTGCACCGTGCGTGTCATACCATCTCATGGTGCGACACATGTTGTTATTGTTGATCGCTGGTTGGACAAAAGTTACTTACAATTAGAAAGTGTTTCTATATAATTTGCTGATAGACGCCAGAAAAAAAATAGACCATTAGGTTCCATTTATCTGTAAATGTTGTGGGAATATTCTCTCTCTGCCAGTCAGAGGTTGGGAGGTCATCTCGTGTCGTGTTGTGTCGTGTTGTTATAAATCTGATGGTAGGGAGATGGAGGAGCTGGTGGGAACTCCTGCTGGCAGGCAGACACTGACTCTGTGTGGTTTTTTGTGCATTTCTGGTTTTACAGGAACACAGATGTGAAAATGTCATCACATCATAATAATGACTTCATTTTAATGTGGGTCTCTGCAGAGATGTGATACATTTAATAAAAACCGACAACAGCAGCTGCATGTTTTCATCCTGACATTTTCTCACATTGTTCAGGGATTCTGTGACACGTCCACAGATTAAACTGGACCACCATATATAAACTGTACTGTCACATTCATCTGCTGCACAGTGTGACATCTATTCTGTGATTATTACCAGCTGTCTTTGTTGGTCACCCATGTTTAACAGAAAGTTTCTAAAATAACACAACTTTTCAATTTTAAATCACAAGATTATATTCAGTAACAGAACGTCATTATAATAAAAAAGAAGAGATTATTTGAAGTATTAGTATTTTTTAAACATGTCAATTTACTGATATGTTAAATTAATCAATTCATAAATTCAATAATTAATTAAATGTGTTATGTATTAATTTAAAAATAAACAAATCAGATCACATCTTTTTATTTCAAAATACATTAGTGAATAAAATCACAAAGATACAAAAATATTTTCAATAACTGAATAATATTGAATTATATGAATATGAATACATTATCATATAATATGAATATATGAATATATCAAATTAATAACAATAAAAAAAATCAGTCTAATGAAAACAAGAAGAAATCTGTAATTTCAAATATTTCAGTTGAATAATAGGTTCCATTAAATTCACCAGTTAATGGATTTAATAATGAATAATTTTTAATTTCTTAATAATAATAATTTTAAAGGTTTCTGAAAATGTCTTTTTAGTTATAATACATTAGTAAATAAAATCACAAAAAATGAAATACTTAAATACATTTGATTAAAAAAAAAAAAAATGTGGAGTAAATTATTTTATTTATTTAACAAACTAGACTAATGTTCAAGTTGCATAACAAAATTATTTTAATTTAATTAAATAAACTGCAGCAACAAATACTACTACTACTACTACTAATAATAATAATAATAATAATAATAATAATAATAATAGCTTTTTGGAAAATAATTAAAAATCTATAATGTTGTTTAAACAAATACTTTAATACTACATACTTTTATGATCTCTTTTTAAAAAAAAAAACTTATTTTAAACTTATATTTAAAAGTACACAGTACTTGGATTTATATTGTTCATATTTAATTAATCCATCAGCGCATTATTATTAAGCATTATTTAATCTGCTGGCTCTCTTTGGCCTCCATACATCACAGCTCAAAGCTGCTGAAACGCGAAGGTTTCTTATTTTTTTCTTATTTTAAAACACCTGATATTCAAAACATTTTTCAAACTGCAGCCTGAGTTATTTTATCTGGAAACATCCTCAGATGAGTCCTGACTTTAGCTTTAATTTGGAAATGAGTTCTTTAAACACATTTTCAGCTCCTTTTTAAAATAAAATCTCTGTGGGAAAATTCTTCTTTTCTTCTGTGTTTATGAGATGATTCAGAGTTTGAAGAGTCCTTCACTTTAAGAGTAATAATCTTTGATTAAACATCAGAAATCATCTCATATCAACAGTTTAAAAGAAGTCAAAATTATTTTTGGAGGGAGATTCTTCATCTTCGTCATGCAGACCTGTAAAAGATTTAGATTCACTGATATTTTATTTCCATCCACACTCCTGCGTGTTTGTGTGTTTCCTGTGTATTTTCTGGAGCTTCCCCGTCTCCTCTCCTCTCCCAGCCTCCCACGCTGCCTCCCCCCGGTCTCCCTCCCGTCTCTCTCTGCTTCTCACCCGGAGCTGCTGGAGAACGACGACAGTGATGGCGGTACGACACGTTCCCTCGCCGAGCAATAAATCTCTCAGCTGTGTAACACGATCCCGGCGGTGTGATACCTGCTCCGACTCAAATACAGACCTGTTGTCTGAGACGAAGATGAAAACAGGAATAATTGGCCCGGACAGAGGAGGGTTCGGATGTGTTTGTGTGTTTGAGAGGCTGACAGAGCGCTGAATCACTGAAGACTCCCAACATTTTGTCTGCTTCACACTTTACATGAAGCTGCTGCAGTACAGGACGACTACAGAGCAGCTACAATAGAATAACACACTCAGTTAGTCAGTTTATTAGGAACACCCGGCTGAAAATAATGCAGCTTAATGCCAGCAAGACGTACTCAGAACTTTTACTAAAACTTGCTGTGAAAGTCTTTTATATATCATTTAACCCCCCACAGCCTCGCCCTTGATGGCTACTGGTCATGATCATCATCATCAGTTTTTGTCAACCAGCAATGATTGGTTTACCAGAACTGAAGGGAGAACAAACTGCAGCTACGGAGTAGACTACGGTGTAGAGCTGCAATGATTAATCGATTATTAAATTAAGATATTTTGATAATCAATGAATCATTTTGTCTCATTTTTTAGGTCTCTTAAATGTGAATTTTCTGATTTCTTTACTCCTCTGCAAGGCTTTTCACACTGCAGTTAGCGCCAGGCTAAGGGAGCTGTTAGCCTGGGGCTAAAAGAGTTTTAACACAAGGGCAATCCTGGCACGTTCCAAAGTGGGCTAACCCCGACTTTAGCCTTGGGATAGCTGGCCCTGCAGCAGGGTTAGCCCCAAGTTTGCGGGGTTATCTCCTGAAAATTGACTAAACCCAGTGTGTGTGTGTGTGTGTGTGTGTGTGTGTGTGTGTGTGTGTGTGTGTGTGTGTGTGTGTGTGAAAAGGGGCTAAGCGTTATCCCAGGGTTAACTCTTAGCCCAGGACTAAGGATATGCAGTGTGAAAAGTCCTTATGACAGTAAAGTGAATGTCTCAGAGTTGTGGACAAAACAAGATGTCATCTTGAGCTTTTGAGAAACTGATCAGCATTTTCCACCATTGTCTGACATTTTATAGGCAAACAACTATTAATTCATTAATCAAGAAATCAACCAATTAATCAACTATTAAAATAGTCATTAGCTGCAGCCCTGCTACAGTCACCTGTGAGGTTTTGGACATAGTGATATCTTTGGTTGTGGTGGTCCTATGTCGCACTGAGAGAAATTCAAAGACAGCCATCCATTCGGTCTTTCAGCCAAAGATATCTTGGGACAAATTCTGACAGTGTAAGAAATTTAGAATGACTATCTCACAATATGACTGCTGTCTACTAACCAGCTAGTCTGACTCAACGGATGCACACGGTGTACAAGTCCACGTATTGGTCACTCGCTTCAATCATGGCTCAGGTTACTAAGCTAAGAACTAAGGGGAGTCCCGCTCCCCTGAAAAGGACATGAGCTCCTCTGAAAATCTACTTTGAAACATTTAGGTCAAGCTCTAAAACATAGTCCATTTTTGAGTGCTGTTTTATTCTGTACATTAATGTTCCTGAAATCTATAATAATAATAGTAAAAACATGTCGATTCTCTTATTCCATTACAGTTTCCAAACATGTAGTCGTGGTGCAAAATAGGGCTTCCCCAAAAGCCACAGTGTATTTTGAACCCTGTCCGCAATCTACATTTTCAAAGTCCTAAGCAAACAAGAACAACGTCCAAGCTGCAACCAAGATACTGAAAATGTTAAGATAGTGTCTGGGATACTAACAGTATGAGCATAAACAAGCTAGCAGCTGTTAGCTTTTCTTTCGCGGTGATGTAGTCACTTTAATACCAGAGCTCGCCTCCCAACATGGAAATGTTCCACCATCACAAGTTCCCCCTCGACACTTTTTTGTAGAAGCACCGTCACTGCATCCTGGGCTTAGCTCCGCCCAAGATGTTTGTGATTGGTTTAAAGAAATGCAATCAGAAGTGTCTCGCTGTTCTGCTCCACTTAAAATATGAAAACACTGTCTTTGTTAAGAGTAACATCACGTTAACATTATGTTTTATTCATCTTTAAGTACTGAAGTACATTTTGCTGATAATACTTTTGCAGTTTTACTTTACATGCAGGACTTTTACTTGCAGTGGAGTATTTGCAGAGTTGTGTTACTTGTGTTAAGAACAGAACAGAAGCACATTTCTCTGTAATACAACATTTATAACACGTGAATAATTCATTAATAACATGTTTACACTGACCTCTCATTCAACTCTGGAGTCAAAGATGCTGCTCGGACACAAACTGAAAAACACAGAGCTGCTCTTCCTTTATTCTGTTTGAAGTAATCAGTGTCAGCCAGACAGTGACTGTGTGTGTGTGTGTGTGTGTGTGTGTGTGTGTGTGTGTGGTGTTTGCAGGCTGCAGTCATCCAACAGGGCTAGTTGAAACTAATCTTGATATGTTGAACAAGCAAACCGGAGCAGCAGCAGCAGCATCAGCCTCCCCCCTCCTCCTCCTTCCTCCCTCCTTCCTCCCTCCTTCCTCCCTCCTTCCTCACCCGCTCTGATAAATAATAAACGACCTTTGAGTGGCTCCAATTTATGAGCCAGTGAGAGCGGGGGCCCGATAATGGACTAATTAGTTGTATCTCACATTAACTGATATCGGACACTCGGCTCCTCAATGCTAACTTTTATGTCTGGGATCTGCCCCGGGGGCCCCGATTTGGGACACCCAAAATGGAGGAGGGAGGAGGGTAAAAGGGGTAATTTTCTGTTCCGGTGAGACCAGGGGAAGGGGGAAGAGTGGGGGCAGGGGCGGGTGAGGTATTTGGGAAACGGATCGACAACTACTAACAGGTATTTCTGTGTATCAAAGCTTCCACAATCCCCGACGGAAACAAAACCAGAGGAGAAAATGCACAAACTGACAAAGTGGATCTCAGAGTCTGGTGGAGCAGCGGCGGAGGTGGTGGAGGTGGTGGTGGAGGAGGAACAAGGCAGGGCGGCGAAAACAGGTGAGGCTTTGTTTGGCTGAGTTTCTGAGGTAGATCCATATCAGGAATCCTCTCCCGCTCTGCCTCGCGCTCTCTCCGAGGCGGATCGGTTTACGGCGTGGAGACTTGCTGTCGCCTCTCCGGCGGCTGACAGACAGGCAGGAAGGAAGGCAGAGGTGGGAGAAGAAGAAGAAGAAGAAGAAGAAGAGGAGGAGGAAGAGGAAAGAGAAGAAGTAAAAGAGCAAAAGAGAGAGCATCCCTGTCGTGAAAACAAAACAAGATGGTTCCAAATAATAGAGGGTTCAGATGAGATTAGATAAAAGTTTTATGATCCCTGAGGGGAAACTGGGACGATCCAGCAGCAGAGAACTGGATACTGATAAGAGCTGAGAACAGAGCCAACAGAGAGTGTTGAAGATAATACAACATGTACAAACAATAATAAACACTATGAAAATAGAACAAGCGCAACAAAAGACCCGGATAACACTACTTATGTGATGAGAAGATAAACTGAAAGATATCGCGACCCAGAGATTAAAGATGAAGCTGCTTCATGACAGAAGAGGATTTATGAAATGTCAATGAACGTGTTTCACATCAACAGGACAGATGGGGCAGCTAGCTAGAATGCTAACATGTGTCCAGGCATGCAAAAGTGATCTGATCCGATCAGATGACCCCAAATGACAGGAGGAGTTCTGATGGCTACATATTATTAAAACAAGAGTCTACAGGCGTGCATTCAGCTCGTCTGAAAACTTCCTGCTGGGAGCGCTGGAGAGCGCAGTGGAGGTGCAGCGTGTTTTACCAGTTTTCACCCACCATGCTGTTGTTTGCTATAGAACCTTTGTAAACAATGAGCAAACTGCACACGCAGTATGGCAGACCACAATATCTTGTCAATGGACACTGCAAACAAGAGCACTTTTGATCACGTCCTCAGTCCAGTCAATACCTTTAATAGCTTGCAGCCACAGTCAGAATTCTTGAATCGACCAGTGGAATATCGACTCTGACGTATTGTGTACACAACAATCAGGCATATTGGTGATTTTGGTGTTGGTAAAATGATTAATTCAACATTTGCAGCTTGATAACTGAATAATCTGGATGACTGAGAGAGACCGCTATGCTAAGCGTTTATTTTCATGATGTCGGTTGTAAAAGTGTCTATGGCACAAGACACAGTTAATTTATGCATTGTAAATACCTCATTTCGCACATAGTTTGTATTATCAACAAATACTGAATGTAAAAATGTCAATAAAAAGCAGAGTTTGCCAGTGAAGCGCATGAACACACTAAAAGAGCAGCGCTTATTGAATGTGCTCATATCTTTTGTGAACACTGATCTGAACAGATAAGTTTGTAATTGATGAACGTGAGCATGAGTGACGTTCACTCCTCACATCGCACACTCACATCGTCAGCTGATGTAAAAAAAAAAAAAAAGACATTTCCAGAGAGATGGAGGCGGGGTTTTATGGCCACAAGCAGCTGAGATTTTACTCAAATGGGACGATTGTTCACTTCAGCTTGTCTCGTACCACATTACCAACTTACTATTACTGATAGTATACTTGATACACAGTCAGTTATCTATTATTTAGGCTAGCATGTGATACCATGAACTCACTAAGCTCAATCAATTTGTAACACCAGCTCTAATTGCTTTTGTCCAAATTACCGCATTTGTTCGACTATTATTACTATTTATTTTGCTATGCTGTAACGTGGAAAACCGTCCAAACACAGCTGAGTTTTAACGCCTCTAACAATGTTTATGGTGAGCTAATCACGGGGACAGCAGAATTTAGGTTTGTTTTTACTTTTCTTTACATTTTTGAGGAGAAACCGTGGAAAAGTCTCCTGGACAACAGTGGATGCGCCTGAGGTTGCCAGGTATTAATCATATCAACCCATTATCTTGGTGAACTATTCCTCAAAGTTAGACTTCATTTGTTTGGCGTAAGATTTGTTGTTGACACTACTGAAGGGAAAACTTGGAAGAATGTTGAGATTGGATAGTGAACCAGGATTTTAACATGTGGACAATGATCAGCGTGGACTGTGGATTAACAGGAATGGGATAAGAATCATTCTTCCAGGATTAGGACGGGGGATTTTTTACTATGTCATGAAAGTGGGACAGGAGTGAAAACTCACTCTTGCGCCATTTTGTAACCACATTAGTTAAAGGGCACTAGTGGCAAAAAAAAAAAAACTCCAGGGAGAGTGTGTTTTTGGAAAAAGGGACTTTGGTGCACTGGGCTTTGGGTTTTGGTCCAATTGAAAACTTTTCTGGACTATTGGGGTCCCCAAAAAGGAAAAATGTGCCGTCCCCAGTTTGAGTTTCACCTCCACGAGGGTATTTACAAAAGTTGATGGTGCTACACACGAGCTATGATAGCTCTTCATTCCTTCAAACCTCAGCGCTGTTAGGGTAGTTAACTTTTCTAAAGCTGTTGACTGAAGAGTGTTTGTTCTGGAGTTTAATCCCTGACATGACGCACTGACACAGAGTAAATCCAGTCCACCACACAGAGAGAGACGAGGTGGGAAAGGGGGAGTCAGGAGGTGAGAGGGAGTCAGGAGGTGAGGGGGAGTCAGGAGGTGAGAGACGTAAATCTATGATCAGTAAGTGAGAGGTAGAGCACATTTGTACAATTAGTCACCTCATTCCCAATTAATTAACACAGAACCACACAGCTCTGTAACCTGGACTGCAGGTAACAGATTGTGTGTGTAGGTGCCTCTCTCTCTGTGTGTGTGTAGGTGCCTCTGTGTGTGTGTGTGTGTGTGTGTGTGTGTGTGTGTGTGTGTGTGTGTGTGTGTTACATGACACGGTGCTGAAGTGTTTAACAAATGACATTTCTGTTCAGACATGTTACAGCCTCGTCCCTGTTGATACAGAAATCTGATTCTTGCTTCATGAGAATCAATTACATCATGTTACAACACTCCAATAATACTCATTTTGTGTACTTAAGTGTTGACCTTTATTAACACAACAGCAAAGTTTTAAAGGTCCAGTGTGTCAGATTTAATAGGATCTATTTCATTTGTGTATAATCAGCTGGAAATAAGAATCATTGTATTTTTATATCTACAGAGGGAGCAGGGCTGCTTCCACAGAGGCCGCCATGTTGCTCCGCCACGTTCTTGTACATGGTATACATATAGTTTTGGAGTACTTAGTGTATACTTTTTCCCCCCACATTCAATGCATGTATAATTTGGCTATACTTAGTATATGAATACTTTTTTCCATATTTAGTGCATATATATTTTTCCTGTACTTAGTGTATGTGTATTTAGTGTACATATATTTTTGCTGTACTTAGTGTATGTGTATGTGTCCTATATTTTTTCTACGTTATTTAATGTATGGCCATATTTGCTTTTAATTTTATTTTGTTTGTTTATGTTGTTTTTCTTCTCTGTCTTCTTTATTCTGAACTCAGCCAAAAGCAAATTTCTTGACCACCGCTTGAAGTGACTGATTGTGATTTTTTGATCACTGGTTGTAGCACCAGAATCCAGATCCTCTGTAGGCCTATCTGCTACGATCTTATCTATAAACAGTTCCTCGTGTTTGTTTATTCATCATTTTCACAGGATTACCCATCATCCTCTGCTGTTTGAGGTCATATTGGCAAACAACAGCTGCATTGATTATCTGGTGGCTTTGAAATGGCTGGTGGTGCTTCAGTGATGTCTTCTCTTCTGCTGACAAGCATCTGAAGCGTCAATAGAAACAGATAGAAAAATCACAAACATGAATCACTGTGTTAGCAAGGCTGTGGAGGAGCAGAGAAAAAAAATACAGCTGAGATCTGTTTACCAGCCTTTTCGTTAATTTACAACCACATCCAACACAACCCACTAGCACCAACACAATGAAAAACATTCATTTACACCACTTTTTCTGTTAAAACCCCATTTTCAGTTGTTAGTCTGTAAATTTCTTCAAGTTTGCGGAACTTTATTCTACCATCATTCCCACTACTACCCCAATTTTCAGAGTACACAAGTAATGCACATTGTATGTACGTAATGTGCATATTTTCACTGTGTATATGCTCTAGCTACTTTAGCTTTAGCTGTGTAACATCTGTGGCCAATTTAACTTCAACTACTTTTGCTACTTTAGATTTACCTGCCTAAAATTATTTATTTTCTTTCTAGTATTCTTTAGCTACTTTAACATTAGCTGCCAAAAAATTTTTAGCTACTGAAATTCCAGGGTTACTTAGCTTTAGCTACCACCAGTTCTTTAGCTGCTTTAACTACCTGATACGCCTTTTATTTAGCTAAAGTTACAGTTAATCATCTGTAGCTTAAGTTTCTTGATACCATTCAGAATTTGGTACCCCATTTTAATTTTAGCAAAGTAGCTACATGTTAACTTTCAGTTACTTTAGCTTCAGCTGAGATCAGTTTACTAGTAATTTAATTAGTTCATATTTTTAAATACATGTAACTATATACGTTCCTTTTAACTATAATTCAGTTTTCCTTTTTTATTTCTTCTTTTACTGTTAGTATTTAGCGCTAACTCTAACCTTTTATATGTTTTCTATTCTCTTGCCTATTAAATTGTTTTAATCTATTATAATTTTCTTGTAAACAGGGTCCTTATGTCATTAATAGCAAAGTCAATCTGACTGACAAGTAGTAGTGGTGGTGTAGTAAAGTTAAACCTTAACCCTTGAATAAAAGTAAAAGAAACTTGTTTTACTGTACATCTAACCATCTCTGTTCTTTCCTCAAAAAATTCACCGTCTGACAGGCCATCATCCTGTCAACTTGTTTCTCTGCTGCTGTACATACTTGTCAGAACATCTTCCAGCTGCTAAAACCAGCATGTCCTCCAGCGCTGGCACTGGTCCCAGTATGTCAGAGCGAAGGGGCCGAATGAAGAGAGCCGCTCCAGGCAGAGTGACACTGATACTGTGAGCTGCCTCCTCTTTCAGATCTGCTTAACTGGAGCAGAAACCTGCAAAACCACCACTGTTTCTTTATATTTCACTGCTTGAATTGTATTTTAGCTTTGCCACCTGACACTATTTAGCTTCTTCAGCTGTAGCTACTCCATGTTCTTTAGCTTCTCAAGCTTTAGCTTCGATGTCCTTTAGCTACTTAAGCTGAAGCTGTCAAACACCATTTAGCTACTTAGGTTTAGCTACCTGATCTCTGTTAGATAACTGATGTCCTTAGCTATTAATTAGCTTTAGCTAACTGACATTCTTTATCTATGTTCCCTTTAGCTAGTTTAGCCTCAGACTCATACTATATACTGTAGCTTAAAGGTGTAAATATCCTTGCATTCAAAAATGGGTGCAATCAAAATTTAAAATATGTGTCTGTCTAATGTGTCTATGTCTAATGCCCCTTAGCTACTTTAGCTTTGGCTACTCAGTAATGTCTAGCAGCTTCTTCTTTAACTGCACAAAAAACTTAACCTTTAAATACCTGATATTCTAAAGCTACTTTAACTGTAATTGATATTTTTTGGTTGTCTTCCTTGAACCGCCACCTTATCGTGGTGGAGGGGTTTGAGAACCTAAATGATCTTAGGAGCTATGTTGTTGGGGGCTTGTTGCCCCTGGTAGGGTCTCCCAAGGCAAACAGGTCCTAGGTGATGGGTCAGACTAAGAGCGGTTCCAAAGCCCCTAATGAAGCGTTCAACACCAGGGTTGTTTACATCTCCCGGACTGGCGTTACCGGGGCCCCACCCTGGAGCCAGGCCTGGGGTTGGGTCTCGCAGGCGAGCGCCTGGTGGCCAGGAGGTGCTTCAGGAGTATGGAGTTCGGGGCCCTCTGCTAAGGGCCGTACGGTCTCTGTATGACCGGAGCAGGAGCTTGGTTCGCATTGCCGGCAGTAAGTCAGACCTGTTCCCGGTGCATGTTGGCTGCCCTTTGTCACCGGTTCTGTTCATTATTTTTATGGACAGAGGCCAGGGGCCGGAGGGAGCCCGGTTCGGGGACCACAGGATTTCATCTCTGCTTTTTGCAGATGATGTTGTCCTGTTGGCTCCTTCAAACCAGGACCTTCAGCTTGTACTGGGGCGGTTTGCAGCCAAGTGCGAAGCGGCTGGGATGAGAATCAGCACCTCCAAGTCCGAGGCCATGGTTCTCGACCGGAAAAAGGTGGCTTGCTCCCTCCGGGTTGGAGGAGAGGCCCTGCCTCAAGTGGGGGAGTTCAAGTATCTTGGGGTCTTGTTTACGAGTGAGGGGAGGATGGAACACGAGATTGACAGACGGATTGGTGCGGCAGCAGCAGTAATGCGGTCATTGCGCCGTTCTGTCATGGGAAAGAAGGAGCTGAGCCAAAAGGCGAAGCTCTCAATTTTCCGGTCAATCTACGTTCCTACCCTCACCTATGGTCATGAACTTTGGGTCATGACCGAAAGAACAAGATCTCGGATACAAGCAGCTGAAATGAGTTTCCTCCGCAGGGTGGTGGGGCGCTCCCTTAGAGATAGGGTGAGGAGCTCTGTCACGCGGGAGGAGCTCAGAGTAGAGCCGCTGCTCCTCCACGTCGAGAGGAGTCAGCTGAGGTGGCTTGGGCATCTATATCGGATGCCTCTTGGGCGCCTCCCTGGGGAGGTGTTCCGGGCATGCCCCACTGGGAGGAGGCCCTGGGGAAGACCCAGGACACGCTGGAGTGACTATGTCACTCGGCTGGCCTGGGAACGTCTTGGGGTCCCTCCGGAACACCTGGAGGAAGTGTCCAGGGAGAGGGAAGTCTGGGTGTCCCTGCTCAGACTGCTGCCCCCGCGACCCGGCCCCGGATAGGCGGTAGACAATGGATGGATGGATGGATGGTCTTTGTTTATCTCTAGATTTATTGACTTGATCTTCTAAAACAGTTCCCGAACATCCTTTACAGACTTTAGCCTTAGCCACCTAACATTCTTTAGCTACTTCAGCTTCAGCTGGATAATAGGTTATTGTAGTTTATTGATGCCTTTTAACCAGCTTACAGTTTGATGTAATTTTACTTGTTATAGCTTTAGCTAATTGACATCATTTAGCTGCTTTATCTTTAGCTTTATCTTTGTATTGCCATATGATTCCTTTAGTTACTTTAGCTTCTGAAAGTTGGACTTAAGATTGAGCTATAAAGCTTGAGTTCTCTAACAGCTTTAGCTATGTGATGTGTTTAGCTACTGTTGCTTTTGCTACGTGATTAGCTGCTTGTGTTTCATATAACTAAAGGACAAACTTTTCATGCCATAGCCATTGAATGCTGCTTTTGGGACCTTTTTGCACCCTTTATTTGGAAGAAACAACAATTATTTACAGTTTGTCATTTTACTAGCAGATACATCGACCCTTCAGATAAGATCTGTGTCTCCTAATGGTTTTATTTAATGGACAAAGAGAGAGAGGGGGGTATCCCATGGTCCCATCTTCTGTGTTAAGTGCAGGTCGAGCGAGGTTCATCTCCAGCTGATCATCTTACAGAGAGAGAGAAAAAGAGAGAGAGGCCCCGGTCATGCTCGGACGACCACAGACCTAAAGAAAGCCCTCTGAATCCAGGCACAACAAATTAGCCTGTTAGCATCATTATAATGACACACTCTTAGACACAAGGGTTCCAAGAGGGTTCTTCTCGAAGGTCTGAGGTTTTACCTAGAACCATTTGATTCTGAAGAACCCTTTTTTGAAGAAACTGCATTTCAAGGGTTCCTTCTAAGACTAAGGGTTCCATTAAGAACCATTTTCATCCAGAGAACCCTTTTTGGAGGAAATAATTATTTAAGGGTTGTTGAATTCAAGGGTTTTTCAAGAGTTCTTTGTACCATTCAGAACCCCTTGTGTGGATTCCAGACAATTGGACTCGAGTCATAGGGACTCGGACTCTATGCCCAACGAGCCCCTCCTTCACCTGACCGCAGCGCTCTGCTCTCCTCCTCTCTCTGCCTCCTCTCTGACAGTCAGTCAGCTGTTCCTGTCAAAAACATGACGTGTCGTGGCTTTTATACCTGTGGATGTTAACATTAGAGCTCGACAGTATTACGTTACAAGGCTGGTAAACATAGAGCTTCGCTGTTTGTTTTTGTTTTGTTTTGTTTTTTTTTCTCAGCCATAGACTGTAAAGGTCTCAGCTTTATGGTCATCACCTTTTTAAAAAATATTTAATAAATCTCTAAAGCCTCTATTTTCTTCTTCTCTTCCTCTCTTTTATTTTCTTCTCTGTGCATCGGACTTCTACCGACCGCACATAGAGCAAACTAAACAAAAAAAAGACAACGTCAAAGTTTGATGGCCAAACCATTTGTGTGTGTGTTTTTTTTTTTTGGGGGGAGGGGGTTCTTCACTATATTAAGGACAACTGGGGGGGGGGAGCTATTATGATAACTCAAATATTAGATTTTTTTCCACAAATAGGCCTGTTTTGAAATATTTTAAATAATTACTCCATAATTTAATGAGGTCCCACCCATAGATATAGAAATAGAAGTATATAGTTTCTTTATCTATGGTCTTGGCACCCCCTGCACCCTCCAACCTGGGCCCAGGACAACAGACTCGACTACTGTTAGTCTCCCCCCTTCGGTGGGAATCATGGCAACGGCGAGTGTCCCAAAAGTGGTCAACTTTGGATACAAAAACTACAAGTTTGTTTGAAACATGTCACATCTTTATTGGAATGTAGCCTTTCCCCATCTACCTTGGTCTAAATGATCAAACATGTAATGTAAGAATAGATCAAATTAACAGCTTTATGCTTTAATCCATGCAGACTAGACTGCATGCTCATTTTTGGATGAGGAGCAATAGTGAGAGACTTGACATAATCTGCAACTTGACTTGACTTGACTCGACATAACCTTGTGACTTGACTTGACTTGACTTGACTCGACATAACCTTGTGACTTGACTTGACTTGACTTGCCCATGACAAAAAAACTTGGGACTTGCTTGAGACTTGGACCAAATTACTTGATACTTGCTTGGGACTCGGACTGGAGGGACTTGTGCAATTGTCTGGTGGATTCTATCTAAAACCCTTGGAGTATAACAAGGTTCTTGGTAGAACCCCCTATGTCGGCTCTAGATAAACCTCTTGGAATATAAAAAGGTTCACAGTAGAACCCCCTGAGTGGGTTCTTGATAAAAACCTGCTGTTGGATTACGGATAAACCCGTTGGGATATAAAAAGGTTCTCTGTGGAACCCTCTCAGTGGGTTCTAGATAAAACCCTCACAATATAAAAAGGTTCTTCATAGAACCCCTTTGTGAGTTCTAGATAAACTTAGTAGACCCTCCTGAGTGTGTTCTTGATAAAAAAAAATCCCTTAGAATATAAAAAGGGCCTTGATAGAACCCTGTGGGTGGGTTCTACATAAACCCCTTGGAATATAAAAAGGTTCTCTTGTAGAACCCCCTGACTGTCCTCTCGATAAAACCCTTACAACATTAAAAGGTTCTCGGTGGAGCCCTCTTTGTGAGTTCTAGATAAACCCATTGAAATATAAAAGGGATCTCTGTAGAACCCCTTGAATGCGTTCTAGATAAAACACACATTAAAAGGCTCTCTATGGAACTCCTTTTATGAGTTCTACAAAAGACCCTTGGACTATAAAAAAGGTTCTCAGAAGAACCCTGGGTTCTCGATAGCAGCCAGTAGGTCAAAAGGTTCTGAACAGAACCTACAAAGAAGGTTCTGGGTGGAACCATTCACAGATGGTTCTAAGTATAACCCTTAATGTTGGGTTCTAGGTAGAATTTTCTTGAAATGGTTCCAAGTGGAGTGCAGCTGTAAAACTGTTTCCTTCTGGAGATAAACAGAATGTTTTGATTCAATTTATTTGATATTTTGCTCATTTTTGTGTGATTTATCTTGAACAGATTCAGCAGCGAGGAGCTGTTTTTTATAACCAGCAACAGCTGACTGACTGGAGTGTAAAAATAATAAAATAAATCACCTGTCGAGTGGAGTGAGATTTTAAAACAACTGATTTTTTTTTTCCTTCATCAAATCATTCAGCGCTCATGTGAATATGTTGGCGTATTTTATCCGCAGGTTGTGAAACCCAAATCCAGCCTGAATAGAGCTGGTATGAATTAATGAACGGCGTGCGCGGCTCTCCTTTCTGCACACCAACGACGGTTAAGTCGATTTTGACAGGCAATTAGGAGAAAGGCCCACAGAAATATTTTTCAAACAAAAGCTCTTGATAGCTTAATGGTTGGTAAATCCAGACCTCCTGCGGGCTGGAGCCAGGTGGGCGGTGCAGGGAGGTGAAACACGGACGTCTGCGGTCAGAAACAGACTCCAGGAGTCACAACTGGAGATCTGAGCCACACCGGGCCAAACCAGGGCTTATGGGCAGTGGTGGAGTGTAACTAAGTACATTTACTTGAGTACTGTACTAAAGTAGACTATAAGTTTTTGGCACTAGTACTAGCAGTATTTTGTTTTCATGCTATGTTCTATTTCACTAAATCTCAGAGGCAAATATTGGACTTTTTACTGTTGACTGTTTTAGTAATATGCAAAACTTATGAGGAGCTTAAAAACTATAATTCTTTACTACCCAACAATTTATAGAAATGTTGACAGAAACTTTATTACTTTCATATTTTTGTTTTACTCATTTTGCAGGGCTGTTGGTTGTCATAGTCACTTTGGATTCTCTGCACTCCCATTTCTTGCTATTTACAGAATTTTTACAATCAATCAATTGATGGAATAAATAATCAGCAGATTAATTATATTGATTATAGTGAAAATTTTAAGCAGCTAATTTAATTTGTCAAATCACAACAACTGATGGATCTGCTTGCATGAGTAAAGTGAATCCACAAAAAACGTTCTACGTCGTTCTACTACAGCGACCTTTGATGCTTGAAGTTTTTTTGCCAAAGGCGTAAAATTCCGTTTTATTTCCTCCACTTGCTGTAAATTACTCCATAAAGAGATGTGGTGTACAAATACGCTTTTTAAATAAATTGTGTGAGTTAGCTTAGCAAGCAATGCTAGGTGCCTTGGATGTGTGTGTCTGTGTTTGGTGAGTGCTGACTTCAGTCACAAGCTGAACTGAACTCCAGTTCTTTCTGTTATTTCCCTCCAGTCTCTCTCTCCTTTGTCCTGTCTCTTTGTTCATGAATTAAACTACATTTCTCTCCAGTCAGAAGTAAACAATCGACAAAGGGATACTAACAGTCACATCACAGCTGCGCCACATCAGCCAGATTGCTGCCGTTCAACACAATAGTTGTGATTCCACCAGCAGCGCTCCCCTCTGCTTAAAATACATGCCGACTCTATTTTTGATGGATACCACGTTAAGCTGCACAGAGCAGATCAAGCAGGCAGGAAGGAATCTGATTGATCAAAATAAAAGACCCTGTGCAGACCTCATGTCATCCCAAAAACGGACGGCAGTATGCTCCACTGCTGAAACAAAACTGTGGTGCAGACATGTCCAACACCCAGCAGTGGAGGTCAGGATCGCTGTTGCTCGCTGCTGCAGGCAGGTTGAAACATGAGCATGAAGATTAATTGATCTTTTAATCCCAAAAGTTTAAAGAAAAACTCTGAACTCCTCTTCCACTGGCAAATGGCTCCAGATCAGAACAGAATCTCCAGAGGCCTGTCCACACAGTTTTTCCCACCTAACAATCAGCAAAACCCCACGATACAAGCAAATTTTCATGCACCTGATGCAAATTTGTATGATTGCATCATTAGTTATATATATTATTATTCATTTTTGTGGAAGCATTTTTCTGGGTGTGCTAGAGAAGTATGTCTACATGCTTTGTCTTCACACAGTTTTACACACGATCATATCGCTTGAAAAAAATCGGTAGTCGTCGATGAAACGCACACATTTTAGCAATGTTTTGTCAGTATTTCCCAGACGACACTTCTCCAACCTTCAGGGATTTGTCAGACCACAGATTGTCTGAGGTTTTATTGTCGGGTTCAATTTTATATCATAACCACGTGTGCTTGGTGTTGACACGACGAACCCTAGAAATCACCAGATGACCTCTGCAGGAGTCAGACTCTGTCTGCTCCATTTTTTCTTCCGTTGACATTTCTGTGTTTGACCATGACCTCAGAGCTGCAGCCGAAACAATTCAACACCACAGAGAAATACACAGAAAAAGCTGTTCACACTGATAGTTTGAAATAATGTTTTTGATGATTCCTGAGAAAAACCTCCTCGACCGAAGCTTTCAGATGCTTTGTGGCGACATTTAATGGTGACACAATAACCATCATCACCGCAGGTCTGAACTGTCTGAACAGAAAGTGCATTCAGCCGCTGAAAACTGTGAAAAAAAAAACAAAAAAAAGACTTGGACGATAAGCACTGAGAGGAGCAGTTTATCAGAGAACCTAAAGGAGTCCATCTTTGTTCTTAACACCGGAGACCAAACATCACACAAATACCATCAGAGACATGTTTGAAAGCCGAGTCTGAAAAAGAATTTGAGAGCAGTGTTTCATAAAATGTTGCTGCTAGAAAATGTCCACAAAAATTTTAGGACCTTTTCACACCTGAAGGTCTGAATTATGGTTCATTTTTTTGTTGAACTGTCCAAATTTCAGGGACAAATGCTAATATTTTTAAGCGCTGACCAAGTTCCTAAGTAGCCAAAGTACATTTCCGATGGTCCAAATGTAAACATGTAAAAATAACAGAAAATTGATTAAACACAACTTAACACTGCCATCATTAACTGTGATACTTGTGCACAGATGGTAAAAGTACACATATCCATTACTCGAGTAGAAATACAGATACTTATCTAAGTAGGTAAAAGTCAAAAAGTTCAGGCTCTGGAATGTACTGAAAGTTTAAAAATAAAAAGTCATCTTCTGAAGGACATTTCTACTGACTGTTTCTGTATGAAGCTAACTGAACCTCAGCTTTTTCTCCACCAGAGTCTCAGTCTCTGCTTGTTTCATACTTTTACGTCTTCAACAACATTTTGTCTTCTTATGTTTTGTTATGTTTCATCTTGTTGCATCTTTTTCATCTTGTTACATAGTGTACATCTTGTTACGCTGTTTTTGTCTCGTTATGTTGTCCCACATCTTATGTCTTTTTCATCTTGTTACATTATTTCCATCTTATTGTTTTTGCTCTTCATGGTCAAGTCTCCCTCGTTTGTCCATTTTGTCGTTACATCTTCTACACCATTTTCGTGTTGTTACAAATTGTTGCGTTGTTTTTGTTGTTACGTTGTTTCCACCTTACTACATCTTTTTCGTCTCGTTGCGTAGTTTACATCGTTATGTTGTTCATGTTGTTACATCTTTTCTGCTGTTTTTGTCTTCTTGCATTATTTTCATTGTGTTATGTTTTTAATGTAATTTTTGTCTTTTTCCCCATAATATAAAAAGGTTCTCTGTAGAACCTCTAGGATGGGCTCTAGATGAAACCCTTGGGATGTAAAAGGATTCTGGGTAGAGCCCCCTGGTTGGGCTCCAAATGAAACCCTTAGATAGAACACCTTAACACCATAGAAGGGTTCTCCTTTAAAACCTCTCACAGGCTGAGTGAAGCCTTCAGAGATGGTTCCAGGTATACCCCTTAATGTTCAGTTCTAGGTTCTCTCCAAGTGGAACCTTTAGAAATGGTTCCACCAGGAACCAGAATAGTGTAGGGCTCCACTGTGGACACGACCATGTTGTCCATCTCTGTGTCGACGGTTGCAGCTACTTTTGCAAGTACTCCTCCACAGTAACTAAAGCTGTCAGGTAATTGTAGTGGAGTAAAAAGTTCAATATTTGTCTCTGAGATGTGGTGGAGTAGAAGTTTAAAGTTACATAAAATATAAATACTCAGATAAAAGTGCCTCCGAACAGGACTTTGTGGTTAATGTACTTTTTATTTCGTCCCACCTCTGCTCAAACTTTGATAGTTTCTCAGGACTTTTACTTGTAACAGAGTATTTGTACCCTGTAGTATTGTTTTGTTTACTCGAGTAAAACCTCAGAGTATTTGTTCCAGCACGGCAGCCTCCCATCACCCCACTTGTCTCTGTGTTTTCATATATCAGGACTGCATGTATTATCACTTCCATACACTCTGTGCAGCTCTGTGCTGTTCACACGCAGCACAGAAACATTAAATCTGGGCAGCAGAGAGGCGATGTGTGTGTGTGTGTGTGTGTGTGTGTGTGTGTGTGTGTGTGTGTGTGTGTGTGTGTGTGTGTGTGTGTGTGTGTGTTTGTCAGCTGCAGTGTGAACAGAGCTCGACTCTCAGAGGATCCACCAGCAGCCTGATCAGCACTCTGAGCTGTGGAGACGCCTGATGCCAAACAGATCAATGATGGTTCCTGTCTGGCCAGGCGGACGCTCCTTCTGGAGAACCAAGTCTTCCATCACAACATATTGAGGGCAACAAACCACCACCCATCACCCCCTCCTCTCCTCCTCTCCTCCTCTCCTCTCCTCCCTCCTCCGTCCTCCCCCACAGAGAGGCAGAAAAGGGAAAGTGGACTGCAGACAAAGGCTGGCAGAGAAAACACGGCTGCTCGTCAGAGAAGAAGACAGGACTTCAGTTGTGAATGGAGAAGTTCAGACGCAGCAACTGTCACCAAAAACGTCCCGTCACGGTCCGTTTGTCCAGGAGACGACAAAACCTTTCACATGACGAACGTTTAACATTCATTTATACATGAAAATACGACATTGAGCTGCTGCTTTTTAGGATTTCTTCTATTATATAAAATGCAGTGGTGCAATAACTAAGTACATTTACTCAAGTAACTTGAGTATTTAAATTTTCTGTTATTGTATCTTTCCTGCGCTACATAAAGGAGGCAATATTGTAGATTTTACTCAATTTTTTTTTTTACTTTTAAAAAGATTATACGACAAAAATAGTCAAGGAATTAATTATCACGTTTCGTGATAAACCAGTTTTATTAGTTTTTTTTTATTTTTGTCTTTTTTTAAATAAAGATAAGAATAAGATGAGGATAAGCTAAGCTAAGACAATATCGAACTTTATTAATCCTGAAGGTAATTCTTGCCCCAGACTGTTCCAAAATTATAGTAACATTACTTTATAGTTACTTCACAACTTTAGTTACTTTTGAGATTCAGATTAATGAGTCAAAACAAAATAAATAAACAAATTATCATGGTTTATTGTGATGTGTCAGTTGAATTCATTTTAATTTTGTTTTGTCTGTAATAGAATAAGATTAATAAGAATAAGAAATGACAAGTAAAGAAAATAAAACTTTTTTAATCCCAAAGGAAATTCTTGTGACAGAAATAAAAACAACAGAAAACAATAGAATATTATATTAAATATTAAATATATTTTATCTAGTTCTTAGTTAAGATTCTATCTAACTGTATTATAAATCTATTTTATCGTATTTGTTTGTACATCATGTTTTATATCAGAGCTGGAGGATAAATAAAATGCAGTGGTGAGAAGTAACTATAAGTAAGTATATTTACTCAAGTACTTGTAAGGTACTTTACTTGAGTATCTATCCACTGCACTACATTTCTGAGGTAAATATTGTACTTTTTTTATTTGATAATTTTATTTTCTTTTAAGATTCAGGTGAATAAAACAAACAGTCAGCAAATAAATTATGAAGTCTTATTGTGAAATATTTGTTTTGTCTTTTTAATCGATTTTCACCTTGTTCTCAGTTTGTATTTTATATGTACATAATTAATCCTGACATGTGATTATCCTGTGCAGTATATTATATATTTATCCCACGCTGTGAAATCATCCTGTGCAACAAGTCTCTTTCTCTGTGCAGTTATACTTTTTTTGACATGCTGATATTTATCTATATTTTTTTCTCCCTTGGTATAAAATTAAACATCAGGTGTGAACACATGTTCAACTATGCTGCACAAATATTAATATATCTGTAAAGCTGAAAAGTGCATATAGTTGATGTGCATAGTTTTTAATTCTTATTTTCTATTTTTTTTTTTTTACTCATATATCTTAATATATTTTTAGTTTATTTTGTATTTCTAATCATCACTTACTCTCTTCTGTCTGTAATGAATTTCTCTGCTGTTGGATCAATAAAGCGATAAATATCTTATCTGATGTTTGTCTGTTTTTATCCAAATCGATTTTATTATTACTGTTTTATATCTGTTTTATATTCATTTTTTCTTCTTGTTCTTCTGCAGTAGTTTATATTTCACGTCACTTGTTGTTGTATTATCAGTTTGTCAGTCACTCACCTGTATGAAACACTTTGATTGATGAACTGATTAAGATAAAACTTTATTGATTGAAGTTACAAGCTACCCAACAGAATATAAAGTCATTAAAGCTGCTCCCGACATTAAAGAGATGAATGCATTAAAAATTAAATATAATAACATAATAACCTATATTTTGTTCTGAAATGGGTCATTCAGCAAATTTCTGCTACTTACTAGTAAATTTTGATGCCAGTACTTTTGTAATTTTACATGAATAAAATTTTGAATGCAGAACTTTCACTCGTTAAAAGTAAGTAAAAGATCTGAGTGCTTCTTCCACCACTGATAAAAAAGACACCATCTGCTTTACACACCTCCTGAATATTTATTTAACATTATTTATTTAGAAAAGAAAATATGTATATTATCTATTTTTTGTGATTGAATAGTAAAATAGTTTCCCAAAACAGAATGTAAAAAGAAATATTGTTTTTCTGCAGCACCTGACTGGTTCAATTATCTTCTTGACAAATCTATTTGGACTAATATTCAGTAATTAAGTTTGGAAATGTGTCACAGATACTAATAACTCTACTAAAATTAGAATATGAGAAGTTTTAAATGGTGTTAAGAGTTGATAAGAATTATCATAGGAATATCACAGGAAAACGTAGGCCTATTTTTCTTTTCCCCTCAGCTCCTATTATTGTTTTCTTGATAAAACGGCATAAAATTCTGGTTATAAATTTAAAAGAAGAAGAAAGTGAGTGGGAAAGTGCAGGAACTACTGAACCTGAACCAAAAAATATCATCAATATTAAGAATGTCATAGAAATAGAGAAGATATTTTTTTTAAAAAAGAGAAAGAAAATACATGATTTATATATACAAATATATTGAGATATGTAAAAAATATCAAGCAGTGGTATATATGTCCATATTATACATATTTACAACAGACACACAAGGACATATACAAAATAATTTATGGAGGCCCATGTGACCATTTTTATATGATTTTATGAAAATCTTACTGCATGTTCGGGATAATTTAATACACATATAAATATGTGTGAAAATGTTTTGGCATATGTACTGTATGTAATTTGTGCAGTACATCATGTGTTATTTATGAGAGCATATATGACTCATATCTAAGATTTTCAAATGTTTTCCTTCACTGAGTTCTTAGTGTTTCATAACATGTCTTTCATACGTTATTGGATTATGTGAGTTCTGGATTGTTTGGATGTAGAATTTTTTCTTTAAAATTTATTTTTTTATTTATTTATCTATCCATTCATCTGTCACTGTTTCCTGTATGTAAATATAAAATATGATGTGATCAGAGCTCCTCTTTGAAACAAGGAATTATGTTTTCAAATTATTTTCTTGGTCTTATCATTTATTTTATTTTTTTAATATTTATTCATGTTTAATTTCTTTATTTATACAAATTCTGCTTCTGTCGTTAATTTCTGCCTATCAGTTAGACAATATCAGCAATAACAAATAAATAAATATGAACTTTTTAAACCCTGTAATTTTTACTGTGGGAATAAAAGTGCTTCTGCTGACAGATTTACATTGATGGGATAGATCATAAACTATATAAATAGGCTACAAAAAACTATATTAGGCTATAATTTTAACAATTAAATCATATCAGGCCTAAATATTAAAACATATATAAATGTAAATCGACATTTCACTGCTGTACATTTGAGTTTGTCTCTGAGGATCAATCAATCAATCAATCAATCATCATTATACAGCAGCAAAATAAAAGAAACCATTTAACATTGAATCTTTTCACAGGTTATAAAATATGTAATAATGACAGTATTAATTGTCCAGTGCGTCTCTTTAAGGGTCATGTCACAGTGGAACAGAGCTCATGTTCTGTACATTATGTGTGTACATCACACAGTTATAATTACAGCACATTACAGTAAAGAATAACAGGAAGTCTATAGGAAGGAAAGGAAAGAGTGACCAGCTTTCTTTCTTCCACTGTCAACACCAGGGAAGAGAAGAAATAAAGTGAAAGTGCACTGTAATAAAATGTTTTATGCACCTGCAGTTTGAGTGAAACTAAAGAGAGCTCACCTGCTGCTTCATTCACAAGAACAAAGTTAGAAGAAGAAGAAGAAGAAGAAGAAGAAGAAGAAGAAGAAGAAGAAGAAGAAGAAGAAGAAGAAGAAGAAGAAGAAGAAGGGGGTTTAGAGAATAAAATTTAATTTTTACCTCCTTTATATTTCCTGCATCACTGCTGACACAGTATTATTATCTGGTCACTGTGATGAATCATCAGCTGCAGCTCCACACATTTACAGAAAACACTGCTGCACATTTTACTTTTAATTTCTTGTTTGTTTGTTTGTTTGTTTGTTTGTTTGTTTGTTTGTTTGTTTGTTTTAATTATTATTGACTGCAGTACGCTCTTTGCACCCCATCTCTTCAAAAATATGCATATATTCTACTGTAAGTGTTTCTCTTGATCGTACATCAGATATGTTTTTGATTTTTGTGCCGAATTCTTCTTATTCCCATTGTCATTTTATATTACATTAATTTATTAACAAAATATATGGAAATATGTCACACAACTCTGCAGATATTTAGCAGTCTGACAGTGAAGTTAAAACATTAACTGAAATTAAACAATGAATGAAATGTGTTTTTCCATTGTCTAATAAAGACTAGAAATTTAACTTTAGAGCTCAATTAGCAAATTATATAGAAAATTAATATAACCCTGCAGATATTTACAAATGCAAAGGTGGAGGAGTCAAACATGTGTCATCTGTTTTTTTCCACACTTCCTGCAAACCCAAATGTTCAAATTAATTATTTGTACTCAGTAATTAAAACTTAAAGTCGTTCGTTTAAAATCACCAACTTTTGAGTTGATGAACTTTTTTTGAGTTCTGCTGATTTACAGTGCTGTAACGACTATAGTTTAAAAACTGGCTTGAGGTTGTAAGTTGACTGAAGTTTAATTAACTTGAATAAATAATATCTATTTTTTGTTAAGTTAATGAGGAAAGTTTAGTTGATTCTCTGAAATTCATATGCCATGTCTGCTTTATGACAAGTGGCTGTTTTTTAATACATTTTTATTAACATGACTTGGAACAATAAAACCATTAAACCCTACATTTTACATATAGAAATGATTATATAACACCAGAAATCATAGGTCATATAAAATGTGAATTTATGACATTTTATTTGTTGTTTCACAGATTTTACTTGTGACATTTTCATATGTGAGCTTCTACATTTCAAATATGGAATACCTGAAAATTACATGTCTATATAATGTGAATTTATCACAAAAAAATTACAAAGAAAACACACCTTTGTGTATCTTCACATACAAAAGTTGTATTTGAATTTATTGAACTTATGAGGCAAAGCTGATGAATTGAATAGAAATAAAATCATTAAATTTGGAGGTATGGTTTTTACTTGGCAGTGACAATGTGCTAAATTGCACAGGAAGTACAATCTAAGTCATAAAATAAAACATATACATACCTGCTACTAATACTTTTCTACTTAGAATAAAGTTTACTGGGTATTTTGGATCTTTTTTGAGACAAAATTCTGTGTAATGATTTATTTTTAAATGTTTTTTTTCTTTTGAGACTGAAAACAATAAATGGTTTTCCACTGAAGAATATAAATGTTTATTGTTTAATGAAAATACTGAAAATATTTAAATAAGTGAAAAATATTGATCAGTGCTTCCCAAAGTCCAAGATGACGTCCTCTAATGTCTTGTTTTGTCCAAATTACAAAGATATTCAGTTTACTGTCAGAGAGGAGTAAAGAAACCAGGAAATATTCACATTTAAGAAACTGAAATCAGAGAATTTATTTATTTATTTTTTTCTTACAAAATTACTCTTTGCAGCTGACTGGTTCAATTATCTATTGACAAATCTGTTTGGACTAAAATTCACAGTGACATGGAAATGTGCAGCAGATACCTATATCGATAAATGTAAGGATTTTTGAACGTTATTAAAACACTGAAAAAGTGAAGTTTAGGCTTTTTGATAAAAAACTGAATACAAATCTGGTTGGAAATTTAGAAGAAGAAGAAAACTTTTGTGGTTATAAATAAAACATTCTGTGTAATTATGTATTTTAAAATGTTTAAAATATCCTCTGTGTGTGTGTGCGTGTGCGTGTGTGTGTGTGTGCGTGTGTGTGTGTGTGTGTGTGTGTGTGTGTGTGTGTGTGTGTGTGTGTGTGTGTGTGTGTTTGTGTGTGTGTGTGTTGGTGTACTCTCCACCATATTGGTCACAGGATACACACTGAGCCCGGCTCAGCTAAAAATACACACTTAAACACACCAGGCCTTGTTTAGCCATACAGTCTGCAAACACAACGACAACACAGACACACACACACACACACACACACACACACACACACACACACACACACACACAGTGAGGAGCCAGTATAAAGCCGACAGAGGCTGCTGGTGTGTGCTGACAGATTTATATTACACCTCATTATATTTGCTGTTGGTTTCTGTGTCACATCGACCGGCGGGTTCACTGCTCACACTCAGTCTGTTACAAACTCTGATGCTAATCTGGAGTCGATTCTGTGGTCAGATTATGTGAGCGCCCGTTTCCAGTCACACAAAAATTTGATTTTGGTTTCTTTTCATGGAGGAAACACAAACTGAAGTTTCAGTTAGGAGCTAAAGGATGACGGATAAATCTGATCATGTGGCTGCTGACTGACACTTTATACTCCTGTCAAAACATTGTTTTTCTCTTAAATTTATTTCTGTCGGGTTCAAAAAGTACTGAGAACGGAAAGCAAAAGTTTAAACTCATAACTTTTATCCAGCTGGGGTTTTGTTTGAGCAGCTAAAACCACTGGGCCAATGTTAGCTAACAGCTCAGATTAGCAGCTAAAAGAGTTTTGTTCTATTTATTCAATTTAAGCAGCTACAAGAGGTTAAACAACTAATATATGAAGTTGGATGCTAAAGCGTTCAATTAAAGGTTAACTAGAGGTTTAGCAGCTAAAACTGTTCAATTAAATGTTGGCTAATAGGTTAGCAGCTGAAACTGTTGGCTTACATGTTAACTAATACATTAAACAGATAACAAATCTGGTTAGCAGCTAAACTATTAGCTTAAAAGTTAGCTTATAGGTCAGCAGCTAAAGCTGTTTGGTTAAATGTTAGTTAAATGTCTTAGGTAAGTTAACAGCTTTCATTTAAAGATAATGGTTTGGCGTGTTAGCTTCAGTTCTGTTCTAGCAATTAACAGTGTAGTTCAGAAGGTTTTAATTACAGTTTGGTTCAGTTTAGCTGGCTAACAGTTTGCTAAAAAGCTGAGCAGCAGTTTGGTTCAAGTTTGCTGTTTTGTAGTTCAACAGTTTAAAAAGTTTGATTTATTTTTTCCTTTTTTTGTTCCTGGTTAAATAATGAAAAACCTTTTCAGGTGTTTCCACCTATTTTCACAGTCTAACATGATTCTTAGTTTTTACTGGTGTCTCTGTTTTTCCTGCTCAAGTAATAAAATACTAGCATTATTTTACATCTTAGAGGCGGTGACTGCCTTCAGTCTACTTTCTTTACTGAGATGTTACATCAGAGCTGAGAGGATGCTTTTATCCTTCATGTTTGGGTGGAGGTGGAGTGTGTAAATATAAGGGTGATAAGGGTGGAGTGTAAAGAAAATACTGGTATATAAACACGATGTGTTGACACTGAATCAACACTGAAGTATACTGGTGTTAGAGATATACTTAAGTAAAAGTATCAAGTATTCACCCCAAAAACTACTCAGAGTATTAGTTAATTTTAAATGTTTATGTCACAGCCAGTTTTCCTGAACAAGACACACATTTTTAAACCATAATTCTTATTTATCTTTGATGTAGAAGGGCTACAGAGTCGACATGTTACGTTTGAGACACATCTGATAAAAAAAATATTATTGAATGAATGTGTCTAAAAATAGAAAGTTCACCAGTGCTTGAGCTGAATCCCCACCTTTTTTAAACCAGGAAGTGAGACAGGAGTCCTTAGCATATAGCTACTCCTTTTAATGCCTGATTAAATCATGTTTTTGTTGACAGACAAAACTTTAAAGAGCAAATATTTTCAGAAAAAATATCTATATTGTAAAACAAAGAGGATTATAATAGCACATTTTACAGCTATGTTAGTGGTACTGCCCTACAAAAGGAAAAAGGCAGGAACTTCTCAGAGTGCAGAACTGAGAAAAATGTTGCCATATTCTGCCTTTGCAGAGCGTACCAAAAAACTTGGGGATGTTTCTGAGTATTTCAAATGACTAATATTTATATTCTAATTAAAATTTGAAATGTAAGGGAATATGCTTCAAACAGGTGGAGCGCGCGGACGTACGCCTGTACTCTACACCTGTTTTCACATGGTTTTAATAATTTTTCCACTAATTGATTGGTTGTTTGATCAAAACAATATCAGAAAATGGTTAGAAATTAATCCTTAAGTAATCACAATCTTGTACATTGAAAAACATGTCCAAACATGTGAAAACAAGTGGAGCGGTCCACTTGTTTTCACATGTTTGGACATGTTTTTCAACTTGTGATCAATCTGGAAATAATTTTGCCACCAGTTGATTAGTTGTTTGGTCCATAAATTGTCAGAAGAATTTGTACTTTAAGTATATTTTGATAAAAACACTTTTACTTGTACCAGAGTATTTTTGCAGTGTGGTATAGTAGTTTTTAAGAAAAAGATCAGAGTACTTCCTGACCCAGTGGCCATATTTAAAGAGGAACTGGTGCAGAGTGGAGATGAACTGCTCTCTAATCAGATATGTGTGCGCTGTGAACAGATGAACTGTGCTGTGAGCAGATAAAAAGGAGGTGCTCGCCGCTGATCCGTCCCCGTTGATGCTCTATTGACAGCAAGCAGCGGAGCGCACAGAGATCAGCGGGCTTTTTAAAACAACAAAACCAAAGATCACACCAGGTTTAAGAAAATATTATTATGGCTTGTAATTGGCAGGACTGAACTGGGGTGGGGGGAGCGAGTGGAGAGGTGGTGGAGGAGGTGGGGGGGTCGGCTGAAGACAAGGAAGGAAGTAAGGAAGGAGGAAGGACGGGGGGGCAAATTGAAACGACACCACTTTGCACTTTGACAATCGGATTTGGTGAGTTTGTTTAACCCGACAGGCCCTCACCGAGCCGCCTGCTTTTACACACTCATTAAAACGATTATTCACGACCCGTCGAGTGTTTTCTTGCTCGTTCACATGAACCCCCCCCCAACCCTCGCCTCAGCAGCACCAGCTACCCCTCCCAAAACACACACACACACAGTCTTACTTTTCATGGAAAAGTCCCACTTTCTGCTTGCACTGAACGCACCACACAGACTTTACGCTGATCTCAAGGGGAGGAAAAAACATCAAAATAACTTGTCATGCTTTATAAGACAACCCCCCCACCCCCAGTTATTTGGGGTTAAAAAAAAAAGTTGGGGTTTCACAGGAAAACAGTGTTGTAGAATCTCCCAAACAATGGAAGTGAATGGTGACCATCAAATGTAAAAAACAACAGAAAACGAACATTAAATGCTTCCATGTGGCTCGTCTGGTGTATTTCAAGTCTCCTACAGCCCTGACATGCTGTTTGCACACCGTCACACCACACACACCCAGTTCAGACAGTGTGCACATGAACATGGCTCCAAGCTAAAGATCTACACTGAAGTTCAAACTAAAAACAGGGTGTCAGTAATATTTTTTCAGTCAACTTGGCATGTTGTGGTGATCTATTCCTTTAAGGCTGTGCACTAAAAAAGTCATACTGCAATTATTTGACTCAAACTGCAATTGCGATATGTGATACCCTTAATGCGAATGATCATTTTTGCATTAAAAGTTTCATTTTGACTTTTGGGTGTCTGTACCAAACAAACATCTGGAGAACCACACTGCAGTGCTTCATTATAATGCTGATTTCTCATATATTTCTCAAAAAGTGCAATTTGAATATTGCACTTGGCCATATTGCGATTTTGCTGATTTTGTGCAGCCTTAACATGAGTTGCAGAGTTTGGAAGATATCTGCCTTCTCTTCAGTCTTATGGAACTTGATGCTCCTCACCTGTGGATCAGACTTCCTGAATACCTGAGGTCAGCTGACACTGTCAGCTCATTTAAATCAGGGTTTAAACATCACTGTTTACTGAATCTTTCCAGTAAAGTAGATACTTAACATCTTGTTAAGATAAATATGTAGCTGTTGTTTCTATATTTGTTTGCTGTCGCTCAGGGTTCAAATTACACTGTGGCTTTTCAGGGGATCCTTAATTTCTTCTGCACATCAATAATAAAAATGGAAGTGCGCGGCAGGGTTACTGCAAAAAAGTTCTACATTAATACTACAGATAGATTATATTGTCCATAACATTTCATACATTTCATAGAGGCTATAACAATAACATACGGCTACTGTTTCAAAATCGAAGAAAAAGTCCAATCAGAGCAAATAAAATAAAAGATTTACAAAAATGACAAAATCATCAGGTGATACAGGCAAAGTTTTTCTGCTTCTCATACACACCCTTCAAGTATCACACATCACATGATAAAAACCAGAACTGATATTATTTCTTAAACACTGTTGAGAAAACGTGCATTTTTAACTACAGAGAAATAAAGAGACTTAAAACTGGATGATGTTTTAAAATAATTCTAATCAGGTTTTCAGAGGAGCTCAGCTCCTCTTAGCTCTCCTGTAATTTGAACTATGCTTCTGCTTTTGTTTTTATGTGTTTTGAATGCAGTTTTAATGTTGTTTTAATGTTTTATTTTAACATATTTCTATGCTCATGTAAAGCACATTGAATTGCTTTGTGTACATTTAGCAGCATCAATTTCGAGACAACATGACCTGGTTATTCAAGATAACCCACAGAACTTGTTGAGTAGTTTCATGTAGGAACTACTTTCTGTCTACCAAACTACGCCCACCAACGGTATCACTGCGCAGAAGGAAGGATTCAAAATATTAATGCCGTCCTCCTCGGTTGAGGTGTAACGTTAGCAACACTGAGCTAGCAGGTGCAGTGATACAGATGACCTATGAAAGAAAGTGATTTTTGATGTTTGAGTTTTTCAGATGTATTTTTGGCTCTTTGAGCAGAACAAGCTGAGTGTCATCTAGTTCCATTACACTGCAGAGAAGGCAGATATCTCTACAGTAGATATCGCCACAACTCTGCATCTCACACCAAAATGATCTGATGGATAAACGGCACTACAGGTGAGAGGGAAAATCTGTATTTTTGATTTCAGGGTGAACTGTCCCTTTAATAACTAAGAGAGTTCATATGTAGGATGAGGCTTGTGGTTATCACTGAGGTTTTCCCTCTTCAACAGCAAAGGTGGTGCATGAAGTACTTTAACTGAAGCATAAATCTCACATTTCTGCCGCCTGTCAAAACATGTTTTCATGTGCAGTGAAGAGACGCTCCTTTATCTTCTATTACTCGGGCCGATATATAGTATTCAATCAGACAAAACTGCATTGATGAAAAATGAGCATGAAGACTGTATGAGATAAACAGCACAATTTACTGTTGCAAATATAAAAAAAAATACATAGGAATGTTTAATACTTAGAATAGCTTTTGTTTAAACATATTTACTAGTTATGTGTCAAACAAAAAAGTATATAAGCTTCAGTGAAAGTTTTTGGTTCATCTTGCAGGTTCTGGAGCTTCTGAAGATGCTCTTAGGTTTTGTTCAGACTGCCAGCTAAAATGTGTTTTTTGCCACATCCAGACTGACTTTAGAAAGTCTGAACAGTGTTTCAGTCCGGTCAAATCAGATTTCAAAGTGTCTTTTGCGTCATTTGCAAGCCAATACGCAATAACTACAAATCCGGACTGAACAGAAGTGCCTCAGAGCATGAATACAGAGTTTGTCTGGTGCGATGGTGGAGGTCTGACAGAGTGATTGTTTGGAAGGCGAGATGATGGATCTCCATTTCTGATGCTTCTGCGTTGGAAAGCTTCCTACACTGTTGTCACAGCAACCCATGCAGGTAGGGTGGTGATATCTGATTCTGATCACTTGCAAATAACAGTGTGGACAGTCTGTCTTAAAGATTTGATTTGAGACACAAATGCAAGCCTAACCTGCTGATTCCACTGTGCATTGAACATCTGCACCATGGTTTTGATCCGTTCTCCACACAGCTGCAGGTCCCACCAGCAGCGTTTCACTGCCTGATTATGCTCAGATTTTGTTTGATCATTCTTGCTTTTTGTACTTCTACGCAATCAAGTAGTTTCTTTTTTGTCTGTTTTTACAATAGCGAGCCTGCATGGGGTCTTTTATTTTGAAATTTGACCGGATTCCCTCTGGTGTTTCTGTGTCTGACTTCCTCTGTGCAGCTTGACCCAGCATCTGTCAAAAATCCACCTGAATATATTTGAGGCGGCGTGAAGAGCTGCTTGTGGGATCCACTCTAGTGCTTCTGATGGAATCACAAACATGGACCAGAACTACCTGCTGTGTCTGGTGGAGTCAAACTGTTAGTCTCCTACAGCAGGTTCAAGACACTCATTCATCTATGCATATTTGTACAACCGCTTGTAGGAAACACCTCTTAAAAAGTTTCTTATAATGGATTTTGTAACGATCGTGGTCTGAAGATACTTTTGGGAAATGCATCTACAGATAACCTGCTCCATGCAACAACAAACTGGACACACTGGCTGCATTAGCGGCGTGTTGCGTACTGCAGAACCTCTTGCTGTTCTGTTCAGTTCACAGATTAACAGGTTAGTGCAGCTTACATTCATCTAGAGAATCGTATCTTGTGAAAATGTGAAATGTTGACAATCATATCAACACGCTGTAAACCCGAATGCTCAAAATTTGTTTACAAGTTCTAATAACTTAAATATGTTGAGGTTTTTTTGAGTACTGTTAACTTATCCAGGATTACAGTGCATCATTCCAGCAACATGACTCCTCTCACTACAGTTTCAGCGTCTATATCTGTAGAGTATGTCACAAACGAAGAAAAGAAAATCATGTGAAGAGCAGGCGCGGGTGAAAGCATTGTGTTTTCTTTGTTTGAAAACCATTCGCCCTGCTTCTATTTCTGCAAACTTGCTTCACCTCCAGCCTGTTTTGACGCTGATGTCCTTGGCGTTTCTGTTTCTCCTCCAGGCGACAGTCAGAGAATAATTTACAAGGTTGAGAGGCAGCACATCTTACATGATCCACAGCAGCCTTTTTAGAGGGATATCCACAAAGAGGTTTGTAAGAAAAACAGTGAGCTGAGTCAGTAAACTGTCCTGCAACTATATTCCAGCTTCTAAAATGTGAATATTTTCTGGTTTATTTATTCCTCTCTGACAGTAAATTGAATATCTTTGAGTTGTGGACAAAATAAGACATTTGAGGATGTCATCGTGGACGCTGGGAAACATTTTTCACAACTTTTTGACATTTAATGGCCCAAACAATTAACCAATTAATCAAGAATATACTTAACAGATTGATGAATAGTGAAAATAATAATGAGTTGCAGACCTAAAACTGTGTCAAATGAGAGAGAATATAAGAGAAGACAATATTTTCGGACGATTACATGGACATTTACAGTGCGATCCAGACCTCAGCCGTCCATGTGACCCTGCTGTCAGGACACAAGTCTGAGGCTCAAGGACACTTTGACCAGAAACATGAAGAAAGTTTATATCAACATGTGATATTTCAAATCTACATTAACACAAAGAATGTTAATGTTAACTGACCAATGTGAGGGTTGAGCTCCTGCTGCTGCTCTATGTGTGTGTGTGTGTGTGTGTGTGTGTGTGTGTGTGTGTGTGTGTGTGTGTGTTTGTGTGTGTGTGTGTGTGTGTGTGTGTGTGTTTGTGTGTGTGTGTGTGTGTGTGTGTGTGAGTCCAGCGGTCAAACTGCTGCAGGAACTCCAGGCCTCATCTGGACCAATCAAATCCAGATTAGCTGTTTAAGGCAGAAAGAAACAGAGCAGTCGACATTCCCGATCTTAATCGTCGTTGATCGACAGCCGGCCCGACGAGGCTGAAGAAAATAATAGAGACCTTACACACACACACACACACACACACACACACACACACACACACACACACACACACACCAGCGGCTCACTATACACTAATCCTAATTATTTTTTGGTATTTATATCCCGCTCTTTGGCCTCAAATCAGCTTTTTTTCCCACTCTGAGGTCACATGACAGCAGCAGCTTTAACTGACCACTACAACTGGTTTAACAGCAGAGAAACCACTTCAAACTAAAGAACCAGCGTGTGTCTGTGGGTCAGAACTGTTCTCATGACCTGTGATTCAACAAAATTTTATTGATCTCTATGGGGAAAACAGAGACGCTTGGAGCTGAAAATGTCAAAATATAATAGGATTTAGTGTTTCATCACCTCAGATCTCATTGGAAACTTGTACTCATTTATACCAGAATAAAGTCATTTTAACTGTGGACAGCATGAACTCAACCACGGTGGGTTTTATAGTAATGAAACTGAAGCATCAACCAAAACCTTCACGTGACCTGCATCCTAATTAACTGAGCTTGTAGACTCAAGAAGACGAGCCACTGTCAAAATTTAGTTGACAAAATTTTTTTGGGAGTATAGGCTACATATTTTTACAGTTAAAGAACATAAATATCAATTTACTCTAAAAAAAAAAACTGAGACAACTCAACATTTAAAGATGATGTCCTGCAATAGATTTTTGAGTTTTGGGCCCAACTTAAACTCTTAAGCTTTGAAATAAACTTTAAAAAGTTTTTCTGACCTATAATCTTTAGTTGAGATACGTTCCTTTTCTTCTTTAGATACATTTGAATCTTTGAGGTTTATGAAACTCAAAGTGCTTCAAAAATTGTTCACAGTGAGCTGTGAACCTGATCTGTCATTATTTTGGTGCCTGAAAATTAAATGCTTTTAATTGAAATTTGTAAATTTTAACCATCATTCACTTTGACCTCAAAGAAGGAAAGTTAGTTATCTCAATTTGATTTGATCAAACTTAGGAATTAGTTGAGCATGAGTTGAGCTCAAGACTCAAAAATCTTTTGCAGTTTGTTGCCTTTTAAGTTTGAGTTTTCTCAACTGTTTCATTTTTAAAACGTAGACCAACAACAATGATGAATTTAAAAAATGTTATTCGTTTCCATCTCATTTTTTGCCAAAGCCACAGAGAACCACTGGAGAGCAGCTAAAGAGCCGCAGGTTGCAGACCCCCACACTGGACACTATGCCAACATAAATATCCCACAATGCAATGCAGTCATGACGATGACAACAACAACATAACAGACAAAGACAGACAGCGACTAGGACAGCTCTGGTGTAACATCAATAATGCTTCAGTTTAAATGTCGGTGACGTTTTACTTTGTTCACATTTTTTTTTTATTTCAGCCTGTTTTATGAAATTAGTTGGCCTTCACATGGGTTACCATGGTTACGCAAGGAGGCTGTCAAGTGATGTGCTGAATATTTGAAAAGATACACATTACTGCTTATTTATACAAAAGTATGTTGAATGATTTCACACATTTTGAGTGTACAGTGCAATAAAATCATTTGCGTCTTATTATGATTTTGTTTTTAAATAAGTAACCAGGTAATAATCAAAATAATGTACAGGACGCAGATCATTATTACCAAATAAACCCCTCACACTTCAAGTTGCACCACCCGGTCAGGTTTAGTTCTCAATAATGACCTGCTCACTGTAACGTTATCCCTCAGGCCAGCGTTTCCCAAACTTTTTTTCCTGGGGACTCAATTTTTTTGAAATGACAAACTATTGTGACCCAAGTCACAGTAAGTTTTATCAATAAATTATAGTTCATTGTGCATAAATTAACATTCCTGACCATTTTTACTGCCATTTTTGCATCATGTTATATTATCATGAAAACATGTACACATATTAAAACTTTATGAATGAGAAATAAATTCATTTAGGCTGAGTTAACAGGCAATCTTATTGTTTTTATTTCCTCTTATCACGAAAACACCACAGGACGTTTTAACCTCCTTCATTTATTCTCTCAGCTGCTTTAGATCTTCTGAGGTCAGAAAACAAATTCTAGTTTTGTTTTTTACTTCTGTGATTATGAGCGTTCTTCAGTACAAATATTTCTCCATTATTTAGAAATCCAAACTTCTCCATCAAGTGAAAATCTGTCCAAATGCTGTAAGACAACACAAAATAAAACATAGACTGGAGACACACAGCTCCACAATTTAATAAGGTGAGACCAGGGGTCGGCAACCTGCGGCTCCCTGTGGCTTTAGACTTAAACTTAAACTTAGACTTAAATTCTAGAGGGGGAAATTCATGTCCACAGCAGACAAAAAACTGTATGGAAATGAATAATGGTTATTTTTTTCTTTAAAAAGTTGAGAAAACTTAATTTCAAGGCATCTGCCTTCACTAGATTTTTTAGCTTTTAATCAAACTCAAATTCAAGTTTTAAAATAAACTAAACAAAGTTTTTCTGACCAATAATGTTTTGATGAGTCTTCTTTAGATAAACTTGAACTTGGAAATCACTTCTGTGATCATAATGTTAAATGCATTTTTGTTTCTTTGTGTTTTGGTTTTCCTCTTTTCTGTGATGTTACAGAGAAATTCCTGCATTTATTCTAACAAATAAACTATCATCATTATAAAATTTACACCAAATACAGTTGTATCATGACAGCATGATTATTAGCATTATTCATTGAAGACCATGTGAAGAGCCTCGGGATTTAGTGAAGGTGATAAATCACACAGAGCTTATCAATTCATTAATGAAATGTTAATTAGTGATAAAGAAGTGCTGCAGGAGGCTGAAGCATCAGTGCTGTTGCCATGGTTACCCGCAGTTTAACATATTGTGCCACCTATTTAAAGCAGAAGTTAAACTGTTGACCTGAACATACGTGTTTTTATTGTTGGGATGTCAAACACTGATGATGATTGGTCAGAGTTACACATCTATCTGTTTTTATTAGTAAATTATGAAAAGATAAAATATCACAGAGAGACATGAGAGGTGGAAAAAAAAATCTAAGATTTTACACTTTTAAAAAATGTTATGAACTGTAATAAAGTCGATAAATGAAATGACTTGATCTGATGTCAGAGGATGATATTTGTTTGTGTTATTGTTGGAGAAGGTGACAGTAAATGTGTGAAAGTGTAACTGCAGCAGAGGTGGAAGAATTACTCAGATCTTTTACTTAAAGGTGCAAAATGCAATAATTTTAGTTCACAATAATCAATAATGACCAAAAATTTGTCAACAGAATGTGAAGAACAGTTTTGACATAATATTAAATACTGATGTGTCTGCTCTGACTCCTGATTCTTCAGTTGTCGTGTCTATCTTAACATAAAACTACACTGTTGTCAGAGTGAAGCCATCAGTATATTTCTGTGGTGAAGTCTGTGAAGATTTTGTACCCGATTCAAATATAAATCAACATATTGGTGCGTTTTCAACCCATCGTCAACAGATGATGGCGCATTTCTAACCTCCTTAGGAACAAAGAGCAAACAAAACCAAATAAAATTAAAATTAAAAGGATGTTGAATGAAGTAAAATTGAACACAAAAGAATAAACAAGCTGGTAGAAGTTTTGGCGGGTGGCAGTAAAGCAGATGTCCTTGAATTGTGTTGCAGTGATCTTCTGAAGTTAGCATGCTAACCAGCTAGCCTCAGCCTGTCCTGTCTCTTAACAAGGAGACCAGGAAGAAAATGAGCTTTTAGCCATATCTGGTGTGTGTATGTGCATCATCTCTACTGCTAAATAAACAATGAACAAAGAATTAAATACCACTTTGTACCTGTAGAGGTGATAGCGAGTCACTGCAGCGTCCAGTCTGTCCTCAGTCCAACAACACCGAGGTGGTTTGGCTCCTGACACCCCGGGGCTGACTCCGTCGTAAACTCCCACTCAGGCCTCGGAGTCGGAGTCCTGGTCCCCGTGGCTGCGATTCACCTCAGTACTGTATTCCCTTATCATCAAACTGGCCTCCGCCGCCCTCCTTCCAGGTGTGTTCACTGAGAAGCTGCCGAGTCTGGCTCTTTTGACCTCTCGTCCAACTCCGGTTATGGTGCCCCCTTATGGCACCGCTTCTCGCTAGCGTCCCCTGCTGGTTCCATCCATTCTGGGCCTGAAAATGTTCTCCTCCTGACGGTCCAACGCTCCTGTGCGAGAGGAGTAAAAGCCAACGCTGCCCTGCAGTGAGCTCCCAGTCTGGGAAGAGTCTGCTAACAGCAGCTACAGTTAGCAACAGTTAGCAGTTACTTTAGCTTAAGTTTCTGGTATGCTGCTATATATAATTTTTATTTATTATTCATTTTTATTTAGGCGAATCATTAAGAACAAATTATTCATGTATGATGTACTTTCAATCAACCACTGTACTCAAGTGATTAATGGTGCATTCGAGACAACTTAAGAGGTCGGAATTTCTCACTTTCCCACTTCTGACCTTAAAGCATTCCAGATGCACGACGTCTGACTCTGACAAACTGATCAGTTTTTTGGTAAAGCCTCCTGCGCTGAGGGATGCATTTAACCTGAATTAAGACTTTCAGTGGCGTTTCGTTGTACTTTATCTTGTGGGAATTTAGGAAATTCCAACCTTCGATTTTTGTCTTGAATGCAGCATTAGTACAGTATTTCTCAAATGGGGGTACTAGTACACCCAGGGGTACTTTGGTGTACTGCAGGGTGTTTGTGAGACTTATTAATGAAGTTAATTTAAAAAGTATCACTCATTCATAATTCCTAAAATAATTTCAATAACAAAATGTAAATGTAAGTTAAACCATTAAACCACATTTTATATTCAGTATTCTTATTTTTCAGTGCAATTGTTAACTGTTGCTTTCTTCCTCTGTGAGTGAGAAGCCAGTTTCTGCAGCGGAGACACAGCTGAAAACACAGAGAAAGAAGTGAAAAAGAAAACAGAAACAGAGCCAACAACATACCGTCAGTATCAGGAGGAAAATGTTTTAATGGGATGCTTTGTACCTCGATGGGCGTCTTTTCTACTAAATATTTTGAGCTGGAAAAATATTTCAAAAGGAAAACATCATAGAAAAAAGTCGAGAACATTTAGTTTAACACCTTGTAAAGTTTGGGGACTTGGAAGAAAGGGATTAAAGTGACTTTGAGTCTCTGAAAACACTTGATCCTGCACTTCCCAGAATGCAACTTGATAGCGTCTTTAGACCAGTGGTCTCAAACCGACATTACCTGGGGCCCACTGACGGCAGAGCAACAAAACATTTCAACTATACACACCTGCCTCTGCCTGGAACCTGCAGAAAACAACGAGAAACAATCACATCAGAAGATTTATTTAATCTTCACACAGACTGTCTCTGTTCTCTTACCTCGGACTGCTGTCCCCCAGGGATCAATAAAGTTTCATCAAACTCCAAGAAAAAAAAAAGATTGTTTGTCTGTCTGTGCTGCAGGTCAACTTTTCTCCTTACTTACGTGCAGTTTGCTGAATGTTAAACTTGAAATTAAGAGTTTTGTGCTTCGATTTTTAAGCCCACCAAGAAAATGTGATTATTATTAATACAAAATATAAATCCTCGACTCTCTGTGACTGTTGAAATACTGCTGCTAAATCTATAGCAGGGCTCCCCAAAGTGAGGCCCGTGGGCCAACGTTGGCCCACCACAAGGTTTGATTTGGTCTGCCAGATGTTTGTAGTAAAACACAATCAAAAACGTCAAAGATTTACTGGTTACATCTTCTTAAATGAGAGGATTTTCTTTTTTTCTTGTTTTGTCATTTATGACAGTAAATGAAGAACCTTAAAAAACAAGTAGTTTTAATATTTTGTCATCTAAAGTATGACGTCTACGTCTCTGCATCTTTTCCTCTACATTTTTCTTTTTTGGCTAAAAGTGGCTCTGATGATCGTAAAGGTTCTTGACTTGTGCAACAAAGACGTGTGGATGAAGTGTGTGCTCATACGCACATTAATGTTTTAAATATTTATTTAAAAGATAAATAGTGCAGCCAATCAAATCACAACAGAAAGACACCATTAAAATATGAAGCTTCCTGTTCTTTAAGTCCTCAAAGAGAAATTGTACCTCCGTCCTCAGGCTGAGAGATTCCACACTCCCTCATGACAAATACTTCTAGTTCTTTAAGTAAATTAACCTTCTAAAAATTAAAAGTAGGCTTCATACAAAAGAAAGCAAAGCACATTTAAAAAAACTCATCCCGCCTCTCACTGGACTTGAGGTTTCCAATCAGATTTTAGAGGGTGGCCAGTGCCCCCCTCTAGAAATGCCCCTGCTTCAGTACTCACATTTTATGCTACTTGATATTTTTAGTGCATTGACAACATTGGTTACTCTTCAGATTGTGATTATTAATACAACATAATGTTATAATACTACAGTAATACTACCACTACTACTACATCTAGAGCAGGGCTGTTCAAACAGAGGCCTGCAGGCCAACGTTGGCCTGCTGCAAGGTTTGATTTGGCCAGCCAGTGAAAAAAAACAGACCTCAGTGCGTTTCCACCACAGGAACCAGACTCTAAATTAAGTTCCAGGTACATTATTTTATCCCTCAAAATAATTTTGGGGTGGGGCTTGTGGCGCTGAACATCTCTGATTGGTCAGCTACTTGTAACATTTTACTTGAGTCACCATTCCTTTGCTGTTTTACGCGTCAGCGATATAATTCACCTGATCTTCATGGGTAGTGGAAACACAGACTGAAGGAACCTTTTAGATCCTTGAAAGATGGTTTCTGGAGACTAAAAGTTCTTGATACTTTAAGTGAAAACGAAGCCTAATCTTTAGTTTTGGCCCTCAAAAACTAAAAGCCTAAACGTTTGGACTCCTCTGATTAAAGGATTTCTGGGAGGATCTGGTGGTTCAAAGGGGCCCACAGTTCTTTTGTTGCCCCGGGACCACAGAGCAGGTAGATCCAGCCCTGCTGCCCAGGACAAGTCAAACTATTACTGGAGCCTCTTTAATGTCATTATTTGAGCTGTATGTTATCTTTATGAATGTGTTTTACTTTTCTACACAATACAAACTTTAAAATAAAAAATATTTACAACTAATTCCACAAAACATCAAAACAGGCAACAGGAATATTCAAAACACACACACACACACACACACACACACACACACACACACACACACACACACACACACACACACACACTGGGAGTTTGAATATATAGTGTCATAAATAAAATATTCTGTTTAACAAAATGTTTGTCTACATGACTGATCAAATTTAAAAGTCAGAAATAAAACATTGTTTGTTTGTTCTTTTTTTTTTTTTAATTCAGTATTTATTTGTGTTCCATGTTGTTGTGACGTTGGCAGTGATGTCATCTGTGGAACCATAATTTCTGATTGATAAAACAAACAGCTACAGACTCATTGTTAACTCTGACACTGAGATTATTTCTGGAAGTGATTTAAACTCTGTTTTGTGCTGAGATAATCTGATCTGAGTCATCTGCAGTCATGACTGTGCAGAGGAGAGTCCTGCTGACGTGTTGTGCCCTGGCTGTCGTCTCTCAGGCTGCCTTATGTTATAGGTGAAAAGGAAAACCTGCAGGCAGAACTCAGGGCTGAAAAAAAGCACTCACTGATATTTTTATTTACACCAAAATATTCTCCTAAAAAAAAAAAAATAAATAAATAAATAAATGAATAGGGAAGAATTGAATGTAAACCGTGAAAGATCTGAAATATAAACATTATTTATATTTATTATTTTTATAAGAGCACTCCACATTATCCGATATTCCAGTACATGTGCTTAATGTGTGGCCCTTTACGTCTTTATATTATATATGTTTCATAAGCTGTGCTTTTATGTTGCTGTGGAAATAAAGAGTTGATTGAGAAGGAGAAAAAACTCATGTGGTATTGTTTGGTATAAGCAATTTTTTAAATGTTTTTTCATAGCAATTAATTGATCATTAATGTGACCAATGATCAATTAAGTAAGAAAGTGCTTACAATTTGCAACCCTAATGTTTTATTTTGATATTTTTAGATGTGTCATTGTGCTGTGGTGCACCTTAAAAACACAAAGAGCAAAGATTTACAAGAAAATATGACCATTTTTATTTTTTTTCTGCTTTCCTGTCCCGATCATTTAGCTCAGAAACATTTTTTAATTTGGATCTGAAATTTTTAGTCTGTTTTAAATTTTGTAGTTTATTACAGCAAAATAATTCAGTGTTTTTCAATGGCAATTGTTTTACTGAATCTGTGGCAATGCTGAAAGATCAATAAATATAATAACCAGCATCCTGTGATCAATCAGATTTGTCTTGTGACTCTTTGTGGGGTCCCAGTGCGCATGTTGGGAACCACAAGGTCAGTATATGAACAATACAGAGGTTAAATTAGGCTTAGTTTAAATTTGGAGAGCATGGTTGTCTTAGAAATTTGCTTTAATGAATAAATAAATATTTTCTTCTTCATCATGTTCTTCCTGTATCCCTTTTTTTGGCAACCAGACCTGCGGTTCAGGCGGTTTTCTGTCACAAAGACAGACACGGAGGAAACTGATTTTTTTCTTTTTTGACGAGAATCTAACAGACAAGACGACATCAGACCAACACAGCAAACACCTGCGTCATAATCACTTCAAGTCAAACACAGAAAACTGAAATATAAAAGATTACAAACATTTTTTTTACCGGGATGTTGAGCTGTGATCTATGACGCCTGAAGCGGAAGCTTTTATTCAGTAACAGAGGAACTCAGCAGGGTCAATGTGAGACAGAGAATGAGACGATTCATTTCAGCTGTTTTCTGATTTTTAAAAAGTGGTTAAAATAAAAAAAATAAACGAGAAATAAAAGAGAAGTGTGTCCACAGCAGCGGCGGCTGTAACGGAGGAAAACAGTCCGCGGCTTCAGCGCCATGCGGCCTTTATAGTTTCTGCTGGAGAAGAAGAAGAAGAAGAAGAAGAAGAAGAAGAAGAAGAAGAAGAAGAAGAAGAAGAAGAAGAAGAAGGCAGATATTTTTCTTTTCCTTCTGTTTGTGTGTCAAACACGAACAGAAACAGGGTGTGGACAGCGTGCAGAGGACAGAAGACGCAGCTTCGTGGGGATTCAGTCGTGCGTAAAATGTGCGTAAGACAGAAAAATAAAATAAAATAAGACTGAATTTAAACCGAGAGCCACGTGCTTCATGTTCACGTCACACACCTGCTCTCTGAGCACAGGTGTCACTGATCAACATGTGGTCACGTGGTGCTCGAGTCGTCACATCAGAAGGTTTATTTAAAAAAAAAAAAAAAAAAGGCCGGAAAACACCACAACACTGTAAAATACTACGCGACACACACACACACACACACACACACACACACACACAGCTTGATCAGGCTGCGACTGCTTTGGAGGAATTATTTATTTCTCAGAATATTTTGTGATTATTTTTCTTTGTTATTAATTATTGATTCCCCTTCTTTTCTAAATAAAGTCTTCACACATGAATCATTAAAAACTGAAAATATTCAGTTCTTTATTGATGGTTTTATATATTTTATAGGTTATTTTTTATATTTAATCATTTAGCATATTTTTAGGTAACTTTAACTTCTGTTTTCACAAATGAATATCTTGTATTTTTATAATGTTTTCATGTTGTTGTTTATCCTGAAATACTTTGTGTGCTTTAATTTGGAGAAAATAAAACATTTAGTCTTTTTCACTGTGACAAACAAACACAAACATGGAAACTAAAACTGACCTGAGTGCATTAATAAAAACATTAAATGAATAATCCTCCAATAACAAAATTCCACTGATACTTTTTTAAATATTTGACTGATGAGACACATTTTGTTTAATTACGTCTGATTGTTTGTTACAGTTTAAAGTCTAAAATCATTAAAATCCTCTTATTTGACCTTTTTTTTTTTTTTTGGTCACACTGTCTTTCAGTTTTGTTCATGTTATATTCCTTCATGATGCTGTAAATTTTGTTACACTGACAGAAACTAAAATCTTCATTTTATTTAATAACAACCAGAATCAGTTTTGTTGCCAGGTTTTTACTCTGAATTTGTCTGAGTGATTTTACTGCATAACAATAAATACTGTTAGTAGAAAAAAGAAAAAACTAAATTATTAATACAATATCTTAAAAATATATTTAATATATTTAGACTACATTAAGTTCATTTGTACAGTTTGCGCAGGAATGAGCAAATTATTCTTCAGGGAAGGTGTAAAGGCTCACAGAGTACAGGAATATTAGGAATATTTGTATATATTTGATAATTAATGAACTAAGTTTGTGCTGAACTGTTCTGGTCAGAGACTTCGGCCCTGCGGTCACGTGATCAGTCCTGCTTCACTGCAGCAGCTTCAGGGAGCTGCTGAGAGACACCTGATCAAACAGGCTGCACATCCTCAAATCTGCAACCACAGCCACCATCAAAAGAGCTGCCATTTAATAATCAATAACTGATTAATCACCTGCACTTCTAATTTAACTTTTTAACAAAACATCATATCTTATAAACCTGATGGTGTGTAAACTCTTTTGTTCTGTGTGAAAAAATTAATTTGTAAATTTAAAGTTATCAGATAAATGTAGTAAAGAGTACAACACTTCCCTCTGAGATGAAGTGAAGTACAAATACTTCAAATTCAGTAAATGTGCTTAATTTTCCTTCACTGTTGGTGTCACTGATGATCATTTCAACTAAAATAATAAAGCTAATTGCTTTATTATTATTAATATGAGATTTTGTCACAATAGCAGGTATGAATTAGTCAGATACATCCAGAATAATATACAATTAAGGCTTTGACCAATTATTTTGATTTAATTTAATCTAGTCATTATTTTCTCAGTCAATCAATTAGTTATTTGGTCCATAAAATGTCACAAAATGGTGAAAGATGTTGATCAGAATCCAAGATGACATCCTCAAACATCTTATTTTCAAAGATATTCAGTTTACTGTCAGAGAGAAGGAAACAAACCAGAAAATATTCACATTTAAGAAGCTGAAATCAGAGAATTGTTCCTATTTTAATATAATAAATGACTCAAAACAATCAATCGATTATCAAATTGGTTGACAATTAATTTAATAGCCGACAACTACTTGATTAATCATTTCAGCTCTATTAAAAATTAACAATTCAAACTTTGCAAATAACTAACAAACGGTGAACACGTGGAACTCGACAACAAATAGTATTCTGTAAATTAAATACATTTAATGCATTATAATTTATTTAAGAAATGAAACACTGGAAGTTAAAATAAATACTAAAGATAAAGAGCTGCACTGACAGAAAAATATTCGCCAACAATTCCCCTAAAAATGTTTGATTATTTCAGTTATTTATTAAACAGAAACACAGTCAATTCTCTGGTTTCTCCAACGTCTCAGATTTTCTGTTTTTCTCTGTTTTATCTCAGTAAACTGAATCATTTAGTCGAATAAAACAAGACATTTGTTCCTCAACTCTTCTGATCAGCATTTATCTGTGTTTTATGACATTTTATAGAGCAAATAATTAATCAGTTCATTTAAAAAAAATCAATAAACAGATGAATTAATAATGAAAATAATCATTAAAGTCTGTATGCTGCCGAGATTGCTGAGACTCGATAGTCTAAATCATTTAGAACTGAAATAATAAAAATTCATTTTATATGTAAATCATGATTCTCTGTGTGACTACTGACAGTTGGAAGCTGTTCCAGGGAGTAGTCTGGTCCGATCTCGGCCCTGAACTCAAACAGACCTGCAGAGTTGTGACCCGGTTCAGTCAGCTGACCTTTGACCCAGAAGATTTAACCCTCCGACAGCCAATCGCTGCAGCCGCCTGAAGCTGAACCAGTCGGACCAACAGAGGGGGAATTAAGACCAGTAAACAGCCAGTAAACAGCCAGCACACCAGCCAATATGCAGTCAGTAAACCAGTCACACAATCTGTTTCATATTTCAGAATCAAATCGTCTTCTTCTGCGTTCAGTCTTTAATCATTTGACACATTTCTGGTCGATTCTCTGCAGTTAAATAACAAGAACTTCACAACCAAACTGATTTTTTGTTTAGTCTCAACTCAGTTTTTGAGCTAAAATACAGTTTGTTTTCATTGTGGTTTCAGTTTAAAGTAAAATAAACGTCCCTGGTTGAGTCCACAGTGTCCACTATCTGATGAAAAAAAGGGTCATTTTGGTGTAAATAACAACCAGATTCCTACTTCAAAAACCAGCCTGTAAACCAAACTGCACTCAAAAATCGTTGATTGAATGATTTTTTTGGAAGTTTAGGAAAGTCACAAGAAACTTTTTAAACCGTTCCCGTCTTGTATTTTGGGTACGAGTATGGACGGACTATAGAAGACAATGGGCCCCTGGACACAGACATGTAAAATGCTTCATCATGTCCCAGGAGTGAGAATGATTTTTGTGCATTTTTCTGTAGTTTTGCGTCTCCCTGTTCTTAATTTTTCCCTCTTTTTGCTTGCTTCATACATTTTGCAGTTGTATTCCTGAAAGGCCCCTGTCCATTTGGGCCCCTAAGCCCATGTCCACTCAGTGATCCATCCACGGGTACGACTGTTTGACAGCATCAAACTTAAACTCAGATTTTGTCTCCTGTTACTTTAAAAAGAGCGTTTAATATCGCGAATTTACAAAAATTTGAAACTCAAAGCTGAGCAGCAAAGATGGAGAAACCGCCAACAGCACTTGATCCTGCATTTCCCATAATGCACCTGTACAGAACCTTCCTGCCTGATAAACAGCCTCTCTGAGACACAGAAGACATTAAACAACACTCTCATAGGTAAAACTGGTGGATTTTTCATCCATTTAGTTTCTAAATACGCCAAACAGGCCAACAAATAAACCAGTCATTCAACAAGTCAACTCTACAATAAACAAACTTGATGCTTTGGGAAAATTTGGCGAACAAATCTTTCCATACATTAAGAATTTTTTAATTTGGTGACAAAATGTTTAAAATATTCAGATTTTTCTGCTGAAAAATACATTTACTCAGTATTTGGTGTTCAGACGTCAAAAGCATTTTGTTTTTCTTTTAACTTGTTTTAATGTCTTGTTTTATTATTATTTGGGGGCCTTGTATGTCTTTCTTGACAGGACAGCAGAGGTGAGGACAGTAAAGGGGGAAAACGAGCAGCAAAGGGCCGCAGGCTGGAATCGAACCCTTGGCCGCTGCAGACGACTCGCGGCCTCAGTACTCGAGGTGAACGCGCCACCTGCTGAACTACCACATTTAAAAGTCACGTTGTTTACTGATGATGATGTATTATTAATGTTTAATGTAACAACCCACTACATTATATTATCACATCATAAGATGATGAGTCCTCATGTAGTTTCACAGATATGGAGCACTGCTCTAATCAGACTTTTATTTTGAAGGTCTTCAGAGGAAACAGCAGACAGCTCGTGTGTTGTTGTTGTTTACGATCAGAGACCCAAATAGTCTTTAATCAGTGTTTAGTATCCGTATATCAGAGATATTGAACCTGTCAGGCTGAATGTGAGGAAAACTCAAAAGGAGTTTTTTTCTTCTTGGAAGAGTCAGAAATAAAAAGTCTGAAAACGTCTGAGCCAAAGTTTGGACAATAAAATCACTTCAGAGTTTGGTTAGAGCTGGGCGATATATCAATAACGTATCATGATATGAGATTAGATATTGTGATAGATTTTGAATATGGTTGTATTATAATAAGTGTTGCCTTTGTCATTTTCTGAACTAACCAGACTGTTGTGTTCTTTTATTTTTCTTTACCCATTTAGTCTTTATCTCCACACTGCTGATGATTATTTATCAAGAAATCTCATTAGGTTAAGATTTTATGAAAGAACCAATAGTCATCTCTACAATACTGTCGGAATATCAAGGTATTTGGTCAAAAATATTGTGGTATTTACTAATTTTATCACCTCAACCGTTAACACATCCTGGGAGAACGCAACATGATCAATAATTACCGATATCGACCGATATGAAACTTCATGATTGTGACAAAACTTGACATGTTTGATGTGTTTATGAAGCATCTTTGACTCTGGATCTAAAGCTGACTTTAATGTTTAGTAGCTGAAACACAGACTGCACACAGACTTCTGCAGTTCTTCAGAAAATTGTCTGAGAGACATAAGAAACATTTGATATTCAGAAACTTTCCGTTCAGTACAGAAGTCCTGAGAGATGAGAAAAAAAGATCAAGTGATCCATTTTCTACGTCTGATCTAAACGGGTTTCTCTCCTGATTTGTGACTCAAGAACAGGTGAAAAAAAAGTTTTGCTAAAACAATCAGCAGTGAATTTTTGTTGCAGATTAAAATACAAAGAAATAGCTGAGCGTTACAGAACCTGGTGTCACATTATATATGTAGCTTTTGTTTAGAGGCCAAAGACGAAATGAATGAAAGAATATGAGGCAGCGGTGCCTCGTGTGGCTGAAATAAGTATCACAACAACACATTTTTTCACCTGTACTCCTAAATACGGGAGAGAAAACTGTTCAAATCAGACGCAGAAAATGGATTGAAAGTATTTTTTTTATTTATTTCTCTTGCCTCTAAGGGCTTCCGTAGTTTTGTCTGGTTGTCTGACAAGAAAATTCTCTGAAAGAAGATTTAGAGCGTCGCTGGATTTAACCCTGTTTTGAACTGATGAAGAGATCTTAAACAGATGATTCATTCATTCATTTTCTTCTCAGACGAAAAAAAAAAACCTCTGTGCATGTGTTCCATATGTTTGATGTGCTTCTATCTGATATTTTACATGAGGAACTACATTTAAATCAGTAATGTAGGATTGTATTTTGCACCACAGTTTCTGGTGTTGATTTTTCCACCGTAACGTTTTCAGTGTGAAGCTGCTTCAGACGAGAAGTTAAGAGGAAATCAAGGATTCAGTTTGTTTCATTGCTACAAAATTCAGACCTTTGACTTTGTTTTCTGTCTGAAAAACTATAAATGTTATCGGTGGCTGCAGCTCGACTCTGAATGGGAAGTAGCTCATAGTACTCGAGTACTTTACTTTACTACATCTTTAAGGTAATTTATTCTACTTTCTACTACATCTCAACTGTAAATACTGTTTGTTTGTTTTTACAGCTATTTAGTTTGTTTAGACAAAATATAATAAATTATAATGTATTATTCTTGTTTGATCTAAGCCAGAGGTCTCAAACTGGTGGCCCGGGGAACATTTCTGGCCCTCTCTCCCTCTCCCTTCGGCCCACGACATGTCAGAAGTATAATGTAATCCAGCTGCAAAATTACTTTAGTTACTTATTTTTTTAGTTGTTTTATACTAATTTAAGCTCCCATTCAACTGACTGATATAAAAAAAAAAAAATCTATGTTATGTTTCTGAAGGATTTCATGTTGCAATTTGCTGATATTCTCCATCCAGAAAATAATATTTTCTTCAACAATAATCAGATCAGCAAATCATTAAGTGAAATCAGAGGTATTAGTGACAAATCCAAAGTGACAGAAGAGTTTGTGTTCAATGCACGGCTAACTAATGTATATAAAAATAGATATAGATACTGCAGTTTGCTTTTTTTATGTTAAGTGAGACAAAAATATATTAGTGGTGGAAACCAAAAAAAGTACTGTTTTAGAATTATTGTGGGTTTTTTGTAGTACTTGATAACAACCCCAGTTTAAGACCCCTGATGTCAGATAATCAGTTAACATCTGCAACATTAAAGTGATGAACACCTGAAGGCATCAATTCTTATAATGCAATTATATAAAATATACAATTCTGCATAATGACGACTTTTACTTTTGGTACTTTAAGTGACATTTTCAATGCAGGACTTTAGAGTATTTGTACTCTGTGGTATTTCTACTTTTACTTAAGTAAAAGATCTGAGTACTTCAAGAAAGAAAGGAAGAAAGAAAGGATATCTCCTCTTCCTCCCCCCCCTCCTCCCCCGTGTCCTTCTGTTGCTTCTTTTGTCTTTTGACTGCTGGTCACCCCATTTAACATGGAGCAGATAGCATCAGGCCGACACAGATTGGGTTCCCCGGCAGCTCCATTGTTGGGGGGTGAGGAGGGGTGAGGGTGGGGGTGAGGTGAGGGGTGAAGGCGGTGGGGGGGGGGGTTCTTGCGTTACAGTCGGACTCGTTTAACTTGCAGCCCTCTTTTAAGAAACGAACAAATTGCTGCTGAAAGTCTGTCTTTGTTGTTTCGGTGGGTTGATCTCAGAGCTCCAACAACAAACAGTCTGCAGAGAGAAAATCACAGCGAAGCTGCGGCGTCACATCTGCTCACTTTAACATCTTCATGTGCCGTCAAATTCTCTTTATTCAGAGTTTCCTCCTCTGAAAATTGACTCTGGACCCATTTAAGTCCTGATACTGATCATTTATCACCACAAACATGCAGGTCATTCATAAAAATTTCACTTGGGTGCCAAAAAAAATGTAAGTTTTCACAGTTTTCTTCCTGTAAAGCATCATGTGACAAAAAATTGGACCAACTTGTCCAATATTTTTAAAACAATGCCACAATAAACATTTGGTGATCTTTCACATTTTCCTTTTCGGTGCTGAAAAATTGAAAGATTTCGAAATAAAAGGGTTTTTCTTCTTGTAAGTCTGTGAAATTGGATTTAAAGCATCACTGGGTACCAAAGGTCTCAACGAAAACCCTGGTTTGGACCATTTTGGGTTGTTGAGGCCTGATACCAAAATATTTTTAAGACAATACAACAATAAACAGTCAGTGATCTTTCATATTTGCCAATAACTTGCTGAAATAGTCAAAGACTTTCACATTAAAAGGACTTTTCTTCTTGTAAGAGATATGTCCCCACTAAAATCCTGGTTTGGACAATTTTGGGTTGTTGAGACTCGATACAGATACTTTGAAGATTCAGTGATTTTTCATATTTGCCAAAACAATTCAAAGATTTTCAAATTAAAAGGGTTTGTCATCTTTTAAGAGTCACTGAAACTAGATTTAGTCCCCATTGTCTTCACTGAATCCCAGTTTGGACCAGTTTTGATTGTTGAGGCCTGATACTGATATTTCTAAGACAAAGCAACAATAAACATCCAGAGTTCTTTCATATTTGCCTATTAGGTGCCAATATTTTCAAATTAAAAGGCTTTTTCTTCATCTCTTTTCTGTGAAACTGGATTTAGAGCATCACTGGACACTAAAAGTCTCAACTTAAACCCTAATTTGAACCATCTTGGGTTCTTGAGGCCTGATACTGATGTCTTTTAAAACAATATAATAATAAACGTTCAGTGATCTTTCATATTTGCCATGTGGGTGCTGAGAGATTTTCAAAGTAAAAGGGTTCCTTGAAACTGAATTTAGAGCATCACTGGACACTAAAAGTCTCAACTTAAACCCTAATTTGAACCAGTTAGTTTTGTTAAGACCTGATACTGATATTTATAAGACAATATGACATTCAGTGATTTTTCATATTTGTTAATTTGGCGGTAAACGATTCAGAGATTTCAAATTAAAAGGGCTTCTCTTTTTGTAAGAGTCTGTGAAACCGGATTTCAGAAACTGGCCTTATGCATATATTTTTAAGACAATAGAACCAAAACAACATTCAGTGATCTCTTATATTTGCCAGTTAGGTGCTGGAATGTTCAGTCATTTTCAAAATAAAAGGGTTTAAATCCTTGTAATTGTGTGATTTAGAGCATCGCTGGACACTAACAGTCTCTACTGAATCCAAATTTGAATCAACTTGTGTTGTTGAGGGCTGATAACAATATTTTTAAGACAATGTAACAAAAAACATTCAGTAATCTTTCATATTTGTGAATTAGTGCTGTAATATTCAAATATGTTCCAATTAACGGGTTTTTCTTCTTGTAAAACTGGAGCATCGCTGAGCACTAAAAGTCTCCCAGTTTGGACCAGTTTGGGTTGCTGTTGTATGATACCAATGATATTTTGAAGACAAAATAATCTGTGTGTTTTTGTGTTTTCCAAAACAGTGCCAAAATATGTAAAGATTTTCAAATTAAAAGTCTTTCCTTTTAAGAGTCTGTAAAACCCTGGTTTGGACCAAACTGTGTTGTTAAGATCTGATACTGATATTTTAAGATAATACAACATTCAGTTATTTGGCATATTTTCAAATATGGTGTCAGAAAATGCAGAGATTTTCAAAATAAAAGAGTCTGTGAAACTGGATTTAGCACGTTGCAAGAGAAGGTCTCTGGTTTGGACCATGTTGGGTTTTTTATGACAATACAACCAAAACAACACTGAGTGATCTTTTCATTTTTCTGATTTTGTGCCAAAATTTTCCAGACTTTTCGAATTAAAACATTTTTTTCTTTTAAGAGTGAATTTAGAGCATCACTGCTAAATCCCAGTTCAGATTGTGAAGCATGATTTATAATACAGTACATTCAGTGATCTTTCTTTTTTTTTTCTAATTTGGTGCCAAAACAGGGTTTTTCTTTATTATTATTGTTGGTTATTATTAGTTATTGTCTGTGAAAGTGGATTTAGAGCATCACTGGACACTCTAGACTGGTTTTTAAATATTCCAATTAGTGTCACAAGAGTCAAAGTTTTCTGGGATTTCTTCTTTTAATAAAGGGCTGATTTGTGTTGTTGAGGCCTCGTAACATTTTATTTTAATTGTTTTCTGCACGTTAAAATGTAAAATCCTCTAAACTACTAAAACTGTTTCAGACTGATATGAGTCTTTAAGTCTAAAAAGTTTTCAGGCTTTCTTTGTCTGAGTCTCTGAAACTGGATTTAAAGCATCATAAACTTCAATCCACTAAACAATCAACAATTTGCCACATTTTTTCAATTTCATGCCAAAAAATTCTACGTTTTCAGAGTTTTCTTCCTGTAAAGCATCAGGTGACACTAAGTGACTCAACTCAATCCAAGTTTTGAAATTTTTAAGACGATACAGCAATAAACATTCAGCGATCTTTCATATTCTCCAATGTGGTGCAGAAATATTCAAAGATTTTCAAAATAAAAGGGTTTGACTTCGTCTTGAGTCTCTGAACTGGATTTAGAGCATCACTGATTACTGATGGTCTCCATCAAAACCCTGGCTGGGATCGATTTAAGTTTTAAAGCTTGTTACCAAGATTTTTTTAAGCTTGATATAAATCTTTTAAAACAACAAAAGCCTTCATTCGTCCTTTACATTTTCCACGTTGGTGCCAAAATATCAAATATTTCATATTTTCTTTCAGACTTTAATGTCTAAAAAGTCTAAATGCTGGTTTGGTCTTTTAATGCTGATGTATTTTTATACAGCAGCTGGTGTCGTCAGACTGCCTTCAATTTTTTGCAGTTTGGCTGAAAATGATCCTGATTATTCAGAGTTTTATTCCACTCAGAGTTTGTGAAACAGGACTTGGAGTATCATGGGGCTCTGATGGGACTCATTTAGGTTTTTAAAGACCAGAACAAACATCTTTTAAAAAGAAACGATCAGTCACATCTCTTTAATTTGGTGCTAAAATTTCATTTCATTGTTTTCTGTGAATCAGAATTAGCAGGAAATCTCCTCTGATTCTGATATCAGTATTTCAAAGATCACAAATAACATCCAGTTACTTTTTTAATTGTTCAGTTTGGGACCAAAACATTTAAACATTCAGTGGTTTCTGCTCATCAGGGAGGAAAATCATCGCAACATTTAATTTCTCATTGTCTTCTTCTTTATCTTCTCAGTATTTGTTTATCTTTTACATTTTCTATTTTGGTGCAAAAATCTAATATTTTGTCTCAGACTACGCAGCTTGTCAGCAGGTAAAATCCCCTAAAAGTCTCAAAAAAATAAAAAATAAAAAGAAGGTTTGGACTGATATGAATGTTTGACAACCCTGGAGAGGACAGATGTTGTCCAGATGTGCATAAGTGTAGATTTAAGGGAGGTGTAGAGTTCAAGTCAGGTCCTCCTCAATATTTAGAATCAATATTTGTGTTGGTCCTCCCAAATAAAAACATGAAAGTAGCAGAGGAGTTTTATTTTGAAGAACTTCTAACCTGATATCCTAACTGCATTACACTCATTTACGTTTTAAAATGTCACCTGCTGCATGAATTTTGTGTTTTCTTTCACATAAATAAAGACATTTCCACCATAAACTGATGCAGAAAAGACTCAGACTCGTGCATCTAAAAAGAAAACAGAAAAATCACAAGAACGCAGGAAATGAAGTGAGTCTTGCTTAATATTTGTCCCCTACGATGTTGAAATGAAGCGTTCTGCAGATGTGGTCTTTAGAGAGCAGTCCTGACATCATGTCTGTGAAATCTTTCAATGTGGTGCCAAAAAATTCAAATTATTCAGAGTTTTCCACTGAAGCAGCATTTCAAGCATCACTGAACACTGGAATCAGCGTTTGGATGTTTGTTCACTGTTTTCTTTAGATTTTCCGCTTGAATGTGAAGAAACAAACATCTGCAGCCACAATTCCACCTTAAAAATCTGTCTGAACCCTCAGATCTGCAGCCAGAAATATTCACAACATGTTCAACCCAAAATGCAAAACACTTTTTTCTGAACCAGAATCCCGGAGCATCATGGGAAAGTGAGCCTCACAAACAAAGAGAGACACAAATCTCAGATCAGATCAGTCAGACGTCAAACACACAAGCAGAGAAACACTGAACGTGAACTGCTTTTTTGTTTTTCAGCTTCAGTGTCATTCTGAATTTCTGAACCTCCAAACGGATGCAAAAACACGATTCTTTCTTTCTTTCTTCTTCTTCTCTTCGCGTAAAAACAGACACAGAATCTGAAAACAGAAACGGAGGAAAATCCGGAACCATCTGCGCTTCAGAGCCGCTGTGCTGCTGACTCACAGAGACAAATAAAAATATCACCATCACATTATTGTTATCTTATTATTATAACCCAGAGTCTGGACTCTGACTGCTGAACCAACACAAACATACACTAAAATAAAAGTGGCCTTTTGCTTCCTGTTGAGGCTGCAGGTTTGAACTTTGACCTCCAGCAGCAGAAGCCTGCAGATTTTTTAGAATATTCAAGTATATTTCCCTTTTAAAGGAAAGTGAAAAACATATCAGGATATTTGATGATGATTTTAGCTGAATCAAATGAATTAATTTGTCTTAATTTGTATTAACATGGACGTTCAATAAATTTGATGCTTTATATTAAGTCATCAGAGTTTGTTTCGTGCAGGAAACAACGAATTTATATCAGAAAATGTGCGTTTGTTTGCAGCAGGATGCAGGTTTTGACCTTTGACCTGCTGACAGACAACCAGCAGTGTAGAAATACAGTCAGGCGTCGTGTTGCAGCTTCCAGAAACTGTTCCGTCCGTCATTCACAACTAAAACATCCAGCTGGAGTTATTTACTCCGAAATAAAGATTACACACAAATTAGCCAAAACAAAAAGACTTTAACATAAATAAACAAATAATCGTCTGAAATGAGACAAAGGTCAGTCTGTTTCTGTTTCCGTCATTTTAACGCGGTCACGGACAGAACATGTGCACCTGTACGAGGATTAATCAACACAAAACAACCACAAACGAGCTCCTGCAGCAACAAACACACAATAAAGACAGAAAATAGTCGTTTGGAAGCAAAGCGCAACATTTCCTGACAAAATATAGAAACAAAATCATCCCCAGGAGAACAGAAGAGGAAGAAGAACGTGCTGTTGTTACTGAAGCTACAAGAAAATGTGACTGTATTTATCCAGAAAAATGCAGAAGACCGTCGAGTGAGGAAGAGGAGGTCAGTCTGCACTTTTTTAATAATTGTGTTTTTAGGTTTTTCTTGTGCGCAACACAAACCAAAAAATGTCTGATGGCAACAAGAGGAGAAGAAGGATGATTAAAAAACAGCTTTAATGTGTCTGCAAACACAAACCAGCAGCTTCTGGAAACTCAAACAGGTGAAAAAGTCTCCGAATATTCCGGATTTTTTAGGGATTTTGTGCAAACACAAAAGAGAAGCTCGGAGGACGCGCAGAGAGGCAGTGAAGTGCAGCGGCTCGGTTTACAGCTTTTCACTGCCACAACTCACCAAAACCTGCAGGAAAAAAACACACAGCCAGAAAACCTGCAGCAGCCCGCAGACCAAGAAAAAGAAAGAAAAAACAACCAGCTGCAACAACAAACACCGAAAACTGATAAAGTCTCTGCAGATAACAAACTACACAAAGAGGAGAGCTGCGCAGAAAGCAGCAGCTCACATTCAGCCGGAAAACGTGACGAAAATTCTGCAGGTTTCATTTAATTCCCGAAAAACACTCAAATCAGGATTTCAGCAGCTTTTACACAACATAAAATCTCATTTACACATTTTATAAATATGACGAACTGCAGAAAACACGAGCGAGAGCAAAAAGAACCAAAAATGCGTCTTTTAATCTGAAAAATAGCAAATCTGCAAGTACAAGGAGGAAAATTCCGCTGATTTCATCACAGTTTAGATCTGATCTGTAAAACAAATCAAAGGGCAATGAGGCAGAAAAAAAATATTCAAATGCATCGAAAGAAGGCATGAAAATATGACGAGCTGAAGCAAAAATAACACCAGGAAAGAAGCCAGTCTGATATTTGTTAAAGAAATCTCTAAAATCTGCAAGTTTAATTTATTCATATTTTACTGGTTGAAACACAGTTTAGTTTCACGATGTAAAATCAAACCAAATAAAGTGAAACAAGGCAGAAACCAACCAGCTGCACCACAAAACATTCAGATGCGGATCTGAAGAAAACCAAAAACACACCAGAGCAAAAAAGAGCCGAGAGTCAAAACTCTCAAACTGAGCCTGAAAGAAAGAAAAGGTGAAACATCTGCAGCTAAAAGTCAAGCAGACAAACCAACCTGACCAAAAAAAGAAACATCCACATGCAGAAACACTGCAGCATCTCAAGTCCCATTTACGAGTCTGAGGTAAATTTAAGGTAAAAACACACCGGAGAGAAAAAAGAAAAAAAAGAAACACTGAGGGGGGGGAAAGGCAAAGTTTTAAGGAATAAATTTAAAATTCAGCTGTAAAAACAAAACCACACAAGCGGCATTAAAATATTTAAATGCGGCAGCAACTGAAGAGAAATGAACACACAAAAATGAGAAGAACACAGTGGAGCTGCAGCAGACTGACAGCACTGAGCCAAAACACACCAACGCTCCAAACCAGCAACAAAATCTGACTTTTGCCTCAAAAAATACACAAAAATCTGCAAGACTGTGGAAGAAAATTCAGCTTTTTTTCATGTGTAAATAATGAGCCAAACAACACACACGAGCCTGATACACACTGCAAACATGACGAGCCGGAGCTCAAAACAAAACCCCCCAAAACACACCACATGACAAGGAGGACCGCGCTGAGATTCAGTCTCCGAATTTTCTGCAAAGAAAATAAGGAAAATCTGCAAGTTTGCGTTTAAATTTCAGCTGTTTGAGGTTTGAGGTGTAAAATCAAACTAGTCGAGGCAGAAGTGCACCACAAAACATGTAAACCCGGATCACAGCAGCGTTTGAATGAGCACATTTCAGGATATTCTGGGTGATTTCTGCACAAAAACACGCAGTGAGTTTGCGCTCAGTGGGAGCCGCAGGCCGCAGCCTGCAGCGCAGCTCAGATTTCACTGTTCAAAAGCAGAAAATATCTCACAGTCAGTCAGTCAGGCTTCAGCAGCCTGAACGCGACCTCTGGTTGCATCATTTGACACAGTTTTTCCACCCAGACGCGCGTAAATCTTTTTTATGCGTAAAGGCTTTACGCACACGCGCGCTGCTGCTGTGTAATTTTCACTGTGTGCGTAAACAACAACAACAAGCAAAACTCCCAAACACACGAACAAAAAACAAAAACAAAAAACCTCACAGCTTTGCTGACGTTTAGTTTTTGGAATTAAAATAATCTCTTGTGGATTTGATCAGATGTTTGCACCACAGTGCAGAACCGCATTAAGAAACCCCAAATTTAAGATAAAATCCATAAAAACAAGGTTTTTCCTCTGAAATTTAAAAGTAATTTTTAAAAATATTTCACTACATTTAATTTAGTTGCTTTCAGGTACCTGGTGATAAAAACAGTGACAACACGGACGGCAGGAGGAGTAAAAAAGACAAAAGGATTTGCGTTTGTTATGAATGTAACCTATTCTTTTATTTTTATTTTTTTATGATTAAAACATTTTTTTCTCTTTTTTTAACTTCTGTAAGCGACAAACACGGGAATAAGAATAAGACCACAATAGTATCACAACCATGAAAAATTGTTTTTAGAGACGACAATTAAAGGACAATCATTCCAAGTAGTATTAGAGATAATGAGGCATTTTTTTTTTCTTCTTCTGTCAAACAAACGGGTTTTTACATTGTTCGAAAACCCCAAATTCAAATTACAAATAGACATTTTTTCTCTCTCTTTTACTAATTATAAAAAAATAAAATAAAAAATAAAAGGAGAAGAAAAGGCGTGAACGTCCATTTTTATCGGCGATCACGTTTACAGTCAAAGAAGCACATCACAGGCTGCCACCGCGGAAAATATCCATCAACAAACGAGATATTTACGCAAAAAAGGAAAAAAGAAAATCAGCCTTTTAATTCAAAGATGGGAGTTTCATTTACGCTGTTTCCATCGCAATTAACGAGGCGGATTAAGGCAAAAACGCCAACAAACATTCGTTGAAAAAGAATCGGCGTCACCAAACTCCATTCAAATTTCTGCTAATTTAAGAAAACAACAAAAATGTGCAATAAAAATCTCGTTGTTAAATGGACATTTTCTGCTGTGAAGGAGGCATCATTCACCCCTTTATTCATCCGCTCACTCATTCATTCATTCACTCCGTAATTCCTACTACATTAGGCCTCTGTCAGCTGAACTCTAAATGTCCTAAAAACCGATTCTTTGGTCTATAAAAAAGTACATTAACAGTTTTTTAAACTGGGAAATGAATGAATGGAGAGAAAAAAAAACAGCCTCAGCAGGACTTTGACGGCGGGAGCCAGAGTCGCTTTTTAAAAAAAAAAAAAGGAAAAACACATTTCCACTGTATAGAAAATAAAAATAAAAAATAAAAAATTAGTGTTTAATTTTTTTAATTTTTTTTCTGTAAAATAAAATCATTCTCCGCCGCTTCTTTTCTAACCCGCATGAGACCTGATAATACTGCAAACATGCGGGCAAAACCAACCGGCTATTAGACATATTATTATTATTATTACCTTTTTTTAAAATCTCAAAAATTAGACAAAACTATTTTAAATACACATTCTATAAAAAAGTAATGCCTCCTCCAACAACAACAACAAGAACAACAGAAAAATAATAATCAGCCTACAGCTCTCATCATCATCATCATCATTCTCTCTGTTTTTTTAGCTCAGGTCACATCATTGCACGTCGCTGACTGACAGTAACTATACAGAGACAAAGCCCGGACACTTATAGTAACAGACATTATGTACACAGAAATTAAAAAACTGCAGAAGAAGATGGAGCAGAAAGAAGAAAGAAGAAGGGGAAGGGGAAGGGGAAGAAGAAGAAGAAGAAAGAAGAAGAGATAGTAATAATAATAATAATAATAATAATAATAATAATAATAATAATAATAATAATAATATTAAAAAATACCTGGAAACTTCAGGGCTGCTTTCTGTTTCTCTGCTGCTCTTTTTTGTTTTGCAGTTTTAGTCTCTCCTCTTTTTTCTATAGTAGGTAGTTTATAATAATTTTGTATTTTTTTTACAGTGTAAATGTTCAGTGTAAAATGTTCAACTTACAGTTCCAGAGTCATTTTAAGATTTTCACTCCTTCAGGGGGGGAAATGATGGAAGGATGGAGGGATGGATGGATGGAGGGGTGAGGCAGGGGGTGAGGGGTTCTGGGGGGGATGTTAGTGTATAAGCGGGTTGGAGGTCGAGCCCTGGTTTTGATGCGTGAAATAGTCAGACAAACCCCCGGACAGTCCCGAGGAGAAGGCGGGCAGAGAGCCGGACAGCGCCGGCCTAAGAGAGTCACAGGGCAGCGAGGAGGAGGACGGAGCCTGCGGGGAGTTGGAGGCCGAAGCCCGGGCGGCCTGCAGGGAGCCTCCGCCGCCGCTGCCGCCGCTCTGCGTGCTCATGGACGGGTGCGGGACGTGCGGGAAAAAGTAGCTAGTCTGCCCGGCCAGCAGGTTGACCGAGCACGGGTTGAGGGAGTACGTGGCCCCGGAGCAAGGCACGGAGAGGCCGCAGGGCACCGCGGAGGCCGCCAGGGCCGCGGCCGTCAGGTGGTGCGTCGCGTAGGGGAGATCCCCGCCGACCAGCCGGTCCATGCTGAGCCCGTTGGACGACGGGAACGACGAGTGGTTGTTGCCCATGTTCTGGGTCAGCATGGTGCTGTAAGACATGGGGTGACCCGGGTAGCCCGAGGAGGTGCCGTTGTAGCCCAGGGCGCCGCTGGCCCGTGGGTGATGCAGAGAGAGGAAGGGGGACATTGGCCAGTACAGGGAGCCGGCCCGGTCCATGAAGGTCAGCCCGGAGGTCAGCCGGGCACCCCGCTTGAAGGCCAGCTTGGCCCGGGAGGTGGTGGAGCGCCGCCGGAGCTTCCCGGTGGTTCCCCCGATGAAAACATCATCGCTACTGGGGTCCAGCATCCAGTAGTTGCCCTTCCCGGGGTCGTCGTAGTGGCGCGGCACCTTGACAAAGCACTTGTTCAGACTCAGGTTGTGCCGGATGGAGTTCTGCCAGCCCTGCTTGTTCTCCCGGTAGTACGGGAAGTTCTTCATAATGAACTCGTAGATCCCGTTGAGGGTGAGCCGCTTCTCGGGGCTCTGCCGGATGGCCATCATGATGAGCGCGTTGTAGCTGAACGGAGGCTTCTCGTACTTGCCGCTCTTCTTGTCTCCGTCCTTCCCCGCGGAACCGCCGTCCCCGTCTTTCTCCTTCTTCTCCTCCTGCTGCTGCTTCTCCTTCTCCTCCGCGCAGCTCTCCTGGCCGGAGGAGTCACTTTTAGACTCCGCTTTGGCGTCCTGCTGCGCGGCCGCGAGAGGAGCTTTCTGTTCGGCTTCGTCCGCGCCGCCGGGTCGGTGTTGGTGCTGTTGGTGATGGTTCTGGGTCTGGTGGTGGTGGTTCTGGTGGTGATGCTGGTTCTGGTGGTTGTTGTTGTCGCTCTGCACGGCCTCCGGCACCAAACTGTTTATACTGAACGACGATTTCGGAATCATTTTCACCTCTTTGCGCTCTCCCATATCCAACATCACCGGGCACTGAGGGTGGAAACACAGCTGGGTCTCAATCTGTCCGGTCTGAGCCTGCGAACCAGGACGGGAAGGAAGGAAGGGGGGAACGAGAGGAAGAAAGAAAGTATAGCCCAACAAACTATTTCATGTTCGGTTTGGGGAGAAAAAAGGAAACACACACACACAACACACATGTACACACACATCGATAGGAGACAGATAGCTGCAATTAATTAGGGAGCCGCAGCCACTAAAGCAAGTAAAAAACATTGGTTGGACCTTTCCAGTCCTCAGCCAACCAGGGGAACATTAGTATTAAATATTAAGGCGTCCTCTGCGCTCTCAGCCAATCATGACGCACAGGGAAACACACACATCCACCAATGCCGTGCACGCTGCAAAAAATACCAAACCTGGGCAGTCTTTTCAGGTCTTTTTAAGGGTTTAAAAAATTGATTTCATCACAATTAAAATGAAAATCTGACCGATTAAATCAGATTTTGACTTTCTCAAAAGCGAATCGGTTTTGAGCAACTTTTGTCGATTTTTAAGCATTTTTAATGTGTAGCCAGTACATCAAGCTCACATTTAGCCTCATTTTAAGCCACAAACACTTTACTTAGAAATCGTATTGTATTTTATTAGAAAAAGTGGATTTTTAGAAGATAATTCTACATTTTTCCGGATCGTTTTTCAACAAAAAGTCAGACTTTCAGCGCGTAAAACACGCCCAAAACGATTCACCAGCTTGGACACTTTTTGCAGCGCAGAAAACACACTCACCCCTATCAACACTCCTTCCCCTCACTCACCCCTCCCCTCCTCGCTCATTCTCTCCCCCACCTAAACTAAAGCCGTCGCTGGAAAACACACACCGTGCATGCGTGCACCCAAATCCCCGCCGCTCCTCATATTTACACTCAAATATTTTCCCCTTCGGCGTCTCAGAAACTGTTTACATGCAGCCTCGGAGGGAAAATAAACAGAGGAGAGGGGATCCGGAGGGCACGCGGACACGGTCAGGACACGCGGAGGTGATTTGTGTGTCACATCGCAGCAGACAGCACAGAGAGGCTGCTACGGGCTGTTTCTCCAAAGCCGATTTTCCGTGCGTAAAATGCGCGTAAAGTGTGCGCCGCGAGGCGTAAACACGGTGTCATGTCAGCTTGCTGCTTCCAGGAAGGTTTGTAGTTTAGTTTCATGCCGAAGGCTCCGCGCTGGAGGAGAATCTGACAGCAACAAGAACACAAAGTCAACACACTCAGTGAGTCCGAATAAAAGGCTGAAACACAGAGGCCGCCGGAGGAGAAGCGCCTACATTTTTAAAAGTCAAATTTAACTCCAAAACTTGTTTTCATCTATTTTTAATTATTACAGATATTTAGGAAAACATCACATATTATTTATAATCTTTAAAGGGTCATTCCAACATATTTAGTTCACTTTTTCTTTTGGTAAAAACATAGTGACGCCTTCAAGCATGTTTTTTTTTTTATAACTGTGGTAATTATACTGCTGGTACTACCGCAAGTACCACTATTAGTACTAGTATCACCACCACCTCCTCATTTACTGCTGCTACAATGATGAACACTGACAGTTTGACATTGAGGTCAATAAAACCTGAACAATCGGTACATTTTTCTTGCGTAAAACGCAACTTGAATGCGCATTTTGTGTCCAGAAAATTAATTAATTTTGAGAAATATTTCTATTTGTAGTCATGCTTTTATTTTGATGGGGCACTTTGACCTGATATTTGTTTTTCAGTTTTCAAACTGGTTGGTTGTTGTTTGCTGTTTGTTTGGGCACATATACTGAGAATCACTGGGGATTTATTAACCTGATGGGAGTTTATATTCAATTATACAATCATAGAATAAAAATTAACATTTGGCGTTTTATTTTAAAAGCTGATTCCAGGATATTTTTGGACAAAATATAAATTTACATCATTTTACTGGTTCTTGGCAGTGAAACTAAATTATCTTTAGAAGTTTACAGAAAATAAAAAATATATATTTAACTGAATAGTATGAATTATGAATAAACTTAAATAACTAAAGACACCCACAGACTGAATGGTTCAATTAAAGATCTCAGTATTAATCAAATCTTTGTTTCAGTCCTGATTCTTCCATTAATACCACCAGAGCTGCTGCTGCTGCTGCTGCTGCTGCCAGTACCATGTTAGTACTACATCTACTGCTTATACCACTGACACTAGACCTTTATTATCGCAGTTACAGTGTGTTCAGCGATGCTATTATTAGTATTAATTGATAACACTGCTGCTACTAACACTGTGTTAGTAGCAGCAGTAGTGTTATGTTTACCACGTGACCACGGGGACTGTAAACACGTGACCACAAATAATAAACACATCAGAAAAACATCAGATATTATTTTTAGCCTCTAAAGGATGAATCAGGATTTATTTCATCATACATGTAGTGATATTTGTTACTACTATAACACTGATGGTACTATTACTGCCAACACGACGACAGCAGTAAAATCTGCAGTAGTTTAACAAAATATCTGCTCCTTTTAGTTTGAAAACATCTTTAAAATTCACACTTTTAGAATACTTTTATTATCACCATCAGTACTGTTGATTAACATTGCTGATATTACATAAGTTGCCTTGTTTCTACCACTTTCATGTGACCACAAATAGTGGAAAATAAAATGTCCCCACCGCACCAAACTCTGTTCATTTTCTTCTGAATTTAACGAGAAAACAAACGCTCTGAATAGCAGTGCGGAGGAGAGACAGAGGTGAGCTCTCTAGTCTCTGTCAGGTGAAACTTTAAATCCAACCACACCAAACTCCCTGCGTTTTGTTCTGAATTTTACAGCAGATTTAAGAGGTCAGGCTTAGGAGAAACAGTTTGATTTTCTTGCGTCTCCAACCTCCAACCAAACCAAACTCTGTTCATGTTTCCCATGAATTTTAGACCACGTTTAAGTGACTACAAATACTGAACATAAAACTGCCACACGTTGTCTGTGAACTCAACCGTCAGTCAGTTTAATCTGAGACACGTGAAGCCAAACTTGTCAGTCTGTGAATCCTCAGCAGTTAATTTAACACTTTTTAAGGCAAAATATTTCCGAGTATTTAACAATAAACTGTCGCTGATGTGTGAATGTTTGGCTCTGGAGCAACAAACTAAACTGTCTGATCCTGAGACAAGTTAGAAAAACTCCAACAGAGTTAATTTAACACTTTTTGAGATTTTTCTGTGGTTCCTAAAAAACTCAGATCACTTGGAAATCAAACGCAAAGTGTTTCCATCAGGTGGAGTTTTTGGTGCGTAAATGTGACACACACAAATAAATCAGCTAAAGAGATAAATGCCTTTACTCTCTGCAGATTTCCTCCAATTGAACGAACTAAACATATTTTGTGACTTTCTGTTGGGGACTTTGACCCCGGGCGGAGCAGCAGCAGCAGCAGCTGCAGCTCGGACAAACGGAGCCGGTTTTTTTTACGCACAGAAACACTGAAGCGTCACTGAGCCGTTTGAGCTCCACAGCGAGCCACAAATAAATCTTAGACTGTTTTCTCTCAACAGGCTGAAGAAGAAGACAGAAACTGTCAGATCCTGTTGATGAAAGAAATTCTATTCTAATTAAGTGTTTTAGTTTAGAAATAAGGCATCAGAATCCAATAATTCACATCAAAACAAGAGATTTTATGTCATTTTCAAGGTTTTTGATGCTCGTTTAGAGGAAGCTGAGTCCGCTGCTGCAGCTGTGTGCGGGTTAGTTGCGGTGCAGGAACAGAAAACATCATTTTAACTCATTTAATAACAATTTAGTGTTTGTCTGAACATTTTTTGGCCCTTTTTCTTTTCCTGACGTTTGATTTGTGCTTCATGCTAAGATTCGGTTTTGTGAAAGATTCATTCCCACACTTCTTTAAATTCTTGTGCAGTTCTCCCTGTAATAACACATGCAGCTGAGAAACATGAGCTTTAGTCTGACTTTTGTTTTATAAAAATGAAGGGCTTAAATGCGAAAACAATTAAACAGAAACTAGATGATTGGATAGTAGAAAACATTTTTATAAAGTCAGTCATTTTACTTTATTATCAGGTTGACTACTAAAAAAAGCGATACAACAACAACAACTACTACTACTACTACAACAACTAATAATAATAATAATAATAATAATAATAACAATAATAATAATAATAATGATAGACGAAAAAGGCGGAAGGTCCCAACTTGTTTTTTTTTTCGGAGCTTTCAGTTACATGTAATGGCTTTCAATCACAAATCAATGGCATTAATAATAATAACAATAATAACGATAACAACAATAATAAATAATAATAACAATTAACTTCTGCCCGCACGGTGCGTTTTTCTTGCGTAAAAACGCGTCCTTAACGCGAATTTTGAAAACGAATGATTATTTGGAGGGTTGTTTTTCCGTCATGCTTTTATTTTGATGGGATAATTTAACTTGATGTTTGTTTGTCAGCATCTCAGTGACTCTCAGTGAACTAAACACAGACTGTTTGCTGTTGTTGCTGTTGTTGGTTTGCTCACAGGAGCTGAAGATGTGAGCTCAGTTTGTACCGTTCAGCCGCTCCGCGCCTATATGTTGTCTCTGTGTGTCTGTATGCGTGTGTGTGTGTGTGTGTGTGTGTGTGTGTGTGTGTGTGTGTGTGTGTGTGTGTGTGTGTGTGTGTGTATGGAACATCCCAACAGGACTGAGGAGGAGGAGGTGGAGGATGTGTAGAAAAAAAAAACATCCATCTAACCTCAGAGAGAAAAACCTGAAACAAGTGAAGCGCCTGTTTCAGTTAAAATGTTTAAAAACAAACAAACCACTGGACTTTAAATTAAACCAAACTCTGTTCATTTTTTTTTTATTTAAAACAGACCAACAACTGGAATGTCAAATAAAACCAAACCAAAGTCAGTTCATTTTCCTTTGACTTTTAAAACAAACTGACATTTGCAGTTTAAAGTATGAGATCAGGTTAAGAATCACTGACATTCACCTCATTTCTTCACCAACTACGGACAAACCAGACTCCACTCTGTTTCTTCTACATTTGAAAACAGATCAAAATCTGCGACATCAAGTAAAACCAAACCAGACTGAACTAATTTTCTTCTAAATTAAAAAAAAAAGATGCAAATGCTCCAACTTGCAGTGTAAAGGAGAGCCAGAGAGAGGATTGTTTTCTTGCCTCCTCTGTTGGTCAAGTCACAACTGCAACTTCAAATCCAATCTAACCAGACTCCATTCATTTTCTTGTGAATTTTAGAAAAATGTGCAAAAATCTTAAAATTGCAGTGAAAGTCAGGCAGGTTTCTTGTCTCTTTTGCAGGTCAAGACACAACTACATCTTCAAATGCAACCAAACTAGACTCCATACGTTTTCCCCAAATTTTACAACAAATTTAACAAACTCAGATTTACAGTCCGACCTTCAGTATGAGATATGAAGAAGGAGCTTTTCTTGCATTTTCAACCACCAGCCAGGACTTCAGGTTCACCAGACTCTATTCACTTTTTTCATCATTTTAGAACATGTTTAAAAGTCAGAGATTGACAACTGGGTTTTCAAATCCAACCAAACCAGACTCCATTCACTTTTTTCTGAATTCTAAAAACAAGCAAGGAGAGAAACAGACAGAAAGTGTTGCTTCCATGTCTCTTTTGTCAGTCAAGTCACAACAGCGACTTAAAATCGAACCAAACCAGACTCCATTCATTCTTTTCCCTGAATTTTAGAACACGTTTCAATGCTCAATTTTGTAGCTTAAAGCAGGAGCTACAAAGTAACTGACAACTGGGTCTACAAATCAAACCACACCAGGGTCCATTCATTTTCTTTTGAATTTTAAAAGACAGAAACACTCAGATTTGCAGCCTGAGACAGAGCTGACTTTTCTTCTTGGTCAAATAACAACTTGAAGTTCAAATCAGCCCAAAGCAGACTCCATTTTCATTTTCTTGTGAATTAAAAGGGGAAAAAAGCAAACGCTTTAAGTTGCAGTGTCAAGGATTACAGAGATGTTTAGTTTGTCAACTACCAACGATGAATATTTGTGACAAGAAACATCTGCAGATCCATAAATACATTCTGAGCTAAACTTTCTTAGATTAAAGCGACAGAGTTCACCAGCTGCTTTTATTTTGAAGCTGTCCAACATGAGCTGCTGTTTAAACATTTACAGTCTCCAGATGTCCATCAAGATGACACATTTAATCCAGCTTGTTACCAGACCTAAACATTTTTATTTAATACAGTAACACAGAAAATATAAACTTTATTCTCCACAAACTTGATTCAAAGCTATGGCAATTTTCACTTTGATTAAAATAGATTTATGTGCTGCTGCAAGGAGTAAAAAACGTAATTATCAATGTGAAAACTTTCTGCTTACATGGTGTGGAATATGTTTGTGTTTGGGTGGAATTTGGAATTAAATCAGAGCTGCAGAGAGAAAGAAACATGAAGGCGATCTATGACCTCCATCATAATTAACATCTCAACCGTCATCAGAGACAAAGATTAATTCTATTTTCGTGGATTTTATTGGAGCATCTGTTTTCATTTTGCTTGCGCAGATTCGTTATTCATCCCGTCAGTTTTACACCGACTGGAGATAATTTTATCTGCTGTGTTTAATCAAAAACTGGAAGATGTTTCAGGTCTGATTCCTCCGCAGAGTTAAACTGTTCAGAGTTCTGGTTTTGATTAAAAATATTTGATCCGTACGTGAAGCAGGCTGTTAAGTTTTCACTTCTGCAGAACATCTGCTGTTTTTCTTCACTCAAACAGAACCACAGAGAGATGTTCAAATCAGGAGAAGCGCATCTGACTCTGTGTGTAATCAATAACGATCAATGTGGCTGATCAAGTGAATGATGAGGAGAGTGTCGATCAGGAGGCAAGTAAAGAGACGACAATGAAGAACGTCAGACCTGACAGAAGCATGAAGGGGTTCCGGAGGTTTTTAACGTAGGAAGTGCAAGTTGTTAGCAAGTTCTAGTGTTCTTTGATGAGGTTCTCACGAGTTTAATGGGGTTTACTGAAGGGGTTTTAGGAGTTCTCAACAGGTTTAAGAAGATCTTAGGCCAAATCTAATGTTATTAATCAGATCAGGAGAGATTTAGCCACTGAGAGAGAAAGTAAATAAAGAGAGAACAATGAAGAACATCAGAACCTGACAAACCATTAAGGCAGTGGTGCCCAATCCTGGTCCTCAGGGTCCACTGTCCTGCATGTTTTAGATGTTTCTCTGCTCCAACACACCTGATTCACATGATCAGCTCGTCATCAAGCCTCTGCAGAAGACTGATAACAACCTGATCATGTGAATCAGGTGTGTTGGAGCAGAGAAACATCTAAAACATGCAGGACAGTGAGCTCTGAGGACCAGGGTTGGGCACCACTGCATTAAGGGGTTCCACAAGGTTTTTAGGGGGAATTTGCAAGTTCTTAAGGGATTCTGGTGTTCTTTAAAGGGGCTCTCAAGAGATTAAGGGGTTTATTAGGGGGTTCTAGGAGTTCTCAACAGGTTTCAGGTGTTCTTACCTCAAATCTAATGTTATTAACAGGTTTCTGTGGTTCTCAAAAAAGTTCAAGTTGCCCTTAACTCCTCAGGTTCCTAAGGAGGTTGCACTAGCGATCAATGAAGCTGATCAAATGACTGATCAGGAGGCAGTTAGACTCCAAGTACGACAGAAAGTTAAGGGAGAACAATGAAGAACATCAGAGCCTGACAAAGCATGAAGGGGTTCCAGAGGTTTTTTCAGAGGCATGTGCAAGTTCTTGAGGGTTCTAGTGTTCTTTAAAGGGGATCTTAAGAGATTAAGGGACTTCATTAGGTGGTTTTAGGTGTTCTCCACAGGTTTAAGCCAGATCTAATTTTATTAACGGGTTCCTGTGGTTCTTAAGCCATCATTAGACCGTTCTTAAGGAGGCTGCACCACTGTTCAATGAAGTTGATCAAGTGACCAGTCTGGAAATTCTTAGGGGGTTCTAGTGGCCTTTAAGGGGGTTCCTGAGAACTTAAGGCAGTTTATTAGGGGATCCGATGAGTTCTCAACAGATTACAAAGGTTCTTAAGCAAAATCTAACATTATTAATGGGCTATTGTGGCTCTTCAACTGGTTCCAGCTGGTCCTAAGCTTTTTCTAAGGTTCTTAAGGAGTCTACACCACCAGAATATGGTTCTTAAGGAGGTGGTACCATTAATCAATGAAGCTGATCAAATGACAGATCAGGAACTGTGTTGATCAGGAGGTAGAAAGTAAGTGAAGAGACAGATGTGACGAACATCAGACCAGAAACGGCATGAAGGGGTTCCACAGGTTTTTTTTAGAAAGCATTTGCAAGTTGTTAGGGGGTCTTTAAGGGGGTTCCCAACAGGGTCCAGGGGTTCTTAAGCAAAATCCAACATTATTACTGGGTTCCTATGGCTCTTAAACAGGTTCCGGCAGGCCTTAAGGGTTTCTCTAGGATCTTAAGGAGGTGGCACCATCGATCAATGAAGCTGATCAAGACCCTGATCAGAAGGCATTAAGCCACCAAGAAAGAAAGTAGGGATGACGACCAAGAACATCAGAACCTGACAGAAGATTAAGGGGTTCCAGAGGTTTTTAAGGGACATTTGCATGCTCTTAGGGAAACATTAAGGGATTTTATTGGCTATCCGGGGGGATTTTAAGGGATTTTGGTGTTCCTGTGGTCAGGTATGGGGACTTAAGGCAGTAATCAGTTCGTTGTGACCTCTGGGGGTTCTTCAGGAAGTTTCAGGGCTTCTTTGGGAGCTCTGTTGGGGCATTTGAGGATTCTTGGGGATCCAAGCTGCCTGGTAGGCTTTTGGGGATTCTTATGGGTTTTGTTGGGTTTTAAGGGAGATTTTTAGGTATAATGGGGGACTGCAGGGCTACAGGAGGGTTTAAAGGACTCCCAGCAGTCCTGAAGGTGTTTCACGAAACGTTAAAGGGATTTCATTTGTTACTGGGGATTTTAAAATTTTGGGTGTTCCAGGGGAATTTAGTGGTATTTAAGAGGTTCGCAGGTACTTCCAGGGGTTCTTTAAGGGTCTCACAGATTGTTAAGGAGGTTCCAGGAGTTATTAAGGGCTTATTTAGTGGTTCTGTTGGGATTTTAGGACCCAAGCTGACCTGAAGGGGGGACTTTCTTATGGGGTTTTATTGATGTTAAGGTATTTGGGGGGTTCTATTGGTGTTCCAGGAGTTCTTAAGTTTGTTCCAGGGGTCTAAAAGGTCAATGAAGAGGATTCATGTTGCTCTGAAAGGGTTTCCAGCAGAAGGTGTTTCAAGAAATATTTTGGTTCTCAAAGAAGATTTTAAGGGATTTGGATGTACCTTGGGTATGCCATGGAAACTTTGAGGGGTGTTCAAATGGTCTTACTTGGTTTTAAAGGGTTCTACAGATGGTTATGTTGGTTCCAGGAGTTATTAATGAAGTTCAGGGCTTCTTTAGAGGTTCTGTTGGGTTACTGGAGGATTCCTCTGGACCCAAGCTGACACGAAGGGTTTTTGGGGATTCGTATGTGTGTGTTTTTTTCCTTTGGTTCTTAAAGGAGATCTTAAGGTGTCTGGAGGGACTTCTCATGAGGTTGCAGGGGGTTTAAGGGATTTCCAGCAGTGCTGAAGGCGTTTTGGGAAATGTTAAAGGGATTTTATTAGTTATTGTAGGAAATTTAAAAGACATGGGTGTTCCTGTGGTATTCCAGGGAACTTAAGGGCATATTCATAGGGTCTTATGAGGATCTAAAGAGGTTCTACAGATTGTTAAGGACTTTCCAGGAGTTGTTATAGAAGTTCTTCAGGGGCACATTGGGTTATCAGAGGATTTTCTTAGGAAACAAACTGCCCTTGAGGGTTTTTGGGAGTTTTTCTTACAGGGTTACGAGGATTAAAGGAAATCCTAGGACTCTTAAAGGTGTTCTGGAGGTGTTTAAGAGGACTTGTTGTTGTTGTTTTGGAACAGTTTTGTTTCTCCAGTGGAGTTCAGAAACCAGAACCTTTATCCTGCCTTCACCTGTGACCTTTGACCTCTGCTCCTGTGTTGTTTGAGGAGGCCAAGAGGAGGGAAACGACCTGGAAAAGGAGAACAAAAATAAACCCTCAGCGTTCCCTTAAACCCCTTGAACCAGCAGGGACTGAAGGATGAAAGGTGGAAAGTTGGACTCTGAAAGACCGAGGCTGCAGGATGAAGGTTGTAGGTATGAAGGATGGAGGAATGAAGGATGTAGGGTGGAGGTTGGAGGGTGTTAATCTGCAGGATGTATTTATTTGCGTTGAGTGTGTGAATGTTTGAACACATCGACGCCGAGTGATTTCTCAACATGTAAACAGCCTCAGTATTATTATTATTGGCTTTAAGGCTCAGAGGGAAAGTTGTGAGCAAATAAATCAGAGGGATCAACAGCACAGAGCAGGAGGAGGAGGAGGAGGAGGCTGAGAGGAGGACAGAGGGCGCCTCCCAGCGGCTGAAACAGGAACTACACCAACACAAATACCAGCCTCCCTGCAGTCATTTACTCTCTGATCGATTTATTTTAATGTTTCATCTCTGATGGACTGATTGTTCACAGCTTATTAAACAATAAAATGATTTAATCAGATTTGTTCTGAATGATAAAACATTAAAATTATCGATCAAACAAGAAATTCATAGAGGAAAACTTCTGACAGGTGAAACTACAACATTATAATCTGCTTTTTATTCTCTCAACTGTTCCATCGTTTCTATCACAGAAATATTTCATGTAAATTGAAAAAGTGTAATTTACAATAATTTCACTAAAACTAACTAAGATTGTGTCAAACAAATAAAACCGTGTTGAAAACGGATCAAAATCGTCAAAAGAGCGAAATAAAAAGCGCAAATAAAGGCTGTAATTTTAAATTTTTCTGTTTAAATTAAATCCTGATCGCCTTCATGTTCAAGTGTCTGTGAGAGCTGCTTATTGTGGCCTTGCATTGTACTTTAATGCTCAGAATAATCAGTTCGTTTTAATTAATAAACGGTATGTTTAAGCATTAAGTTTATTAAAAGTAAAGTTATGTCTGCTTTATAACAAAATCTCATAAAGAGTTATATAAAGAATAGAAGCTTTGTAGAAGAAGTGTGTCGTTTTTTCAAGTTAAATATATCGATCAATCCTGCATATTTTTAGTTAACTACACCATAATTAAATATTCATAAATGAGACATTTGTCATATTATAAAAGGACCGAACTACACGTCATATTACAAAAAAGTAACTACCAGTCCAGATTGGACCTAAATATGAAAAAAAAAAAAAAGTGTAATTAGAGTAAAGTTACACCGTCAAGGATTATTGATCAGGTTGCATTTTAATTACGTCTTTAAAATATGTAAAATGTAAAATGATGAAACATTTTAAAACATTCAGGAGAACAAACGCTCTAAACAGACAGGGAGACTGTCTGATATACAGAGTTTCTGAGAAAACTGCTCCACTTTGTGGCGGGAGACGGAAGGGGAAAAAATGCAAAAAATGTATTTAATTTGAATTAAAAATGTTTTAAAATATCTGAAGATAAAAAGACAAACTGTGGAACTCAAATTTTGGGAGCTTCGTCCATTTTTTTTTTTTTTTTTTTGGTATAAAGTGCAATTTTTAATGTTTGATTTTGAAGTAATCCCAAAGTATTCGGATTACATTACATTTTGTAATCCAACGGATTGTGTTACAAAATTAATTTGTATAACTGATTTCAAAATAATCTGATCAGATCCTGTTAATAATTCTGTTTAATTTTTTGTCGGTATCACCTTCATTTAAGAGTCTCCACACGCCAAAAATTAACTGTTGGCTAATTCTTCTTTTTGTTTAAAATTACGCATTTTGTTGCCTTAAAAAACACATTTATCAGATATAACATCAGATGATGTGGAATTGGGGCAGTGATTGAAGAAAAATCATCTCATTATCATTTTATTAAAAAACCCCAAATTCAAGTGAAGTCCCTGCAGCTCTGATCGGAACAATGAAAAGAACTTTTATTTTGACATTTCTATTTGTAAAACATTTTAGATTTAAGGACAAAACATGATAGATAGATAGATAGATAGATAGATAGATAGATAGATAGATAGATAGATAGATAGATATTATATTTTCTGCCATTGAAATAAAACGCATCTTTCTCTAGGTGCTGAATTCGAACACGGAATAAATAAATAAATAAATAAATAAATAAATGAATGAATAAATAAATAAACCGAGACGTGGAAGCAGCTGAAGCTTCAAACTGACTGAACAGAAAAGTGACCTGCTGCAGTCAGTCTGAACACACCGAGACAAAAAAAAAAACCCCTCAGGATTATTTAATTTTAAAAATAAATAAAAACTTTATGATTTATTTTTTCTCCTCTGAAGAAGCCTCGTCTGTCTGTCTGTCCACTGATGTGCTGGTGAATTAAACTGGTTAAACTGGGTTTGGTGTGCAGCAGGAATCAGACTGGTTTGTCTCGGCTCTCCTGCTGGTTTCTATTTCTCTGTCACCGTGAGCTGAATGTTGAAGCGGGAATCAGACGGAGGCCTGCAGGGACAAAAATATGTCCTGCAAAAAAAACATAACGGGGACAGTAAAGGAGCTGCTGGTCACTCTGTGATTTCGTTTATACTGAAAATATAAGAATGCAAACAGCCAAACACTCATAATGACTGAAGAAAACTGGAAATAAATCCCTAGTTTCCCTTAAATTCGCAATAAAGGACATTAAAACACCTTAAACGCAGTCTGAGGTTATTTAAGGGAAAATCTAAGACTGAATTTTTATCTCGTTAAGAATCTAAACGGACTCATTTAAAGCCTTTACGTATCTGACTGAACATGAATTATATTAATAGAGAAAAACAGATGTTTAAGGCGCTTTAAAGGTGTAAAACAAAAGATGTATTATGTCACAATATCAGGAAACATACTGATTATTTCTGGTTCTATTTATTTTATTGTAAATTGTTTTTATCAACCTTCATCTCCTGAATGTGTGCAAACAAGCTAGTTTTATTTATTTTACCATCAATTTTAAATTAAAAATGTGCTCTCCAGTGAGAATTTAATATAATAATATTACAATAAACTTCCTAATTTAGGCATAAAATGTATTTTGTTTCCTTCATTTATTAAATCTAAACATTAAACAGTCCTCTGTGTGCTCAAAAGCTGGTTTTATTTAGTTTGAGATAGTTTTTTAAAAGGTTTGCAAAGATAATTAAATATAAAATATAACAAAATCAACAGTAATACAGCTCAGTTGTCTCGGCTCTGATGAATTTGGGAACATTTTTATTAACTTTTGCAGGTTTTTATTTTAATCTTCGCCTTATTAATCTTCATTTTATATTTATTTCCCCTCTGTAAATGTTTTGTGTGTGTGGGTAGAAGGATGTTCATGCCTCAGTTAAATTTGGGAACATTTTTCTAATGTTTTGGTTTGAATGTTTGTCTTAAAAATCCATATTTTCTATTTATGTTCTGATTAGTTCCTCTTGTAAACGCTTTGTGTTGATTCAGGTGAATCCTTCAGAGGTTAAAGTGAATATTTTGTTTTAAAAGAAGAAGTTGTGAGGTTGATTCTGAACGTGTAAACTTGACGTGTGGCTCTCTGACAAACACGTCCAGCGGTGAAAACATGAATTGATGAAGCAGAAACGGCCTCAGATGATGAAATAAAAACTCGGAGTGTGTGAGTGGAGCCGCAGAGGGACACACAGAGAAGCTCCTGCTGTCCTGCAGCACAAAAACAAGCAGGAAAATCATTAGCTGTGTTGGCGCCGCAGGGTTAATGGTTCAATCAATGTCAAGCGCTGAAAATAAACTTTTGAACCGGACAATCTGCCTGCTGGAGCCCGCAGACTCAAACTGAGAGCCGGGAGAGACGCAGAGGAGGCTCATTACTGCAGCGACAGCGACACCGTGAGGTCAACACCAGGAACTACACCTCTGTTTCATTAGGGAGGAAAAGTTAGTGAACAAATGTTCTGTTAGGGGTTAAAACTCCTGCACTGAAAATATTATTTCAGTCAGAAAAATGAAGGGGAGACTAGGGACGGTTGCGACATATTTTGTATCAGTCAGACCAATGTTTTTCAAACTTTTTACAACGTGTACCATTTCAGAAAATATCGAGCTCTTCAAGTACCACCTTCCTGCTGCTGGACCTTCCTGGACACTTTACTGGTGCATCTTAAATAACCAGCAGCACGTGTGCTCAATTCACCGTTGACCACTTTATTTTCCACATGGCTCCTCAAAATATTCACCTTCTGTTCTGTATCTCTCTTCAGAAACGTTCATGTTTGGCTCCATGATTGGGACTTTAGAAGACTCAGATTACATTAGACAAGCAGTATGCAGGAATTTTGTTTTTATTTAGTTTTTTGTTTTCAGTTTGAAAACTGGTCACCATTTACTTCCATTATTTGGGAGATTCCGTAACACTGTTTTCCTGTGACCCTCCATCGGCATGAGGGTCAGCAGATAACGACTGAATTTTCATTTTTGGGTGAACTATCCCTTTAAGTAGCCACCTGCACAAACACAAGCTCACTGTCGTCCTCTTCATTTTCAACACATCAGCTCGAAATATTCTTCTCCTGATCTCCTCATGATAGTTCTTGTTTGGAGCCACAATTGAAGAATTTATTTTCAGTCGTAGTTTAGCCTGCAGCTACCAGTAATCATGGATGATGTATCAGTGTGCTACGTGCACAAACGTGACTACAGAGCAGGTTGATATTCAGACAAAAATACTAGAAAGTCAAAATGTATGTATTTTACATTTCAGTAATATTTCATTTAAACTGCTGCACCATTTCAACCCAAACGAATACCTGCACATGGACATAAAAAGACAGAGTTATCAAGGATGTGTCACATCAACGCGTGAAGACCTGTGGAATATGACAAAAACACACATCGGTTCGCACTTCAGGTTGAGACAAAATTTATGATTTTGGTTTTATAGCTGGGAACCAACTTCTCTGTTTTGGTGGAAATACACAGAACAGTTCAAAACGAGGTACACGAACCTGAATATCCTATCAGTGGGTTGTTCATTCAGGTTAACATTGAAATCGTTGCCTTGAAGTATCCTTGTGATTGTCAGACACTCTTTCAACACGTGGTTAACATTGTGAAAGGGTCTATTTAAACACCAAAACTTTTTCTAAACCTAAACTAAGTAGTTTTGGTGCCTAAATCTAACCAAACTTTGACTAAAAACTGAAAATGTTGAGTGAACCAAGTAAAAATAAAAAGTCAACACTGAGATTTGGTTTCACACTGGAAACAAACCTCAATCTGATGGGTAAAAGTAGAGTGTTTGAACCATTCATCCACCATGACCTCCTCTCTGATCTTCTTTTCCTAGGATGGTGAAGTCATGACCCACCCTACTCTGCCTCTGATTGGCTTACCCTGATAATCCTACTCTAATTTTAACCAATCACATTCCTCATGTCTAAATCTAAACAACCCAACCAGACGAAGGCAACAAATACTAGCCAGAGTAAACAGGATTGTGCTCATGGCTAGCAACAGGCAACGAGTACTAGCCAATCACAACAAAGTGGGCAGGACCTAAGTAGAACAGTCACAGGAAGTTTTCGGAGCTTAATATCTTGGCTGCTAGTTAATGAAAAAAGTACAGAAATTGGAGGGATGTCAGCTCCCCAAAACTGAAGCGAAAACATCTGGATCGCCCCCTGGTGGCTGGCTGCAGAATGAGTCATAAACTCCACCCCCTCCTTGTTAGTAGATACGACATGGGCCAAATTACACTAAATGCAGGTTGTCCATACAGTTTAAGGTTTATTCAATGTGGTATCAAATTTGAGTAGGTGGAGACAGTGGAAGAAGTCAGTGTTAAACTCAGAGTCTGAGGCTGTGGCTACTTCCTGGAGGCAGCATGTACCAGTGCAGACCTGCTACACGATGAAAGGATTAAATTGATTGAAATAAAAGATGAACATAACTGTGAACACTCTGACAGTGAAGCTGCCTCAGTGATCTGTTCAGCCGCAGACAGTCGTACTCTGAACTCTGGATGTTTACATACTGGATCAATAAATCAATACATTGATGGTGTTTGCACATGTTGCCACAGAAGCTCCTCTGAGAGGAAGAAAAAGCATCAGGGAGTCTGAGATATAACGTGGAAATATTTAATTAAAACATTCAGTGCAGCTCAAAGAGATTAATGAGTTTGGTTCAAGTGTGAAATTCTGTCGTTAGAACAATATTTTCCAGTAAATGAAATCTTACAGTAATCAATAAAATGAATGAGATTATCAGTTAATACAAAAATATCATATAAATAACATTGTTGTAATGTGATGAGCAAAAACATCAACAGAAACATGATGAAGTGACGTCACGTGTTTATGATTCAGGTTGTCTGAATGACTCTCATTTCAATTGGCTTTAATTTCCCAAACTGAAGACGTGTTTGAACTCCTGATTTCTCTCTAAAGTCTTCATCTGACTCTGATTATTTTTAATGATTGACTTATTGATCTTGATTGAATAGAGGAGAGGATGAGTCTGAAGTTGTTTGGATTTGTTGCTCATTAATAAATAAATGGAGTTCGTCTCCACAAACACTGAATCATTAAGCGAAGTTCATCTTTAAAAAAAAAAAAATCACTAAACGTGGAGCATCATCTCTGCTAATGTTTCATCCTCCCGCTGGAACCTTTTCTGCTCCTAAATCTGACAAAATCTGCTTGAATTGATTTGCTGCAAATCGTTTTTTATGAGCAAGTGTCACTTTCCAAAGGTTGGAGATCAAAACTCTTCAGATGAAGTCACTTCAAACAGTTTTAGATCAGAAACACGCGAGCAGACTCTCATTCGAGGTGATGAAGAGGAGATTAACCATTAGATGTGAGCTGGTTTCACAAACACAGACCTGGACTCTAGTTTAGCTCAAACTAAGAGATTAAAGATTTATATCTAAATTCATTTGTTGTATGAGGTTCTTCTCCACAGTCAGTGTGTTACTTACAGTACATGGAGGTCAACATGCCTCCAGTTTGGAGAAGCAGCAGGAGTTATCAGTAAATACACACCTAGAAACAGCTGCTAACTCCGCTGTGCTGGGCTGCTGCACCATGTCAAATTGAGTCAAGCAACACATTTGTATGAATAAGGGGCAAAAGAGGCAATTAGCCACCCAGTGTCCACCGAGGTGTCATTTTTACACCACTGCCGATCAGAGCTGAAGCTGATAAAGTCCGATGTTTGTGGGTTTCTTCGTCCACTGTAAAAAGGGCTCTAGACACCCCCCCAAAAAATCTATATCAGTTTCACAATAAAACCATCATTACTGTAATTCAAATATCATTCTCTCCAAACCAAGCAAACTCCTTTAGCAAAATCAGTAATTTTAGCTCACAGAATACAGGAGTTGTTGGTCCACTGCTGCCTCCATCTATTAGTTTGTTTGTGTTCATGTGTAACTTTGGTGTTTTAAAAGGTTAAGTTCAGATACCCTGCAGTCACACAAAAACACTAACAAACTAACAAATGGAGGCAGCAGTACACCAGCAATTCCCCTCTTCTGTGAGGTAAAATTACTGATTTCATCAGTGGAGTTTGGTTGGTTTGAAGGGGGTGATGTGTTTCTTATATAATGGTGGTTTCCTGTCAGAAAAGTCTGTCTGACAGAAAGGTAAAGTGGTGAAAATACCCTAAATACAGTGGACACTTAAAGTGATATTGATTTTTTTTAGGTATCTAAAATGCGCGTTACTACTGACCCTGTCCACAGCAGTACATTGCTGTGAACAAAGTCAGGTCTGTGGACATTACATAGCTTCCTTCACCGGTTCTCCTGCTGCTTCTCCAAACTTGGGGGCGTGTCGACCTCCATCTATTGTAGGTAATATCTGTTATGAATTTTCTTTGTTTCTAATTCTATTATCATTAATTTTAGCCACTGCTTATTTATTTTCTGTAAGGCAATTTGCAAACATAATGAATAAAACACTGTCAGTAAAATTATTCGTACTTGGCATCTGATGAGGCTTTATGGCACCTCCTTTAGCATCACGTCTGGAAACTGTATTCCTGTTTTGAGTGGTAAACACTTATTCAGAATCAGAGTCAGAAATACTTTATCAATCCCCTGGAAGACACTGGTCATGTTACTAAGTTATTATTTTAATATTATTGTCCAACACTGTGTCTCTGAAGAAGTAAAAGTGACATCATCATTTAACTGACTGACTGACTGATGAGGATGACTATTGATGTAAAGTCAATAAAACTCTACTTCTTTGTGAAAAACTTCCTGAAGACGTTCATCCTCGACTTGTTTGCGGTGTCCTCTGTTACCTGGGGGGTCACAGCGGGCGGATCTCTGGTGTCAGGGGATGCAGGAGGTGGCACAGAAGGCAGCTGGTTTTGACTGCTCTGTGTACCTGGAGGGCAATAAATCATAATCAGATCACAAAGATTAATACAGCACATTCTCGTTCTCCTGTGAACGTCCCTCCTGAGTTGCCTGTTTTTTACCACGTGAATATGTTTCAGCTAGAAAATTCATGGGAACATGTTACCGTGCACTCTGCCATGTCGTCTCACCTGTGCTCCCGGCCTCCCCCTCCTCGGGGTAGCGGTGTTTGTTGTAGTATGTGTGGGGGGGTTTGGGAGGAGGTTGCCCCTCTGCAGATAGTTGTCTCTCCAGACTCTCAGTTCTCCTGTCCAGTTGTTTGTTCGACTCATCCGGAGCTTCGGCCAACTTCTCCAAACTCAGGTTGACTGAAGACGCTCTCCTGGACAACAACAGGATAATGTTGGTGGGGAGGGGGGACGTCCCAGTAGTCCTGTCCTACTGTGCTGTGATTTACTTGTCCTTGTTGCCTCAAAGTGTCCTTGTTGTTGCCAGAAAGTCTTTGTAACACATGGTTAACATTGTGAAAAGCCAAATCTGATTTTTTTCTAACCCTAACTGAGTGGTTTTGGTGCCTAAATCTAACCGAACTTTGATAAAAACCTGAAGTAAACTTAGTCTAAAAATAAAAAGTAAACACTGACTCATGTGTCACACTGGAAACAAACCTCAATCTAATGGGTCAAATTCGTGTGTTTGATCCATTCATCCACCATGAACTCCTCTCTAATCTTCTCTTCCTACGATGGCGAAGTCATAATCCGCCCTAGTCTGCCTCTGATTGGCTTACCCTGATATTCTTATTCTAACCTTATCCGATCACACTCCTCATGTCTAAATCTCAACAACCCAACCAACAAAGGCAGCAAATACTAGCCAATCAGAGTCAGAGCAGGACAGGTCATGATTTTGCAATCCTAGGGGAAACAAATGGTGTTGTTCAGGATTGTGCTAACAGTTAGCAACAGGCAACGAGTACCAGTCAATCATAGCAAAGAGACAGAGACAGGACTAAGGGGAACAGAAAAAAAACACAGGAGAAACTACAAACCTAGCTACATCAAAAGTGAAAAAATAAGACATTCAATTTCAGCTACAATAATCACATAAAACTTTACGTTTATATAAAGTTATAATAACATTTTCAGAGCGTAATATCTTGCCTGCTAGCTAACAAAAAAAAGGAGAGGAAAAAATGGAAGGATGTCCAAAAGTCCAAAAGTTTGAAGGATGGACGACATGTCGGCTCCTCCATAGCGAAGCCAAAACATCTGGATGAGGTGGGCTGCAGTGTAGGTCATAAAACCCACCCCCTACATTTTAGTGTAGTGTCAACAAATCAAGATGCCAGTGTTCATATCCAGGATATTAATTTTTTTTTAAACTAATTTTTCTTAATTTTTGTGCAGTTGGAGGAAGAGAAGACAATGTGGCCATCTTTATTTACAATCTATGGATCAAGACCTAATTAGTCTAGCTTAGCATGGACACTGGATGCAGGAAGAAACTGTCATCAAAAGAGAAAATCTGTCTCACAACAGCACCAAAGCTGTCTGATTTAAATGTAGTATCTCATGTGCAAACAAATCACTCCTCTGCCCTGTAGTCACTTCTGTTTCTGCACCTACTAATAAACATTTCTTCCTGCAGAAATCATTGTATAAAAGATTTTTTATACCTGCATTAGTCATGTTGCCTCTGCAGTCCTGTATAATTCATCTCTATGCTGCAAACCAAACCAGATGTAATGCATGACAGCATGAATAGAGCCGCGGCCGTGTCCTGTTTCACCGTGCATTTTTCCACCATTGTGTGTCCGCTGAATGTAATTCACCTTGTCAAAGTATCTCATTAAAAAAAAAATCCTGCTGGCAGGGAGTTTCATTTCTTTGGCCTCTCACCCACCTGAGAGGTGCCCGGTGGCCCCACAGTGCACAGTGTGAACAGGTAGATGTGAAAGTCAAAGTCAAATTACCTGTCACTGTTTGAGGGAAACCACTTCGGTCTGAAACTCCATCAAAACACGGCTGACTGACAGACGTCCTGTTTGACTCCACACCAGAAACCAAGCAGCCACGCACCGCTTTTGTATCAACGGCATTCATTTAATTTCAGAAAATCATGAGAAGTAAAATTCTTCAGAGAAGGAACGCAGGAGTAATCTGGCCTCTGATAAGAATGAAAAGCAGGACAAAATATTGATGTATCAATACTCTTCAGACCCGTGGTTGTATGAGGTTCTTCTCCATAGTCAGTGTTTTACCTACAGCAGATGGAGGTCGACGCCCCCAGTTTGGAGAAGCAGCAGGAGTCCTGGTGTAGGAAGCTAATCAGGGTCAGTAGCTAAATGTATTTTAGACACCTACAGAATCACTGCCAGCTCGAGTGTACACTATATTTAGGATATTTTCTCCACTTTATCTTGCTGTCAGACAAACTTTTCTGACAGGAAACTGCTGTTAAATAAGTCAAATGTCACTGTAAGAGCCATGGTCACCGTATTATAATTTACTATTGTTTATACATGTGAAGTGTTCGCAAATTGTACATTATTTACTGTTATTCTGTGTTTAGTTAATTGTGAGTAATATGTACAGGTTTGTATTGAGAAACTGTGCCTCCTACTGTTGTAATTGAGAAGTCAGATAAAAAGTCTGGCAAGTCCGCAGTTAGTACAGGAAGGAGAATGCCTAAGAATTTTGCCTTTTTTATGTAATATAGTTTTTGGGACACTTCTGTGGATCCTAATTTTGTTCTTCAAAAGGATTTTCTTTCTGAAGCATTTCTATTTTGTTGTGTAAAAAGAGGATTATTTGTCTGCTTGGAGAGAAAAGTAAAAAGTCAACTATTCTTCTGACTCAGTGTGGATTTGTTAGTAACCTCTCAGTGTGAGATGGATGCACAGTGAAAAAATTACAAAAACAGAAACCGTCAAAGCAAAGAACAAACTCAAATCAACCAAACTTCATTAACAAAATCCGTTATTATTTCAGTCTATCACTGCCTCAATCTGTTCATTTGTTTGTGATATTGTGTGACTTTTGGTGATTTCAAACTAGTCTTTTAAAACACTGAAGTCACACAATAAAACCAAAATGACTGATTTTGCCAGTGAAGTTTGGCTGGATAACTGATATTGACTTTTTAAGGTGTCTAAAACACATGTTGCTGCTGACCCTGTCCACAACAGTACAGTACATGACCACCGTCTCCTGTATGTAATATACAGATTATGGATAAGTACATATATCTTACAACCACACTTTAAAAAATGTGAATTATCCCTTTAAACTGACAGTGAAAGCTTGGTGGGATTCTTAGTTTTGTTTAGTTATTCTTTGACCGCATGTTTCTAAATTCAAATCCAAAGATTATGTTGATTTTATGCAAATATTTAATCTAGCTTGTGTGCTGCTGTTTTTTGTATCAAGACATCATCAAACTTTGGATTTCTGGATTTTAACAGACACTTTAATGAGGATATTTTCAGATTCCTCATAAAAATGTTGAGATTTCAACCATTTATGACAACAACAAAGTACCCCAACAAAAATAATAATCTAATGTTGATTTCTTGAATGATTATTTCCATTTCTAGCAAACTTTTATGTTTTATTTGCCCACTGCCACAAGATCACATGGCTGTTAATCCCATGTTATTTAAACTGTTGGATATACTGTGATTATTGCTACTGACTTCATTATGAGCGAGTCAGCTGTTATTAATAGCTCCCTCATATTAATTTATGTTCCAGAACCACGCACACCGCTGCATTAAGGAGCAGTAAGAGCGACGGTTTGATGCGACGTGGATAAAAGTGCCAGTGGAAAAGTCTTTTTAGGTTTTGCTAGCACGCAGGAGCTCTGAGCGCTGGGAGGAGGAGGTTTTCAGTTGGAATGCTGGAGGGAGCGGTGCTGCGAAGGACACCAAAACCAAAGAGACAAGTGGGCAACGGAACCGGGCTCAGCCAATAGGACTGTGATTGGCTCCCAAATAACTGGGTCCAACTCCCAGCTGTGTGTAATCACTGCTGTTGCATGCATCATCAAACTGACAATTGTTAGGAAGTTAGGACAGAAAACTGGATTTTTATACAGAGACAGAGTTAACTTTCCCATCTTTAGTAGGTAGCAGATCACTGAGGCCGTCTTCATGTCTGTCCTTGACCACAGGGACATTATCTATAGACACGTCTCTGCCTCAGCTCTCAAACAGCTAGACTCAGTTTATCACTCCACCCTGAGATTTATTACAGGAGTCTACACTGCATCCTGTATGAAAAGGTCGGGTGAACATCGTTAACAGTTAGACGTGACAGACATTTAGTTTCTCTTCATTTATAAAGCTGTAATTGGACAGTTACCATCATAAATCACTTCCTTTTTACACTAGTCCAACTGTCATTATCTAACACACTCAGCTGATTGGCTGACACTTCAAGTCCCCCAAGCAAATACTAATTTTGGAAGAACCGCTTTAAGGTTTTGTGCTGCAAACACCTGGAACACACATTAAAACTGATCGCACCCGTACCCACAGGTCAGTTTAAAGCCATGATTGTAAACCATCCTGTTCTTGAATGCAACAGTATTCAACTGTGTTCTGTTTATTATAAATGTTTTGTTTTGTTCAGACTGCCCTTGACATCAGTGTACCTGAGGGCACTGCCTCACTGACTCCTGGAGATTAAATAAGTGTGTGTGTGCGTGTGCGTGTGTGTGTGTGTGTGTGTGTGTGTGTGTGTGTGTGTGTGTGTGTGTGTTTTTACCCTGAGTCGTCAGAGTCGCTGCTGGATGATTCGGGGCAGTTCTGGAGCTTCTTCAGCCACAGCAGCTGGAGGTCTCTGCTGGACGCTGCGAACAGATACTGACTGCCGTCCTCCAGTCTGAGATACACACCCACAAAGAAACACAACACACACAGTCAACAAAAACATGAAAAAAACGCTAACACATGATCTTTTCAACAGGATAAACACTGGACGTTTAATTACAGGAACACACTCCGCCTAAGATCCAACATTTTTAAAACACCAAATATACATCTAAAAGAGATGCATCAGACATTTATATTTTGGATATTTGAAGGAGTGACTGCCATAACAAACATGCAGTCTGTTTTAAAATTTCCCCTCAGTGTAAACCTTTAGGCTTTAAAGGAAAACTAACATTGAGATCAGGACTGAAAAGCAGAAATCTGTTGTGTTTACTGAGTGTTGACTCACATCAGTCTGATGGTGTGCTCCTTCCTCCTGTAGTGAACGTTCTCTCTGCAAACAGCTCCAACCATGTTGATAGGAGGCCACCTAGAGGTCTTCTGTGGAAACACACACACACTTCAGCATTTAATCATATTACTGATTAATCTCTCTCTCTGTTATCTATTTCTAAAAATAAAACTGCACTGAACTGCATCTTTTGTGACTGTTTAAAACACATTAATCATTTAAGTTTAAGTGTATTGTGAGACTGAACCTAAACTACAGTCAACTCATATTTCATGTCAACAAAATATCTAAGCTTGAGGCTGTTTGAACAATGCATTAATCAATTATTTTACTGTAACATGTTGGACAACAATATCTACATTTACTACAGCACTTCTGGACAAAAGTATAACAGCTTTCATTTTATTCATTTTATCCTTGCTTTTATTGTTTTAAATGTTTTAATTTATCCGCTTTTATGTTCAGCACTTTGTGTTGCATTTTATGCATTGATTGTGTCATATAAATAAAGTTATTATTATTTACCTGTGCAGCAGCTGCTTTGTCTGTAAACAGGCTGAGCGTCTCTCCCTCCAGAACAGCGAACACCTCCTCCCAGTTGTCCAGACCCTGCAGCAGCAGCACCCAATCACAGACACACAAGACAAAACTGTCAGCAAGTTCATGTCACTAAACCAGATCAGACGACCATGAAACAAAGTGTTGTAGCTGTCATTTGTGGTCTTTGAGTGCCGTTTATTGATTAGGGCTGCATGATATGGTAAAAAAGTCATGTTGTGATTATTTTGACTGAAATTATATGCGATGGCATTAATGGCAATGGTCATTTTTGCACCATATTTTTCATTTTCAGTGACAAGAAAACTATTAAAGTCATGAAGATGTGACACTTGTTGGGATCTGTGCCAAACATGTTTTCTTACATCTGAAGGACAATGTTTTTATGAGCAGGCAGCTCTGCAGCACTACAGTACCTCATCATAATGCTGTTTCTTCCTGTACTTTTCCTTTCACAAATAATTGTCATTTAGCTCTGATTGTGCTATTTGGACATCGCACTCAGCCACATTGCAATTTAGATTATTTGCAATCAGTGCAGCCCCATTAATGATATTACAGCTTTACTGTGGCAAAGTCTGTGGTGAGAAAGCAAAACGTGATGAAATCTTGTGGCTCAGGTAGAAGAGCAGATTGTCTATTAATCACAGGGTCGAGGCTCCTCCTGTACCTGTGCTAAAGATTGTAAGGTTAAGTAGCTGATCTTGTACACTGTAAGCATAGCTGTTTTACAAACAGGAGATTATAGGTTCAATCCCACCTGCAGGCATCATTCATTTTGGAAGGGTTTTAATACTATTTAAAAGTAGAAAGATAGTTGTTTCATGTTGAGACTACTTTCTTTTAGTAGAAAGAATAAAGTTTAGTAGTCATGTAGTTCCATTATATTGGAGAGAAGGCAGACATCTCTACACCTGATATCTCCAAAACTCTGCAACTCACACCAGAACAACAGAGATTGAGAAATAAGAGTTGAAAAAATCAGCCTACATTCGTGTGCTGAAAAAATCACTTCACTTCCATTTGTCTCTTTGACTTTATATTCAGTCACCTTCAGTGAGTGACGACACTTTTCTCACCTTGTTTCCTCCTTGTTTCACTTTGAGCTCCAGAGTTCCCTCCATTCTGATTGGCTGCACCGCTGTCACCTAACAACACCACAGGTGTGAGACAACCAATCAGTTTGCTGATAAAATAAATAATGATGAAGTCACAATCTTAAACATACAATGCATTTTAAACAGTTTTAAAGTTTGTTCATAGATTCTCATTTAGGCTACAGTATCTCAATGACACGAGATCTCTAATATGATGTTACTGGATTTAGTAAAACTAGTAGGATTTCTTTTTGCAACAAATATAGCATTAACTGACTCAAAATGTAAAGATTCACACATTGCATTGTCTAGTATTGCATTGTGACAGGGCTGAATCATATCGTACTAAATCGTTCGTTATTTATAAGATGTACTGTATCGATTTACGTATTAAATCAGTCTCAGTCAGTGACATAAACACCCTTGAACATGACTCACTGAAATCAGAATCAATACTGATATCAAATCAAATTGAATCAAATCAAAACGGTAAATCTGAATCGATGCCCTAGTACTGTCATACAATCTAGGGGCCAAGGTGACATCTACATATGGATGTTGATGGTCATCACAGTTCATCTGACCTGAGTGACAGTTCTTACCTCTGGTGTGGAGCTGCGTTTTTCTTCTGGTAGATCTTCTAACCTCCTCTGTCGCTGTGGAGAAGAAGGAGGCAGCTCCTGTGTTGGAGGAGCAGCTGATTCATTGTCCTCTTCTGTGATTGGTGCAGCAGTCGGGGAGTCAGGTGGTGCAACCTGTTCATCAGCAGGAAGAGAATCAGGAACATCAGTCTGCTTGGGGATTGGTGAGTCCAGGTTGTAGATCTCCATCCTGGTTGAAGGTGGAGGTGATTCAGGAGGAGAGGTTGTCTCTGCAATGGGTGGAGGTGGAGGTTCAGTTGGAGCAACAAGCTCTCTGATTAGTGGAGGTACGTCAGGTGGTGTGGGGGGCTCCTCTGGCTGCCTCGGAGGCTCAGAGCAGCGTTCAAACATCCGCTCTGCAGAGGAAAGTCTGGGCTTTGGAGCCAGAGGAGGTTTGGGGACGGGAGGTGGAGGTGACTGAGGACGTTTCAGGGAGGAGGAGTCAGGTGATGCTCTGAGGGGAGCAACAGGAGTCAAGTCTGAGCGGCTGGTTTGTCTCTTCCGGGGCATCACAGTCGGCCTGGAGGTGGGACTGGCAGGAGGACTAGCAGGAGGACTGGTGGTCTCCTCCTCCTCCTGAGACTTCCTGCTGGAACTGAACTGTCTCCTCCTCTCTGTTGGGCTGGGTGGAGTACCACCACAGGTTGTGAGACTGGTTTTCCTCTCTGGCAGGAACGATCTGATTGTGGTGTCTGTCCTCCTGCTGCTGCTGACTTGACGGATGATCTCTGGACGGCCTCTGGAGGAGGAAGAGGAGATCCTCGGCGTCTTTGGATCCAACGGTCTACTCCTCAGGGATGAAACTCTGGCTGGAGGTCTTCTGTCCTCTGGGTCCAGGTTCTCATGTCCAAGAAGACCCAGTCTCCTCTCCCTCTGAGGAGGAAAACAGTTAGAAGTTAGAAGAGAAAACAATGTTTGATAGATTTTTTTCTAAAGTTACCAACCAACCTGTGTTTTCTTCTTCTGCAGTGCGATGAAGCGGTCGCTCTGAGCCTGGATCATGGCCTCCAAGTCCTCCTGTCTCTTCAGAAGCTCCATAACATCCGACACAGAGTCCTGGAGGAACCAAAAGTACAGAAAGATTTAATGGCACATATCTGAAAGTCTCGATGACGTCTTTCTGCACTTCCAGGTTTAACAGAGATGGCCTGTTAAGTCAATGTCCTCGGTGAGGTGTAGACCCACCCCGTAGTCCTCAGCCATCAGTGTGTTTTCGTAGGAGCTCAGCCAGCGCTCTGCCTGCTCCAGCTCCTTCTGCAGGAGGGAAATCTCCAGCTCCTCCTCATACAGGAGCCTGGTCTCCTCCCAAAGTTTCTCCACCCGTTGCTCCAGCTCCTCCAGCTCACAGACACGCTCCTCCACCTGGGAGGACAGATCGGTTTTTAGCATTAGGATTCTCTTTCAGAACGTCAGGTTTTATATCTTAAGATTTTACCTCCTGAGACATGAAGTGTCCCTCCTCTATCAGACGTCTCCCCTTCTCTTTCAAAGCCTGTGATTTGCTGAGCTGTCTGTCGATCTGGGCGCGGTACTCCTCGTGGTTTTTAATGAGCTGCTCCAGGTCAGCTCCCTCCACGCTCAGACCCTCCCCACGTACCAGAGACAGCATCTCCCTCAGCCAGGCCCTGAGACACGAGACAGATGTCCACAACCCCAACTAGTCAGTGGAGAATTGACACAAAGTTGAGTTTGTAAGGACACAGACTGATAAGAACCTACATGAGTTCAGTCCACTGTGATAAATATCTCTGCACGTCTTCAGCTTGTCCCAGTCTGGCGCGGCACTGGGAGGCCTTGTCCTGGATGCTGGACCAGCAGACCTCCAGCTCCTCCAGCCTCTGCGTCACAGCGGTTCTGGCCTGAGGTTGCCGTCTGCTCAGAGCACGGCCCTCCTCTCTGCTCCTGGTCACCTCCTCAGAGATCAGAACCAGGTCCCTCTGAGGACAGAAACCAACAACAAAACCGCAGGTAAACAGACAAGCCTGGAGGTCAGTGAACTGATTAAAGGAGCAAAACCGTCACCATTTCGTACCTCCAGTGCCTCGTGTTGTCTCAGCAGAGTCTGGATAGAGTTCAGGTCCTGGTCTTGGTCCTCTGAGTCCAGCACAGCCTCCTTCTCTGCCATCCAGCCCTTCAGCTCATCCACATCGTGATGAAACTGATGAATCTCCCTCGCTGACTGCAGACTCTGGAGGACAGAAGACAGACAGTCACCCTCACCACCACAGCTCTGTTTGTCCTGCACCGTTCACCACCTTGTACCTGTTCTCTGGTCCTGATGCTGCTGTTAAGCTCCTCCCACAGCCTGCTGAGGGCCTCGTCCCTCCTCCGGGCCTGACCGTCCTGCTGCAGCCCTCTGCCCAGCTGCTGGACCGACGTCAGCCGGCTCCGACCCAGACCAGACATGTCGGACACCAGAACCTCCAACTTCTTCTGAAGGACCTGCAGGTGGAGGGACGAACAACAAAATGAGGACAGTGTGACACTACCAATACCAAAACTTTTTAACATGTTTTTCATCAAACAAAAGAAGCCAAATACAAGCTAAATACAAGCAGTCATGCAAAGACTTATTCAGTTTACTGTCAGAAAGGAGTAAAGAAACGAAAAAAAGGCCTGAGCTATTATTATTGGCGTATCTATATACTAAGTGTATATATGAGGTATCATAAGACGGGAAGGCTGGGACGAGCTGGTTGACATGCTAACTCCAGAAGATATCTCCTCAAAACAGTACAAAGACGTCTTTCTTCGTATTTCCTTTTCTGATGTTTTAAATTAAAATTCTTACATAAAGATCCTTTAATCTACAGACATAGCAGCCGGATGGTTTATCTTGTAACTTGTTTTGACTCACCTCTACGTCTTCCAGATCTTGTCCACAGTCCTTGGACTCTGCCACAGCCTTCTTGGAGGTCAGCCATGTTTGTAGTTCGTTAGCTTCTCTCTCAAACACGTAAAGGCGGAGCTGATCCTCCAGAGCAGTGCGGCGAGTGTGCGAGAGTCGGAGGAGAGTCTCGAAGCGTTCAAGGACACCTGGGAGAGACTCAGTGACCAGGTGGCTGAGAGACACAGGAACATGATACTTTTCAAATTAAAACACAAAACATTCAGAGATTTCTAAAGATAAAAAACAAAACTTAATGGGCTACGAATATTTTTTCATATGTAATTCTTCTGTCGATATTTATTTATATTTTTGAAAAATCGAATTATTTATTGCTCCTTATTTTATCCCTATTGCTTTTGCTTGAATGAACACATGAATCCTGCCAGGAGTGAGAACTCAGCCTGGATAAGAAAACCCAACAAAAGCCAGTTAATTAACAGCTTTGCCCTTCAAGGAATAGCAAGAGCAATAAAGAAAAGAATGGAGGAAAATAAAGGGATAAAAAAAGTTTTTAAAAAGCCTTGTGTCTGGGACCTAAGTCTTATTTTTTGTCTAAAAAGATAAATAATCCTGTCATTTTTTAGCATTAGAAAAGTAATCTCAATTTGAGAAAATATATCTAACTATACATCTGATATTGAGCTATGTTTAAACAATAACAAGCTACCTTTTACATTATTAAGAGAACCTGGTCTGGTCTGAACAACACACAGAGCAAAATACAGACACACACTGCAGCTCATTAACACATTACAGTTTAAAATGACCTGCATGACAGAGAACAGAACTCAGAGTCATTTCAGATCTAAATACAAACTACTAATACTTTTTCTCTAAATGTTGTATTAAAATTTGCTTGTGTGTTACACTAAGCTTTTAATTATTGATCAGTTTTATCAAGAAACTAAAATATTCTGTTTCAAGAAAATGTGTCTTATTTTGATATAAATAAAAAATTACAGAAATACATCAACAAATAAATGTGAAAACAACTGAAAATGCAATAATTATTCTTTGATATTTGTTCTATTTGTCTTTATATTTCCACATTTATGATCTTATTCTTTCACAGATATTTTTTTCTTTTTTATGAGTTTACAGGTGTGTGTGTGTGTGTGTGTGTGTGTGTGTGTATACACATCATTGTGGTGTGTGTGTGTTTTTACCTGTTGGGATGTCTGAGGTGCTGCAGCGAGGCTCCGTTCTCCTGCAGTCTCTCCACCGTCCTCCTCTGGTTCTCCAGTTCCACGTCCACAGAGTCCAGCCTCCTCAGCAGAGCCTCCGTCGCCTCCTCGCTCCTCCCACAGTCCCGAGACTCCAAACCTGCCCGCTGCTCCTCCATCCACAGCTCCAGCTCAGACACCTACACACACACACGCACACACACATTAATGAAGTGAAACACAATAAACACACACACTAAGGTTTATATAAAGGTTTACCTCAGTGAGGAAAGTGTGGATGCTGAGCGCCTCTTGCAGGAGTTTGCTTTTCTTCTCCGCCTCCGTCAGCAGCTCCTCGTGGAGACTCTTCAGCTCCCTCAGACGCTCCCGGATGTCATGAGATGCAAAGTGACGACCTCTGACCTGCGAGGGCCAAAATAAAGCTAATGTCTTATTTATTTCTTTATTTCTCACACACCCTCAATATTATTACAGATATATGATAATCATTACAATTACAATAATTCACAGCAAATTTGAACCATGAAATGTTTCTATATGAAAAAATACTTTTTTTTCTCCACCAATGAGTGATGTTTCCTCACCAGACTATGCCCCGCCTCCTGAACCGCCTGGACCAATGGGGAGCGGCTTGAGATCTCCTGCATCACAGCCTGAAACAAACAATCAAAAGAAATCATTTTTATTTGAAACATTTACCTACTTATTTACTTGCATAGCGACTGAAAGGCTTAAATGTGCAATCAGACAAAAAGCCATGTTTTTCACAGACAGAATCATTTCTTACATCCTTGGAAAAGACCTGATTTTGTAAATGTACTGGATGTAACTAATTACTGAATGAGACTGTACCCCAACCCCCCGCCCCTTTTTGTTTTTGTTTATTCAGTTTTTTTCCTAATTACATTAATGTATTTTCTTTTTCCCAGTTGATACACAGGCATGTATGTGTACATTTATATACATGGGTATGTGTGTATATGTATCAATAGTACTTATTTTTATTGATGATACTATCATTATTGGTGCATCTTCATTGATGACTCAGAGTTTATCAGTGGGTGGGGATGGGAGGGAGTGAATTCATGGTGAAGAAGTGATGAACCACATTCAAAAACAAAAAAAAATGTAATTCAAAGAAAAGAATGTGTGTGTGTGTGTCTGTGTGTGTGTGTGTGTGTGTGTGTGTGTGTGTGTGTGTGTGTGTGTGTGTGTGTGTGTGTGTGTTTGTCACCTGGTGTTTGGTGAGCAGCTGCTGGGTGGTGCTCAGGGAACTCCCCCAGTCTTTAGCAGTGATGGAAGGCAGCCTGTCGCTCAGCCAGGCCACCTCCTCCTCCAGGTCTCTGTAGAACTGGAACAGAACCTGCCACGCCTCCAGGGTTTCCCTCCGACTCTGCAGGGGCTCCGCCAGACTGTTGTACCTGACAGAACAGAGAGCATCCCTGTGATTAAAACCTCTGAGCACAATGTAAATTCTCTGGTCTGCAGTGCTGTTTATCCATCCAGATAGTTTTGGTTTGAGTTGCAGAGGTTTGAAGATACCAGCTGTAGAGATGTCGGACTTCTCTCAAATAAAATGGAACTAAATGGAACTCAGCTTGTGATGCTCAAAGCACCAAATAAATATATTTTAAATATACAATTAACAAAAAGTTTGTGTAAAATGAGCAGTTACAATGAATTTTTAGAAAATTATTTCCTGTGGTTTTTGCATCAGAGATGAAATTTCCTTATTCTTTTAGGGACTTTTTATACCTTTCTCTGTCTGTACTGTGTTTTTTTTTTTTTTTTAATAATCATATATAGTTAATAGTCTTCTTTTGTGATAAATTCAGTGTTTTCTTCTCCCTGATACTTGCCCTTTCCTCTGTTATCTCTTTGGTTGCTTGAACTGTGTACTTTTCTAATGCAGGACGAGGCTGTTTAGCAGACAGTGAAGGCTCTGTGAATGAAGCTCATGGTCTTCAACTTGAGATTTCAGAAGTTTCTGTTTTAAATAATAATCTAAACAATTTAATTAAATTTTCTTCACAGAAATGAGACACAGGCCAACTTTATAGTTCTTTAAAGAAGTTTTCTTACAAATCAAAGAGGCCTCACAAGCCCCTGCAAAGCTTTGATGAGGGTTGGGAACCAGTGATTTACACCACAGCCAGATTTCTCACAGTTCTCAGACCTGTTGATGGTGTGAGCCACTCTGGTCTGGATCTCCTCAGCCAGGAAGTTTCCCTGAGAGTGGAAGATCTTCGCTGTTTCCACCAGACCCTGTTCAAACAAAACACTCAATATAAATACAGTCGTTTATTAAATCGTCCTGAGATTTTAGACATCAGCTGGTCTGAAAAAAAAATCAAACTGTCAGCAGCAGTAAAACAGGAAGTGGACACTGTGTACCTGTATTCTGTCTCTGTGTCCGTCCACCTCCTCCTCAAGACCCTGCAGAGCCTTCAGCAGCCTGTTGATAGACGGCAGGTCACTTCCACAGTCCTCATTGGCCAGTTCTCTCTCCACTGATGCCACACACTCCTCCATGTCGTCCAGTGAACGCTCGAACTGCAGCGCCTGAACACACACACTGAAGGGTTAACCCAGTGACACTGCATCAGTTTAACTGTTTTCCTCTGCACACAGTTTATTACAAAATAAGAAGACTGAGCCAGCAGCTTCTCCACAACACACTCTCGTCCAGCGGCGCAGTTCACACCCACACAGCCGACAATGAGTGCTCTGAGTTGGGTCAGAGATAAACAGCCTGCAGAGTCAGACTCTTTGCACTGTTTTCACACAGTGAATTAAGTATTTAAGACTGAATGACGTGTTTTAAATAATATCAAGATCTTTATGCTATTAAGCAATATACAATATAAACTCAAGAAAAATCTAAACACAACACTTTTTGGTCCAATTTTTTATAAGCTAAAGTCAAAGATCTCAGGCTGTGCACAAAAAAGGTTTACTGATCTCAGATTTGTTCATAAATATGTTACAATCCATGTTAGTGAGCACTTCTCCTTTGCCAAGATACTATTTTGTGACAGACACAACATGAGGTCAAAGTCAGGGCCCGCCCTACTCTGCCTCTGATCGGCTGGTATTTGTTGCCTTTGTTGGTTGTGCTATATGAGTGATATATTAGATTTATTTTTTAAATGATCAATAAAAGTAATAAACTAAACTAAACTCACAGCGGGTCAATCTGCAGCATTCAGACTGCAGACTGAATGAGAAATGAAGTGTGTGTGTGTGTGTGTGTGTGTGTGTGTGTGTGTGTGTGTGTGTGTGTGTGTACCTGGTAAGCCTCCTGCAGTCTGGTCTTCTTCTCCTTACAGTTGTGGATCAGAGCATCCCAGCTGCCGATCAGCTCTTTGAGTCGAGGTCGAACCTTCACTTCAGCTGAGTGAAACTCCGACAGCAGCTTCTCTCCCTCCTGCAGAGACGTGACATCACCACTCAGGTCAAACACACACTTCCTGTCAGGTGACTACAGTCCATCTCAAACTTTACTGTCCAGAAAAGAAAAACTCTTCAACAAACTGGGATCTAACTGCTGCTTTGATACACAATCAAAGTCAAAAACAGACAGCACTGACGCACACTGATGTTACACGGTTTAACACACACACACACACACACACACACACACACACACACGCGCACGCGCACGCACACGCACACACACACGCACACACGCACACACGCACACGCACACTCCACCTTGGTGACTGTGTCCACTCTGTAGCGGTTGGCGAGGATCTCGGCCTCGAAGCTCTGATGTTTCAGCACTTTGGCCTGAAGGTTGGTTGGTTCCCTCCAGCTCTCGTCCAACGCCACGGCATTACGCTCATTCAGCCACACAGACACCTGGAACACACACACACACACACACACACACATTACTGCACACACCTGGAGTTCAGCAGAAAAAAGAAAGAGAACAGATTTAGAGAAGTTGGAGACACAAAGCAGGATGGAAGAGTCTGATACAATAGAGAAGGTTAGAGTCCAGTAGAGTCCAGTAGACCTCTGAGGAGCCCAGCATGTCAGAGTACAGCAGAGTGAAGGAGGGTTCAGTATAGTAGCCTGTGCCACTAAAGTCTACAGCAGTGGACAATTAAGAATCATTAACTATTGCATCCAAGATAGAAAACAAAAAAAAAAAAAAACTCTGCAGATTTAATGACTGTTTATTCAGAAAGAAAATCATGTCAATATGTGGATTGAGAAGGAACAGAAAATTTACCTGATGGAACAAATCACATACTACTTGCCCCTTCAAAAAGAAGTATTTATGAAAAGATGGAGCCCTGCCATCGCCATATTAACATAGTGAGGTGATCTAAATCCTCAAATACATCCTGAATTATACATGTATCTTTATCTTTCCAACCTGACACACCTCTTGATGCATACACACACACAGACCCTTACCTTTTCTCTTTTATTTATTTATTCATTTTTGTTTATCATCTTTTCCTAATTTATGCCTTTGTTTTATTCTAAACACTTTAAGCTGGGGTGTGTTTGTTTTATTTTAATTTAACTTTGTTTGTCCATAAACCATATAGATACAGATGTAAAAAAAAAAAAAAAGAAGAAGAAGAAGAAGACAAAAAACAGCAGGAAAAGTTGTAAAAATGATTGTATAAGTTGCTGAAACTGAAATAAAAACAAAGTAAAAAAAAAATCACTGACCTAAATAAACCTTACACAGGCCTGGCCTGACCTTACACAGACAACATATACGGCTGTTTTTCTGCTGAGGAAGGTCTGAAACTTCCCAGCATGCACCACTGAATTTGCAGCCTCCTACCTCCAAGATCCTGATTGGCCATTTCATATTAGGGAAATCAGCAGAGCTCATCTTTAACCCTTTGAATCTATTTTTTCATGCAGAACTGGTTTTGTTTGCATGTTTTCTCTATCGGCACTGCACTGCAATTCATAATTGATTTTATGTGACTGTGCTGTCAATGTGAAATGAACAGTCAGATGTCTCCTTAATGTTTTATACATTACACAAACATTTATGTTTCTGTGATGTTTTTATCTTATTTTATGCAACGCAACAGACTGTAGCAAGACAAATTTCCCTTTGAGGACAATAAAGTTTCCTTGAACTGTAACTGTAGACTTGAGTTATCTTAGCTTACAACGGCTGAGTACCTGGTAGCTGCTGGACAAGAACTGCTGCAGCTGCAGTGATTGATCCAGAGCTTTGTGACGAGATCTGCTCTGCTGTTGCAGCTGGCTCCGCCTACATACACAGACAGACAGACAGGTAATCAGGATCACTTTTTAGTTTTTCTTCTGATAATTTTATTTTTATCTCTGAAAAGCAACAACTAATAGTCCTGTAACTGTTTCCACACAGAATGACTCAAACTAGATCAGAAAAGTGGTCTGATGATGTCAGAGGACGTCATCACCTTGTGACGAGCGTTCTGCTCTTTGCTTTGATGTTGTCAGAATCGTAGTGCTTCTGTTGGATCATCTTCTGGGCCAGTTTCTCCACCTCATCCAGCTGCTCCACCTGAGCCTCCACAGCCTCCTCAAACTGAGCCTGTTTCCTCTGCAGAGTCTCCACCTCCGTCAACGAGCTCTGCACCAACACAACACGACAGGCTGCTGCTCAGCTGGATCACATTCATGCAGATTTATTGAAATATTCTGGTTTTTGTTTCCAAATTAGAGGAACCAACAGGTGGATCTTACCCCCAGGTCCTGATTGGACAGGAAGGCCTCCTTGTTGCTGAGCCAGCTCTCACACTGCTCTACAGAAGCCAAGAAGACCTGAGGGAGGGAGAACCAGACAGTACAACAGTTACATTAACCCAAAAATCAGTGCTACTGGGGATGCACCCATCATGGGTTTTTTTGCCGCTGATCCAGTTTGCTAATCGTCTATAAGCC